>NC_142428.1:12215000-12815000 GCF_059516105.1 Syngnathus floridae | reverse complement strand
CAAAAACATCAGGAGTATGTGGCAAGGCATACGGGCGATTACAGACTACAACTCACCCTCCCCCCCCCCGGTGGGTGTAGTTGATGCTGACTTTCTAAATGGTCTAAATAACTTCTTTGGGAGGTTCGAGGCACTAAACGGCACTCCAGCAGTTAAAACTGTCCCCCATCAGGAAGAGGAGGTACTCTGCCTTGACTCCGCCGATGTGTTGAAGACCCTGAGGAGAGTCAACCCCTGTAAGGCCCCTGGCCCCGACAACATTCCTGGGCGTGTGTTCAGGGAATGTGCAAGTCATCTGGCTGGGGTCATCACAGACATTTTTAACACCTCGCTGGGCCAAGCCACAGTGCCGGCGTGCTTTAAGACTGCCTCCATCATTCCGGTGCCGAAGAAACCTCAAATCACCTCATTTAATGATTACCGGCCTGTTGCACTGACTCCGGTTATGATGAAGTGCTTCGAAAGGCTGCTTAAAGGTCACATCGTTTCCAGACTCCCCCTATTATTTGACCCGTTCCAGTTTGCCGACCGGCAAAACCGCTCCACTCAGGACGCCATCTCCTCCGTTCTTCACCTGAGCCTGGCTCACCTGGAGGAGAAGAACACCCATGTGCGGAGGCTGTTCCTGGACTTCAGCTCAGCGTTTAACACCATCATCCCACAGCATCTGGTAGGAAAATTGGAACACCTGGGCTTCAACACCCCCCTTCGCAACTGGCTGCTAGACTTCCTCACCAACAGACCTCAGTCAGTCCGGGTCGGACAGAACACCTCTGATGTCATCACCCTCAGCACAGGCTCCCTTCAGGGCTGCGTCCTGAGCCCCCTGCTGTGCACCCTGATGACACACGACTGCGTCCTCAGGTTCACCACCAATCACATCGTGAAGTCAGCAGACGACACAACGGTGGTGGGGCTCATCAGAGACAACAACGACCTGGACTACAGAGAGGAGGTGGAGCAGCTGGTGGGCTGGTGCAGAGAAAACAGCCTGATCCTGAATGAGGAGAAGATGAAGGAGATCATCGTCGACTTCAGGAAAAAACAGCCTCACCACGCTCCACTGATCATCAACAGCTCAGCTGTGGAGGTGGTCAGCACCACCAAATTCCTGGGGGTCCACATCACAGAAGACCTCACCTGGACTATGAACACTACGGCACTGGTCAAGAGGGCACAGAAGCGCTTGTACTTCCTGCGGAGGATGAGGAGAGCCCACCTGCCCCCACCCATCATGAGGACGTTCTACAGGAGCACCATAGAGAGCATTCTGACAAGCTGTCTCTCTGTGTGGTGTGGAGGCTGCACCGCCTCCGATTGGAAGAACGTGAGGAGAGTGGTGAGGACAGCAGAGAGGATCATAGGGGCTCCTCTTCCCTCCATTCAGGACATTTCATCTCAGCGCTGCATGTCCCGTGCCCGTAACATCATCAATGACCCATCACACCCCCACCATGGACTGTTCTCCCTGCTGCCCTCTGGGAAGAGGTTTGCAGCATCCGCTGCAGGTCCACCAGGTTCTGCAACAGCTTTTTCCCTGCTGTCATCAGACTGTTGAACACTAGAACTGTTGAGCTCTAAACTGAACTCTGCATCACACATTCACAGAACTGTACTTTATGACACTACGGACCTCTATCTTGCACTATCTCGCACTACCAACTTTACTGAACTTGTATAAACCCTTTAAATAGAAGTTTAATACATGGTTTAGCATTCCTCTGCACACTCTTGAATACTGTTTTGCCTACTTGCACTATTGCATAATTATCACTGCTGCACTTTATACTTATTTTTAATATATATATATATATATATATATATAGTATATATGTATATATATATATTTTCATAGGATATGTTACTTCTATTCAACTGCAATATCACTACTTTGTTGTAAGACGTATGCAACGGAATTTCGTTTTGTATGCACCATGTGCAGACAAGATGACAATAAAGTTTGTCTAAGTCTAAGTCATGTCAGGTCAGCTGTCTGGAGAGAGAGAGAAGTCAGGACCTGCGGGCGGAGCACCACCGTGCCACCGCCGCCATGACGGAACTCAAAAGCAAACTCCATGAGGAGAAGCAGAAAGAGTTAGCCATTACCAGGGAGACATTACTGCGGCAGCATGAAATGGAGCTGATGAGAGTGATCAAAATCAAAGATGGAGAGATCCAGCGACTGAATGCCTTGGTCCTCAGCCTGAGGGACGGCTCCATGGACAAGGTGATCCGCTCTATCCGTGTCTGACTATCCGCACGCCACGTCGGGCTTCGATGCGGCCGCTACCGTATTGTGTAGCTTGTCCCCAGTAAGCGTCGCGGCGCTCCGTTGCGGTCTCAACGGCCCGGTGTGGCGCAATGTCTGCTCAGGTGAGGAGGGGGGGCGCTTTGCTGGCGGAGGTGGAGGAGACGCGGCGGTGTCGGGAGACCGAGCGGTGTCGCCTCCACCAGGAGCGCGGAAGAAGCCCTGGCAGCGGCCCAGCAGGCCTGGCAGTCCCGAGCGGCCGAGCTCCGATCGGCTCATCACCAGCATCGGGAGGAGCTGAGCCGAACCAAGAGAGACTGCGAGAGGGAGATCCGCCGACTGGTAGGACTGATCAGATGCGCGGTGCGTGGCTATGTTCCCAATTTCGTTGTATACCTGCAGTGCAATGACACCTAAGGCATTCTATTCTATTCTATTTCACAAGAAGAAAATGTCCGGTTGCTCGCTTCGCTTTTGTCACAGCAAAGGTGTTCTAGTCGATTCAAGAAAAAAATTGGCCGGTTGCTCTCTTTGTTTTTGTCACAATTCTGGCAAATGAGTTTGCCCGCCTGCCTGAGCGCTCCCCGTTTGTACATCCAGACGGATGAGATCAAGCTGAAAGACAGAGCGGTTAGTGTTTTGGATGAAGCCCTGGGGCCGGCCACGTCCACCGCCTTCAGCTGCAGACTCAGGCTGCCGAGCAGCAGATCGCTGCCCTGAGGGATTCCCAAAGGGCGGGCCTAAACTACCCTGGAAGTGGGGTCAACGCCGCTACTAGCAATCCTCTTCATTGCGTAAGCCACCTCATCACACACTTGCAGTACGCATGACTTAGTTCGTTGCTGGAGGAAGGTAGCACAAAAACAGTTTTGAACTTTGAACGAGTGCTTGTGTGTGTGTGTTGCGGGGCGTTTTCAGTCTCAGGAGGATCGGGACACGCGACGGTTTCATCTGAAAATCGCTGAGCTCAGCGCAGTCATCAGGAAACTGGAGGATCGAAACGCCCTGCTTTCTGAAGAGCGCAATGAACTGGTAATTTATTGACGGCACGCTTGAAGGTTTGCGCTACGTTTGATGCGCGCCATCCAGCGAGGCACCCATTGCGCTTGCTTATTAGTTGAGCGGCGCGGCGAGTCGGTTGCCTGGTAGATGTCTTTTATTGGGAGCCAAAGCCACGATTCCGTTCAAACCGATGCAAAAGGAATGGATACGTTCTGGCCCGCGTGTTGTGCGTCTTTCACATCCCGCACTTCATGCTTGCAGCTAAAGCGACTGAGAGAAACAGAAAGCCAGTTTCTGCCACTCCTGTACAAAAACAAACGCCTGAGCAGGAAGAATGAAGAACTCTCGCTGGTGCTGTGTCGCCTTGAAAACAAAGTGCGCTTTGTCACCCAGGAGAACGAGGAGATGGCAAGCTTGGTAAGTCGACGCGGACAACGGCGGCGTGCCAACAGAGTCCACTGCATTTGTGTTCCACAGAGAAGGCCTAGTTCGCTCAATGACCTGGACCGCGGTTGCGGCCAGCAGGACGGTGAAATGGAGTTCCTTCAAGTTGTGGAGCAGCGGCACATCATCGACGACTTGTCCAAGGTCTTCAGGCAGGCGACTCGGTGCACGTACGGCAGCGCCGCGCTCGCTCGCTGTCGCCAGGAAACCTTTTCCGTCCAAAGCTTGGCCGGCGGCCGCCATCCAAAAAATTGGCCCCTTAAATTCCGACCTTTCAAGCAGGAGCATTGTGCGCACGCGTTTGAACACGCTTTAGACTTGTTTTGCCGTTTTCAGCAGCTCAAAGCTCCCGTTTTGTCAGCGCCTTTGCCACTCGCTGTGCGCTGAAAACGACGGACTTGCCCGGCTGCTCAGCCCGTCAACCATGAGCCGCGAGCGCGACGTCATTGTCCGTAGGCAGCTAGTGGCAAAATGCACCCTGTTAGAGTTGCGCTCGCTCCAACTTATTTTGCAAGAACCACACGGGAGACAAGTAAGTTCTTTTGGACACCTGCAGGTGGAGAGTCCATCCGTTGTACGAATGAAGTCTGACTCTCGGCTCCTGCACGAGCATTTTAATTAAGAGAAACAGGGTGGGTGTAAGAGTGGATTGAATAGAGGAAGCCCTTGACCTCTAGTCAAAACATAGCAAGGGGTGTTTTACGACTTTGTGTAGGAAGGGATAAGCGATAGGGATAAATAAGGGATAAATAATATTATTTATTACAGGTCGCAGTCAAAGTCAAAGCAACACAATGATACGATAAAGATAATCTGGAAAACCCTGACACACCCTGTAGTTGTCACTTTTGGAAAAGACGAGCGTCCCTCCAATCATCGCCGGTGACGTGTTTTTCAGGCTCTGGAGACAGGAGCTCATGTCAGAAATGTCATTGTGAGTCGCGTTTGTTTCTACGCCGGAGCCGTTCGTTCCCTTTGCATCCAAAGAATCTCAAAGGCGGATTATTTGTGTCGACAGGAGAGAGATTTGCTGCTACGATACCGACGTCGAGAATCTCTGAGGAGGAACAAAGCGTGAGGTCCTGCAAGGTGAGTCTGTTTGTTTGCGGCTGCTTGGTGTTGCGCAAGATGAAATGGCCTTTTTCTCGCTATCGTTCCTCTCGTCGATTCATCGTGAGGTGTCGCTTCAGTTTGTTCAGAGAGATGTTCGCTTCCGCGCCCGCAGGTCATCGAAACATTTTACGGCTACGACGAAGACGTGTTGGTGGACTCGGACGGATCGTCCTTGTCTTTTCACACCGACAGAACCCCCGACACGGAACCCGAAGAGGTAGCCCGCCATTTCTGCCAGCGTATTGGCACCAAACATTCCTCTTCAGCCTGGAATCGGACTCGTCTTTGCGTCGCGGGTGCTTTGTCGCCGGTCTGACTGATTCTGGTACTAGTGCTGTGTTGCATTGGTGTGTGCATGAAGAGGCGGAGCTTCGCTACCGCCAGCTGACGCAAGAATATCAAGCGCTGCAACGAGCCTACGCTCTGCTAGCCCAGACCAGCGAAAGGGGACTACGACGCCGAGAAGGAGATCAAGGTGGCGCCCCTTCCCGCAACCCCCGGCCGGGTCGCAGCCTCCCCGTTCTCACCCAGCCTCGGGTGTTCTCTGGTCTGAAAGGAGGAGGAGGAGCCTCCCTCCTCCTCCTTTCAGACCAGAGAAAAGCTGATGGTAGAAATGGGTCACTATCAAAGCAGAGTAGCAGATCTGGAGTCAGCGCTGAAGCAACAAGGACAGGTAAGCTCATCAATGAGCACACCTTTTTCTCAGACAAAATAGCTACATTCTTCAGTCACTCATCCGTCTGGCATTACTGGACCAACCCCCCCCCCCCCCCCCCCCCGAACGTGGCTGGGAAAATGCGGAGAAAAGCAAATGTCATTTTCCAGTCAACCAAAGAATTTGTGGATGAAAATGACACAACATTCCAAAGCTGTCCACGCGTTTGTCTCTTCTAGAATGTCAAGTGGGTGGAGGAGAAGCAGCTGCTGCGTCAGAGCAATCAGCAGTTGGCCGAAAAGGTGACGGAAAGAAAGGCGCTGGGCGGAGTCGCTTGGCGTCACACCTGTCGGGAAGCCCCGCAGATGAGGTCTGACTGTCTTTTCAGGTCAGGCGGATGGAGGCGGAAGAAGCGCGTCTGAAAGAGCACATCCAGGATATCCGAGACCAAAACGAACTGCTTGAGTTCCGCATCCTGGAGATGGAGGTGGGAAGACTCGCACAAGCGTGTTGAGGCCAGAGATGTGACGGACGGACGGACGGACGGACGGATGCATGCCTCTGCCTTTCAGGAGAGGGAGTGGCGCTCCCCCGTCTTGAAGTTTCTGCAAGTCCGTTTCCCAGACGGCCTCAGCCCTTTGCAGATCTACTGCGAGGCCGAGGGCGTGAGCGTACGTAAGGCGTCCCTCGCAACCCTAACCTTAACCCGAGGTCCCAGAACACCTTACATTGCTCCTTGCGCCTTTCCCCCGGACATCGTCATCAGTGATCTGATGAAGAAGCTGGACATCCTGGGCTATAACGCCGTAAGTGTATGTCGAACTCCTTATGTTCGCACTCCACGAGACTCGGCGGCTCAAATGTGACTTTTGGAAGGCTTTGCGCTGAAAGAAGCTTGTTGACGCTGTGCCTTTGGGCTCTTGCAGAATCTCACCAACGAGGAGCAGGTGGTCGTGATTCACGCCAGGACCCTTCTCACCCTAGCCGAGAAGGTAACGCGCACGTCCACGCACGCTCTCGCATTCTGCTTATGTGACAGCAGCCTTTCCTCAGTGGTTAGAATACATCAAAGTGACCAAGTCAGCACTTCAACAGAAGATGTTGGACATTGAAAGTGAGAAGGTAGACAGACACGCGACATCAGCCAAGGGGAACTCCGGCAATGTGCCCCAACAATTCTGACCTTGAGCTGTGCTAGGATATGTTCTGCAAGCAGAAGGGCTACCTGGATGAAGAGTTGGACTTCAGGAAGTGTTCCATGGACCAGGCTCATAAGGTAAGCCGCCCTCAAATCTCCCGCCGGACCACTGATGGACGAGGATTGCGGCCCAGAGGATCCTGGAGCTGGAGGCCATGTTGTACGAGGCGCTACCGCAGCGGGACTGCCCCGCCACGGACGGCGAAAAAGCCAGCCACGCTGGCGTGAATGACGTGCTGACGGCGGATCAGAGAGAAGAGCTTAGGAGCGCCGTGGACCAATGGAAGCGAGCCCTGATGTGCGAGTTGAGGGAGCGCGACGCTTGCATCCTCCAAGAGAGAATGGATCTGCTGCACAGCGCGCAACAGGTAAGGGCCCAAAGCCAGCCCGGCACTTACTTGCACGCTTACTGGCTTTTGAATGCCACTTTCCATTTGTCCGTCCTAGAGGAACAAAGAGCTGAAAGAATTCATCGAAGCTCAGAAGAGACAAATCAAACAATTGGAGGAGAAGTTTCTGTTTCTCTTTCTATTCTTCTCCTTGGCCTTCATTCTGTGGCCCTAACACCAGCTGGTGAGTGAGCTCCAGCGGCACCGCACTCGACACCTCCGATACACTGCCAGCCGGTCTCAGACGTTGGCAGACGCTCCGATGCCAACGTATACCCCCCGCCACGGTGACAGAGGCACCGCGTCACACCGGCGCTCATCCAATCAGAAGGCAGGAAAAGCAAATTCACATGCAGGGCACTTTTGAACCAGAAGAGAGCGCCACAAAAAACGGTTGTTGCCCCAAACGCGCACTAAAAAGGGTCAGAATAACAAGAGTCCCACTGGCCAGCCGGGGCCACCCGTCCAGCTGTTTCTTCAGGGGGGAAAAAAATTGGAGTCACCGGTGAGTACATTTTGCATTTAGCTCTGCTTTTCTGCTTCTGTCTTCAAGTGTGTGGCATCCTGCGATCAAAGAGTCAGCCAACCCCAAAGCGGTTGACCTCAACGTCCCACCACCATGCCTACCAGAGCAGGTGACGTGATGCTTTGGACATCCTTCCGTCTCAGATGCCCAAAAGTACTCTTTGCCACATCTGCGGCAATACGGTGTCTTTTCAAAGGTGCAAATAAATCCAGCGTGGGCGGAACACGCACGTCTTCGGTTTTTCCCGCTTTGTTTGTGTGACAGCTGTTGTGAAAATTTTATACAAATAAAGTTGTATAGTACAGGTTTGGCCAAGCCGCAACTCCCGAACCGCATGCGGCTCTTTTATGTTCATATCAACATTTGTGTGTGTGTGTGTGTGTGGGGGGGGGGGGGGGGGGGGTTGTGCGTGTTGGCTTCACTTGAGTTCAATTTGGTATTTTGGTCAAAAGCGCATGTGGTGAAATTCCACAAAGTAGGATGGGCAAACACATTTCTTTAAACTATGAGTGTCAATTGGGCTCTCGAAATGGCAGGGAAAAGATGCACAGCAAAACGAAAATACGTAGATGAACACAGGACGTTTTAATCAGAGTGGGAAAGTTTCTATTTTTTGTTGAACGTGATGGCAAACCATTCTGCCTGATATGTCAGACCTCAGCGCATTTCAAAGATTCAAATCTTCAGCGCCATGCACTTCAGCTCACTCCATGCTAACATTGATCAGGCGTCGAACCCGCATCATCATGCTTAAGAGGTGGCCATGCTAACCAGTGCGCCATTATGTCAACGCATAATAACTAAGTCTACTGGTCAAAACAGCGGTTACTATATGACGTCGCTACGTCGTGGTCACGTGACGCAGACAAGACGTCAATGGACGTGGGCAGAGTTAACTTGTTTAAAAGGGAGTAGGCAGAAGAAATATTTAATTTATTTAAATCTATTTTGAGTGCACACCATTATGCCAATGCATAACAACTGTAAATCTACTAAACAAAACAGCGGTTGCTATATGACATCTGCCACGTCGTGGTCACGTGACATACGTGACGTCGATGGGCGTAACTTTCGCCGGAATTCAAATCCGCGGGGAGAGTTAACTTGTTTAAAAGAGAGTGGGCAGAAGAATTATTTAATTTATTTAAATCTATTTGGTGTGTGCGCCATTATGTCAATGCATAACAACTGTAAGTCTACTAAACAAAACAGCGGTTGCTATTTGACGTCTGCCACGTCGTGGTCACGTGACGCGGACGTGACGTCGACGCCTACTTTACATCCCACCGATCACAGGACTCCTCGGCTGCATAACCGTGCCCCCTTCCCAACCAATCGGATTTGCTATACGCGAAAACGACGCCAATGGAAAGAGCTTCCGCCCAAATTTAAATCCGTGGGCGTGGCTCGCAGCAGGAAGTAGGAAAATGGCGGCGATGTTGACAAAGACACAGCGGATGGTAACATACGACTAACAAGAGAAATATTTTTATTTTCTGCTTGCAACTGGACCGTCCAGAGCGTACACGGTAAGTACAACTCATCGTTTTTAAAAAGAAGTACTTTTGTTGCCCTGAAAAGCGAGTGAGCGTGGCGTTTGTGGGGGACGTCGAATTTCGACGATTCTTTCTGGTCAACGGTTGTAAATGATTGTGTTGATTAAAAAAGAAAACTTGATGTAACTCTACTTTTAACTGCCGTTTCAGATAGATTTGGAATTGCATCACATCCAATTTTGCCTAGAGCGTACACGGTAAGTAACACTCGTTGTGTTTAAGGAGATTTACGTTTGTAATAGCAGAAGTGTAGCCGCGTTGCGTTGTACGTGTGAATGTTGGTCCGGGCGAAATGTTAATGTTTAATTTCATTCCTTTAGGTTCCACGGTGTTTGTTGGCTGCAAGTTTTCCACTGCAAGAAGAGGCTCGTATCATTGACCAGGAGCGAGCTACAATGGTGAGTAGCCATAACATTTATGTTAAACACTTCCTATTTCATGTCTAACAGTACTTGATTTAACAAATAACCATAAATAAATACAGTGTGGGCACTGAAGTTAACATATGTGATTATACTGCCTAATCTGTCACGGAGTAGATTGTTGCAAAGTAATATAAGATCCAAAGTTGTAATTCAGAATAGTTTTCAAAAGAAGGCCATTAGAATTATATACAAGTCTGATTACCCTGAACAAGCTATTAATTAAATCACAAATTCTTCAATTCAAAGATTTGGTAGATTATCAGACAAATAATGTCTAACAGTAATTGATTTAACACATCACGATAAGTAGATTGAGTGTGGGGACTCTCAAGTTAACATATGTGATTATACTGCCTAATCTGTTACAGAGTATGTTGTTGCCAAGTAATGTAGAATAGATCCAAAGTAGTAATCCAGAATAGTTTTGAAGAGGCCATTAGAATGATAAACAAATCTGATTACCTTGAACATAATAACAAGCTAAGTGTTTAATATGTCCTATGAAGTCAAAATTGGGCACCATCATGTGGTGAAATTTGGAATTGCATCACATCCAATTTTGCCTGGGAACAAACAGATTACATAAATCTTAGTTTTGAATAAGCCACTCCTTCTCAAACAAGTAAACTCTGCCCATTTTGCGCAGTAGATGTTCTGTTAATATCTAGTATTTATACAAAGTCATAATTTAAATTGCTTTCAACCTTCATTCATCGGTTCAACCAACATTACTCGCTCTTATTACCAACTTGTATTGATTTAACTAAGCGTTTAATACTTCCTATCAGGTCTCAAATCGAGATTTGGCAAAATACAATTTCAGCAAATCCAATTTTGCCAGGGAACAAAAATAGATTAAATAAACTAAATAAGTCCTCTTCCCATTAAATAAATCAGAAAAGTCTGTCTTGTAACCAGTCCTCTTCAAACAAGTAAAGTCTGCCCATTTTGTGCCGTAGATTTTGTGTCTATGCCTAGTATTTAAACAAAATCATAATTTAAACGACTTCTTTCCTTCATTCACTTTGGAAATTTGGAATTGCAGCAAATCGAATTTTGGCAGGGAACAAAAATAGATCAATTAAACTAAATAAGTCTTCTTCCCATTAAATAAATTAAAAAAGTCTGTCTTGTAACCAGTCCTTTTCAAACAAGTAAAGTCTGCCCATTTTGTGCCGTCGATTTTGTGTTAATGCCTAGTATTTATACAAAATCATAATTTAAAGGACTTCATTCCTTCATTCACTTTGGAAATTTGGAATTGCAGCACATCAAATTTTGCCTGGGAAGAAAAGTAGATTAAATAAATTTAATAAGTCTTACTACTTCCCATTAAATAAATTAAATACGTCTTACTTGTTCCCACTCCTTTTCAAAACAGTAGTTTAAAACGAGGGCCCTTCACTCAATCTTTAACCCCAACCCCGCACGTTGTGTTGTATCTGTGAATGTTGGTTGTGGCCAAATGATAGTTTTCTTTCATTCGTTTAGGTTCCAAGAAAACTTGATGTAACTCTACTTTTAACTGCCGTTTCAGATAAGCGGGTATTACGTCGCAGTCATGTGCCGTGGATATGACGTAATTGCCCGAACCTCCGCCAAAATTCAAATCTGTTGGCGCGATGGCCGTGAGCCACTGAGCAGCGACGATTATCAACAGAAATATCTTTATTTTCTGCTTGCAACTGGACCGTCTAGAGCGTACACGGTAAGTAACACTCATTGTGTTTAAGGAGATTTACGTTTGTAATAGCAGAAGTGTAGCCGCGTTGCGTTGTACGTGTGAAAATTGGTCGAGGCGAAATGTTAATGTTTAATTTCATTCCTTTAGGTTCCACGGTGTTTGTTGGCTGCAAGTTTTCCACTGCAAGAAGAGGCTCGTATCATTGACCAGGAGCGAGCTACAATGGTGAGTAGCCATAACATTTATGTTAAACACTTCCTATTTCATGTCTAACAGTACTTGATTTAACAAATAACCATAAATAAATACAGTGTGGGCACTGAAGTTAACATATGTGATTATACTGCCTAATCTGTCACGGAGTAGATTGTTGCAAAGTAATATAAGATCCAAAGTTGTAATTCAGAATAGTTTTCAAAAGAAGGCCATTAGAATTATATACAAGTCTGATTACCCTTAACATAACAACAAGCTATTAATTAAATCACAAATTCTTCAATTCAAAGATTTGGTAGATTATCAGACAAATAATGTCTAACAGTAATTGATTTAACATCACGATAAGTAGATTGAGTGTGGGCACTCTCAAGTTAACAGATATGATTATACTGCCTAATCTGTTACAGAGTATGTTGTTGCCAAGTAATGTAGAATAGATCCAAAGTAGTAATCCAGAATAGTTTTGAAGAGGCCATTAGAATAATAAACAAATCTGATTACCTTGAACATAATAACAAGCTAAGTGTTTAATATGTCCTATGAAGTCAAAATTGGGCACCATCATGTGGTGAAATTTGGAATTGCATCACATCCAATTTTGCCTGGGAACAAACAGATTAAATAAATCTTAGTTTTGAAGAAGCCACTCCTTCTCAAACAAGTAAACTCTGCCCATTTCGCGCAGTAGATGTTCTGTTAATATCTAGTATTTATACAAAGTCATAATTTAAATTGCTTTCAACCTTCATTCATCGGTTCAACCAACATTACTCGCTCTTATTACCAACTTGTATTGATTTAACTAAGCGTTTAATACTTCCTATCAGGTCTCAAGGCAAGATTTGGCAAAATACAATTTCAGCAAATCCAATTTTGCCAGGGAACAAAAATAGATTAAATAAACTAAATAAGTCTTCTTCCCATTAAATAAATCAGAAAAGTCTGTCTTGTAACCAGTCCTCTTCAAACAAGTAAAGTCTGCCCATTTTGTGCCGTAGATTTTGTGTCTATGCCTAGTATTTAAACAAAATCATAATTTAAACGACTTCTTTCCTTCATTCACTTTGGAAATTTGGAATTGCAGCAAATCGAATTTTGGCAGGGAACAAAAATAGATCAATTAAACTAAATAAGTCTTCTTCCCATTAAATAAATTAAAAAAGTCTGTCTTGTAACCAGTCCTTTTCAAACAAGTAAAGTCTGCCCATTTTGTGCCGTCGATTTTGTGTTAATGCCTAGTATTTATACAAAATCATAATTTAAAGGACTTCATTCCTTCATTCACTTTGGAAATTTGGAATTGCAGCACATCAAATTTTGCCTGGGAAGAAAAGTAGATTAAATAAATTTAATAAGTCTTACTACTTCCCATTAAATAAATTAAATACGTCTTACTTGTTCCCACTCCTTTACAAAAAAGTAGTTTAAAACGAGGTCCCTTCACTCCACCTTTAACCCTATTTATTCACCTTCTAGGCTAAGTGTTAAAGGCTAAGTGTTAAAGGCTAAGTGTTAAAGGCTAAGTGTTAGAGGCTAAGTGCCAGAGGCTAGGCGCCAGAGGCGAGTTTTTGTGGGCTGAAGTTTTAGTGGGGTTAGTGTGAATACAATCCAAAAGAATACAACAGAATACAATACAATAGAATATAATACATAGATTAAATTCAATAGCTCTTACTACTTCCCATTAAATAAATTAAATACGTCTTACTTGTTCCCAATCCTTTTCAAAAAAGTAGTTTAAAACGAGGGCCCTTCACTCAACCTTTAACCTCAACCCCGCACGTCACATTGTGTTGTATCTGTGAATGTTGGTTGTGGCCAAATGATAGTTTTCTTTCATTCGTTTAGGTTCCACGGTGTTTGTTGGCTATGTTTTCCACTGTCAGAAGGATGAAAATACAAAGTACAACGCTTGGACGTGGGCGAAGACGTCACCGGTGAGTCCTTCCTTCCTATTTATTTACCTTCTAGATGCTAGAGGCTAAGTGTTAGAGGCTAAGTGTTAGAGGCTAAGTGTTAAACACAATACGAACAACACAACGATACTGCACTGAACAACACGATACCGCACTGAGAAACACGATACCGCACTGAACAACACGATACCGCACTGAACAACACCATGCCGCACTGAACACCATGCCACACTGAACAACACCATCCCGCACTGAACAACACCATGCCGCACTAAACAACACCATGCCGCACTGAACAACACCATGCCTCACTGAACGACACCATGCCGCACTGAAAGACACCATGCCGCACTGAACGACACCATGCCGCACTGAAAGACACCATCCCGCACTGAACACCATGCCGCACTGAACAACACCATCCTGCACTGAACAACACCATCCCGCACTGAACAACACCATGCCGCACTGAACAACATTATGCCGCACTGAACATTATGCCGCACTGAACAACACCATGCCGCACTGAACAACACCATGCCGCACTGAACAACATTATGCCGCACTGAACAACACCATGCCGCACTGAACAACACCATGCCGCACTGAACAACACCATGCCGCACTGAACAACATTATGCCGCACTGAACAACACCATGCCGCACTGAACAACACCATCCTGCACTGAACAACACCATTCCGCATTGAACACCATGCCGCACTGAACAACACCATCCCGCACTGAACAACACCATCCCGCACTGAACAACACCATGCCGCACTGAACAACATTATGCCGCACTGAACAACATTATGCCGCACTGAACAACACCATGCCGCACTGAACAACACCATGCCGCACTGAACAACACCATGCCGCACTGAACAACATTATAACGCACTGAACAACACCATCCCGCACTGAACAACACCATGCCGCACTAAACAACATTATGCCGCACTGAACAACATTATGCCGAAATGAACAACACCATGCCGCACTGAACAACACCATGCCGCACTGAACAACACCATCCTGCACTGAACAACACCATCCCGCACTGAACAACACCATGCCGCACTGAACAACACCATGCCGCACTGAACAACACCATGCCGCAATGAACAACACCATCCCGCACTGAACAACATTATGCCGCACTGAACAACATTATGCCGCACTGAACAACACCATGCCGCACTGAACAACACCATGCCGCACTGAACAACACCATCCTGCACTGAACAACACCATCCCGCACTGAACAACACCATGCCGCACTGAACAACATTATGGCGCACTGAACAACATTATGCCGCACTGAACAACACCATGCCGCACTGAACAACACCATGCCGCAATGAACAACACCATGCCGCAATGAACAACACCATCCCGCACTGAACAACAGCATGCCGCACTGAGCAACACCATGCCGCACTGAACAACACCATCCTGCACTGAACAACACCATGCCGCACTGAACAACACCATTCCGCACTGAACAACACCATGCTGCACTGAACAACATTACGCTGCACTGAACAACACCATGCCGCACTGAACAACACCATGCCGCACTGAACAACACCATGCCGCATTGAACAACACCATGCCGCATTGAACAACACCATGCCGCACTGAACAACACCATCCTGCACTGAACAACACCATGCCGCATTGAACAACACCATGCCGCACTGAACAACACCATCCTGCACTGAACAACACCATCCCGCACTGAACAACACCATCCCGCATTGAACAACACCATCCTGCACTGAACAACACCATGCCGCACTGAACAACACCATGCCGCACTGAACAACACCATTCCGCACTGAACAACACCATGCCGCACTGAACAACACCATCCCGCACTGAACAACACCATCCCGCACTGAACAACACCATCCTGCACTGAACAACACCATCCTGCACTGAACAACACCATCCTGCACTGAACAACACCATGCCGCACTGAACAACACCATGCCGCACTGAACAACACCATGCCGCACTGAACAACACCATGCCGCACTGAACAACATTATGCCGCACTGAACAACATTATGTCGCACTGAACAACACCATGCCGCACTGAACAACACCATGCCGCACTGAACAACACCATGCCGCACTGAACAACACCATGCCGCACTGAACAACACCATGCCGCACTGAACAACACCATGCCGCACTGAACAACACCATGCCGCACTGAACAACACCATGCCGCACTGAACATTATGCCGCACTGAACAACACCATGCCGCACTGAACAACACCATCCTGCACTGAACAACACCATTCCGCATTGAACACCATGCCGCACTGAACAACACCATCCCGCACTGAACAACACCATCCCGCACTGAACAACACCATGCCGCACTGAACAACATTATGCCGCACTTAACAACATTATGCCGCACTGAACAACACCATGCCGCACTGAACAACACCATGCCGCACTGAACAACACCATGCCGCACTGAACAACATTATAACGCACTGAACAACACCATCCCGCACTGAACAACACCATGCCGCACTAAACAACATTATGCCGCACTGAACAACATTATGCCGAAATGAACAACACCATGCCGCACTGAACAACACCATGCCGCACTGAACAACACCATCCTGCACTGAACAACACCATCCCGCACTGAACAACACCATGCCGCACTGAACAACACCATGCCGCACTGAACAACACCATGCCGCAATGAACAACACCATCCCGCACTGAACAACATTATGCCGCACTGAACAACATTATGCCGCACTGAACAACACCATGCCGCACTGAACAACACCATCCTGCACTGAACAACACCATCCCGCACTGAACAACACCATGCCGCACTGAACAACACCATGCCGCACTGAACAACATTATGCCGCACTGAACAACACCATGCCGCACTGAACAACACCATCCTGCACTGAACAACACCATTCCGCATTGAACACCATGCCGCACTGAACAACACCATCCCGCACTGAACAACACCATCCCGCACTGAACAACACCATGCCGCACTGAACAACATTATGCCGCACTGAACAACATTATGCCGCACTGAACAACACCATGCCGCACTGAACAACACCATGCCGCACTGAACAACACCATGCCGCACTGAACAACATTATAACGCACTGAACAACACCATCCCGCACTGAACAACACCATGCCGCACTAAACAACATTATGCCGCACTGAACAACATTATGCCGAAATGAACAACACCATGCCGCACTGAACAACACCATGCCGCACTGAACAACACCATCCTGCACTGAACAACACCATCCCGCACTGAACAACACCATGCCGCACTGAACAACACCATGCCGCACTGAACAACACCATGCCGCAATGAACAACACCATCCCGCACTGAACAACATTATGCCGCACTGAACAACATTATGCCGCACTGAACAACACCATGCCGCACTGAACAACACCATGCCGCACTGAACAACACCATCCTGCACTGAACAACACCATCCCGCACTGAACAACACCATGCCGCACTGAACAACATTATGGCGCACTGAACAACATTATGCCGCACTGAACAACACCATGCCGCACTGAACAACACCATGCCGCAATGAACAACACCATGCCGCAATGAACAACACCATCCCGCACTGAACAACACCATGCCGCACTGAGCAACACCATGCCGCACTGAACAACACCATCCTGCACTGAACAACACCATGCCGCACTGAACAACACCATTCCGCACTGAACAACACCATGCCGCACTGAACAACATTACGCTGCACTGAACAACACCATGCCGCACTGAACAACACCATGCCGCACTGAACAACACCATGCCGCATTGAACAACACCATGCCGCATTGAACAACACCATGCCGCACTGAACAACACCATCCTGCACTGAACAACACCATGCCGCATTGAACAACACCATGCCGCACTGAACAACACCATCCTGCACTGAACAACACCATCCCGCACTTAACAACACCATCCCGCATTGAACAACACCATCCTGCACTGAACAACACCATGCCGCACTGAACAACACCATGCCGCACTGAACAACACCATTCCGCACTGAACAACACCATGCCGCACTGAACAACACCATCCCGCACTGAACAACACCATCCCGCACTGAACAACACCATCCTGCACTGAACAACACCATCCTGCACTGAACAACACCATCCTGCACTGAACAACACCATGCCGCACTGAACAACACCATGCCGCACTGAACAACACCATGCCGCACTGAACAACACCATGCCGCACTGAACAACATTATGCCGCACTGAACAACATTATGTCGCACTGAACAACACCATGCCGCACTGAACAACACCATGCCGCACTGAACAACATTATGCCGCACTGAAAAACACCATGCCGCACTGAACAACACCATCCCGCACTGAACAACACCATGCCGCATTGAACAACACCATGCCGCACTGAACAACACCATGCTGCACTGAACAACATTATGCTGCACTGAACAACACGATCCTGCATTGAACAACACCATGCCGCACTGAACAACACCATCCTGCACTGAACAACACCATCCTGCACTGAACAACACCACCCCGCACTGAACAACACGATCCCGCATTGAACACCATCCCGCACTGAACAACACCATGCCGCACTGAACAACACCATTCCGCACTGAACAACACCATGCCGCACTGAACAACACCATGCCGCACTGAACAACACCATGCCGCACTGAACAACACCATGCCGCACTGAACAACATTATGCCGCACTGAACAACACCATGCCGCACTGAACAACACCATTCCGCACTGAACAACACCATGCCGCATTGAACAACACCATGCCGCACTGAACAACACCATCCTGCACTGAACAACACCATCCCGCACTAAACAACACCATGCCGCACTGAACAACATTATGGCGCACTGGACAACATTATGCCGCACTGAACAACACCATGCCGCACTGAACAACACCATGCCGCACTGAACAACACCATGCCGCACTGAACAACACCATGCCGCACTGAACAACATTATGCCGCACTGAACAACACCATGCCGCACTGAACAACACCATGCCGCACTGAACAACACGATCCCGCATTGAACAACACCATCCTGCACTGAACAACACCATGCCGCACTGAACAACACCATGCCGCACTGAACAACACCATTCCGCACTGAACAACACCATGCCGCACTGAACGACACCATCCTGCACTGAACAACACCATCCCGCACTGAACAACACCATGCCGCATTAAACAACACCATGCCGCACTGAACAACACCATCCTGCACTGAACAACACCATGCCGCACTGAACAACACCATGCCGCACTGAACAACACCATGCCGCACTGAACAACATTATGCCGCACTGAACAACATTATGCCGCACTAAACAACATTATGTCGCACTGAACAACACCATGCCGCACTGAACAACACCATGCTGCACTGAACAACATTATGCCGCACTGAACAACATGATCCCGCATTGAACAACACCATCCCGCAGTGAACAACACCATGCTGCATTGAACAACATTATGCTGCACTGAACAACACGATCCTGCATTGAACAACACCATGCCGCACTGAACAACACCATCCTGCACTGAACAACACCATGCCGCACTGAACAACACCATGCCGCACTGAACATTATGCCGCACTGAAAAACACCATGCCGCACTGAACAACACCATCCCGCACTGAACAACACCATGCCGCATTGAACAACACCATGCCGCACTGAACAACACCATGCTGCACTGAGCAACATTATGCTGCACTGAACAACACGATCCTGCATTGAACAACACCATGCCGCACTGAACAACACCATCCTGCACTGAACAACACCATCCTGCACTGAACAACACCACCCCGTACTGAACAACACGATCCCGCATTGAACAACACCATCCCGCACTGAACAACACCATGCCGCACTGAACAACACCATTCCGCACTGAACAACACCATGCCGCACTGAACAACACCATGCCGCACTGAACAACACCATGCCGCACTGAACAACACCATGCCGCACTGAACAACATTATGCCGCACTGAACAACACCATGCCGCACTGAACAACACCATCCCGCACTGAACAACACCATGCCGCATTGAACAACACCATGCCGCACTGAACAACACCATCCTGCACTGAACAACACCATCCCGCACTAAACAACACCATGCCGCACTGAACAACATTATGGCGCACTGGACAACATTATGCCGCACTGAACAACACCATGCCGCACTGAACAACACCATGCCGCACTGAACAACACCATGCCGCACTGAACAACATTATGCCGCACTGAACAACACCATGCCGCACTGAACAACACCATCCCGCACTGAACAACACCATGCCGCATTGAACAACACCATGCCGCACTGAACAACACCATCCTGCACTGAACAACACCATCCCGCACTGAACAACACCATGCCGCACTGAACAACATTATGGCGCACTGGACAACATTATGCCGCACTGAACAACACCATGCTGCACTGAACAACACCATGCCGCACTGAACAACACCATGCCGCACTGAACAACACCATGCCGCACTGAACAACATTATGCCGCACTGAACAACACCATGCCGCACTGAACAACACCATGCCGCACTGAACAACACGATCCCGCATTGAACAACACCATCCTGCACTGAACAACACCATGCCGCACTGAACAACACCATGCCGCACTGAACAACACCATTCCGCACTGAACAACACCATGCCGCACTGAACAACACCATCCTGCACTGAACAACACCATCCCGCACTGAACAACACCATGCCGCATTGAACAACACCATGCCGCACTGAACAACACCATCCTGCACTGAACAACACCATGCCGCACTGAACAACACCATGCCGCACTGAACAACACCATGCCGCACTGAACAACATTATGCCGCACTGAACAACATTATGCCGCACTAAACAACATTATGTCGCACTGAACAACACCATGCCGCACTGAACAACACCATGCTGCACTGAACAACATTATGCCGCACTGAACAACACGATCCCGCATTGAACAACACCATCCCGCAGTGAACAACACCATGCCGCATTGAACAACACCATGCCGCACTGAACAACACCATGCTGCACTGAACAACATTATGCTGCACTGAACAACACGATCCTGCATTGAACAACACCATGCCGCACTGAACAACACCATCCTGCACTGAACAACACCTTTCCACACTGAACAACACCATGCCGCACTGAACAACATTATGCCGCACTGAACAACACCATGCCGCACTGAACAACACCATGCCGCACTGAACAACACCATGCCGCACTGAACAACACCATGCCGCAATGAACAACACCATCCCGCACTGAACAACACCATGCCGCATTGAACAACACCATGCCGCACTGAACAACACCATCCCGCACTGAACAACACCACCCCGCACTGAACAACACGATCCCGCATTGAACAACACCATCCCGGACTGAACAACACCATGCCGCACTGAACAACACCATTCCGCACTGAACAACACCATGCCGCACTGAACAACACCATGCCGCACTGAACAACACCATGCCGCACTGAACAACACCATGCCGCACTGAACAACATTATGCCGAACTGAACAACACCATGCCGCACTGAACAACACCATGCCGCACTGAACAACACGATCCCGCATTGAACAACACCATCCTGCACTGAACAACACCATGCCGCACTGAACAACACCATGCCGCACTGAACAACACCATTCCGCACTGAACAACACCATGCCGCACTGAACGACACCATCCTGCACTGAACGACACCATCCCGCACTGAACAACACCATGCCGCATTAAACAACACCATGCCGCACTGAACAACACCATCCTGCACTGAACAACACCATGCCGCACTGAACAACACCATGCCGCACTGAACAACACCATGCCGCACTGAACAACATTATGCCGCACTGAACAACATTATGCCGCACTAAACAACATTATGTCGCACTGAACAACACCATGCCGCACTGAACAACACCATGCTGCACTGAACAACATTATGCCGCACTGAACAACACGATCCCGCATTGAACAACACGATCCCGCAGTGAACAACACCATGCCGCATTGAACAACACCATGCCGCACTGAACAACACCATGCTGCACTGAACAACATTATGCTGCACTGAACAACACGATCCTGCATTGAACAACACCATGCCGCACTGAACAACACCATCCTGCACTGAACAACACCATGCCGCACTGAACAACACCATGCCGCACTGAACAACACCATGCCGCACTGAACAACACCATGCCGCACTGAACAACACCATCCCGCACTGAACAACACCATGCCGCATTGAACAACACCATGCCGCACTGAACAACACCATGCTGCACTGAACAACATTATGCTGCACTGAACAACACGATCCTGCATTGAACAACACCATGCCGCACTGAACAACACCATCCTGCACTGAACAACACCATCCTGCACTGAACAACACCACCCCGCACTGAACAACACGATCCCGCATTGAACAACACCATCCCGCACTGAACAACACCATGCCGCACTGAACAACACCATTCCGCACTGAACAACACCATGCCGCACTGAACAACACCATGCCGCACTGAACAACACCATGCCGCACTGAACAACACCATGCCGCACTGAACAACATTATGCCGCACTGAACAACACCATGCCGCACTGAACAACACCATCCCGCACTGAACAACACCATGCCGCATTGAACAACACCATGCCGCACTGAACAACACCATCCTGCACTGAACAACACCATCCCGCACTAAACAACACCATGCCGCACTGAACAACATTATGGCGCACTGGACAACATTATGCCGCACTGAACAACACCATGCCGCACTGAACAACACCATGCCGCACTGAACAACACCATGCCGCACTGAACAACACCATGCCGCACTGAACAACATTATGCCGCACTGAACAACACCATGCCGCACTGAACAACACCATGCCGCACTGAACAACACGATCCCGCATTGAACAACACCATCCTGCACTGAACAACACCATGCCGCACTGAACAACACCATGCCGCACTGAACAACACCATTCCGCACTGAACAACACCATGCCGCACTGAACAACACCATCCTGCACTGAACAACACCATCCCGCACTGAACAACACCATGCCGCATTGAACAACACCATGCCGCACTGAACAACACCATCCTGCACTGAACAACACCATGCCGCACTGAACAACACCATGCCGCACTGAACAACACCATGCCGCACTGAACAACATTATGCCGCACTGAACAACATTATGCCGCACTAAACAACATTATGTCGCACTGAACAACACCATGCCGCACTGAACAACACCATGCTGCACTGAACAACATTATGCCGCACTGAACAACACGATCCCGCATTGAACAACACCATCCCGCAGTGAACAACACCATGCCGCATTGAACAACACCATGCCGCACTGAACAACACCATGCTGCACTGAACAACATTATGCTGCACTGAACAACACGATCCTGCATTGAACAACACCATGCCGCACTGAACAACACCATCCTGCACTGAACAACACCATCCCGGACTGAACAACACCATGCCGCACTGAACAACACCATTCCGCACTGAACAACACCATGCCGCACTGAACAACACCATGCCGCACTGAACAACACCATGCCGCACTGAACAACACCATGCCGCACTGAACAACATTATGCCGCACTGAACAACACCATGCCGCACTGAACAACACCATCCCGCACTGAACAACACCATGCCGCATTGAACAACACCGTGCCGCACTGAACAACACCATCCTGCACTGAACAACACCATCCCGCACTGAACAACACCATGCCGCACTGAACAACATTATGGCGCACTGAACAACATTATGCCGCACTGAACAACACCATGCCGCACTGAACAACACCATGCCGCACTGAACAACACCATGCCGCACTGAACAACATTATGCCGCACTGAACAACATTATGCCGCACTGAACAACACCATGCCGCACTGAACAACACCATGCCGCACTGAACAACACCATGCCGCACTGAACAACACGACGTCGCACTGAACAACACGACGCCGCACAGAACAACACGACGCCGCACAGAATAACACAATACCGCACAGAACAACACAATACTGCACAAACAGTTTTAGATAATATTACGTCGCAGTCATGTGACGCGGACATGACGTCAATAGGCGGAACTCACGGCAAAATTATAATCCGTGGGCGTGGCTTGCAACAGGAAGTAGGAAAGCGGCAGTTCTGGCAAACAAGACACAGCTGTTAGTAACACGATGACTAACAAGGCAAATATTTTTGTTTTCAGCTTGCAACTTGACCGTCTAGAGCGTACAAGGTAATTACAACTGTTTTTTTTTAGCCCTGAAAAGCAAGGGAGTGTGGCGTTTGGGAGGAATGTCGAACTCGGCGTCTGCTTCCAGCCACAGACGCCAAATTTCGACGATTATTTCGACTGGTCAACGGTTGTAAATTATTGCGTTGACTAAAAACTTTATTTAACTCTACTCTTAACTTTGCCGTTTCAGATATGCGGGTATTACACCGCGGAAATGACGTCAATAGGCTGAACTCTCGCCAAAATTCAAATCTGTGGGCGCAATGGCCTTGAGCGAGACACCGGATACAAACACGACGATTATCAACAGAAATATCTTTATTTTCCGCTTGCAAGTGGACCGTCTAGAGCGTACACGGTAAGTACAACTCATTGTGTTTAAAAAGATTTACGTTTGTGTAGTTTGCGTTGCGTTGTATCTGTGAATGTTGGTTGAGGCTAAATGTTAATGTTTAATTTCATTCCTTTAGGTTCCACGGTGTTTGTTGGCTGTATGTTTTCCACTGCAAGAAGAGGCTCGTATCATTGACCAGCAGGAGCTACAATGGTGAGTACCCCTTTCGTCTTCCATTTATGTTAAACACTTCCTATTTCATGTCTAACAGTACTCGATTTAACAAATAACCATAAATAAATACAGTGTGGGCAGTCACGTTAACATATGTGATTATCCTGCCTAATATGTTTATCACAAATATGTCACTAATCACTAATATGTTTATTTGTTTATCACAACACCTTTGGACCTTCAGCAATCGATTATTTACCTTCATCTACATAGAGACAGAACGATGGTGTCTTAAACATCTCATTCATTTCACCAAATAACTTCACGCAGGTGGATAACGGCCGTCTCGGTCACGCTGTGTTGCGTGATGCAGTTTTGAAGAACCAAATGCATTTATTCAATGAATAAGTCAAGCTAGTTCTATGTTTATGATGTTGTAAGTTACGGTACCGATTGAAGTTGAGTTCGAAGCCAGTGGAAAACAGCGCTGCGTTTGTGCTCTCCAGGTACAAATGTTGTGATCTCTGACTGACGACCGGGCGAGACTCGAGTAAGAGATGTCCAAACGAGCTCCGGCAGGGCGGGCCAAGGCGGCGCGAACGGACGCTCTTCAGGCCGCCAATGACGAGCTGAGAACCAAACTGATGGACGTCCAGTTAGAACTTCAGCAGGAGAAGAACAAGGTGAAAACCTCAACAGACAGACACTGCCTGCCTCCCTGCCTGCCTCCCTGCCTGCCTCCCTGCCTGCCTCCCTCCCTCCCAGTTTTCCCGATGTAGATTAGACATGCGTGTGCCATGACTGTGTCAGCCTACATCATCAACAAATGCACCGAGGACGTCAGCACCACTAAGAATATCATCACCCGGGGCAACCAACGACCCTGGATGACTGAGGAGGTACGTCAAACGCTACGAGCGCGGAACTCTGCCTTCAAGTCTGGCGACAAGGAGACACTGAGGACAGCGAGAGCCAACTTGAACCGTGCCATCAGGATAGCGAAGCGAGACCGCAGTCGAAAATTTCAGGATCGTTTCCACGACGTCAAAAACATCAGGAGTATGTGGCAAGGCATACGGGCGATTACAGACTACAACTCACCCTCCCCCCCCCCGGTGGGTGTAGTTGATGCTGACTTTCTAAATGGTCTAAATAACTTCTTTGGGAGGTTCGAGGCACTAAACGGCACTCCAGCAGTTAAAACTGTCCCCCATCAGGAAGAGGAGGTACTCTGCCTTGACTCCGCCGATGTGTTGAAGACCCTGAGGAGAGTCAACCCCTGTAAGGCCCCTGGCCCCGACAACATTCCTGGGCGTGTGTTCAGGGAATGTGCAAGTCATCTGGCTGGGGTCATCACAGACATTTTTAACACCTCGCTGGGCCAAGCCACAGTGCCGGCGTGCTTTAAGACTGCCTCCATCATTCCGGTGCCGAAGAAACCTCAAATCACCTCATTTAATGATTACCGGCCTGTTGCACTGACTCCGGTTATGATGAAGTGCTTCGAAAGGCTGCTTAAAGGTCACATCGTTTCCAGACTCCCCCTATTATTTGACCCGTTCCAGTTTGCCGACCGGCAAAACCGCTCCACTCAGGACGCCATCTCCTCCGTTCTTCACCTGAGCCTGGCTCACCTGGAGGAGAAGAACACCCATGTGCGGAGGCTGTTCCTGGACTTCAGCTCAGCGTTTAACACCATCATCCCACAGCATCTGGTAGGAAAATTGGAACACCTGGGCTTCAACACCCCCCTTCGCAACTGGCTGCTAGACTTCCTCACCAACAGACCTCAGTCAGTCCGGGTCGGACAGAACACCTCTGATGTCATCACCCTCAGCACAGGCTCCCTTCAGGGCTGCGTCCTGAGCCCCCTGCTGTGCACCCTGATGACACACGACTGCGTCCTCAGGTTCACCACCAATCACATCGTGAAGTCAGCAGACGACACAACGGTGGTGGGGCTCATCAGAGACAACAACGACCTGGACTACAGAGAGGAGGTGGAGCAGCTGGTGGGCTGGTGCAGAGAAAACAGCCTGATCCTGAATGAGGAGAAGATGAAGGAGATCATCGTCGACTTCAGGAAAAAACAGCCTCACCACGCTCCACTGATCATCAACAGCTCAGCTGTGGAGGTGGTCAGCACCACCAAATTCCTGGGGGTCCACATCACAGAAGACCTCACCTGGACTATGAACACTACGGCACTGGTCAAGAGGGCACAGAAGCGCTTGTACTTCCTGCGGAGGATGAGGAGAGCCCACCTGCCCCCACCCATCATGAGGACGTTCTACAGGAGCACCATAGAGAGCATTCTGACAAGCTGTCTCTCTGTGTGGTGTGGAGGCTGCACCGCCTCCGATTGGAAGAACGTGAGGAGAGTGGTGAGGACAGCAGAGAGGATCATAGGGGCTCCTCTTCCCTCCATTCAGGACATTTCATCTCAGCGCTGCATGTCCCGTGCCCGTAACATCATCAATGACCCATCACACCCCCACCATGGACTGTTCTCCCTGCTGCCCTCTGGGAAGAGGTTTGCAGCATCCGCTGCAGGTCCACCAGGTTCTGCAACAGCTTTTTCCCTGCTGTCATCAGACTGTTGAACACTAGAACTGTTGAGCTCTAAACTGAACTCTGCATCACACATTCACAGAACTGTACTTTATGACACTACGGACCTCTATCTTGCACTATCTCGCACTACCAACTTTACTGAACTTGTATAAACCCTTTAAATAGAAGTTTAATACATGGTTTAGCATTCCTCTGCACACTCTTGAATACTGTTTTGCCTACTTGCACTATTGCATAATTATCACTGCTGCACTTTATACTTATTTTTAATATATATATATATATATATATATATATATAGTATATATGTATATATATATATTTTCATAGGATATGTTACTTCTATTCAACTGCAATATCACTACTTTGTTGTAAGACGTATGCAACGGAATTTCGTTTTGTATGCACCATGTGCAGACAAGATGACAATAAAGTTTGTCTAAGTCTAAGTCATGTCAGGTCAGCTGTCTGGAGAGAGAGAGAAGTCAGGACCTGCGGGCGGAGCACCACCGTGCCACCGCCGCCATGACGGAACTCAAAAGCAAACTCCATGAGGAGAAGCAGAAAGAGTTAGCCATTACCAGGGAGACATTACTGCGGCAGCATGAAATGGAGCTGATGAGAGTGATCAAAATCAAAGATGGAGAGATCCAGCGACTGAATGCCTTGGTCCTCAGCCTGAGGGACGGCTCCATGGACAAGGTGATCCGCTCTATCCGTGTCTGACTATCCGCACGCCACGTCGGGCTTCGATGCGGCCGCTACCGTATTGTGTAGCTTGTCCCCAGTAAGCGTCGCGGCGCTCCGTTGCGGTCTCAACGGCCCGGTGTGGCGCAATGTCTGCTCAGGTGAGGAGGGGGGGCGCTTTGCTGGCGGAGGTGGAGGAGACGCGGCGGTGTCGGGAGACCGAGCGGTGTCGCCTCCACCAGGAGCGCGGAAGAAGCCCTGGCAGCGGCCCAGCAGGCCTGGCAGTCCCGAGCGGCCGAGCTCCGATCGGCTCATCACCAGCATCGGGAGGAGCTGAGCCGAACCAAGAGAGACTGCGAGAGGGAGATCCGCCGACTGGTAGGACTGATCAGATGCGCGGTGCGTGGCTATGTTCCCAATTTCGTTGTATACCTGCAGTGCAATGACACCTAAGGCATTCTATTCTATTCTATTTCACAAGAAGAAAATGTCCGGTTGCTCGCTTCGCTTTTGTCACAGCAAAGGTGTTCTAGTCGATTCCAGAAAAAAATTGGCCGGTTGCTCTCTTTGTTTTTGTCACAATTCTGGCAAATGAGTTTGCCCGCCTGCCTGAGCGCTCCCCGTTTGTACATCCAGACGGATGAGATCAAGCTGAAAGACAGAGCGGTTAGTGTTTTGGATGAAGCCCTGGGGCCGGCCACGTCCACCGCCTTCAGCTGCAGACTCAGGCTGCCGAGCAGCAGATCGCTGCCCTGAGGGATTCCCAAAGGGCGGGCCTAAACTACCCTGGAAGTGGGGTCAACGCCGCTACTAGCAATCCTCTTCATTGCGTAAGCCACCTCATCACACACTTGCAGTACGCATGACTTAGTTCGTTGCTGGAGGAAGGTAGCACAAAAACAGTTTTGAACTTTGAACGAGTGCTTGTGTGTGTGTGTTGCGGGGCGTTTTCAGTCTCAGGAGGATCGGGACACGCGACGGTTTCATCTGAAAATCGCTGAGCTCAGCGCAGTCATCAGGAAACTGGAGGATCGAAACGCCCTGCTTTCTGAAGAGCGCAATGAACTGGTAATTTATTGACGGCACGCTTGAAGGTTTGCGCTACGTTTGATGCGCGCCATCCAGCGAGGCACCCATTGCGCTTGCTTATTAGTTGAGCGGCGCGGCGAGTCGGTTGCCTGGTAGATGTCTTTTATTGGGAGCCAAAGCCACGATTCCGTTCAAACCGATGCAAAAGGAATGGATACGTTCTGGCCCGCGTGTTGTGCGTCTTTCACATCCCGCACTTCATGCTTGCAGCTAAAGCGACTGAGAGAAACAGAAAGCCAGTTTCTGCCACTCCTGTACAAAAACAAACGCCTGAGCAGGAAGAATGAAGAACTCTCGCTGGTGCTGTGTCGCCTTGAAAACAAAGTGCGCTTTGTCACCCAGGAGAACGAGGAGATGGCAAGCTTGGTAAGTCGACGCGGACAACGGCGGCGTGCCAACAGAGTCCACTGCATTTGTGTTCCACAGAGAAGGCCTAGTTCGCTCAATGACCTGGACCGCGGTTGCGGCCAGCAGGACGGTGAAATGGAGTTCCTTCAAGTTGTGGAGCAGCGGCACATCATCGACGACTTGTCCAAGGTCTTCAGGCAGGCGACTCGGTGCACGTACGGCAGCGCCGCGCTCGCTCGCTGTCGCCAGGAAACCTTTTCCGTCCAAAGCTTGGCCGGCGGCCGCCATCCAAAAAATTGGCCCCTTAAATTCCGACCTTTCAAGCAGGAGCATTGTGCGCACGCGTTTGAACACGCTTTAGACTTGTTTTGCCGTTTTCAGCAGCTCAAAGCTCCCGTTTTGTCAGCGCCTTTGCCACTCGCTGTGCGCTGAAAACGACGGACTTGCCCGGCTGCTCAGCCCGTCAACCATGAGCCGCGAGCGCGACGTCATTGTCCGTAGGCAGCTAGTGGCAAAATGCACCCTGTTAGAGTTGCGCTCGCTCCAACTTATTTTGCAAGAACCACACGGGAGACAAGTAAGTTCTTTTGGACACCTGCAGGTGGAGAGTCCATCCGTTGTACGAATGAAGTCTGACTCTCGGCTCCTGCACGAGCATTTTAATTAAGAGAAACAGGGTGGGTGTAAGAGTGGATTGAATAGAGGAAGCCCTTGACCTCTAGTCAAAACATAGCAAGGGGTGTTTTACGACTTTGTGTAGGAAGGGATAAGCGATAGGGATAAATAAGGGATAAATAATATTATTTATTACAGGTCGCAGTCAAAGTCAAAGCAACACAATGATACGATAAAGATAATCTGGAAAACCCTGACACACCCTGTAGTTGTCACTTTTGGAAAAGACGAGCGTCCCTCCAATCATCGCCGGTGACGTGTTTTTCAGGCTCTGGAGACAGGAGCTCATGTCAGAAATGTCATTGTGAGTCGCGTTTGTTTCTGCGCCGGAGCCGTTCGTTCCCTTTGCATCCAAAGAATCTCAAAGGCGGATTATTTGTGTCGACAGGAGAGAGATTTGCTGCTACGATACCGACGTCGAGAATCTCTGAGGAGGAACAAAGCGTGAGGTCCTGCAAGGTGAGTCTGTTTGTTTGCGGCTGCTTGGTGTTGCGCAAGATGAAATGGCCTTTTTCTCGCTATCGTTCCTCTCGTCGATTCATCGTGAGGTGTCGCTGCAGTTTGTTCAGAGAGATGTTTGCTTCCGCGCCCGCAGGTCATCGAAACATTTTACGGCTACGACGAAGACGTGTTGGTGATCTCGGACGGATCGTCCTTGTCTTTTCACACCGACAGAACCCCCGACACGGAACCCGAAGAGGTAGCCCGCCATTTCTGCCAGCGTATTGGCACCAAACATTCCTCTTCAGCCTGGAATCGGACTCGTCTTTGCGTCGCGGGTGCTTTGTCGCCGGTCTGACTGATTCTGGTACTAGTGCTGTGTTGCATTGGTGTGTGCATGAAGAGGCGGAGCTTCGCTACCGCCAGCTGACGCAAGAATATCAAGCGCTGCAACGAGCCTACGCTCTGCTAGCCCAGACCAGCGAAAGGGGACTACGACGCCGAGAAGGAGATCAAGGTGGCGCCCCTTCCCGCAACCCCCGGCCGGGTCGCAGCCTCCCCGTTCTCACCCAGCCTCGGGTGTTCTCTGGTCTGAAAGGAGGAGGAGGAGCCTCCCTCCTCCTCCTTTCAGACCAGAGAAAAGCTGATGGTAGAAATGGGTCACTATCAAAGCAGAGTAGCAGATCTGGAGTCAGCGCTGAAGCAACAAGGACAGGTAAGCTCATCAATGAGCACACCTTTTTCTCAGACAAAATAGCTACATTCTTCAGTCACTCATCCGTCTGGCATTACTGGACCAACCCCCCCCCCCCCCCCCCCCCGAACGTGGCTGGGAAAATGCGGAGAAAAGCAAATGTCATTTTCCAGTCAACCAAAGAATTTGTGGATGAAAATGACACAACATTCCAAAGCTGTCCACGCGTTTGTCTCTTCTAGAATGTCAAGTGGGTGGAGGAGAAGCAGCTGCTGCGTCAGAGCAATCAGCAGTTGGCCGAAAAGGTGACGGAAAGAAAGGCGCTGGGCGGAGTCGCTTGGCGTCACACCTGTCGGGAAGCCCCGCAGATGAGGTCTGACTGTCTTTTCAGGTCAGGCGGATGGAGGCGGAAGAAGCGCGTCTGAAAGAGCACATCCAGGATATCCGAGACCAAAACGAACTGCTTGAGTTCCGCATCCTGGAGCTGGAGGTGGGAAGACTCGCACAAGCGTGTTGAGGCCAGAGATGTGACGGACGGACGGACGGACGGACGGACGGATGCATGCCTCTGCCTTTCAGGAGAGGGAGTGGCGCTCCCCCGTCTTGAAGTTTCTGCAAGTCCGTTTCCCAGACGGCCTCAGCCCTTTGCAGATCTACTGCGAGGCCGAGGGCGTGAGCGTAGGTAAGGCGTCCCTCGCAACCCTAACCTTAACCCGAGGTCCCAGAACACCTTACATTGCTCCTTGCGCCTTTCCCCCGGACATCGTCATCAGTGATCTGATGAAGAAGCTGGACATCCTGGGCTATAACGCCGTAAGTGTATGTCGAACTCCTTATGTTCGCACTCCACGAGACTCGGCGGCTCAAATGTGACTTTTGGAAGGCTTTGCGCTGAAAGAAGCTTGTTGAGGCTGTGCCTTTGGGCTCTTGCAGAATCTCACCAACGAGGAGCAGGTGGTCGTGATTCACGCCAGGACCCTTCTCACCCTAGCCGAGAAGGTAACGCGCACGTCCACGCACGCTCTCGCATTCTGCTTATGTGACAGCAGCCTTTCCTCAGTGGTTAGAATACATCAAAGTGACCAAGTCAGCACTTCAACAGAAGATGTTGGACATTGAAAGTGAGAAGGTAGACAGACACGCGACATCAGCCAAGGGGAACTCCGGCAATGTGCCCCAACAATTCTGACCTTGAGCTGTGCTAGGATATGTTCTGCAAGCAGAAGGGCTACCTGGATGAAGAGTTGGACTTCAGGAAGTGTTCCATGGACCAGGCTCATAAGGTAAGCCGCCCTCAAATCTCCCGCCGGACCACTGATGGACGAGGATTGCGGCCCAGAGGATCCTGGAGCTGGAGGCCATGTTGTACGAGGCGCTACCGCAGCGGGACTGCCCCGCCACGGACGGCGAAAAAGCCAGCCACGCTGGCGTGAATGACGTGCTGACGGCGGATCAGAGAGAAGAGCTTAGGAGCGCCGTGGACCAATGGAAGCGAGCCCTGATGTGCGAGTTGAGGGAGCGCGACGCTTGCATCCTCCAAGAGAGAATGGATCTGCTGCACAGCGCGCAACAGGTAAGGGCCCAAAGCCAGCCCGGCACTTACTTGCACGCTTACTGGCTTTTGAATGCCACTTTCCATTTGTCCGTCCTAGAGGAACAAAGAGCTGAAAGAATTCATCGAAGCTCAGAAGAGACAAATCAAACAATTGGAGGAGAAGTTTCTGTTTCTCTTTCTATTCTTCTCCTTGGCCTTCATTCTGTGGCCCTAACACCAGCTGGTGAGTGAGCTCCAGCGGCACCGCACTCGACACCTCCGATACACTGCCAGCCGGTCTCAGACGTTGGCAGACGCTCCGATGCCAACGTATACCCCCCGCCACGGTGACAGAGGCACCGCGTCACACCGGCGCTCATCCAATCAGAAGGCAGGAAAAGCAAATTCACATGCAGGGCACTTTTGAACCAGAAGAGAGCGCCACAAAAAACGGTTGTTGCCCCAAACGCGCACTAAAAAGGGTCAGAATAACAAGAGTCCCACTGGCCAGCCGGGGCCACCCGTCCAGCTGTTTCTTCAGGGGGGAAAAAAATTGGAGTCACCGGTGAGTACATTTTGCATTTAGCTCTGCTTTTCTGCTTCTGTCTTCAAGTGTGTGGCATCCTGCGATCAAAGATTCAGCCAACCCCAAAGCGGTTGACCTCAACGTCCCACCACCATGCCTACCAGAGCAGGTGACGTGATGCCCAAAAGTACTCTTTGCCACATCTGCGGCAATACGGTGTCTTTTCAAAGGTGCAAATAAATCCAGCGTGGGCGGAACACGCACGTCTTCGGTTTTTCCCGCTTTGTTTGTGTGACAGCTGTTGTGAAAATTTTATACAAATAAAGTTGTATAGTACAGGTTTGGCCAAGCCGCAACTCCCGAACCGCATGCGGCTCTTTTATGTTCATATCAACATTTGTGTGTGTGTGTGTGTGTGGGGGGGGGGGGGGGGGGGGGGGGGGTTGTGCGTGTTGGCTTCACTTGAGTTCAATTTGGTATTTTGGTCAAAAGCGCATGTGGTGAAATTCCACAAAGTAGGATGGGCAAACACATTTCTTTAAACTATGAGTGTCAATTGGGCTCTCGAAATGGCAGGGAAAAGATGCACAGCAAAACGAAAATACGGAGATGAACACAGGACGTTTTAATCAGAGTGGGAAAGTTTCTATTTTTTGTTGAACGTGATGGCAAACCATTCTGCCTGATATGTCAGACCTCAGCGCATTTCAAAGATTCAAATCTTCAGCGCCATGCACTTCAGCTCACTCCATGCTAACATTGATCAGGCGTCGAACCCGCATCATCATGCTTAAGAGGTGGCCATGCTAACCAGTGCGCCATTATGTCAACGCATAATAACTAAGTCTACTGGTCAAAACAGCGGTTACTATATGACGTCGCTACGTCGTGGTCACGTGACGCAGACAAGACGTCAATGGACGTGGGCAGAGTTAACTTGTTTAAAAGGGAGTAGGCAGAAGAAATATTTAATTTATTTAAATCTATTTTGAGTGCACACCATTATGCCAATGCATAACAACTGTAAATCTACTAAACAAAACAGCGGTTGCTATATGACGTCTGCCACGTCGTGGTCACGTGACATACGTGACGTCGATGGGCGTAACTTTCGCCGGAATTCAAATCCGCGGGGAGAGTTAACTTGTTTAAAAGAGAGTGGGCAGAAGAATTATTTAATTTATTTAAATCTATTTGGTGTGTGCGCCATTATGTCAATGCATAACAACTGTAAGTCTACTAAACAAAACAGCGGTTGCTATATGACGTCTGCCACGTCGTGGTCACGTGACGCGGACGTGACGTCGACGCCTACTTTACATCCCACCGATCACAGGACCCCTCGGCTGCATAACCGTGCCCCCTTCCCAACCAATCGGATTTGCTATACGCGAAAACGACGCCAATGGAAAGAGCTTCCGCCCAAATTTAAATCCGTGGGCGTGGCTCGCAGCAGGAAGTAGGAAAATGGCGGCGATGTTGACAAAGACACAGCGGATGGTAACATACGACTAACAAGAGAAATATTTTTATTTTCTGCTTGCAACTGGACCGTCCAGAGCGTACACGGTAAGTACAACTCATCGTTTTTAAAAAGAAGTACTTTTGTTGCCCTGAAAAGCGAGTGAGCGTGGCGTTTGTGGGGGACGTCGAATTTCGACGATTCTTTCTGGTCAACGGTTGTAAATGATTGTGTTGATTAAAAAAGAAAACTTGATGTAACTCTACTTTTAACTGCCGTTTCAGATAGATTTGGAATTGCATCACATCCAATTTTGCCTAGAGCGTACACGGTAAGTAACACTCGTTGTGTTTAAGGAGATTTACTGTCAGGCAGGGGACAAGACGGAGGACTCGGATGCAGAGTCGTTTCTCTCTGGGTTTTATTCCAGCAAGCACACTGAGCAAAAGTACAAATCAAATCGCCTCTTGCGAGGGAAAACACGTGGCAAAAAGTACAAACAAAAGGTGTCGCACTGAGGCGAGTCAAAAGGCTAAAAGTACAAATCAAAACGCCTCTTACGAGGGAAAACACGTAGCACAAAGTACCAACTAAAGGAGTCGCACTGGGGCGAGACAAAAAGGCGATGGGGACCAAGGCACCAACAAAAGCGTCGCTCGGTGGCGAGACAAAAAGGAGGGTTCTTACAGAGAGTTCGGACATCAAGGGATCGCTGGTGGTCGGGACGAGGCAAGACACACTGGCACAAGACAAGGGGAAGACACGGACTAAATACACACAAAAGGGCGGGGGTACAGGTGATGACAATTAGCGTCGATTACGCAGGTGCACACAATCGGGATCAGGGAAGACAAGACAACCAAACACCGAGGAAGGAAACACGAACTGAAACGGAAGGGATGACAAAATAAAACCGGAAGTAAAGTTACGACAATTGACGAGACAAAAAACCGAAAAAATAAACGCGACCGCATGACAGAACCCCCCCCCTAGGGCCGGATCCCAGACGGCCCAGGAGCCCCAGGGTGAGCCGCATAAAAGTCATCAAACAGTCCTGGGTCCAAAATATAACTAGGCGGCACCCATTGCCGCTCCTCCGGCCCATAACCCTCCCAGTCCACCAGGTACTGCCAGCCCCGGCCTCTTCTGCGCACATCCAATAGTTGTTTCACGGTGTAGGCCGTCCCACCTCCCACAGTCCGCGGAGGCGGAGGCGGCGCAGGATCCGGCACCAATGGACTGTCCACCACCGGCTTGACCTTCCCGACGTGAAAGGTGGGGTGGACTGCAAGGGACCTGGGCAAGCGGAGACGCACCGCGGCCGGGTGGACGACCTTGGCGATGGGGAACGGACCCACGAAGCGAGGCGCCAGTTTCCTGGAGTCCCCCCGGTGGGGAAGATCCTTGGCGGACAGCCAGACACGTTGCCCTCGCTGGTACACGGGCGCCGGACGTCTCCTCCGGTCCGCCATCCGCTTGACCCGGTCCCCCTGTCGGACCAGCGTGGCCCGAGCCGCCGCCCAGACGCGATGACAGCGGCGCACCAAGGCGTGGGCCGAAGTCACCGTCACCTCCGGCTCACTGTCAGGGAAGACTGGGGGCTGGTAGCCGTACACACATTTGAACGGGGACATACCTGTGGCCGTGGTGGGCAGGGAGTTGTGGGCATACTCCACCCAGGAGAGGTTCTTGCTCCATGAGGCGGGGTTCTGGGAGACCAGGCAGCGGAGGCTTGTCTCCAACTGCTGGTTGACCCGTTCCGTCTGCCCGTTCGCCTCCGGATGATAACCTGACGTGAGGCTCACGGTGGCCCCTATGAGCCTGCAAAACTCCTTCCAAAACCTGGATACGAATTGGGGCCCCCTATCGGAGACAATGTCTTTCGGGAACCCATGAACCCGGAATATGTGGTCCATCATTACTACGGCTGTTCGTCTAGCGGACGGGAGCTTGGGCAAGGCGATAAAGTGAGCCATCTTTGAGAATCTGTCTACTACTGTGAGTATGGTGGTCCGCCCATGCGAGACCGGAAGTCCGGTGACGAAATCCATGGATATCTCCGCCCATGGACGCGAAGGAATGGGTAGGGGATGCAACAACCCCATACGGGCGCCGTGGGAGTTCTTGTTCCGGGCGCAGACGGGACAGGCTGCCACGTATTCCTTGATGTCAGCCCTCATGGAGGGCCACCAGAATCGCTGCTGAATGACAAACAGGGTTCTGCGTATACCTGGATGACAAGAGAGTCTGGAGGTGTGAGCCCAATGGATGACTTGGGATCGGAATTGATCTGGGACAAAAAGTCTGTTTTCTGGGCAGCCACTAGGGGGTGGCTTGTTTCCATTGGCCCGCTGTACCCAGCCTTCGATTGGCCAGGTCACGGCTCTCACCAGGCAATGAGGAGGCAGGATGGATTCGGGTTTCTTGAGTTCTGGATCTGAGTTGTAAACACGGGAGAGGGCGTCAGGCTTGGTGTTTTTGGATCCCGGTCTGTAAGATAGAGAAAAGTTAAAGCGATTGAAAAAAAGTGACCAGCGGGCTTGGCGGGTATTCAATCTTTTCGCTGACTTGATGTATTCAAGATTTTTATGGTCTGTCCAAACCAAAAAGGGCTGCTGAGCACCCTCCAGCCAATGTCTCCATTCTTCCAGTGCTAGTTTAACTGCCAACAGTTCGCGATCCCCCACATCATAATTTTGTTCGGCGGGTGTCAGCCGTCGAGACAGGAGCGCGCACGGGTGTAGTTTGTTATCGCTCTTGGCTCTCTGTGATAGGATGGCCCCGACTCCTTGATTGGAGGCGTCCACCTCCACCACAAACTGTAGCGACGGATCAGGAAGCGTGAGGATGGGAGCGGTGCTGAAACGATTCTTTAGCTCCTGGAAGGCCGCCTCCGCCTCTGCAGACCAGCGGAAGGGGACCTTAGGGGACGTGAGTGCGTGCAAGGGAGCCGCCGTGGCACTGAAGCCCTTGATGAACCGCCGATAGAAATTGGCAAAGCCCAGGAATTGCTGCACCTTTCTGCGTGAGTCGGGGGTAGGCCATTCCTTAACCGCGCTGACTTTCGCCGGGTCCATCTCAACCTTGCCCGGGGCCACGATGAAGCCGAGAAAAGATACGGTGTCCTTGTGGAATTCACTTTTCTCAGCCTTTACGTATAGTTTGTGTGCAAGAAGACGTCGCAGCACCGTCTCGACGTGAATCTGATGGGTCCTCAGATCTGGGGAATAAATCAAAATATCGTCCAAATATACATATACAAAACGGTCCAAACAGTCTCTCAAAACATCATTGATCATGGCCTGAAACACAGCGGGCGCATTGGTGAGACCAAATGGCATGACCAAGTATTCGAAGTGTCCTCGATGGGTGTTGAACCCGGTCTTCCATTCATCCCCTTCCCGGATGCGCACTAGATGGTATGCGTTGCGCAAATCTAACTTTGTAAACACCCGGGCTTGCTGTAGTTGGTCGAATACGGTCGACATCAGTGGGAGTGGATACCGGTTCTTGATTGTGATTTGATTGAGAGGACTATAATCAATACAGGGGCGTAGGGTGCCGTCCTTTTTGTCCACGAAAAAGAACCCCGCCCCCGCAGGCGACGATGATGGTCGAATCAGTCCTGCTTGCAGGGAGGAGTCTATATATTCGTTCATGGCTTGCTTTTCAGGGCCCGAAAGAGAATAAAGCCTCCCCTTAGGTATAGTTGCACCCGGCAGGAGTTCAATGGCGCAATCATACGGACGGTGGGGAGGTAGGGAGGTTGCCTTGGCCTTGCTGAATACCTCGGCCCATGGGTGGTAACACGCAGGGACCCCGGTTAAGTCGGGGGTTTGCGCGTCTCGAGCAGGAGGCACAGCGCGCGGGTTAGACCTGACACAGGAATCATGACAGTCGGGACCCCATCCCGTTATTTCCCCTGATCCCCAGTCTATGACGGGGTTGTGGCGCTGAAGCCATGGATACCCGAGAACGAGAGGGTTCATTGGAGAGGTCACGACATGTAGCCTTATATTCTCCTGGTGGGGACCTATTGACAACGAGACTGGTTCTGTTATGTGAGTTATTTCAAAAAGTGCCTGTCCATTGAGTGCCTTAGCTTTCACGGGGGTGTTTATCAGCTCAGTCTTTACCCCCCACCGGCGAGCAAATGCCCAGTCTATCAGGCTTTCATCTGCTCCTGAGTCGATTAGTACTTCGAGTTCTATTTCTCTTCCCATGTGTGTAATCCTGTCCTTGGGAAGCACGCGCTCCGGGGACGGAGCCGCAGAGAAGGCGCTCACCTTCAGGGTCCTCCTTACTGGACAGGAGAGAAGGAGGTGTCCGAGCTCACCGCAGTAGTAGCATCTTCCCTCTCGGCGTCGCCGTAACTTCTCCTCCTCGGTCAACTTAGCTCTGCCCAACTGCCTCGGTTCTGGCTCCTGGCGCTGCCGATCCCCGTCCAGCCCGGAGTGGTGAACGTCAGGGCCGGCTACTGGGACGAAGGCGGGGGTGGTCCTGCTTTGGTGCTTCCTCCACTCTTGCAGCCGGTTGCCAGTGCGGATAGCCAGAGCGATGAGGGCGTCGAGGTCGGTGGGAAGGTCTAAGGGGATTAGCTGATCCTGTATGGACCCAGAGAGGCCCCGGAGGAAGACGTCATATAGTGCCGTCGCGTTCCAACCGCACTCCGCGGCCAGCGTGCGGAACCGGATGGCGTAGTCCTCGACGGTGTCTTGTCCCTGGACTATCTGACAGAGTTGGCGAGCCTTTTCTCGGTCAGCGGAGATTGGATCGAACACCGTTCGCAGGGCCTTGATGAAAGCGGGGAGAGAGTGACAGGAGACGGAATCCCTGGCCCATTCCGCGGTGGCCCACGTGCGGGCCCTTCCCGTCAGGTATGAAACCATGTAGGCCACCTTGGAGCGCTCGGTGGGGAAATCTGCTGGGGCCCTCTCAAAATGCATCCCGCATTCTGTAATAAATGCCCGGCTAAGGCCGGGTTCACCGGAGTAGCGCTCTGGAGGAGCCAGTCTGGCACCGTCGGTCATGGGAGCTATGGCAAGGGGAGTAACTGAGGAAGCAGCGGGTGTACTGGAAGTCGCTGCTGGTCCCGCGTTCAAAAGCGAGAGCACGTCCTGCATTTGCTGACCCAGCTGTGCTACTTGGGTGGCGACCGCTCCTCTGAATTCTTCTTGGCACTTAGCGATTCCTCGGATTTCTTTCCCCAAGTCGCCCACTTGCTTCTGGTGCTGGGCGAGCTGTGAGGCATGGGAACGCACTGCGGCGCACAGGTGCTCCGACTCTGCCGAGTCCATGACTGGCCAGTGTGTACTGTCAGGCAGGGGACAAGACGGAGGACTCGGATGCAGAGTCGTTTCTCTCTGGGTTTTATTCCAGCAAGCACACTGAGCAAAAGTACAAATCAAATCGCCTCTTGCGAGGGAAAACACGTGGCAAAAAGTACAAACAAAAGGTGTCGCACTGAGGCGAGTCAAAAGGCTAAAAGTACAAATCAAAACGCCTCTTACGAGGGAAAACACGTAGCACAAAGTACCAACTAAAGGAGTCGCACTGGGGCGAGACAAAAAGGCGATGGGGACCAAGGCACCAACAAAAGCGTCGCTCGGTGGCGAGACAAAAAGGAGGGTTCTTACAGAGAGTTCGGACATCAAGGGATCGCTGGTGGTCGGGACGAGGCAAGACACACTGGCACAAGACAAGGGGAAGACACGGACTAAATACACACAAAAGGGCGGGGGTACAGGTGATGACAATTAGCGTCGATTACGCAGGTGCACACAATCGGGATGAGGGAAGACAAGACAACCAAACACCGAGGAAGGAAACACGAACTGAAACGGAAGGGATGACAAAATAAAACCGGAAGTAAAGTTACGACAATTGACGAGACAAAAAACCGAAAAAATAAACGCGACCGCATGACATTTACGTTTGTAATAGCAGAAGTGTAGCCGCGTTGCGTTGTACGTGTGAATGTTGGTCCGGGCGAAATGTTAATGTTTAATTTCATTCCTTTAGGTTCCACGGTGTTTGTTGGCTGCAAGTTTTCCACTGCAAGAAGAGGCTCATATCATTGACCAGGAGCGAGCTACAATGGTGAGTAGCCATAACATTTATGTTAAACACTTCCTATTTCATTTCTAACAGTACTTGATTTAACAAATAACCATAAATAAATACAGTGTGGGCACTGAAGTTAACATATGTGATTATACTGCCTAATCTGTCACCGAGTAGATTGTTGCAAAGTAATATAAGATCCAAAGTTGTAATTCAGAATAGTTTTCAAAAGAAGGCCAATAGAATTATATACAAGTCTGATTACCCTGAACAAGCTATTAATTAAATCACAAATTCTTCAATTCAAAGATTTGGTAGATTATCAGACAAATAATGTCTAACAGTAATTGATTTAACACATCACGATAAGTAGATTGAGTGTGGGCACTCTCAAGTTAACATATGTGATTATACTGCCTAATCTGTTACAGAGTATGTTGTTGCCAAGTAATGTAGAATAGATCCAAAGTAGTAATCCAGAATAGTTTTGAAGAGGCCATTAGAATGATAAACAAATCTGATTACCTTGAACATAATAACAAGCTAAGTGTTTAATATGTCCTATGAAGTCAAAATTGGGCACCATCATGTGGTGAAATTTGGAATTGCATCACATCCAATTTTGCCTGGGAACAAACAGATTACATAAATCTTAGTTTTGAATAAGCCACTCCTTCTCAAACAAGTAAACTCTGCCCATTTTGCGCAGTAGATGTTCTGTTAATATCTAGTATTTATACAAAGTCATAATTTAAATTGCTTTCAACCTTCATTCATCGGTTCAACCAACATTACTCGCTCTTATTACCAACTTGTATTGATTTAACTAAGCGTTTAATACTTCCTATCAGGTCTCAAATCGAGATTTGGCAAAATACAATTTCAGCAAATCCAATTTTGCCAGGGAACAAAAATAGATTAAATAAACTAAATAAGTCCTCTTCCCATTAAATAAATCAGAAAAGTCTGTCTTGTAACCAGTCCTCTTCAAACAAGTAAAGTCTGCCCATTTTGTGCCGTAGATTTTGTGTCTATGCCTAGTATTTAAACAAAATCATAATTTAAACGACTTCTTTCCTTCATTCACTTTGGAAATTTGGAATTGCAGCAAATCGAATTTTGGCAGGGAACAAAAATAGATCAATTAAACTAAATAAGTCTTCTTCCCATTAAATAAATTAAAAAAGTCTGTCTTGTAACCAGTCCTTTTCAAACAAGTAAAGTCTGCCCATTTTGTGCCGTCGATTTTGTGTTAATGCCTAGTATTTATACAAAATCATAATTTAAAGGACTTCATTCCTTCATTCACTTTGGAAATTTGGAATTGCAGCACATCAAATTTTGCCTGGGAAGAAAAGTAGATTAAATAAATTTAATAAGTCTTACTACTTCCCATTAAATAAATTAAATACGTCTTACTTGTTCCCACTCCTTTTCAAAACAGTAGTTTAAAACGAGGTCCCTTCACTCAATCTTTAACCTCAACCCCGCACGTTGTGTTGTATCTGTGAATGTTGGTTGTGGCCAAATGATAGTTTTCTTTCATTCGTTTAGGTTCCAAGAAAACTTGATGTAACTCTACTTTTAACTGCCGTTTCAGATAAGCGGGTATTACGTCGCAGTCAAATGCCGCGGATATGACGTAATTGCCCGAACCTCCGCCAAAATTCAAATCTGTTGGCGCGATGGCCGTGAGCCACTGAGCAGCGACGATTATCAACAGAAATATCTTTATTTTCTGCTTGCAACTGGACCGTCTACAGCGTACACGGTAAGTAACACTCATTGTGTTTAAGGAGATTTACGTTTGTAATAGCAGAAGTGTAGCCGCGTTGCGTTGTACGTGTGAAAATTGGTCGAGGCGAAATGTTAATGTTTAATTTCATTCCTTTAGGTTCCACGGTGTTTGTTGGCTGCAAGTTTTCCACTGCAAGAAGAGGCTCGTATCATTGACCAGGAGCGAGCTACAATGGTGAGTAGCCATAACATTTATGTTAAACACTTCCTATTTCATGTCTAACAGTACTTGATTTAACAAATAACCATAAATAAATACAGTGTGGGCACTGAAGTTAACATATGTGATTATACTGCCTAATCTGTCACGGAGTAGATTGTTGCAAAGTAATATAAGATCCAAAGTTGTAATTCAGAATAGTTTTCAAAAGAAGGCCATTAGAATTATATACAAGTCTGATTACCCTGAACAAGCTATTAATTAAATCACAAATTCTTCAATTCAAAGATTTGGTAGATTATCAGACAAATAATGTCTAACAGTAATTGATTTAACACATCACGATAAGTAGATTGAGTGTGGGCACTCTCAAGTTAACATATGTGATTATACTGCCTAATCTGTTACAGAGTATGTTGTTGCCAAGTAATGTAGAATAGATCCAAAGTAGTAATCCAGAATAGTTTTGAAGAGGCCATTAGAATGATAAACAAATCTGATTACCTTGAACATAATAACAAGCTAAGTGTTTAATATGTCCTATGAAGTCAAAATTGGGCACCATCATGTGGTGAAATTTGGAATTGCATCACATCCAATTTTGCCTGGGAACAAACAGATTACATAAATCTTAGTTTTGAATAAGCCACTCCTTCTCAAACAAGTAAACTCTGCCCATTTTGCGCAGTAGATGTTCTGTTAATATCTAGTATTTATACAAAGTCATAATTTAAATTGCTTTCAACCTTCATTCATCGGTTCAACCAACATTACTCGCTCTTATTACCAACTTGTATTGATTTAACTAAGCGTTTAATACTTCCTATCAGGTCTCAAATCGAGATTTGGCAAAATACAATTTCAGCAAATCCAATTTTGCCAGGGAACAAAAATAGATTAAATAAACTAAATAAGTCCTCTTCCCATTAAATAAATCAGAAAAGTCTGTCTTGTAACCAGTCCTCTTCAAACAAGTAAAGTCTGCCCATTTTGTGCCGTAGATTTTGTGTCTATGCCTAGTATTTAAACAAAATCATAATTTAAACGACTTCTTTCCTTCATTCACTTTGGAAATTTGGAATTGCAGCAAATCGAATTTTGGCAGGGAACAAAAATAGATCAATTAAACTAAATAAGTCTTCTTCCCATTAAATAAATTAAAAAAGTCTGTCTTGTAACCAGTCCTTTTCAAACAAGTAAAGTCTGCCCATTTTGTGCCGTCGATTTTGTGTTAATGCCTAGTATTTATACAAAATTTATACCAGCTCAGTGGCCTAGTGGTAGAGTGTCCGCCCTGAGACTGGAAGGTTGTGGGTTCAAACCCTGGCCGGGTCATACCAAAGACTATAAAAATGGGACCCATTGCCTCCCTGCTTGGCACTCAGCATTAAGGGTTGGAATTGGGGGGTTAGATCACCAAATGATTCCCGGGCGCGGCACCGCTGCTGCCCACTGCTCCCTTCGGGGATGGGTTAAATGCAGAGACAAATTTCACCGCACCCAGTTGTGTGTGTGACAATCATTGGGACTTCAAATCATAATTTAAAGGACTTCATTCCTTCATTCACTTTGGAAATTTGGAATTGCAGCACATCAAATTTTGCCTGGGAAGAAAAGTAGATTAAATAAATTTAATAAGTCTTACTACTTCCCATTAAATAAATTAAATACGTCTTACTTGTTCCCACTCCTTTTCAAAACAGTAGTTTAAAACGAGGGCCCTTCACTCAATCTTTAACCTCAACCCCGCACGTTGTGTTGTATCTGTGAATGTTGGTTGTGGCCAAATGATAGTTTTCTTTCATTCGTTTAGGTTCCAAGAAAACTTGATGTAACTCTACTTTTAACTGCCGTTTCAGATAAGCGGGTATTACGTCGCAGTCATGTGCCGCGGATATGACGTAATTGCCCGAACCTCCGATTCAAATCTGTTGGCGCGATGGCCGTGAGCCACTGAGCAGCGACGATTATCAACAGAAATATCTTTATTTTCTGCTTGCAACTGGACCGTCTAGAGCGTACACGGTAAGTAACACTCATTGTGTTTAAGGAGATTTACGTTTGTAATAGCAGAAGTGTAGCCACGTTGCGTTGTACGTGTGAAAATTGGTCGAGGCGAAATGTTAATGTTTAATTTCATTCCTTTAGGTTCCACGGTGTTTGTTGGCTGCAAGTTTTCCACTGCAAGAAGAGGCTCGTATCATTGACCAGGAGCGAGCTACAATGGTGAGTAGCCATAACATTTATGTTAAACACTTCCTATTTCATGTCTAACAGTACTTGATTTAACAAATAACCATAAATAAATACAGTGTGGGCACTGAAGTTAACATATGTGATTATACTGCCTAATCTGTCACGGAGTAGATTGTTGCAAAGTAATATAAGATCCAAAGTTGTAATTCAGAATAGTTTTCAAAAGAAGGCCATTAGAATTATATACAAGTCTGATTACCCTGAACAAGCTATTAATTAAATCACAAATTCTTCAATTCATAGATTTGGTAGATTATCAGACAAATAATGTCTAACAGTAATTGATTTAACACATCACGATAAGTAGATTGAGTGTGGGCACTCTCAAGTTAACATATGTGATTATACTGCCTAATCTGTTACAGAGTATGTTGTTGCCAAGTAATGTAGAATAGATCCAAAGTAGTAATCCAGAATAGTTTTGAAGAGGCCATTAGAATAATAAACAAATCTGATTACCTTGAACATAATAACAAGCTAAGTGTTTAATATGTCCTATGAAGTCAAAATTGGGCACCATCATGTGGTGAAATTTGGAATTGCATCACATCCAATTTTGCCTGGGAACAAACAGATTAAATAAATCTTAGTTTTGAATAAGCCACTCCTTCTCAAACAAGTAAACTCTGCCCATTTCGCGCAGTAGATGTTCTGTTAATATCTAGTATTTATACAAAGTCATAATTTAAATTGCTTTCAACCTTCATTCATCGGTTCAACCAACATTACTCGCTCTTATTACCAACTTGTATTGATTTAACTAAGCGTTTAATACTTCCTATCAGGTCTCAAGGCAAGATTTGGCAAAATACAATTTCAGCAAATCCAATTTTGCCAGGGAACAAAAATAGATTAAATAAACTAAATAAGTCTTCTTCCCATTAAATAAATCAGAAAAGTCTGTCTTGTAACCAGTCCTCTTCAAACAAGTAAAGTCTGCCCATTTTGTGCCGTAGATTTTGTGTCTATGCCTAGTATTTAAACAAAATCATAATTTAAACGACTTCTTTCCTTCATTCACTTTGGAAATTTGGAATTGCAGCAAATCGAATTTTGCCAGGGAACAAAAATAGATCAATTAAACTAAATAAGTCTTCTTCCCATTAAATAAATTAAAAAAGTCTGTCTTGTAACCAGTCCTTTTCAAACAAGTAAAGTCTGCCCATTTTGTGCCGTCGATTTTGTGTTAATGCCTAGTATTTATACAAAATCATAATTTAAAGGACTTCATTCCTTCATTCACTTTGGAAATTTGGAATTCCAGCACATCAAATTTTGCCTGGGAAGAAAAGTAGATTAAATAAATTTAATAAGTCTTACTACTTCCCATTAAATAAATTAAATACGTCTTACTTGTTCCCACTCCTTTTCAAAAAAGTAGTTTAAAACGAGGTCCCTTCACTCAACCTTTAACCCTATTTATTCACCTTCTAGGCTAAGTGTTAAAGGCTAAGTGTTAAAGGCTAAGTGTTAGAGGCTAAGTGCCAGAGGCTAGGCGCCAGAGGCGAGTTTTTGTGGGCTGAAGTTTTAGTGGGGTTAGTGTGAATACAATCCAAAAGAATACAACAGAATACAATACAATAGAATATAATACATAGATTAAATTCAATAGCTCTTACTACTTCCCATTAAATAAATTAAATACGTCTTACTTGTTCCCAATCCTTTTCAAAAAAGTAGTTTAAAACGAGGGCCCTTCACTCAACCTTTAACCTCAACCCCGCACGTCACATTGTGTTGTATCTGTGAATGTTGGTTGTGGCCAAATGATAGTTTTCTTTCATTCGTTTAGGTTCCACGGTGTTTGTTGGCTATGTTTTCCACTGTCAGAAGGATGAAAATACAAAGTACAACGCTTGGACGTGGGCGAAGACGTCACCGGTGAGTCCTTCCTTCCTATTTATTTACCTTCTAGATGCTAGAGGCTAAGTGTTAGAGGCTAAGTGTTAGAGGCTAAGTGTTAAACACAATACGAACAACACAACGATACTGCACTGAACAACACGATACCGCACTGAGAAACACGATACCGGACTGAACAACACGATACCGCACTGAACAACACCATGCCGCACTGAACACCATGCCACACTGAACAACACCATCCCGCACTGAACAACACCATGCCGCACTAAACAACACCATGCCGCACTGAACAACACCATGCCTCACTGAACGACACCATGCCGCACTGAAAGACACCATGCCGCACTGAACGACACCATGCCGCACTGAAAGACACCATCCCGCACTGAACACCATGCCGCACTGAACAACACCATCCTGCACTGAACAACACCATCCCGCACTGAACAACACCATCCCGCACTGAACAACACCATGCCGCACTGAACAACATTATGCCGCACTGAACAACATTATGCCGCACTGAACAACACCACGCCGCACTGAACAACACCATGCCGCACTGAACAACATTATGCCGCACTGAACAACACCATGCCGCACTGAACAACACCATGCCGCACTGAACAACACCATGCCGCACTGAACAACATTATGCCGCACTGAACAACGCCATGCCGCACTGAACAACACCATCCTGCACTGAACAACACCATTCCGCATTGAACACCATGCCGCACTGAACAACACCATCCCGCACTGAACAACACCATCCCGCACTGAACAACACCATGCCGCACTGAACAACATTATGCCGCACTGAACAACATTATGCCGCACTGAACAACACCATGCCGCACTGAACAACACCATGCCGCACTGAACAACACCATGCCGCACTGAACAACATTATAACGCACTGAACAACACCATCCCGCACTGAACAACACCATGCCGCACTAAACAACATTATGCCGCACTGAACAACATTATGCCGAAATGAACAACACCATGCCGCACTGAACAACACCATGCCGCACTGAACAACACCATCCTGCACTGAACAACACCATCCCGCACTGAACAACACCATGCCGCACTGAACAACACCATGCCGCACTGAACAACACCATGCCGCACTGAACAACACCATGCCGCAATGAACAACACCATCCCGCACTGAACAACATTATGCCGCACTGAACAACATTATGCCGCACTGAACAACACCATGCCGCACTGAACAACACCATGCCGCACTGAACAACACCATGCCGCACTGAACAACACCATGCCGCACTGAACAACACGATCCCGCATTGAACAACACCATGCCGCACTGAACAACACCATCCTGCACTGAACAACACCATCCCGCACTGAACAACACCATCCTGCACTGAACAACACCATCCCGCACTGAACAACACCATGCCGCACTGAACAACATTATGGCGCACTGAACAACACCATGCCGCACTGAGCAACACCATGCCGCACTGAACAACACCATCTCGCACTGAACAACACCATGCCGCACTGAACAACACCATTCCGCACTGAACAACACCATGCCGCACTGAACAACATTACGCTGCACTGAACAACACCATGCCGCACTGAACAACATTATAACGCACTGAACAACACCATCCCGCACTGAACAACACCATGCCGCACTAAACAACATTATGCCGCACTGAACAACACCATGCCGCACTGAACAACACCATCCTGCACTGAACAACACCATTCCGCATTGAACACCATGCCGCACTGAACAACACCATCCCGCACTGAACAACACCATCCCGCACTGAACAACACCATGCCGCACTGAACAACATTATGCCGCACTGAACAACATTATGCCGCACTGAACAACACCATGCCGCACTGAACAACACCATGCCGCACTGAACAACACCATGCCGCACTGAACAACATTATAACGCACTGAACAACACCATCCCGCACTGAACAACACCATGCCGCACTAAACAACATTATGCCGCACTGAACAACATTATGCCGAAATGAACAACACCATGCCGCACTGAACAACACCATGCCGCATTGAACAACACCATCCTGCACTGAACAACACCATCCCGCACTGAACAACACCATGCCGCACTGAACAACACCATGCCGCACTGAACAACACCATGCCGCAATGAACAACACCATCCCGCACTGAACAACATTATGCCGCACTGAACAACATTATGCCGCACTGAACAACATTATGCCGCACTGAACAACATTATGCCGCACTGAACAACATTATGCCGCACTGAACAACACCATGCCGCACTGAACAACACCATGCCGCACTGAACAACACCATGCCGCACCGAACAACACCATGCCGCACTGAACAACACGATCCCGCATTGAACAACACCATGCCGCACTGAACAACACCATCCTGCACTGAACAACACCATCCCGCACTGAACAACACCATGCCGCACTGAACAACATTATGGCGCACTGAACAACATTATGCCGCACTGAACAACACCATGCCGCACTGAACAACACCATGCCGCACTGAACAACACCATGCCGCAATGAACAACACCATCCCGCACTGAACAACACCATGCCGCACTGAGCAACACCATGCCGCACTGAACAACACCATCCCGCACTGAACAACACCATGCCGCACTGAACAACACCATTCCGCACTGAACAACACCATGCCGCACTGAACAACATTACGCTGCACTGAACAACACCATGCCGCACTGAACAACATTATTGCGCACTGGACAACATTATGCCGCACTGAACAACACGATCCCGCATTGAACAACACCATCCTGCACTGAACAACACCATGCCGCACTGAACAACACCATGCCACACTGAACAACACCATTCCGCACTGAACAACACCATGCCGCACTGAACAACACCATGCCGCACTGAACAACACCATGCCGCACTGAACAACATTATGCCGCACTGAACAACATTATGGCGCACTGAACAACATTATGCCGCACTGAACAACACCATGCCGCACTGAACAACATTATGCCGCACTGAACAACATTATGTCGCACTGAACAACACCATGCCGCACTGAACAACACCATGCCGCACTGAACAACATTATGCCGCACTGAAAAACACCATGCCGCACTGAACAACACCATCCCGCACTGAACAACACCATGCCGCATTGAACAACACCATGCCGCACTGAACAACACCATGCTGCACTGAACAACATTATGCTGCACTGAACAACACGATCCTGCATTGAACAACACCATGCCGCACTGAACAACACCATCCTGCACTGAACAACACCATCCTGCACTGAACAACACCACCCCGCACTGAACAACACGATCCCGCATTGAACAACACCATCCCGCACTGAACAACACCATGCCGCACTGAACAACACCATTCCGCACTGAACAACACCATGCCGCACTGAACAACACCATGCCGCACTGAACAACATTATGCCGCACTGAACAACACCATGCCGCACTGAACAACACCATGCCGCACTGAACAACACGATCCCGCATTGAACAACACCATCCTGCACTGAACAACACCATGCCGCACTGAACAACACCATCCTGCACTGAACAACACCATTCCGCACTGAACAACACCATGCCGCACTGAACAACACCATCCTGCACTGAACAACACCATCCCGCACTGAACAACACCATGCCGCATTAAACAACACCATGCCGCACTGAACAACACCATCCTGCACTGAACAACACCATGCCGCACTGAACAACACCATGCCGCACTGAACAACACCATGCCGCACTGAACAACATTATGCCGCACTGAACAACATTATGCCGCACTAAACAACATTATGTCGCACTGAACAACACCATGCCGCACTGAACAACACCATGCTGCACTGAACAACATTATGCCGCACTGAACAACACGATCCCGCACTGAACAACACCACCCCGCACTGAACAACACGATCCCGCATTGAACAACACCATGCCGCACTGAACAACACCATCCCGCACTGAACAACACCATGCCGCACTGAACAACATTATGCCGCACTGAACAACATTATGCCGCACTGAACAACACCATGCCGCACTGAACAACACCATGCCGCACTGAACAACACGACGTCGCACTGAACAACACGACGCCGCACAGAACAACACGACGCCGCACAGAATAACACAATACCGCACAGAACAAGACAATACCGCACAAACAGTTTTAGATAATATTACGTCGCAGTCATGTGACGCGGACATGACGTCAATAGGCGGAACTCACGGCAAAATTATAATCCGTGGGCGTGGCTTGCAACAGGAAGTAGGAAAGCGGCAGTTCTGGCAAACAAGACACAGCGGTTAGTAACACGATGACTAACAAGGCAAATATTTTTGTTTTCAGCTTGCAACTTGACCGTCTAGAGCGTACAAGGTAATTACAACTGTTTTTTTTTAGCCCTGAAAAGCGAGGGAGTGTGGCGTTTGGGAGGAATGTCGAACTCGGCGTCTGCTTCCAGCCACAGACGCCAAATTTCGACGATCATTTCGACTGGTCAACGGTTGTAAATTATTGCGTTGACTAAAAACTTTATTTAACTCTACTCTTAACTTTGCCGTTTCAGATATGCGGGTATTACACCGCGGAAATGACGTCAATAGGCTGAACTCTCGCCAAAATTCAAATCTGTGGGCGCAATGGCCTTGAGCGAGACACCGGATACAAACACGACGATTATCAACAGAAATATCTTTATTTTCTGCTTGCAAGTGGACCGTCTAGAGCGTACACGGTAAGTACAACTCATTGTGTTTAAAAAGATTTACGTTTGTGTAGTTTGCGTTGCGTTGTATCTGTGAATGTTGGTTGAGGCTAAATGTTAATGTTTAATTTCATTCCTTTAGGTTCCACGGTGTTTGTTGGCTGTATGTTTTCCACTGCAAGAAAAGGCTCGTATCATTGACCAGCAGGAGCTACAATGGTGAGTACCCCTTTCGTCTTCCATTTATGTTAAACACTTCCTATTTCATGTCTAACAGTACTCGATTTAACAAATAACCATAAATAAATACAGTGTGGGCAGTCACGTTAACATATGTGATTATCCTGCCTAATATGTTTATCACAAATATGTCACTAATCACTAATATGTTTATTTGTTTATCACAACACCTTTGGACCTTCAGCAATCGATTATTTCCCTTCATCTACATAGAGACAGAACGATGGTGTCTTAAACATCTCATTCATTTCACCAAATAACTTCACGCAGGTGGATAACGGCCGTCTCGGTCACGCTATGTTGCGTGATGCAGTTTTGAAGAACCAAATGCATTTATTCAATGAATAAGTCAAGCTAGTTCTATGTTTATGATGTTGTAAGTTACGGTACCGATTGAAGTTGAGTTCGAAGCCAGTGGAAAACAGCGCTGCGTTTGTGCTCTCCAGGTACAAATGTTGTGATCTCTGACTGACGACCGGGCGAGACTCGAGTAAGAGATGTCCAAACGAGCTCCGGCAGGGCGGGCCAAGGCGGAGCGAACGGACGCCCTTCAGGCCGCCAATGACGAGCTGAGAACCAAACTGATGGACGTCCAGTTAGAACTTCAGCAGGAGAAGAACAAGGTGAAAACCTCAACAGACAGACACTGCCTGCCTCCCTGCCTGCCTCCCTGCCTGCCTCCCTGCCTGCCTCCCTCCCTCCCAGTTTTCCCGATGTAGATTAGACATGCGTGTGCCATGACTGTGTCAGCCTACATCAACAAATGCACCGAGGACGTCAGCACCACTAAGAATATCATCACCCGGGGCAACCAACGACCCTGGATGACTGAGGAGGTACGTCAAACGCTACGAGCGCGGAACTCTGCCTTCAAGTCTGGCGACAAGGAGACACTGAGGACAGCGAGAGCCAACTTGAACCGTGCCATCAGGATAGCGAAGCGAGACCGCAGTCGAAAATTTCAGGATCGTTTCCACGACGTCAAAAACATCAGGAGTATGTGGCAAGGCATACGGGCGATTACAGACTACAACTCACCCTCCCCCCCCCCGGTGGGTGTAGTTGATGCTGACTTTCTAAATGGTCTAAATAACTTCTTTGGGAGGTTCGAGGCACTAAACGGCACTCCAGCAGTTAAAACTGTCCCCCATCAGGAAGAGGAGGTACTCTGCCTTGACTCCGCCGATGTGTTGAAGACCCTGAGGAGAGTCAACCCCTGTAAGGCCCCTGGCCCCGACAACATTCCTGGGCGTGTGTTCAGGGAATGTGCAAGTCATCTGGCTGGGGTCATCACAGACATTTTTAACACCTCGCTGGGCCAAGCCACAGTGCCGGCGTGCTTTAAGACTGCCTCCATCATTCCGGTGCCGAAGAAACCTCAAATCACCTCATTTAATGATTACCGGCCTGTTGCACTGACTCCGGTTATGATGAAGTGCTTCGAAAGGCTGCTTAAAGGTCACATCGTTTCCAGACTCCCCCTATTATTTGACCCGTTCCAGTTTGCCGACCGGCAAAACCGCTCCACTCAGGACGCCATCTCCTCCGTTCTTCACCTGAGCCTGGCTCACCTGGAGGAGAAGAACACCCATGTGCGGAGGCTGTTCCTGGACTTCAGCTCAGCGTTTAACACCATCATCCCACAGCATCTGGTAGGAAAATTGGAACACCTGGGCTTCAACACCCCCCTTCGCAACTGGCTGCTAGACTTCCTCACCAACAGACCTCAGTCAGTCCGGGTCGGACAGAACACCTCTGATGTCATCACCCTCAGCACAGGCTCCCTTCAGGGCTGCGTCATGAGCCCCCTGCTGTGCACCCTGATGACACACGACTGCGTCCTCAGGTTCACCACCAATCACATCGTGAAGTCAGCAGACGACACAACGGTGGTGGGGCTCATCAGAGACAACAACGACCTGGACTACAGAGAGGAGGTGGAGCAGCTGGTGGGCTGGTGCAGAGAAAACAGCCTGATCTTGAATGAGGAGAAGATGAAGGAGATCATCGTCGACTTCAGGAAAAAACAGCCTCACCACGCTCCACTGATCATCAACAGCTCAGCTGTGGAGGTGGTCAGCACCACCAAATTCCTGGGGGTCCACATCACAGAAGACCTCACCTGGACTATGAACACTACGGCACTGGTCAAGAGGGCACAGAAGCGCTTGTACTTCCTGCGGAGGATGAGGAGAGCCCACCTGCCCCCACCCATCATGAGGACGTTCTACAGGAGCACCATAGAGAGCATTCTGACAAGCTGTCTCTCTGTGTGGTGTGGAGGCTGCACCGCCTCCGATTGGAAGAACGTGAGGAGAGTGGTGAGGACAGCAGAGAGGATCATAGGGGCTCCTCTTCCCTCCATTCAGGACATTTCATCTCAGCGCTGCATGTCCCGTGCCCGTAACATCATCAATGACCCATCACACCCCCACCATGGACTGTTCTCCCTGCTGCCCTCTGGGAAGAGGTTTGCAGCATCCGCTGCAGGTCCACCAGGTTCTGCAACAGCTTTTTCCCTGCTGTCATCAGACTGTTGAACACTAGAACTGTTGAGCTCTAAACTGAACTCTGCATCACACATTCACAGAACTGTACTTTATGACACTACGGACCTCTATCTTGCACTATCTCGCACTACCAACTTTACTGAACTTGTATAAACCCTTTAAATAGAAGTTTAATACATGGTTTAGCATTCCTCTGCACACTCTTGAATACTGTTTTGCCTACTTGCACTATTGCATAATTATCACTGCTGCACTTTATACTTATTTTTAATATATATATATATATATATATATAGTATATATGTATATATATATATTTTCATAGGATATGTTACTTCTATTCAACTGCAATATCACTACTTTGTTGTAAGACGTATGCAACGGAATTTCGTTTTGTATGCACCATGTGCAGACAAGATGACAATAAAGTTTGTCTAAGTCTAAGTCATGTCAGGTCAGCTGTCTGGAGAGAGAGAGAAGTCAGGACCTGCGGGCGGAGCACCACCGTGCCACCGCCGCCATGACGGAACTCAAAAGCAAACTCCATGAGGAGAAGCAGAAAGAGTTAGCCATTACCAGGGAGACATTACTGCGGCAGCATGAAATGGAGCTGATGAGAGTGATCAAAATCAAAGATGGAGAGATCCAGCGACTGAATGCCTTGGTCCTCAGCCTGAGGGACGGCTCCATGGACAAGGTGATCCGCTCTATCCGTGTCTGACTATCCGCACGCCACGTCGGGCTTCGATGCGGCCGCTACCGTATTGTGTAGCTTGTCCCCAGTAAGCGTCGCGGCGCTCCGTTGCGGTCTCAACGGCCCGGGGTGGCGCAATGTCTGCTCAGGTGAGGAGGGGGGGCGCTTTGCTGGCGGAGGTGGAGGAGACGCGGCGGTGTCGGGAGACCGAGCGGTGTCGCCTCCACCAGGAGCGCGGAAGAAGCCCTGGCAGCGGCCCAGCAGGCCTGGCAGTCCCGAGCGGCCGAGCTCCGATCGGCTCATCACCAGCATCGGGAGGAGCTGAGCCGAACCAAGAGAGACTGCGAGAGGGAGATCCGCCGACTGGTAGGACTGATCAGATGCGCGGTGCGTGGCTATGTTCCCAATTTCGTTGTATACCTGCAGTGCAATGACACCTAAGGCATTCTATTCTATTCTATTTCACAAGAAGAAAATGTCCGGTTGCTCGCTTCGCTTTTGTCACAGCAAAGGTGTTCTAGTCGATTCAAGAAAAAAATTGGCCGGTTGCTCTCTTTGTTTTTGTCACAATTCTGGCAAATGAGTTTGCCCGCCTGCCTGAGCGCTCCCCGTTTGTACATCCAGACGGATGAGATCAAGCTGAAAGACAGAGCGGTTAGTGTTTTGGATGAAGCCCTGGGGCCGGCCACGTCCACCGCCTTCAGCTGCAGACTCAGGCTGCCGAGCAGCAGATCGCTGCCCTGAGGGATTCCCAAAGGGCGGGCCTAAACTACCCTGGAAGTGGGGTCAACGCCGCTACTAGCAATCCTCTTCATTGCGTAAGCCACCTCATCACACACTTGCAGTACGCATGACTTAGTTCGTTGCTGGAGGAAGGTAGCACAAAAACAGTTTTGAACTTTGAACGAGTGCTTGTGTGTGTGTGTTGCGGGGCGTTTTCAGTCTCAGGAGGATCGGGACACGCGACGGTTTCATCTGAAAATCGCTGAGCTCAGCGCAGTCATCAGGAAACTGGAGGATCGAAACGCCCTGCTTTCTGAAGAGCGCAATGAACTGGTAATTTATTGACGGCACGCTTGAAGGTTTGCGCTACGTTTGATGCGCGCCATCCAGCGAGGCACCCATTGCGCTTGCTTATTAGTTGAGCGGCGCGGCGAGTCGGTTGCCTGGTAGATGTCTTTTATTGGGAGCCAAAGCCACGATTCCGTTCAAACCGATGCAAAAGGAATGGATACGTTCTGGCCCGCGTGTTGTGCGTCTTTCACATCCCGCACTTCATGCTTGCAGCTAAAGCGACTGAGAGAAACAGAAAGCCAGTTTCTGCCACTCCTGTACAAAAACAAACGCCTGAGCAGGAAGAATGAAGAACTCTCGCTGGTGCTGTGTCGCCTTGAAAACAAAGTGCGCTTTGTCACCCAGGAGAACGAGGAGATGGCAAGCTTGGTAAGTCGACGCGGACAACGGCGGCGTGCCAACAGAGTCCACTGCATTTGTGTTCCACAGAGAAGGCCTAGTTCGCTCAATGACCTGGACCGCGGTTGCGGCCAGCAGGACGGTGAAATGGAGTTCCTTCAAGTTGTGGAGCAGCGGCACATCATCGACGACTTGTCCAAGGTCTTCAGGCAGGCGACTCGGTGCACGTACGGCAGCGCCGCGCTCGCTCGCTGTCGCCAGGAAACCTTTTCCGTCCAAAGCTTGGCCGGCGGCCGCCATCCAAAAAATTGGCCCCTTAAATTCCGACCTTTCAAGCAGGAGCATTGTGCGCACGCGTTTGAACACGCTTTAGACTTGTTTTGCCGTTTTCAGCAGCTCAAAGCTCCCGTTTTGTCAGCGCCTTTGCCACTCGCTGTGCGCTGAAAACGACGGACTTGCCCGGCTGCTCAGCCCGTCAACCATGAGCCGCGAGCGCGACGTCATTGTCCGTAGGCAGCTAGTGGCAAAATGCACCCTGTTAGAGTTGCGCTCGCTCCAACTTATTTTGCAAGAACCACACGGGAGACAAGTAAGTTCTTTTGGACACCTGCAGGTGGAGAGTCCATCCGTTGTACGAATGAAGTCTGACTCTCGGCTCCTGCACGAGCATTTTAATTAAGAGAAACAGGGTGGGTGTAAGAGTGGATTGAATAGAGGAAGCCCTTGACCTCTAGTCAAAACATAGCAAGGGGTGTTTTACGTCTTTGTGTAGGAAGGGATAAGCGATAGGGATAAATAAGGGATAAATAATATTATTTATTACAGGTCGCAGTCAAAGTCAAAGCAACACAATGATACGATAAAGATAATCTGGAAAACCCTGACACACCCTGTAGTTGTCACTTTTGGAAAAGACGAGCGTCCCTCCAATCATCGCCGGTGACGTGTTTTTCAGGCTCTGGAGACAGGAGCTCATGTCAGAAATGTCATTGTGAGTCGCGTTTGTTTCTGCGCCGGAGCCGTTCGTTCCCTTTGCATCCAAAGAATCTCAAAGGCGGATTATTTGTGTCGACAGGAGAGAGATTTGCTGCTACGATACCGACGTCGAGAATCTCTGAGGAGGAACAAAGCGTGAGGTCCTGCAAGGTGAGTCTGTTTGTTTGCGGCTGCTTGGTGTTGCGCAAGATGAAATGGCCTTTTTCTCGCTATCGTTCCTCTCGTCGATTCATCGTGAGGTGTCGCTTCAGTTTGTTCAGAGAGATGTTCGCTTCCGCGCCCGCAGGTCATCGAAACATTTTACGGCTACGACGAAGACGTGTTGGTGGACTCGGACGGATCGTCCTTGTCTTTTCACACCGACAGAACCCCCGACACGGAACCCGAAGAGGTAGCCCGCCATTTCTGCCAGCGTATTGGCACCAAACATTCCTCTTCAGCCTGGAATCGGACTCGTCTTTGCGTCGCGGGTGCTTTGTCGCCGGTCTGACTGATTCTGGTACTAGTGCTGTGTTGCATTGGTGTGTGCATGAAGAGGCGGAGCTTCGCTACCGCCAGCTGACGCAAGAATATCAAGCGCTGCAACGAGCCTACGCTCTGCTAGCCCAGACCAGCGAAAGGGGACTACGACGCCGAGAAGGAGATCAAGGTGGCGCCCCTTCCCGCAACCCCCGGCCGGGTCGCAGCCTCCCCGTTCTCACCCAGCCTCGGGTGTTCTCTGGTCTGAAAGGAGGAGGAGGAGCCTCCCTCCTCCTCCTTTCAGACCAGAGAAAAGCTGATGGTAGAAATGGGTCACTATCAAAGCAGAGTAGCAGATCTGGAGTCAGCGCTGAAGCAACAAGGACAGGTAAGCTCATCATTGAGCACACCTTTTTCTCAGACAAAATAGCTACATTCTTCAGTCACTCATCCGTCTGGCATTACTGGACCAACCCCCCCCCCCCCCCCCCCGAACGTGGCTGGGAAAATGCGGAGAAAAGCAAATGTCATTTTCCAGTCAACCAAAGAATTTGTGGATGAAAATGACACAACATTCCAAAGCTGTCCACGCGTTTGTCTCTTCTAGAATGTCAAGTGGGTGGAGGAGAAGCAGCTGCTGCGTCAGAGCAATCAGCAGTTGGCCGAAAAGGTGACGGAAAGAAAGGCGCTGGGCGGAGTCGCTTGGCGTCACACCTGTCGGGAAGCCCCGCAGATGAGGTCTGACTGTCTTTTCAGGTCAGGCGGATGGAGGCGGAAGAAGCGCGTCTGAAAGAGCACATCCAGGATATCCGAGACCAAAACGAACTGCTTGAGTTCCGCATCCTGGAGCTGGAGGTGGGAAGACTCGCACAAGCGTGTTGAGGCCAGAGATGTGACGGACGGACGGACGGACGGACGGATGCATGCCTCTGCCTTTCAGGAGAGGGAGTGGCGCTCCCCCGTCTTGAAGTTTCTGCAAGTCCGTTTCCCAGACGGCCTCAGCCCTTTGCAGATCTACTGCGAGGCCGAGGGCGTGAGCGTAGGTAAGGCGTCCCTCGCAACCCTAACCTTAACCCGAGGTCCCAGAACACCTTACATTGCTCCTTGCGCCTTTCCCCCGGACATCGTCATCAGTGATCTGATGAAGAAGCTGGACATCCTGGGCTATAACGCCGTAAGTGTATGTCGAACTCCTTATGTTCGCACTCCACGAGACTCGGCGGCTCAAATGTGACTTTTGGAAGGCTTTGCGCTGAAAGAAGCTTGTTGACGCTGTGCCTTTGGGCTCTTGCAGAATCTCACCAACGAGGAGCAGGTGGTCGTGATTCACGCCAGGACCCTTCTCACCCTAGCCGAGAAGGTAACGCGCACGTCCACGCACGCTCTCGCATTCTGCTTATGTGACAGCAGCCTTTCCTCAGTGGTTAGAATACATCAAAGTGACCAAGTCAGCACTTCAACAGAAGATGTTGGACATTGAAAGTGAGAAGGTAGACAGACACGCGACATCAGCCAAGGGGAACTCCGGCAATGTGCCCCAACAATTCTGACCTTGAGCTGTGCTAGGATATGTTCTGCAAGCAGAAGGGCTACCTGGATGAAGAGTTGGACTTCAGGAAGTGTTCCATGGACCAGGCTCATAAGGTAAGCCGCCCTCAAATCTCCCGCCGGACCACTGATGGACGAGGATTGCGGCCCAGAGGATCCTGGAGCTGGAGGCCATGTTGTACGAGGCGCTACCGCAGCGGGACTGCCCCGCCACGGACGGCGAAAAAGCCAGCCACGCTGGCGTGAATGACGTGCTGACGGCGGATCAGAGAGAAGAGCTTAGGAGCGCCGTGGACCAATGGAAGCGAGCCCTGATGTGCGAGTTGAGGGAGCGCGACGCTTGCATCCTCCAAGAGAGAATGGATCTGCTGCACAGCGCGCAACAGGTAAGGGCCCAAAGCCAGCCCGGCACTTACTTGCACGCTTACTGGCTTTTGAATGCCACTTTCCATTTGTCCGTCCTAGAGGAACAAAGAGCTGAAAGAATTCATCGAAGCTCAGAAGAGACAAATCAAACAATTGGAGGAGAAGTTTCTGTTTCTCTTTCTATTCTTCTCCTTGGCCTTCATTCTGTGGCCCTAACACCAGCTGGTGAGTGAGCTCCAGCGGCACCGCACTCGACACCTCCGATACACTGCCAGCCGGTCTCAGACGTTGGCAGACGCTCCGATGCCAACGTATACCCCCCGCCACGGTGACAGAGGCACCGCGTCACACCGGCGCTCATCCAATCAGAAGGCAGGAAAAGCAAATTCACATAAAGGGCACTTTTGAACCAGAAGAGAGCGCCACAAAAAACGGTTGTTGCCCCAAACGCGCACTAAAAAGGGTCAGAATAACAAGAGTCCCACTGGCCAGCCGGGGCCACCCGTCCAGCTGTTTCTTCAGGGGGGAAAAAAATTGGAGTCACCGGTGAGTACATTTTGCATTTAGCTCTGCTTTTCTGCTTCTGTCTTCAAGTGTGTGGCATCCTGCGATCAAAGAGTCAGCCAACCCCAAAGCGGTTGACCTCAACGTCCCACCACCATGCCTACCAGAGCAGGTGACGTGATGCTTTGGACATCCTTCCGTCTCAGATGCCCAAAAGTACTCTTTGCCACATCTGCGGCAATACGGTGTCTTTTCAAAGGTGCAAATAAATCCAGCGTGGGCGGAACACGCACGTCTTCGGTTTTTCCCGCTTTGTTTGTGTGACAGCTGTTGTGAAAATTTTATACAAATAAAGTTGTATAGTACAGGTTTGGCCAAGCCGCAACTCCCGAACCGCATGCGGCTCTTTTATGTTCATATCAACATTTGTGTGTGTGTGTGTGTGTGGGGGGGGGGGTTGTGCGTGTTGGCTTCACTTGAGTTCAATTTGGTATTTTGGTCAAAAGCGCATGTGGTGAAATTCCACAAAGTAGGATGGGCAAACACATTTCTTTAAACTATGAGTGTCAATTGGGCTCTCGAAATGGCAGGGAAAAGATGCACAGCAAAACGAAAATACGTAGATGAACACAGGACGTTTTAATCAGAGTGGGAAAGTTTCTATTTTTTGTTGAACGTGATGGCAAACCATTCTGCCTGATATGTCAGACCTCAGCGCATTTCAAAGATTCAAATCTTCAGTGCCATGCACTTCAGCTCACTCCATGCTAACATTGATCAGGCGTCGAACCCGCATCATCATGCTTAAGAGGTGGCCATGCTAACCAGTGCGCCATTATGTCAACGCATAATAACTAAGTCTACTGGTCAAAACAGCGGTTACTATATGACGTCGCTACGTCGTGGTCACGTGACGCAGACAAGACGTCAATGGACGTGGGCAGAGTTAACTTGTTTAAAAGGGAGTAGGCAGAAGAAATATTTAATTTATTTAAATCTATTTTGAGTGCACACCATTATGCCAATGCATAACAACTGTAAATCTACTAAACAAAACAGCGGTTGCTATATGACATCTGCCACGTCGTGGTCACGTGACATACGTGACGTCGATGGGCGTAACTTTCGCCGGAATTCAAATCCGCGGGGAGAGTTAACTTGTTTAAAAGAGAGTGGGCAGAAGAATTATTTAATTTATTTAAATCTATTTGGTGTGTGCGCCATTATGTCAATGCATAACAACTGTAAGTCTACTAAACAAAACAGCGGTTGCTATTTGACGTCTGCCACGTCGTGGTCACGTGACGCGGACGTGACGTCGACGCCTACTTTACATCCCACCGATCACAGGACTCCTCGGCTGCATAACCGTGCCCCCTTCCCAACCAATCGGATTTGCTATACGCGAAAACGACGCCAATGGAAAGAGCTTCCGCCCAAATTTAAATCCGTGGGCGTGGCTCGCAGCAGGAAGTAGGAAAATGGCGGCGATGTTGACAAAGACACAGCGGATGGTAACATACGACTAACAAGAGAAATATTTTTATTTTCTGCTTGCAACTGGACCGTCCAGAGCGTACACGGTAAGTACAACTCATCGTTTTTAAAAAGAAGTACTTTTGTTGCCCTGAAAAGCGAGTGAGCGTGGCGTTTGTGGGGGACGTCGAATTTCGACGATTCTTTCTGGTCAACGGTTGTAAATGATTGTGTTGATTAAAAAAGAAAACTTGATGTAACTCTACTTTTAACTGCCGTTTCAGATAGATTTGGAATTGCATCACATCCAATTTTGCCTAGAGCGTACACGGTAAGTAACACTCGTTGTGTTTAAGGAGATTTACGTTTGTAATAGCAGAAGTGTAGCCGCGTTGCGTTGTACGTGTGAATGTTGGTCCGGGCGAAATGTTAATGTTTAATTTCATTCCTTTAGGTTCCACGGTGTTTGTTGGCTGCAAGTTTTCCACTGCAAGAAGAGGCTCATATCATTGACCAGGAGCGAGCTACAATGGTGAGTAGCCATAACATTTATGTTAAACACTTCCTATTTCATGTCTAACAGTACTTGATTTAACAAATAACCATAAATAAATACAGTGTGGGCACTGAAGTTAACATATGTGATTATACTGCCTAATCTGTCACCGAGTAGATTGTTGCAAAGTAATATAAGATCCAAAGTTGTAATTCAGAATAGTTTTCAAAAGAAGGCCATTAGAATTATATACAAGTCTGATTACCCCGAACAAGCTATTAATTAAATCACAAATTCTTCAATTCAAAGATTTGGTAGATTATCAGACAAATAATGTCTAACAGTAATTGATTTAACACATCACGATAAGTAGATTGAGTGTGGGCACTCTCAAGTTAACATATGTGATTATACTGCCTAATCTGTTACAGAGTATGTTGTTGCCAAGTAATGTAGAATAGATCCAAAGTAGTAATCCAGAATAGTTTTGAAGAGGCCATTAGAATGATAAACAAATCTGATTACCTTGAACATAATAACAAGCTAAGTGTTTAATATGTCCTATGAAGTCAAAATTGGGCACCATCATGTGGTGAAATTTGGAATTGCATCACATCCAATTTTGCCTGGGAACAAACAGATTACATAAATCTTAGTTTTGAATAAGCCACTCCTTCTCAAACAAGTAAACTCTGCCCATTTTGCGCAGTAGATGTTCTGTTAATATCTAGTATTTATACAAAGTCATAATTTAAATTGCTTTCAACCTTCATTCATCGGTTCAACCAACATTACTCGCTCTTATTACCAACTTGTATTGATTTAACTAAGCGTTTAATACTTCCTATCAGGTCTCAAATCGAGATTTGGCAAAATACAATTTCAGCAAATCCAATTTTGCCAGGGAACAAAAATAGATTAAATAAACTAAATAAGTCCTCTTCCCATTAAATAAATCAGAAAAGTCTGTCTTGTAACCAGTCCTCTTCAAACAAGTAAAGTCTGCCCATTTTGTGCCGTAGATTTTGTGTCTATGCCTAGTATTTAAACAAAATCATAATTTAAACGACTTCTTTCCTTCATTCACTTTGGAAATTTGGAATTGCAGCAAATCGAATTTTGGCAGGGAACAAAAATAGATCAATTAAACTAAATAAGTCTTCTTCCCATTAAATAAATTAAAAAAGTCTGTCTTGTAACCAGTCCTTTTCAAACAAGTAAAGTCTGCCCATTTTGTGCCGTCGATTTTGTGTTAATGCCTAGTATTTATACAAAATCATAATTTAAAGGACTTCATTCCTTCATTCACTTTGGAAATTTGGAATTGCAGCACATCAAATTTTGCCTGGGAAGAAAAGTAGATTAAATAAATTTAATAAGTCTTACTACTTCCCATTAAATAAATTAAATACGTCTTACTTGTTCCCACTCCTTTTCAAAACAGTAGTTTAAAACGAGGGCCCTTCACTCAATCTTTAACCTCAACCCCGCACGTTGTGTTGTATCTGTGAATGTTGGTTGTGGCCAAATGATAGTTTTCTTTCATTCGTTTAGGTTCCAAGAAAACTTGATGTAACTCTACTTTTAACTGCCGTTTCAGATAAGCGGGTATTACGTCGCAGTCAAATGCCGCGGATATGACGTAATTGCCCGAACCTCCGCCAAAATTCAAATCTGTTGGCGCGATGGCCGTGAGCCACTGAGCAGCGACGATTATCAACAGAAATATCTTTATTTTCTGCTTGCAACTGGACCGTCTAGAGCGTACACGGTAAGTAACACTCATTGTGTTTAAGGAGATTTACGTTTGTAATAGCAGAAGTGTAGCCGCGTTGCGTTGTACGTGTGAAAATTGGTCGAGGCGAAATGTTAATGTTTAATTTCATTCCTTTAGGTTCCACGGTGTTTGTTGGCTGCAAGTTTTCCACTGCAAGAAGAGGCTCGTATCATTGACCAGGAGCGAGCTACAATGGTGAGTAGCCATAACATTTATGTTAAACACTTCCTATTTCATGTCTAACAGTACTTGATTTAACAAATAACCATAAATAAATACAGTGTGGGCACTGAAGTTAACATATGTGATTATACTGCCTAATCTGTCACGGAGTAGATTGTTGCAAAGTAATATAAGATCCAAAGTTGTAATTCAGAATAGTTTTCAAAAGAAGGCCATTAGAATTATATACAAGTCTGATTACCCTGAACAAGCTATTAATTAAATCACAAATTCTTCAATTCAAAGATTTGGTAGATTATCAGACAAATAATGTCTAACAGTAATTGATTTAACACATCACGATAAGTAGATTGAGTGTGGGCACTCTCAAGTTAACATATGTGATTATACTGCCTAATCTGTTACAGAGTATGTTGTTGCCAAGTAATGTAGAATAGATCCAAAGTAGTAATCCAGAATAGTTTTGAAGAGGCCATTAGAATGATAAACAAATCTGATTACCTTGAACATAATAACAAGCTAAGTGTTTAATATGTCCTATGAAGTCAAAATTGGGCACCATCATGTGGTGAAATTTGGAATTGCATCACATCCAATTTTGCCTGGGAACAAACAGATTACATAAATCTTAGTTTTGAATAAGCCACTCCTTCTCAAACAAGTAAACTCTGCCCATTTTGCGCAGTAGATGTTCTGTTAATATCTAGTATTTATACAAAGTCATAATTTAAATTGCTTTCAACCTTCATTCATCGGTTCAACCAACATTACTCGCTCTTATTACCAACTTGTATTGATTTAACTAAGCGTTTAATACTTCCTATCAGGTCTCAAATCGAGATTTGGCAAAATACAATTTCAGCAAATCCAATTTTGCCAGGGAACAAAAATAGATTAAATAAACTAAATAAGTCCTCTTCCCATTAAATAAATCAGAAAAGTCTGTCTTGTAACCAGTCCTCTTCAAACAAGTAAAGTCTGCCCATTTTGTGCCGTAGATTTTGTGTCTATGCCTAGTATTTAAACAAAATCATAATTTAAACGACTTCTTTCCTTCATTCACTTTGGAAATTTGGAATTGCAGCAAATCGAATTTTGGCAGGGAACAAAAATAGATCAATTAAACTAAATAAGTCTTCTTCCCATTAAATAAATTAAAAAAGTCTGTCTTGTAACCAGTCCTTTTCAAACAAGTAAAGTCTGCCCATTTTGTGCCGTCGATTTTGTGTTAATGCCTAGTATTTATACAAAATCATAATTTAAAGGACTTCATTCCTTCATTCACTTTGGAAATTTGGAATTGCAGCACATCAAATTTTGCCTGGGAAGAAAAGTAGATTAAATAAATTTAATAAGTCTTACTACTTCCCATTAAATAAATTAAATACGTCTTACTTGTTCCCACTCCTTTTCAAAACAGTAGTTTAAAACGAGGGCCCTTCACTCAATCTTTAACCCCAACCCCGCACGTTGTGTTGTATCTGTGAATGTTGGTTGTGGCCAAATGATAGTTTTCTTTCATTCGTTTAGGTTCCAAGAAAACTTGATGTAACTCTACTTTTAACTGCCGTTTCAGATAAGCGGGTATTACGTCGCAGTCATGTGCCGTGGATATGACGTAATTGCCCGAACCTCCGCCAAAATTCAAATCTGTTGGCGCGATGGCCGTGAGCCACTGAGCAGCGACGATTATCAACAGAAATATCTTTATTTTCTGCTTGCAACTGGACCGTCTAGAGCGTACACGGTAAGTAACACTCATTGTGTTTAAGGAGATTTACGTTTGTAATAGCAGAAGTGTAGCCGCGTTGCGTTGTACGTGTGAAAATTGGTCGAGGCGAAATGTTAATGTTTAATTTCATTCCTTTAGGTTCCACGGTGTTTGTTGGCTGCAAGTTTTCCACTGCAAGAAGAGGCTCGTATCATTGACCAGGAGCGAGCTACAATGGTGAGTAGCCATAACATTTATGTTAAACACTTCCTATTTCATGTCTAACAGTACTTGATTTAACAAATAACCATAAATAAATACAGTGTGGGCACTGAAGTTAACATATGTGATTAAACTGCCTAATCTGTCACGGAGTAGATTGTTGCAAAGTAATATAAGATCCAAAGTTGTAATTCAGAATAGTTTTCAAAAGAAGGCCATTAGAATTATATACAAGTCTGATTACCCTTAACATAACAACAAGCTATTAATTAAATCACAAATTCTTCAATTCAAAGATTTGGTAGATTATCAGACAAATAATGTCTAACAGTAATTGATTTAACATCACGATAAGTAGATTGAGTGTGGGCACTCTCAAGTTAACAGATATGATTATACTGCCTAATCTGTTACAGAGTATGTTGTTGCCAAGTAATGTAGAATAGATCCAAAGTAGTAATCCAGAATAGTTTTGAAGAGGCCATTAGAATAATAAACAAATCTGATTACCTTGAACATAATAACAAGCTAAGTGTTTAATATGTCCTATGAAGTCAAAATTGGGCACCATCATGTGGTGAAATTTGGAATTGCATCACATCCAATTTTGCCTGGGAACCAACAGATTAAATAAATCTTAGTTTTGAATAAGCCACTCCTTCTCAAACAAGTAAACTCTGCCCATTTCGCGCAGTAGATGTTCTGTTAATATCTAGTATTTATACAAAGTCATAATTTAAATTGCTTTCAACCTTCATTCATCGGTTCAACCAACATTACTCGCTCTTATTACCAACTTGTATTGATTTAACTAAGCGTTTAATACTTCCTATCAGGTCTCAAGGCAAGATTTGGCAAAATACAATTTCAGCAAATCCAATTTTGCCAGGGAACAAAAATAGATTAAATAAACTAAATAAGTCTTCTTCCCATTAAATAAATCAGAAAAGTCTGTCTTGTAACCAGTCCTCTTCAAACAAGTAAAGTCTGCCCATTTTGTGCCGTAGATTTTGTGTCTATGCCTAGTATTTAAACAAAATCATAAACGACTTCTTTCCTTCATTCACTTTGGAAATTTGGAATTGCAGCAAATCGAATTTTGCCAGGGAACAAAAATAGATCAATTAAACTAAATAAGTCTTCTTCCCATTAAATAAATTAAAAAAGTCTGTCTTGTAACCAGTCCTTTTCAAACAAGTAAAGTCTGCCCATTTTGTGCCGTCGATTTTGTGTTAATGCCTAGTATTTATACAAAATCATAATTTAAAGGACTTCATTCCTTCATTCACTTTGGAAATTTGGAATTGCAGCACATCAAATTTTGCCTGGGAAGAAAAGTAGATTAAATAAATTTAATAAGTCTTACTACTTCCCATTAAATAAATTAAATACGTCTTACTTGTTCCCACTCCTTTACAAAAAAGTAGTTTAAAACGAGGTCCCTTCACTCAACCTTTAACCCTATTTATTCACCTTCTAGGCTAAGTGTTAAAGGCTAAGTGTTAAAGGCTAAGTGTTAAAGGCTAAGTGTTAGAGGCTAAGTGCCAGAGGCTAGGCGCCAGAGGCGAGTTTTTGTGGGCTGAAGTTTTAGTGGGGTTAGTGTGAATACAATCCAAAAGAATACAACAGAATACAATACAATAGAATATAATACATAGATTAAATTCAATAGCTCTTACTACTTCCCATTAAATAAATTAAATACGTCTTACTTGTTCCCAATCCTTTTCAAAAAAGTAGTTTAAAACGAGGGCCCTTCACTCAACCTTTAACCTCAACCCCGCACGTCACATTGTGTTGTATCTGTGAATGTTGGTTGTGGCCAAATGATAGTTTTCTTTCATTCGTTTAGGTTCCACGGTGTTTGTTGGCTATGTTTTCCAGTGTCAGAAGGATGAAAATACAAAGTACAACGCTTGGACGTGGGCGAAGACGTCACCGGTGAGTCCTTCCTTCCTATTTATTTACCTTCTAGATGCTAGAGGCTAAGTGTTAGAGGCTAAGTGTTAGAGGCTAAGTGTTAAACACAATACGAACAACACAACGATACTGCACTGAACAACACGATACCGCACTGAGAAACACGATACCGCACTGAACAACACGATACCGCACTGAACAACACCATGCCGCACTGAACACCATGCCACACTGAACAACACCATCCCGCACTGAACAACACCATGCCGCACTAAACAACACCATGCCGCACTGAACAACACCATGCCTCACTGAACGACACCATGCCGCACTGAAAGACACCATGCCGCACTGAACGACACCATGCCGCACTGAAAGACACCATCCCGCACTGAACACCATGCCGCACTGAAAAACACCATCCTGCACTGAACAACACCATCCCGCACTGAACAACACCATGCCGCACTGAACAACATTATGCCGCACTGAACATTATGCCGCACTGAACAACACCATGCCGCACTGAACAACACCATGCCGCACTGAACAACATTATGCCGCACTGAACAACACCATGCCGCACTGAACAACACCATGCCGCACTGAACAACACCATGCCGCACTGAACAACATTATGCCGCACTGAACAACACCATGCCGCACTGAACAACACCATCCTGCACTGAACAACACCATTCCGCATTGAACACCATGCCGCACTGAACAACACCATCCCGCACTGAACAACACCATCCCGCACTGAACAACACCATGCCGCACTGAACAACATTATGCCGCACTGAACAACATTATGCCGCACTGAACAACACCATGCCGCACTGAACAACACCATGCCGCACTGAACAACACCATGCCGCACTGAACAACATTATAACGCACTGAACAACACCATCCCGCACTGAACAACACCATGCCGCACTAAACAACATTATGCCGCACTGAACAACATTATGCCGAAATGAACAACACCATGCCGCACTGAACAACACCATGCCGCACTGAACAACACCATCCTGCACTGAACAACACCATCCCGCACTGAACAACACCATGCCGCACTGAACAACACCATGCCGCACTGAACAACACCATGCCGCAATGAACAACACCATCCCGCACTGAACAACATTATGCCGCACTGAACAACATTATGCCGCACTGAACAACACCATGCCGCACTGAACAACACCATGCCGCACTGAACAACACCATCCTGCACTGAACAACACCATCCCGCACTGAACAACACCATGCCGCACTGAACAACATTATGGCGCACTGAACAACATTATGCCGCACTGAACAACACCATGCCGCACTAAACAACACCATGCCGCACTGAACAACACCATGCCTCACTGAACGACACCATGCCGCACTGAAAGACACCATGCCGCACTGAACGACACCATGCCGCACTGAAAGACACCATCCCGCACTGAACACCATGCCGCACTGAACAACACCATCCTGCACTGAACAACACCATCCCGCACTGAACAACACCATGCCGCACTGAACAACATTATGCCGCACTGAACATTATGCCGCACTGAACAACACCATGCCGCACTGAACAACACCATGCCGCACTGAACAACATTATGCCGCACTGAACAACACCATGCCGCACTGAACAACACCATGCCGCACTGAACAACACCATGCCGCACTGAACAACATTATGCCGCACTGAACAACACCATGCCGCACTGAACAACACCATCCTGCACTGAACAACACCATTCCGCATTGAACACCATGCCGCACTGAACAACACCATCCCGCACTGAACAACACCATCCCGCACTGAACAACACCATGCCGCACTGAACAACATTATGCCGCACTGAACAACATTATGCCGCACTGAACAACACCATGCCGCACTGAACAACACCATGCCGCACTGAACAACACCATGCCGCACTGAACAACATTATAACGCACTGAACAACACCATTCCGCACTGAACAACACCATGCCGCACTGAACAACATTACACTGCACTGAACAACACCATGCCGCACTGAACAACACCATGCCGCACTGAACAACACCATGCCGCATTGAACAACACCATGCCGCATTGAACAACACCATGCCGCACTGAACAACACCATCCTGCACTGAACAACACCATGCCGCATTGAACAACACCATGCCGCACTGAACAACACCATCCTGCACTGAACAACACCATCCCGCACTGAACAACACCATCCCGCATTGAACAACACCATCCTGCACTGAACAACACCATGCCGCACTGAACAACACCATGCCGCACTGAACAACACCATTCCGCACTGAACAACACCATGCCGCACTGAACAACACCATCCTGCACTGAACAACACCATCCTGCACTGAACAACACCACCCCGCACTGAACAACACGATCCCGCATTGAACACCATCCCGCACTAAACAACACCATGCCGCACTGAACAACATTATGGCGCACTGGACAACATTATGCCGCACTGAACAACACCATGCCGCACTGAACAACACCATGCCGCACTGAACAACACCATGCCGCACTGAACAACACCATGCCGCACTGAACAACATTATGCCGCACTGAACAACACCATGCCGCACTGAACAACACCATGCCGCACTGAACAACACGATCCCGCATTGAACAACACCATCCTGCACTGAACAACACCATGCCGCACTGAACAACACCATGCCGCACTGAACAACACCATTCCGCACTGAACAACACCATGCCGCACTGAACGACACCATCCTGCACTGAACGACACCATCCCGCACTGAACAACACCATGCCGCATTAAACAACACCATGCCGCACTGAACAACACCATCCTGCACTGAACAACACCATGCCGCACTGAACAACACCATGCCGCACTGAACAACACCATGCCGCACTGAACAACATTATGCCGCACTGAACAACATTATGCCGCACTGAACAACACCATCCTGCACTGAACAACACCATGCCGCACTGAACAACACCATGCCGCACTGAACAACACCATGCCGCACTGAACAACACCATGCCGCACTGAACAACACCATCCCGCACTGAACAACACCATGCCGCATTGAACAACACCATGCCGCACTGAACAACACCATGCTGCACTGAACAACATTATGCTGCACTGAACAACACGATCCTGCATTGAACAACACCATGCCGCACTGAACAACACCATCCTGCACTGAACAACACCATCCTGCACTGAACAACACCACCCCGCACTGAACAACACGATCCCGCATTGAACAACACCATCCCGCACTGAACAACACCATGCCGCACTGAACAACACCATTCCGCACTGAACAACACCATGCCGCACTGAACAACACCATGCCGCACTGAACAACACCATGCCGCACTGAACAACACCATGCCGCACTGAACAACATTATGCCGCACTGAACAACACCATGCCGCACTGAACACCACCATCCCGCACTGAACAACACCATGCCGCATTGAACAACACCATGCCGCACTGAACAACACCATCCTGCACTGAACAACACCATCCCGCACTAAACAACACCATGCCGCACTGAACAACATTATGGCGCACTGGACAACATTATGCCGCACTGAACAACACCATGCCGCACTGAACAACACCATGCCGCACTGAACAACACCATGCCGCACTGAACAACACCATGCCGCACTGAACAACATTATGCCGCACTGAACAACACCATGCCGCACTGAACAACACCATGCCGCACTGAACAACACGATCCCGCATTGAACAACACCATCCTGCACTGAACAACACCATGCCGCACTGAACAACACCATGCCGCACTGAACAACACCATTCCGCACTGAACAACACCATGCCGCACTGAACAACACCATCCTGCACTGAACAACACCATCCCGCACTGAACAACACCATGCCGCATTGAACAACACCATGCCGCACTGAACAACACCATCCTGCACTGAACAACACCATGCCGCACTGAACAACACCATGCCGCACTGAACAACACCATGCCGCACTGAACAACATTATGCCGCACTGAACAACATTATGCCGCACTAAACAACATTATGTCGCACTGAACAACACCATGCCGCACTGAACAACACCATGCTGCACTGAACAACATTATGCCGCACTGAACAACACGATCCCGCATTGAACAACACCATCCCGCAGTGAACAACACCATGCCGCATTGAACAACACCATGCTGCACTGAACAACACCATGCTGCACTGAACAACATTATGCTGCACTGAACAACACGATCCTGCATTGAACAACACCATGCCGCACTGAACAACACCATCCTGCACTGAACAACACCTTTCCACACTGAACAACACCATGCCGCACTGAACAACATTATGCCGCACTGAACAACACCATGCCGCACTGAACAACACCATGCCGCACTGAACAACACCATGCCGCACTGAACAACACCATGCCGCAATGAACAACACCATCCCGCACTGAACAACACCATGCCGCATTGAACAACACCATGCCGCACTGAACAACACCATCCCGCACTGAACAACACCACCCCGCACTGAACAACACGATCCCGCATTGAACAACACCATCCCGGACTGAACAACACCATGCCGCACTGAACAACACCATTCCGCACTGAACAACACCATGCCGCACTGAACAACACCATGCCGCACTGAACAACACCATGCCGCACTGAACAACACCATGCCGCACTGAACAACATTATGCCGCACTGAACAACACCATGCCGCACTGAACAACAACATCCCGCACTGAACAACACCATGCCGCATTGAACAACACCGTGCCGCACTGAACAACACCATCCTGCACTGAACAACACCATCCCGCACTGAACAACACCATGCCGCACTGAACAACATTATGGCGCACTGAACAACATTATGCCGCACTGAACAACACCATGCCGCACTGAACAACACCATGCCGCACTGAACAACACCATGCCGCACTGAACAACATTATGCCGCACTGAACAACATTATGCCGCACTGAACAACACCATGCCGCACTGAACAACACCATGCCGCACTGAACAACACCATGCCGCACTGAACAACACGACGTCGCACTGAACAACACGACGCCGCACAGAACAACACGACGCCGCACAGAATAACACAATACCGCACAGAACAACACAATACCGCACAAACAGTTTTAGATAATATTACGTCGCAGTCATGTGACGCGGACATGACGTCAATAGGCGGAACTCACGGCAAAATTATAATCCGTGGGCGTGGCTTGCAACAGGAAGTAGGAAAGCGGCAGTTCTGGCAAACAAGACACAGCTGTTAGTAACACGATGACTAACAAGGCAAATATTTTTGTTTTCAGCTTGCAACTTGACCGTCTAGAGCGTACAAGGTAATTACAACTGTTTTTTTTTAGCCCTGAAAAGCGAGGGAGTGTGGCGTTTGGGAGGAATGTCGAACTCGGCGTCTGCTTCCAGCCACAGACGCCAAATTTCGACGATTATTTCGACTGGTCAACGGTTGTAAATTATTGCGTTGACTAAAACCTTTATTTAACTCTACTCTTAACTTTGCCGTTTCAGATATGCGGGTATTACACCGCGGAAATGACGTCAATAGGCTGAACTCTCGCCAAAATTCAAATCTGTGGGCGCAATGGCCTTGAGCGAGACACCGGATACAAACACGACGATTATCAACAGAAATATCTTTATTTTCCGCTTGCAAGTGGACCGTCTAGAGCGTACACGGTAAGTACAACTCATTGTGTTTAAAAAGATTTACGTTTGTGTAGTTTGCGTTGCGTTGTATCTGTGAATGTTGGTTGAGGCTAAATGTTAATGTTTAATTTCATTCCTTTAGGTTCCACGGTGTTTGTTGGCTGTATGTTTTCCACTGCAAGAAGAGGCTCGTATCATTGACCAGCAGGAGCTACAATGGTGAGTACCCCTTTCGTCTTCCATTTATGTTAAACACTTCCTATTTCATGTCTAACAGTACTCGATTTAACAAATAACCATAAATAAATACAGTGTGGGCAGTCACGTTAACATATGTGATTATCCTGCCTAATATGTTTATCACAAATATGTCACTAATCACTAATATGTTTATTTGTTTATCACAACACCTTTGGACCTTCAGCAATCGATTATTTACCTTCATCTACATAGAGACAGAACGATGGTGTCTTAAACATCTCATTCATTTCACCAAATAACTTCACGCAGGTGGATAACGGCCGTCTCGGTCACGCTATGTTGCGTGATGCAGTTTTGAAGAACCAAATGCATTTATTCAATGAATAAGTCAAGCTAGTTCTATGTTTATGATGTTGTAAGTTACGGTACCGATTGAAGTTGAGTTCGAAGCCAGTGGAAAACAGCGCTGCGTTTGTGCTCTCCAGGTACAAATGTTGTGATCTCTGACTGACGACCGGGCGAGACTCGAGTAAGAGATGTCCAAACGAGCTCCGGCAGGGCGGGCCAAGGCGGAGCGAACGGACGCCCTTCAGGCCGCCAATGACGAGCTGAGAACCAAACTGATGGACGTCCAGTTAGAACTTCAGCAGGAGAAGAACAAGGTGAAAACCTCAACAGACAGACACTGCCTGCCTCCCTGCCTGCCTCCCTGCCTGCCTCCCTGCCTGCCTCCCTCCCTCCCAGTTTTCCCGATGTAGATTAGACATGCGTGTGCCATGACTGTGTCAGCCTACATCAACAAATGCACCGAGGACGTCAGCACCACTAAGAATATCATCACCCGGGGCAACCAACGACCCTGGATGACTGAGGAGGTACGTCAAACGCTACGAGCGCGGAACTCTGCCTTCAAGTCTGGCGACAAGGAGACACTGAGGACAGCGAGAGCCAACTTGAACCGTGCCATCAGGATAGCGAAGCGAGACCGCAGTCGAAAATTTCAGGATCGTTTCCACGACGTCAAAAACATCAGGAGTATGTGGCAAGGCATACGGGCGATTACAGACTACAACTCACCCTCCCCCCCCCCGGTGGGTGTAGTTGATGCTGACTTTCTAAATGGTCTAAATAACTTCTTTGGGAGGTTCGAGGCACTAAACGGCACTCCAGCAGTTAAAACTGTCCCCCATCAGGAAGAGGAGGTACTCTGCCTTGACTCCGCCGATGTGTTGAAGACCCTGAGGAGAGTCAACCCCTGTAAGGCCCCTGGCCCCGACAACATTCCTGGGCGTGTGTTCAGGGAATGTGCAAGTCATCTGGCTGGGGTCATCACAGACATTTTTAACACCTCGCTGGGCCAAGCCACAGTGCCGGCGTGCTTTAAGACTGCCTCCATCATTCCGGTGCCGAAGAAACCTCAAATCACCTCATTTAATGATTACCGGCCTGTTGCACTGACTCCGGTTATGATGAAGTGCTTCGAAAGGCTGCTTAAAGGTCACATCGTTTCCAGACTCCCCCTATTATTTGACCCGTTCCAGTTTGCCGACCGGCAAAACCGCTCCACTCAGGACGCCATCTCCTCCGTTCTTCACCTGAGCCTGGCTCACCTGGAGGAGAAGAACACCCATGTGCGGAGGCTGTTCCTGGACTTCAGCTCAGCGTTTAACACCATCATCCCACAGCATCTGGTAGGAAAATTGGAACACCTGGGCTTCAACACCCCCCTTCGCAACTGGCTGCTAGACTTCCTCACCAACAGACCTCAGTCAGTCCGGGTCGGACAGAACACCTCTGATGTCATCACCCTCAGCACAGGCTCCCTTCAGGGCTGCGTCCTGAGCCCCCTGCTGTGCACCCTGATGACACACGACTGCGTCCTCAGGTTCACCACCAATCACATCGTGAAGTCAGCAGACGACACAACGGTGGTGGGGCTCATCAGAGACAACAACGACCTGGACTACAGAGAGGAGGTGGAGCAGCTGGTGGGCTGGTGCAGAGAAAACAGCCTGATCCTGAATGAGGAGAAGATGAAGGAGATCATCGTCGACTTCAGGAAAAAACAGCCTCACCACGCTCCACTGATCATCAACAGCTCAGCTGTGGAGGTGGTCAGCACCACCAAATTCCTGGGGGTCCACATCACAGAAGACCTCACCTGGACTATGAACACTACGGCACTGGTCAAGAGGGCACAGAAGCGCTTGTACTTCCTGCGGAGGATGAGGAGAGCCCACCTGCCCCCACCCATCATGAGGACGTTCTACAGGAGCACCATAGAGAGCATTCTGACAAGCTATCTCTCTGTGTGGTGTGGAGGCTGCACCGCCTCCGATTGGAAGAACGTGAGGAGAGTGGTGAGGACAGCAGAGAGGATCATAGGGGCTCCTCTTCCCTCCATTCAGGACATTTCATCTCAGCGCTGCATGTCCCGTGCCCGTAACATCATCAATGACCCATCACACCCCCACCATGGACTGTTCTCCCTGCTGCCCTCTGGGAAGAGGTTTGCAGCATCCGCTGCAGGTCCACCAGGTTCTGCAACAGCTTTTTCCCTGCTGTCATCAGACTGTTGAACACTAGAACTGTTGAGCTCTAAACTGAACTCTGCATCACACATTCACAGAACTGTACTTTATGACACTACGGACCTCTATCTTGCACTATCTCGCACTACCAACTTTACTGAACTTGTATAAACCCTTTAAATAGAAGTTTAATACATGGTTTAGCATTCCTCTGCACACTCTTGAATACTGTTTTGCCTACTTGCACTATTGCATAATTATCACTGCTGCACTTTATACTTATTTTTAATATATATATATATATATATATATATATAGTATATATGTATATATATATATTTTCATAGGATATGTTACTTCTATTCAACTGCAATATCACTACTTTGTTGTAAGACGTATGCAACGGAATTTCGTTTTGTATGCACCATGTGCAGACAAGATGACAATAAAGTTTGTCTAAGTCTAAGTCATGTCAGGTCAGCTGTCTGGAGAGAGAGAGAAGTCAGGACCTGCGGGCGGAGCACCACCGTGCCACCGCCGCCATGACGGAACTCAAAAGCAAACTCCATGAGGAGAAGCAGAAAGAGTTAGCCATTACCAGGGAGACATTACTGCGGCAGCATGAAATGGAGCTGATGAGAGTGATCAAAATCAAAGATGGAGAGATCCAGCGACTGAATGCCTTGGTCCTCAGCCTGAGGGACGGCTCCATGGACAAGGTGATCCGCTCTATCCGTGTCTGACTATCCGCACGCCACGTCGGGCTTCGATGCGGCCGCTACCGTATTGTGTAGCTTGTCCCCAGTAAGCGTCGCGGCGCTCCGTTGCGGTCTCAACGGCCCGGTGTGGCGCAATGTCTGCTCAGGTGAGGAGGGGGGGCGCTTTGCTGGCGGAGGTGGAGGAGACGCGGCGGTGTCGGGAGACCGAGCGGTGTCGCCTCCACCAGGAGCGCGGAAGAAGCCCTGGCAGCGGCCCAGCAGGCCTGGCAGTCCCGAGCGGCCGAGCTCCGATCGGCTCATCACCAGCATCGGGAGGAGCTGAGCCGAACCAAGAGAGACTGCGAGAGGGAGATCCGCCGACTGGTAGGACTGATCAGATGCGCGGTGCGTGGCTATGTTCCCAATTTCGTTGTATACCTGCAGTGCAATGACACCTAAGGCATTCTATTCTATTCTATTTCACAAGAAGAAAATGTCCGGTTGCTCGCTTCGCTTTTGTCACAGCAAAGGTGTTCTAGTCGATTCCAGAAAAAAATTGGCCGGTTGCTCTCTTTGTTTTTGTCACAATTCTGGCAAATGAGTTTGCCCGCCTGCCTGAGCGCTCCCCGTTTGTACATCCAGACGGATGAGATCAAGCTGAAAGACAGAGCGGTTAGTGTTTTGGATGAAGCCCTGGGGCCGGCCACGTCCACCGCCTTCAGCTGCAGACTCAGGCTGCCGAGCAGCAGATCGCTGCCCTGAGGGATTCCCAAAGGGCGGGCCTAAACTACCCTGGAAGTGGGGTCAACGCCGCTACTAGCAATCCTCTTCATTGCGTAAGCCACCTCATCACACACTTGCAGTACGCATGACTTAGTTCGTTGCTGGAGGAAGGTAGCACAAAAACAGTTTTGAACTTTGAACGAGTGCTTGTGTGTGTGTGTTGCGGGGCGTTTTCAGTCTCAGGAGGATCGGGACACGCGACGGTTTCATCTGAAAATCGCTGAGCTCAGCGCAGTCATCAGGAAACTGGAGGATCGAAACGCCCTGCTTTCTGAAGAGCGCAATGAACTGGTAATTTATTGACGGCACGCTTGAAGGTTTGCGCTACGTTTGATGCGCGCCATCCAGCGAGGCACCCATTGCGCTTGCTTATTAGTTGAGCGGCGCGGCGAGTCGGTTGCCTGGTAGATGTCTTTTATTGGGAGCCAAAGCCACGATTCCGTTCAAACCGATGCAAAAGGAATGGATACGTTCTGGCCCGCGTGTTGTGCGTCTTTCACATCCCGCACTTCATGCTTGCAGCTAAAGCGACTGAGAGAAACAGAAAGCCAGTTTCTGCCACTCCTGTACAAAAACAAACGCCTGAGCAGGAAGAATGAAGAACTCTCGCTGGTGCTGTGTCGCCTTGAAAACAAAGTGCGCTTTGTCACCCAGGAGAACGAGGAGATGGCAAGCTTGGTAAGTCGACGCGGACAACGGCGGCGTGCCAACAGAGTCCACTGCATTTGTGTTCCACAGAGAAGGCCTAGTTCGCTCAATGACCTGGACCGCGGTTGCGGCCAGCAGGACGGTGAAATGGAGTTCCTTCAAGTTGTGGAGCAGCGGCACATCATCGACGACTTGTCCAAGGTCTTCAGGCAGGCGACTCGGTGCACGTACGGCAGCGCCGCGCTCGCTCGCTGTCGCCAGGAAACCTTTTCCGTCCAAAGCTTGGCCGGCGGCCGCCATCCAAAAAATTGGCCCCTTAAATTCCGACCTTTCAAGCAGGAGCATTGTGCGCACGCGTTTGAACACGCTTTAGACTTGTTTTGCCGTTTTCAGCAGCTCAAAGCTCCCGTTTTGTCAGCGCCTTTGCCACTCGCTGTGCGCTGAAAACGACGGACTTGCCCGGCTGCTCAGCCCGTCAACCATGAGCCGCGAGCGCGACGTCATTGTCCGTAGGCAGCTAGTGGCAAAATGCACCCTGTTAGAGTTGCGCTCGCTCCAACTTATTTTGCAAGAACCACACGGGAGACAAGTAAGTTCTTTTGGACACCTGCAGGTGGAGAGTCCATCCGTTGTACGAATGAAGTCTGACTCTCGGCTCCTGCACGAGCATTTTAATTAAGAGAAACAGGGTGGGTGTAAGAGTGGATTGAATAGAGGAAGCCCTTGACCTCTAGTCAAAACATAGCAAGGGGTGTTTTACGACTTTGTGTAGGAAGGGATAAGCGATAGGGATAAATAAGGGATAAATAATATTATTTATTACAGGTCGCAGTCAAAGTCAAAGCAACACAATGATACGATAAAGATAATCTGGAAAACCCTGACACACCCTGTAGTTGTCACTTTTGGAAAAGACGAGCGTCCCTCCAATCATCGCCGGTGACGTGTTTTTCAGGCTCTGGAGACAGGAGCTCATGTCAGAAATGTCATTGTGAGTCGCGTTTGTTTCTGCGCCGGAGCCGTTCGTTCCCTTTGCATCCAAAGAATCTCAAAGGCGGATTATTTGTGTCGACAGGAGAGAGATTTGCTGCTACGATACCGACGTCGAGAATCTCTGAGGAGGAACAAAGCGTGAGGTCCTGCAAGGTGAGTCTGTTTGTTTGCGGCTGCTTGGTGTTGCGCAAGATGAAATGGCCTTTTTCTCGCTATCGTTCCTCTCGTCGATTCATCGTGAGGTGTCGCTTCAGTTTGTTCAGAGAGATGTTCGCTTCCGCGCCCGCAGGTCATCGAAACATTTTACGGCTACGACGAAGACGTGTTGGTGGACTCGGACGGATCGTCCTTGTCTTTTCACACCGACAGAACCCCCGACACGGAACCCGAAGAGGTAGCCCGCCATTTCTGCCAGCGTATTGGCACCAAACATTCCTCTTCAGCCTGGAATCGGACTCGTCTTTGCGTCGCGGGTGCTTTGTCGCCGGTCTGACTGATTCTGGTACTAGTGCTGTGTTGCATTGGTGTGTGCATGAAGAGGCGGAGCTTCGCTACCGCCAGCTGACGCAAGAATATCAAGCGCTGCAACGAGCCTACGCTCTGCTAGCCCAGACCAGCGAAAGGGGACTACGACGCCGAGAAGGAGATCAAGGTGGCGCCCCTTCCCGCAACCCCCGGCCGGGTCGCAGCCTCCCCGTTCTCACCCAGCCTCGGGTGTTCTCTGGTCTGAAAGGAGGAGGAGGAGCCTCCCTCCTCCTCCTTTCAGACCAGAGAAAAGCTGATGGTAGAAATGGGTCACTATCAAAGCAGAGTAGCAGATCTGGAGTCAGCGCTGAAGCAACAAGGACAGGTAAGCTCATCAATGAGCACACCTTTTTCTCAGACAAAATAGCTACATTCTTCAGTCACTCATCCGTCTGGCATTACTGGACCAACCCCCCCCCCCCCCCCCCCGAACGTGGCTGGGAAAATGCGGAGAAAAGCAAATGTCATTTTCCAGTCAACCAAAGAATTTGTGGATGAAAATGACACAACATTCCAAAGCTGTCCACGCGTTTGTCTCTTCTAGAATGTCAAGTGGGTGGAGGAGAAGCAGCTGCTGCCTCAGAGCAATCAGCAGTTGGCCGAAAAGGTGACGGAAAGAAAGGCGCTGGGCGGAGTCGCTTGGCGTCACACCTGTCGGGAAGCCCCGCAGATGAGGTCTGACTGTCTTTTCAGGTCAGGCGGATGGAGGCGGAAGAAGCGCGTCTGAAAGAGCACATCCAGGATATCCGAGACCAAAACGAACTGCTTGAGTTCCGCATCCTGGAGATGGAGGTGGGAAGACTCGCACAAGCGTGTTGAGGCCAGAGATGTGACGGACGGACGGACGGACGGACGGACGGATGCATGCCTCTGCCTTTCAGGAGAGGGAGTGGCGCTCCCCCGTCTTGAAGTTTCTGCAAGTCCGTTTCCCAGACGGCCTCAGCCCTTTGCAGATCTACTGCGAGGCCGAGGGCGTGAGCGTACGTAAGGCGTCCCTCGCAACCCTAACCTTAACCCGAGGTCCCAGAACACCTTACATTGCTCCTTGCGCCTTTCCCCCGGACATCGTCATCAGTGATCTGATGAAGAAGCTGGACATCCTGGGCTATAACGCCGTAAGTGTATGTCGAACTCCTTATGTTCGCACTCCACGAGACTCGGCGGCTCAAATGTGACTTTTGGAAGGCTTTGCGCTGAAAGAAGCTTGTTGACGCTGTGCCTTTGGGCTCTTGCAGAATCTCACCAACGAGGAGCAGGTGGTCGTGATTCACGCCAGGACCCTTCTCACCCTAGCCGAGAAGGTAACGCGCACGTCCACGCACGCTCTCGCATTCTGCTTATGTGACAGCAGCCTTTCCTCAGTGGTTAGAATACATCAAAGTGACCAAGTCAGCACTTCAACAGAAGATGTTGGACATTGAAAGTGAGAAGGTAGACAGACACGCGACATCAGCCAAGGGGAACTCCGGCAATGTGCCCCAACAATTCTGACCTTGAGCTGTGCTAGGATATGTTCTGCAAGCAGAAGGGCTACCTGCATGAAGAGTTGGACTTCAGGAAGTGTTCCATGGACCAGGCTCATAAGGTAAGCCGCCCTCAAATCTCCCGCCGGACCACTGATGGACGAGGATTGCGGCCCAGAGGATCCTGGAGCTGGAGGCCATGTTGTACGAGGCGCTACCGCAGCGGGACTGCCCCGCCACGGACGGCGAAAAAGCCAGCCACGCTGGCGTGAATGACGTGCTGACGGCGGATCAGAGAGAAGAGCTTAGGAGCGCCGTGGACCAATGGAAGCGAGCCCTGATGTGCGAGTTGAGGGAGCGCGACGCTTGCATCCTCCAAGAGAGAATGGATCTGCTGCACAGCGCGCAACAGGTAAGGGCCCAAAGCCAGCCCGGCACTTACTTGCACGCTTACTGGCTTTTGAATGCCACTTTCCATTTGTCCGTCCTAGAGGAACAAAGAGCTGAAAGAATTCATCGAAGCTCAGAAGAGACAAATCAAACAATTGGAGGAGAAGTTTCTGTTTCTCTTTCTATTCTTCTCCTTGGCCTTCATTCTGTGGCCCTAACACCAGCTGGTGAGTGAGCTCCAGCGGCACCGCACTCGACACCTCCGATACACTGCCAGCCGGTCTCAGACGTTGGCAGACGCTCCGATGCCAACGTATACCCCCCGCCACGGTGACAGAGGCACCGCGTCACACCGGCGCTCATCCAATCAGAAGGCAGGAAAAGCAAATTCACATGCAGGGCACTTTTGAACCAGAAGAGAGCGCCACAAAAAACGGTTGTTGCCCCAAACGCGCACTAAAAAGGGTCAGAATAACAAGAGTCCCACTGGCCAGCCGGGGCCACCCGTCCAGCTGTTTCTTCAGGGGGGAAAAAAATTGGAGTCACTGGTGAGTACATTTTGCATTTAGCTCTGCTTTTCTGCTTCTGTCTTCAAGTGTGTGGCATCCTGCGATCAAAGAGTCAGCCAACCCCAAAGCGGTTGACCTCAACGTCCCACCACCATGCCTACCAGAGCAGGTGACGTGATGCTTTGGACATCCTTCCGTCTCAGATGCCCAAAAGTACTCTTTGCCACATCTGCGGCAATACGGTGTCTTTTCAAAGGTGCAAATAAATCCAGCGTGGGCGGAACACGCACGTCTTCGGTTTTTCCCGCTTTGTTTGTGTGACAGCTGTTGTGAAAATTTTATACAAATAAAGTTGTATAGTACAGGTTTGGCCAAGCCGCAACTCCCGAACCGCATGCGGCTCTTTTATGTTCATATCAACATTTGTGTGTGTGTGTGTGTGTGTGGGGGGGGTTGTGCGTGTTGGCTTCACTTGAGTTCAATTTGGTATTTTGGTCAAAAGCGCATGTGGTGAAATTCCACAAAGTAGGATGGGCAAACACATTTCTTTAAACTATGAGTGTCAATTGGGCTCTCGAAATGGCAGGGAAAAGATGCACAGCAAAACGAAAATACGTAGATGAACACAGGACGTTTTAATCAGAGTGGGAAAGTTTCTATTTTTTGTTGAACGTGATGGCAAACCATTCTGCCTGATATGTCAGACCTCAGCGCATTTCAAAGATTCAAATCTTCAGCGCCATGCACTTCAGCTCACTCCATGCTAACATTGATCAGGCGTCGAACCCGCATCATCATGCTTAAGAGGTGGCCATGCTAACCAGTGCGCCATTATGTCAACGCATAATAACTAAGTCTACTGGTCAAAACAGCGGTTACTATATGACGTCGCTACGTCGTGGTCACGTGACGCAGACAAGACGTCAATGGACGTGGGCAGAGTTAACTTGTTTAAAAGGGAGTAGGCAGAAGAAATATTTAATTTATTTAAATCTATTTTGAGTGCACACCATTATGCCAATGCATAACAACTGTAAATCTACTAAACAAAACAGCGGTTGCTATATGACATCTGCCACGTCGTGGTCACGTGACATACGTGACGTCGATGGGCGTAACTTTCGCCGGAATTCAAATCCGCGGGGAGAGTTAACTTGTTTAAAAGAGAGTGGGCAGAAGAATTATTTAATTTATTTAAATCTATTTGGTGTGTGCGCCATTATGTCAATGCATAACAACTGTAAGTCTACTAAACAAAACAGCGGTTGCTATTTGACGTCTGCCACGTCGTGGTCACGTGACGCGGACGTGACGTCGACGCCTACTTTACATCCCACCGATCACAGGACTCCTCGGCTGCATAACCGTGCCCCCTTCCCAACCAATCGGATTTGCTATACGCGAAAACGACGCCAATGGAAAGAGCTTCCGCCCAAATTTAAATCCGTGGGCGTGGCTCGCAGCAGGAAGTAGGAAAATGGCGGCGATGTTGACAAAGACACAGCGGATGGTAACATACGACTAACAAGAGAAATATTTTTATTTTCTGCTTGCAACTGGACCGTCCAGAGCGTACACGGTAAGTACAACTCATCGTTTTTAAAAAGAAGTACTTTTGTTGCCCTGAAAAGCGAGTGAGCGTGGCGTTTGTGGGGGACGTCGAATTTCGACGATTCTTTCTGGTCAACGGTTGTAAATGATTGTGTTGATTAAAAAAGAAAACTTGATGTAACTCTACTTTTAACTGCCGTTTCAGATAGATTTGGAATTGCATCACATCCAATTTTGCCTAGAGCGTACACGGTAAGTAACACTCGTTGTGTTTAAGGAGATTTACGTTTGTAATAGCAGAAGTGTAGCCGCGTTGCGTTGTACGTGTGAATGTTGGTCCGGGCGAAATGTTAATGTTTAATTTCATTCCTTTAGGTTCCACGGTGTTTGTTGGCTGCAAGTTTTCCACTGCAAGAAGAGGCTCATATCATTGACCAGGAGCGAGCTACAATGGTGAGTAGCCATAACATTTATGTTAAACACTTCCTATTTCATGTCTAACAGTACTTGATTTAACAAATAACCATAAATAAATACAGTGTGGGCACTGAAGTTAACATATGTGATTATACTGCCTAATCTGTCACCGAGTAGATTGTTGCAAAGTAATATAAGATCCAAAGTTGTAATTCAGAATAGTTTTCAAAAGAAGGCCATTAGAATTATATACAAGTCTGATTACCCCGAACAAGCTATTAATTAAATCACAAATTCTTCAATTCAAAGATTTGGTAGATTATCAGACAAATAATGTCTAACAGTAATTGATTTAACACATCACGATAAGTAGATTGAGTGTGGGCACTCTCAAGTTAACATATGTGATTATACTGCCTAATCTGTTACAGAGTATGTTGTTGCCAAGTAATGTAGAATAGATCCAAAGTAGTAATCCAGAATAGTTTTGAAGAGGCCATTAGAATGATAAACAAATCTGATTACCTTGAACATAATAACAAGCTAAGTGTTTAATATGTCCTATGAAGTCAAAATTGGGCACCATCATGTGGTGAAATTTGGAATTGCATCACATCCAATTTTGCCTGGGAACAAACAGATTACATAAATCTTAGTTTTGAATAAGCCACTCCTTCTCAAACAAGTAAACTCTGCCCATTTTGCGCAGTAGATGTTCTGTTAATATCTAGTATTTATACAAAGTCATAATTTAAATTGCTTTCAACCTTCATTCATCGGTTCAACCAACATTACTCGCTCTTATTACCAACTTGTATTGATTTAACTAAGCGTTTAATACTTCCTATCAGGTCTCAAATCGAGATTTGGCAAAATACAATTTCAGCAAATCCAATTTTGCCAGGGAACAAAAATAGATTAAATAAACTAAATAAGTCCTCTTCCCATTAAATAAATCAGAAAAGTCTGTCTTGTAACCAGTCCTCTTCAAACAAGTAAAGTCTGCCCATTTTGTGCCGTAGATTTTGTGTCTATGCCTAGTATTTAAACAAAATCATAATTTAAACGACTTCTTTCCTTCATTCACTTTGGAAATTTGGAATTGCAGCAAATCGAATTTTGGCAGGGAACAAAAATAGATCAATTAAACTAAATAAGTCTTCTTCCCATTAAATAAATTAAAAAAGTCTGTCTTGTAACCAGTCCTTTTCAAACAAGTAAAGTCTGCCCATTTTGTGCCGTCGATTTTGTGTTAATGCCTAGTATTTATACAAAATCATAATTTAAAGGACTTCATTCCTTCATTCACTTTGGAAATTTGGAATTGCAGCACATCAAATTTTGCCTGGGAAGAAAAGTAGATTAAATAAATTTAATAAGTCTTACTACTTCCCATTAAATAAATTAAATACGTCTTACTTGTTCCCACTCCTTTTCAAAACAGTAGTTTAAAACGAGGGCCCTTCACTCAATCTTTAACCTCAACCCCGCACGTTGTGTTGTATCTGTGAATGTTGGTTGTGGCCAAATGATAGTTTTCTTTCATTCGTTTAGGTTCCAAGAAAACTTGATGTAACTCTACTTTTAACTGCCGTTTCAGATAAGCGGGTATTACGTCGCAGTCAAATGCCGCGGATATGACGTAATTGCCCGAACCTCCGCCAAAATTCAAATCTGTTGGCGCGATGGCCGTGAGCCACTGAGCAGCGACGATTATCAACAGAAATATCTTTATTTTCTGCTTGCAACTGGACCGTCTAGAGCGTACACGGTAAGTAACACTCATTGTGTTTAAGGAGATTTACGTTTGTAATAGCAGAAGTGTAGCCGCGTTGCGTTGTACGTGTGAAAATTGGTCGAGGCGAAATGTTAATGTTTAATTTCATTCCTTTAGGTTCCACGGTGTTTGTTGGCTGCAAGTTTTCCACTGCAAGAAGAGGCTCGTATCATTGACCAGGAGCGAGCTACAATGGTGAGTAGCCATAACATTTATGTTAAACACTTCCTATTTCATGTCTAACAGTACTTGATTTAACAAATAACCATAAATAAATACAGTGTGGGCACTGAAGTTAACATATGTGATTATACTGCCTAATCTGTCACGGAGTAGATTGTTGCAAAGTAATATAAGATCCAAAGTTGTAATTCAGAATAGTTTTCAAAAGAAGGCCATTAGAATTATATACAAGTCTGATTACCCTGAACAAGCTATTAATTAAATCACAAATTCTTCAATTCAAAGATTTGGTAGATTATCAGACAAATAATGTCTAACAGTAATTGATTTAACACATCACGATAAGTAGATTGAGTGTGGGCACTCTCAAGTTAACATATGTGATTATACTGCCTAATCTGTTACAGAGTATGTTGTTGCCAAGTAATGTAGAATAGATCCAAAGTAGTAAGCCAGAATAGTTTTGAAGAGGCCATTAGAATGATAAACAAATCTGATTACCTTGAACATAATAACAAGCTAAGTGTTTAATATGTCCTATGAAGTCAAAATTGGGCACCATCATGTGGTGAAATTTGGAATTGCATCACATCCAATTTTGCCTGGGAACAAACAGATTACATAAATCTTAGTTTTGAATAAGCCACTCCTTCTCAAACAAGTAAACTCTGCCCATTTTGCGCAGTAGATGTTCTGTTAATATCTAGTATTTATACAAAGTCATAATTTAAATTGCTTTCAACCTTCATTCATCGGTTCAACCAACATTACTCGCTCTTATTACCAACTTGTATTGATTTAACTAAGCGTTTAATACTTCCTATCAGGTCTCAAATCGAGATTTGGCAAAATACAATTTCAGCAAATCCAATTTTGCCAGGGAACAAAAATAGATTAAATAAACTAAATAAGTCCTCTTCCCATTAAATAAATCAGAAAAGTCTGTCTTGTAACCAGTCCTCTTCAAACAAGTAAAGTCTGCCCATTTTGTGCCGTAGATTTTGTGTCTATGCCTAGTATTTAAACAAAATCATAATTTAAACGACTTCTTTCCTTCATTCACTTTGGAAATTTGGAATTGCAGCAAATCGAATTTTGGCAGGGAACAAAAATAGATCAATTAAACTAAATAAGTCTTCTTCCCATTAAATAAATTAAAAAAGTCTGTCTTGTAACCAGTCCTTTTCAAACAAGTAAAGTCTGCCCATTTTGTGCCGTCGATTTTGTGTTAATGCCTAGTATTTATACAAAATCATAATTTAAAGGACTTCATTCCTTCATTCACTTTGGAAATTTGGAATTGCAGCACATCAAATTTTGCCTGGGAAGAAAAGTAGATTAAATAAATTTAATAAGTCTTACTACTTCCCATTAAATAAATTAAATACGTCTTACTTGTTCCCACTCCTTTTCAAAACAGTAGTTTAAAACGAGGGCCCTTCACTCAATCTTTAACCCCAACCCCGCACGTTGTGTTGTATCTGTGAATGTTGGTTGTGGCCAAATGATAGTTTTCTTTCATTCGTTTAGGTTCCAAGAAAACTTGATGTAACTCTACTTTTAACTGCCGTTTCAGATAAGCGGGTATTACGTCGCAGTCATGTGCCGTGGATATGACGTAATTGCCCGAACCTCCGCCAAAATTCAAATCTGTTGGCGCGATGGCCGTGAGCCACTGAGCAGCGACGATTATCAACAGAAATATCTTTATTTTCTGCTTGCAACTGGACCGTCTAGAGCGTACACGGTAAGTAACACTCATTGTGTTTAAGGAGATTTACGTTTGTAATAGCAGAAGTGTAGCCGCGTTGCGTTGTACGTGTGAAAATTGGTCGAGGCGAAATGTTAATGTTTAATTTCATTCCTTTAGGTTCCACGGTGTTTGTTGGCTGCAAGTTTTCCACTGCAAGAAGAGGCTCGTATCATTGACCAGGAGCGAGCTACAATGGTGAGTAGCCATAACATTTATGTTAAACACTTCCTATTTCATGTCTAACAGTACTTGATTTAACAAATAACCATAAATAAATACAGTGTGGGCACTGAAGTTAACATATGTGATTATACTGCCTAATCTGTCACGGAGTAGATTGTTGCAAAGTAATATAAGATCCAAAGTTGTAATTCAGAATAGTTTTCAAAAGAAGGCCATTAGAATTATATACAAGTCTGATTACCCTTAACATAACAACAAGCTATTAATTAAATCACAAATTCTTCAATTCAAAGATTTGGTAGATTATCAGACAAATAATGTCTAACAGTAATTGATTTAACACATCACGATAAGTAGATTGAGTGTGGGCACTCTCAAGTTAACAGATATGATTATACTGCCTAATCTGTTACAGAGTATGTTGTTGCCAAGTAATGTAGAATAGATCCAAAGTAGTAATCCAGAATAGTTTTGAAGAGGCCATTAGAATAATAAACAAATCTGATTACCTTGAACATAATAACAAGCTAAGTGTTTAATATGTCCTATGAAGTCAAAATTGGGCACCATCATGTGGTGAAATTTGGAATTGCATCACATCCAATTTTGCCTGGGAACAAACAGATTAAATAAATCTTAGTTTTGAATAAGCCACTCCTTCTCAAACAAGTAAACTCTGCCCATTTCGCGCAGTAGATGTTCTGTTAATATCTAGTATTTATACAAAGTCATAATTTAAATTGCTTTCAACCTTCATTCATCGGTTCAACCAACATTACTCGCTCTTATTACCAACTTGTATTGATTTAACTAAGCGTTTAATACTTCCTATCAGGTCTCAAGGCAAGATTTGGCAAAATACAATTTCAGCAAATCCAATTTTGCCAGGGAACAAAAATAGATTAAATAAACTAAATAAGTCCTCGTCTTACTTGTTCCCACTCCTTTACAAAAAAGTAGTTTAAAACGAGGTCCCTTCACTCAACCTTTAACCCTATTTATTCACCTTCTAGGCTAAGTGTTAAAGGCTAAGTGTTAAAGGCTAAGTGTTAAAGGCTAAGTGTTAGAGGCTAAGTGCCAGAGGCTAGGCGCCAGAGGCGAGTTTTTGTGGGCTGAAGTTTTAGTGGGGTTAGTGTGAATACAATCCAAAAGAATACAACAGAATACAATACAATAGAATATAATACATAGATTAAATTCAATAGCTCTTACTACTTCCCATTAAATAAATTAAATACGTCTTACTTGTTCCCAATCCTTTTCAAAAAAGTAGTTTAAAACGAGGGCCCTTCACTCAACCTTTAACCTCAACCCCGCACGTCACATTGTGTTGTATCTGTGAATGTTGGTTGTGGCCAAATGATAGTTTTCTTTCATTCGTTTAGGTTCCACGGTGTTTGTTGGCTATGTTTTCCACTGTCAGAAGGATGAAAATACAAAGTACAACGCTTGGACGTGGGCGAAGACGTCACCGGTGAGTCCTTCCTTCCTATTTATTTACCTTCTAGATGCTAGAGGCTAAGTGTTAGAGGCTAAGTGTTAGAGGCTAAGTGTTAAACACAATACGAACAACACAACGATACTGCACTGAACAACACGATACCGCACTGAGAAACACGATACCGCACTGAACAACACGATACCGCACTGAACAACACCATGCCGCACTGAACACCATGCCACACTGAACAACACCATCCCGCACTGAACAACACCATGCCGCACTAAACAACACCATGCCGCACTGAACAACACCATGCCTCACTGAACGACACCATGCCGCACTGAAAGACACCATGCCGCACTGAACGACACCATGCCGCACTGAAAGACACCATCCCGCACTGAACACCATGCCGCACTGAACAACACCATCCTGCACTGAACAACACCATCCCGCACTGAACAACACCATGCCGCACTGAACAACATTATGCCGCACTGAACATTATGCCGCACTGAACAACACCATGCCGCACTGAACAACACCATGCCGCACTGAACAACATTATGCCACACTAAACAACACCATGCCGCACTGAACAACACCATGCCGCACTGAACAACACCATGCCGCACTGAACAACATTATGCCGCACTGAACAACACCATGCCGCACTGAACAACACCATCCTGCACTGAACAACACCATTCCGCATTGAACACCATGCCGCACTGAACAACACCATCCCGCACTGAACAACACCATCCCGCACTGAACAACACCATGCCGCACTGAACAACATTATGCCGCACTGAACAACATTATGCCGCACTGAACAACACCATGCCGCACTGAACAACACCATGCCGCACTGAACAACACCATGCCGCACTGAACAACATTATAACGCACTGAACAACACCATCCCGCACTGAACAACACCATGCCGCACTAAACAACATTATGCCGCACTGAACAACATTATGCCGAAATGAACAACACCATGCCGCACTGAACAACACCATGCCGCACTGAACAACACCATCCTGCACTGAACAACACCATCCCGCACTGAACAACACCATGCCGCACTGAACAACACCATGCCGCACTGAAAAACACCATGCCGCAATGAACAACACCATCCCGCACTGAACAACATTATGCCGCACTGAACAACATTATGCCGCACTGAACAACATTATGCCGCACTGAACAACACCATGCCGCACTGAACAACACCATCCTGCACTGAACAACACCATCCCGCACTGAACAACACCATGCCGCACTGAACAACATTATGGCGCACTGAACAACATTATGCCGCACTGAACAACACCATGCCGCACTGAACAACACCATGCCGCACTGAACAACACCATGCCGCAATGAACAACACCATCCCGCACTGAACAACACCATGCCGCACTGAGCAACACCATGCCGCACTGAACAACACCATCCTGCACTGAACAACACCATGCCGCACTGAACAACACCATTCCGCACTGAACAACACCATGCCGCACTGAACAACATTACGCCGCACTGAACAACACCATGCCGCACTGAACAACACCATGCCGCACTGAACAACACCATGCTGCACTGAACAACATTATGCTGCACTGAACAACACGATCCTGCATTGAACAACACCATGCCGCACTGAACAACACCATCCTGCACTGAACAACACCATCCTGCACTGAACAACACCACCCCGCACTGAACAACACGATCCCGCATTGAACACCATCCCGCACTGAACAACACCATGCCGCACTGAACAACACCATGCCGCACTGAACAACACCATGCCGCACTGAACAACACCATGCCGCACTGAACAACACCATGCCGCACTGAACAACACCATGCCGCACTGAACAACACCATGCCGCACTGAACAACACCATGCCGCACTGAACAACATTATGCCGCACTGAACAACACCATGCCGCACTGAACAACACCATCCCGCACTGAACAACACCATGCCGCATTGAACAACACCATGCCGCACTGAACAACACCATCCTGCACTGAACAACACCATCCCGCACTAAACAACACCATGCCGCACTGAACAACATTATGGCGCACTGGACAACATTATGCCGCACTGAACAACACCATGCCGCACTGAACAACACCATGCCGCACTGAACAACACCATGCCGCACTGAACAACACCATGCCGCACTGAACAACATTATGCCGCACTGAACAACACCATGCCGCACTGAACAACACCATGCCGCACTGAACAACACGATCCCGCATTGAACAACACCATCCTGCACTGAACAACACCATGCCGCACTGAACAACACCATGCCGCACTGAACAACACCATTCCGCACTGAACAACACCATGCCGCACTGAACGACACCATCCTGCACTGAACAACACCATCCCGCACTGAACAACACCATGCCGCATTAAACAACACCATGCCGCACTGAACAACACCATCCTGCACTGAACAACACCATGCCGCACTGAACAACACCATGCCGCACTGAACAACACCATGCCGCACTGAACAACATTATGCCGCACTGAACAACATTATGCCGCACTAAACAACATTATGTCGCACTGAACAACACCATGCCGCACTGAACAACACCATGCTGCACTGAACAACATTATGCTGCACTGAACAACACGATCCCGCATTGAACAACACCATCCCGCAGTGAACAACACCATGCCGCATTGAACAACACCATGCCGCACTGAACAACACCATGCTGCACTGAACAACATTATGCTGCACTGAACAACACGATCCTGCATTGAACAACACCATGCCGCACTGAACAACACCATCCTGCACTGAACAACACCATGCCGCACTGAACAACACCATGCCGCACTGAACAACATTATGCCGCACTGAAAAACACCATGCCGCACTGAACAACACCATCCCGCACTGAACAACACCATGCCGCATTGAACAACACCATGCCGCACTGAACAACACCATGCTGCACTGAACAACATTATGCTGCACTGAACAACACGATCCTGCATTGAACAACACCATGCCGCACTGAACAACACCATCCTGCACTGAACAACACCATCCTGCACTGAACAACACCACCCCGCACTGAACAACACGATCCCGCATTGAACAACACCATCCCGCACTGAACACCATGCCGCACTGAACAACACCATTCCGCACTGAACAACACCATGCCGCACTGAACAACACCATGCCGCACTGAACAACACCATGCCGCACTGAACAACACCATGCCGCACTGAACAACATTATGCCGCACTGAACAACACCATGCCGCACTGAACACCACCATGCCGCACTGAACAACACCATGCCGCATTGAACAACACCATGCCGCACTGAACAACACCATCCTGCACTGAACAACACCATCCCGCACTAAACAACACCATGCCGCACTGAACAACATTATGGCGCACTGGACAACATTATGCCGCACTGAACAACACCATGCCGCACTGAACAACACCATGCCGCACTGAACAACACCATGCCGCACTGAACAACACCATGCCGCACTGAACAACATTATGCCGCACTGAACAACACCATGCCGCACTGAACAACACCATGCCGCACTGAACAACACGATCCCGCATTGAACAACACCATCCTGCACTGAACAACACCATGCCGCACTGAACAACACCATGCCGCACTGAACAACACCATTCCGCACTGAACAACACCATGCCGCACTGAACAACACCATCCTGCACTGAACAACACCATCCCGCACTGAACAACACCATGCCGCATTGAACAACACCATGCCGCACTGAACAACACCATCCTGCACTGAACAACACCATGCCGCACTGAACAACACCATGCCGCACTGAACAACACCATGCCGCACTGAACAACATTATGCCGCACTGAACAACATTATGCCGCACTAAACAACATTATGTCGCACTGAACAACACCATGCCGCACTGAACAACACCATGCTGCACTGAACAACATTATGCCGCACTGAACAACACGATCCCGCATTGAACAACACCATCCCGCAGTGAACAACACCATGCCGCATTGAACAACACCATGCCGCACTGAACAACACCATGCTGCACTGAACAACATTATGCTGCACTGAACAACACGATCCTGCATTGAACAACACCATGCCGCACTGAACAACACCATCCTGCACTGAACAACACCTTTCCACACTGAACAACACCATGCCGCACTGAACAACATTATGCCGCACTGAACAACACCATGCCGCACTGAACAACACCATGCCGCACTGAACAACACCATGCCGCACTGAACAACACCATGCCGCAATGAACAACACCATCCCGCACTGAACAACACCATGCCGCATTGAACAACACCATGCCGCACTGAACAACACCATCCCGCACTGAACAACACCACCCCGCACTGAACAACACGATCCCGCATTGAACAACACCATCCCGGACTGAACAACACCATGCCGCACTGAACAACACCATTCCGCACTGAACAACACCATGCCGCACTGAACAACACCATGCCGCACTGAACAACACCATGCCGCACTGAACAACACCATGCCGCACTGAACAACATTATGCCGCACTGAACAACACCATGCCGCACTGAACAACAACATCCCGCACTGAACAACACCATGCCGCATTGAACAACACCGTGCCGCACTGAACAACACCATCCTGCACTGAACAACACCATCCCGCACTGAACAACACCATGCCGCACTGAACAACATTATGGCGCACTGAACAACATTATGCCGCACTGAACAACACCATGCCGCACTGAACAACACCATGCCGCACTGAACAACACCATGCCGCACTGAACAACATTATGCCGCACTGAACAACATTATGCCGCACTGAACAACACCATGCCGCACTGAACAACACCATGCCGCACTGAACAACACCATGCCGCACTGAACAACACGACGTCGCACTGAACAACACGACGCCGCACAGAACAACACGACGCCGCACAGAATAACACAATACCGCACAGAACAACACAATACCGCACAAACAGTTTTAGATAATATTACGTCGCAGTCATGTGACGCGGACATGACGTCAATAGGCGGAACTCACGGCAAAATTATAATCCGTGGGCGTGGCTTGCAACAGGAAGTAGGAAAGCGGCAGTTCTGGCAAACAAGACACAGCTGTTAGTAACACGATGACTAACAAGGCAAATATTTTTGTTTTCAGCTTGCAACTTGACCGTCTAGAGCGTACAAGGTAATTACAACTGTTTTTTTTTAGCCCTGAAAAGCGAGGGAGTGTGGCGTTTGGGAGGAATGTCGAACTCGGCGTCTGCTTCCAGCCACAGACGCCAAATTTCGACGATTATTTCGACTGGTCAACGGTTGTAAATTATTGCGTTGACTAAAAGCTTTATTTAACTCTACTCTTAACTTTGCCGTTTCAGATATGCGGGTATTACACCGCGGAAATGACGTCAATAGGCTGAACTCTCGCCAAAATTCAAATCTGTGGGCGCAATGGCCTTGAGCGAGACACCGGATACAAACACGACGATTATCAACAGAAATATCTTTATTTTCCGCTTGCAAGTGGACCGTCTAGAGCGTACACGGTAAGTACAACTCATTGTGTTTAAAAAGATTTACGTTTGTGTAGTTTGCGTTGCGTTGTATCTGTGAATGTTGGTTGAGGCTAAATGTTAATGTTTAATTTCATTCCTTTAGGTTCCACGGTGTTTGTTGGCTGTATGTTTTCCACTGCAAGAAGAGGCTCGTATCATTGACCAGCAGGAGCTACAATGGTGAGTACCCCTTTCGTCTTCCATTTATGTTAAACACTTCCTATTTCATGTCTAACAGTACTCGATTTAACAAATAACCATAAATAAATACAGTGTGGGCAGTCACGTTAACATATGTGATTATCCTGCCTAATATGTTTATCACAAATATGTCACTAATCACTAATATGTTTATTTGTTTATCACAACACCTTTGGACCTTCAGCAATCGATTATTTACCTTCATCTACATAGAGACAGAACGATGGTGTCTTAAACATCTCATTCATTTCACCAAATAACTTCACGCAGGTGGATAACGGCCGTCTCGGTCACGCTATGTTGCGTGATGCAGTTTTGAAGAACCAAATGCATTTATTCAATGAATAAGTCAAGCTAGTTCTATGTTTATGATGTTGTAAGTTACGGTACCGATTGAAGTTGAGTTCGAAGCCAGTGGAAAACAGCGCTGCGTTTGTGCTCTCCAGGTACAAATGTTGTGATCTCTGACTGACGACCGGGCGAGACTCGAGTAAGAGATGTCCAAACGAGCTCCGGCAGGGCGGGCCAAGGCGGAGCGAACGGACGCCCTTCAGGCCGCCAATGACGAGCTGAGAACCAAACTGATGGACGTCCAGTTACAACTTCAGCAGGAGAAGAACAAGGTGAAAACCTCAACAGACAGACACTGCCTGCCTCCCTGCCTGCCTCCCTGCCTGCCTCCCTGCCTGCCTCCCTCCCTCCCAGTTTTCCCGATGTAGATTAGACATGCGTGTGCCATGACTGTGTCAGCCTACATCAACAAATGCACCGAGGACGTCAGCACCACTAAGAATATCATCACCCGGGGCAACCAACGACCCTGGATGACTGAGGAGGTACGTCAAACGCTACGAGCGCGGAACTCTGCCTTCAAGTCTGGCGACAAGGAGACACTGAGGACAGCGAGAGCCAACTTGAACCGTGCCATCAGGATAGCGAAGCGAGACCGCAGTCGAAAATTTCAGGATCGTTTCCACGACGTCAAAAACATCAGGAGTATGTGGCAAGGCATACGGGCGATTACAGACTACAACTCACCCTCCCCCCCCCCGGTGGGTGTAGTTGATGCTGACTTTCTAAATGGTCTAAATAACTTCTTTGGGAGGTTCGAGGCACTAAACGGCACTCCAGCAGTTAAAACTGTCCCCCATCAGGAAGAGGAGGTACTCTGCCTTGACTCCGCCGATGTGTTGAAGACCCTGAGGAGAGTCAACCCCTGTAAGGCCCCTGGCCCCGACAACATTCCTGGGCGTGTGTTCAGGGAATGTGCAAGTCATCTGGCTGGGGTCATCACAGACATTTTTAACACCTCGCTGGGCCAAGCCACAGTGCCGGCGTGCTTTAAGACTGCCTCCATCATTCCGGTGCCGAAGAAACCTCAAATCACCTCATTTAATGATTACCGGCCTGTTGCACTGACTCCGGTTATGATGAAGTGCTTCGAAAGGCTGCTTAAAGGTCACATCGTTTCCAGACTCCCCCTATTATTTGACCCGTTCCAGTTTGCCGACCGGCAAAACCGCTCCACTCAGGACGCCATCTCCTCCGTTCTTCACCTGAGCCTGGCTCACCTGGAGGAGAAGAACACCCATGTGCGGAGGCTGTTCCTGGACTTCAGCTCAGCGTTTAACACCATCATCCCACAGCATCTGGTAGGAAAATTGGAACACCTGGGCTTCAACACCCCCCTTCGCAACTGGCTGCTAGACTTCCTCACCAACAGACCTCAGTCAGTCCGGGTCGGACAGAACACCTCTGATGTCATCACCCTCAGCACAGGCTCCCTTCAGGGCTGCGTCCTGAGCCCCCTGCTGTGCACCCTGATGACACACGACTGCGTCCTCAGGTTCACCACCAATCACATCGTGAAGTCAGCAGACGACACAACGGTGGTGGGGCTCATCAGAGACAACAACGACCTGGACTACAGAGAGGAGGTGGAGCAGCTGGTGGGCTGGTGCAGAGAAAACAGCCTGATCCTGAATGAGGAGAAGATGAAGGAGATCATCGTCGACTTCAGGAAAAAACAGCCTCACCACGCTCCACTGATCATCAACAGCTCAGCTGTGGAGGTGGTCAGCACCACCAAATTCCTGGGGGTCCACATCACAGAAGACCTCACCTGGACTATGAACACTACGGCACTGGTCAAGAGGGCACAGAAGCGCTTGTACTTCCTGCGGAGGATGAGGAGAGCCCACCTGCCCCCACCCATCATGAGGACGTTCTACAGGAGCACCATAGAGAGCATTCTGACAAGCTGTCTCTCTGTGTGGTGTGGAGGCTGCACCGCCTCCGATTGGAAGAACGTGAGGAGAGTGGTGAGGACAGCAGAGAGGATCATAGGGGCTCCTCTTCCCTCCATTCAGGACATTTCATCTCAGCGCTGCATGTCCCGTGCCCGTAACATCATCAATGACCCATCACACCCCCACCATGGACTGTTCTCCCTGCTGCCCTCTGGGAAGAGGTTTGCAGCATCCGCTGCAGGTCCACCAGGTTCTGCAACAGCTTTTTCCCTGCTGTCATCAGACTGTTGAACACTAGAACTGTTGAGCTCTAAACTGAACTCTGCATCACACATTCACAGAACTGTACTTTATGACACTACGGACCTCTATCTTGCACTATCTCGCACTACCAACTTTACTGAACTTGTATAAACCCTTTAAATAGAAGTTTAATACATGGTTTAGCATTCCTCTGCACACTCTTGAATACTGTTTTGCCTACTTGCACTATTGCATAATTATCACTGCTGCACTTTATACTTATTTTTAATATATATATATATATATATATATATATAGTATATATGTATATATATATATTTTCATAGGATATGTTACTTCTATTCAACTGCAATATCACTACTTTGTTGTAAGACGTATGCAACGGAATTTCGTTTTGTATGCACCATGTGCAGACAAGATGACAATAAAGTTTGTCTAAGTCTAAGTCATGTCAGGTCAGCTGTCTGGAGAGAGAGAGAAGTCAGGACCTGCGGGCGGAGCACCACCGTGCCACCGCCGCCATGACGGAACTCAAAAGCAAACTCCATGAGAAGAAGCAGAAAGAGTTAGCCATTACCAGGGAGACATTACTGCGGCAGCATGAAATGGAGCTGATGAGAGTGATCAAAATCAAAGATGGAGAGATCCAGCGACTGAATGCCTTGGTCCTCAGCCTGAGGGACGGCTCCATGGACAAGGTGATCCGCTCTATCCGTGTCTGACTATCCGCACGCCACGTCGGGCTTCGATGCGGCCGCTACCGTATTGTGTAGCTTGTCCCCAGTAAGCGTCGCGGCGCTCCGTTGCGGTCTCAACGGCCCGGTGTGGCGCAATGTCTGCTCAGGTGAGGAGGGGGGGCGCTTTGCTGGCGGAGGTGGAGGAGACGCGGCGGTGTCGGGAGACCGAGCGGTGTCGCCTCCACCAGGAGCGCGGAAGAAGCCCTGGCAGCGGCCCAGCAGGCCTGGCAGTCCCGAGCGGCCGAGCTCCGATCGGCTCATCACCAGCATCGGGAGGAGCTGAGCCGAACCAAGAGAGACTGCGAGAGGGAGATCCGCCGACTGGTAGGACTGATCAGATGCGCGGTGCGTGGCTATGTTCCCAATTTCGTTGTATACCTGCAGTGCAATGACACCTAAGGCATTCTATTCTATTCTATTTCACAAGAAGAAAATGTCCGGTTGCTCGCTTCGCTTTTGTCACAGCAAAGGTGTTCTAGTCGATTCCAGAAAAAAATTGGCCGGTTGCTCTCTTTGTTTTTGTCACAATTCTGGCAAATGAGTTTGCCCGCCTGCCTGAGCGCTCCCCGTTTGTACATCCAGACGGATGAGATCAAGCTGAAAGACAGAGCGGTTAGTGTTTTGGATGAAGCCCTGGGGCCGGCCACGTCCACCGCCTTCAGCTGCAGACTCAGGCTGCCGAGCAGCAGATCGCTGCCCTGAGGGATTCCCAAAGGGCGGGCCTAAACTACCCTGGAAGTGGGGTCAACGCCGCTACTAGCAATCCTCTTCATTGCGTAAGCCACCTCATCACACACTTGCAGTACGCATGACTTAGTTCGTTGCTGGAGGAAGGTAGCACAAAAACAGTTTTGAACTTTGAACGAGTGCTTGTGTGTGTGTGTTGCGGGGCGTTTTCAGTCTCAGGAGGATCGGGACACGCGACGGTTTCATCTGAAAATCGCTGAGCTCAGCGCAGTCATCAGGAAACTGGAGGATCGAAACGCCCTGCTTTCTGAAGAGCGCAATGAACTGGTAATTTATTGACGGCACGCTTGAAGGTTTGCGCTACGTTTGATGCGCGCCATCCAGCGAGGCACCCATTGCGCTTGCTTATTAGTTGAGCGGCGCGGCGAGTCGGTTGCCTGGTAGATGTCTTTTATTGGGAGCCAAAGCCACGATTCCGTTCAAACCGATGCAAAAGGAATGGATACGTTCTGGCCCGCGTGTTGTGCGTCTTTCACATCCCGCACTTCATGCTTGCAGCTAAAGCGACTGAGAGAAACAGAAAGCCAGTTTCTGCCACTCCTGTACAAAAACAAACGCCTGAGCAGGAAGAATGAAGAACTCTCGCTGGTGCTGTGTCGCCTTGAAAACAAAGTGCGCTTTGTCACCCAGGAGAACGAGGAGATGGCAAGCTTGGTAAGTCGACGCGGACAACGGCGGCGTGCCAACAGAGTCCACTGCATTTGTGTTCCACAGAGAAGGCCTAGTTCGCTCAATGACCTGGACCGCGGTTGCGGCCAGCAGGACGGTGAAATGGAGTTCCTTCAAGTTGTGGAGCAGCGGCACATCATCGACGACTTGTCCAAGGTCTTCAGGCAGGCGACTCGGTGCACGTACGGCAGCGCCGCGCTCGCTCGCTGTCGCCAGGAAACCTTTTCCGTCCAAAGCTTGGCCGGCGGCCGCCATCCAAAAAATTGGCCCCTTAAATTCCGACCTTTCAAGCAGGAGCATTGTGCGCACGCGTTTGAACACGCTTTAGACTTGTTTTGCCGTTTTCAGCAGCTCAAAGCTCCCGTTTTGTCAGCGCCTTTGCCACTCGCTGTGCGCTGAAAACGACGGACTTGCCCGGCTGCTCAGCCCGTCAACCATGAGCCGCGAGCGCGACGTCATTGTCCGTAGGCAGCTAGTGGCAAAATGCACCCTGTTAGAGTTGCGCTCGCTCCAACTTATTTTGCAAGAACCACACGGGAGACAAGTAAGTTCTTTTGGACACCTGCAGGTGGAGAGTCCATCCGTTGTACGAATGAAGTCTGACTCTCGGCTCCTGCACGAGCATTTTAATTAAGAGAAACAGGGTGGGTGTAAGAGTGGATTGAATAGAGGAAGCCCTTGACCTCTAGTCAAAACATAGCAAGGGGTGTTTTACGACTTTGTGTAGGAAGGGATAAGCGATAGGGATAAATAAGGGATAAATAATATTATTTATTACAGGTCGCAGTCAAAGTCAAAGCAACACAATGATACGATAAAGATAATCTGGAAAACCCTGACACACCCTGTAGTTGTCACTTTTGGAAAAGACGAGCGTCCCTCCAATCATCGCCGGTGACGTGTTTTTCAGGCTCTGGAGACAGGAGCTCATGTCAGAAATGTCATTGTGAGTCGCGTTTGTTTCTGCGCCGGAGCCGTTCGTTCCCTTTGCATCCAAAGAATCTCAAAGGCGGATTATTTGTGTCGACAGGAGAGAGATTTGCTGCTACGATACCGACGTCGAGAATCTCTGAGGAGGAACAAAGCGTGAGGTCCTGCAAGGTGAGTCTGTTTGTTTGCGGCTGCTTGGTGTTGCGCAAGATGAAATGGCCTTTTTCTCGCTATCGTTCCTCTCGTCGATTCATCGTGAGGTGTCGCTTCAGTTTGTTCAGAGAGATGTTCGCTTCCGCGCCCGCAGGTCATCGAAACATTTTACGGCTACGACGAAGACGTGTTGGTGGACTCGGACGGATCGTCCTTGTCTTTTCACACCGACAGAACCCCCGACACGGAACCCGAAGAGGTAGCCCGCCATTTCTGCCAGCGTATTGGCACCAAACATTCCTCTTCAGCCTGGAATCGGACTCGTCTTTGCGTCGCGGGTGCTTTGTCGCCGGTCTGACTGATTCTGGTACTAGTGCTGTGTTGCATTGGTGTGTGCATGAAGAGGCGGAGCTTCGCTACCGCCAGCTGACGCAAGAATATCAAGCGCTGCAACGAGCCTACGCTCTGCTAGCCCAGACCAGCGAAAGGGGACTACGACGCCGAGAAGGAGATCAAGGTGGCGCCCCTTCCCGCAACCCCCGGCCGGGTCGCAGCCTCCCCGTTCTCACCCAGCCTCGGGTGTTCTCTGGTCTGAAAGGAGGAGGAGGAGCCTCCCTCCTCCTCCTTTCAGACCAGAGAAAAGCTGATGGTAGAAATGGGTCACTATCAAAGCAGAGTAGCAGATCTGGAGTCAGCGCTGAAGCAACAAGGACAGGTAAGCTCATCAATGAGCACACCTTTTTCTCAGACAAAATAGCTACATTCTTCAGTCACTCATCCGTCTGGCATTACTGGACCAACCCCCCCCCCCCCCCCCCGAACGTGGCTGGGAAAATGCGGAGAAAAGCAAATGTCATTTTCCAGTCAACCAAAGAATTTGTGGATGAAAATGACACAACATTCCAAAGCTGTCCACGCGTTTGTCTCTTCTAGAATGTCAAGTGGGTGGAGGAGAAGCAGCTGCTGCCTCAGAGCAATCAGCAGTTGGCCGAAAAGGTGACGGAAAGAAAGGCGCTGGGCGGAGTCGCTTGGCGTCACACCTGTCGGGAAGCCCCGCAGATGAGGTCTGACTGTCTTTTCAGGTCAGGCGGATGGAGGCGGAAGAAGCGCGTCTGAAAGAGCACATCCAGGATATCCGAGACCAAAACGAACTGCTTGAGTTCCGCATCCTGGAGATGGAGGTGGGAAGACTCGCACAAGCGTGTTGAGGCCAGAGATGTGACGGACGGACGGACGGACGGACGGACGGATGCATGCCTCTGCCTTTCAGGAGAGGGAGTGGCGCTCCCCCGTCTTGAAGTTTCTGCAAGTCCGTTTCCCAGACGGCCTCAGCCCTTTGCAGATCTACTGCGAGGCCGAGGGCGTGAGCGTACGTAAGGCGTCCCTCGCAACCCTAACCTTAACCCGAGGTCCCAGAACACCTTACATTGCTCCTTGCGCCTTTCCCCCGGACATCGTCATCAGTGATCTGATGAAGAAGCTGGACATCCTGGGCTATAACGCCGTAAGTGTATGTCGAACTCCTTATGTTCGCACTCCACGAGACTCGGCGGCTCAAATGTGACTTTTGGAAGGCTTTGCGCTGAAAGAAGCTTGTTGACGCTGTGCCTTTGGGCTCTTGCAGAATCTCACCAACGAGGAGCAGGTGGTCGTGATTCACGCCAGGACCCTTCTCACCCTAGCCGAGAAGGTAACGCGCACGTCCACGCACGCTCTCGCATTCTGCTTATGTGACAGCAGCCTTTCCTCAGTGGTTAGAATACATCAAAGTGACCAAGTCAGCACTTCAACAGAAGATGTTGGACATTGAAAGTGAGAAGGTAGACAGACACGCGACATCAGCCAAGGGGAACTCCGGCAATGTGCCCCAACAATTCTGACCTTGAGCTGTGCTAGGATATGTTCTGCAAGCAGAAGGGCTACCTGCATGAAGAGTTGGACTTCAGGAAGTGTTCCATGGACCAGGCTCATAAGGTAAGCCGCCCTCAAATCTCCCGCCGGACCACTGATGGACGAGGATTGCGGCCCAGAGGATCCTGGAGCTGGAGGCCATGTTGTACGAGGCGCTACCGCAGCGGGACTGCCCCGCCACGGACGGCGAAAAAGCCAGCCACGCTGGCGTGAATGACGTGCTGACGGCGGATCAGAGAGAAGAGCTTAGGAGCGCCGTGGACCAATGGAAGCGAGCCCTGATGTGCGAGTTGAGGGAGCGCGACGCTTGCATCCTCCAAGAGAGAATGGATCTGCTGCACAGCGCGCAACAGGTAAGGGCCCAAAGCCAGCCCGGCACTTACTTGCACGCTTACTGGCTTTTGAATGCCACTTTCCATTTGTCCGTCCTAGAGGAACAAAGAGCTGAAAGAATTCATCGAAGCTCAGAAGAGACAAATCAAACAATTGGAGGAGAAGTTTCTGTTTCTCTTTCTATTCTTCTCCTTGGCCTTCATTCTGTGGCCCTAACACCAGCTGGTGAGTGAGCTCCAGCGGCACCGCACTCGACACCTCCGATACACTGCCAGCCGGTCTCAGACGTTGGCAGACGCTCCGATGCCAACGTATACCCCCCGCCACGGTGACAGAGGCACCGCGTCACACCGGCGCTCATCCAATCAGAAGGCAGGAAAAGCAAATTCACATGCAGGGCACTTTTGAACCAGAAGAGAGCGCCACAAAAAACGGTTGTTGCCCCAAACGCGCACTAAAAAGGGTCAGAATAACAAGAGTCCCACTGGCCAGCCGGGGCCACCCGTCCAGCTGTTTCTTCAGGGGGGAAAAAAATTGGAGTCACCGGTGAGTACATTTTGCATTTAGCTCTGCTTTTCTGCTTCTGTCTTCAAGTGTGTGGCATCCTGCGATCAAAGAGTCAGCCAACCCCAAAGCGGTTGACCTCAACGTCCCACCACCATGCCTACCAGAGCAGGTGACGTGATGCTTTGGACATCCTTCCGTCTCAGATGCCCAAAAGTACTCTTTGCCACATCTGCGGCAATACGGTGTCTTTTCAAAGGTGCAAATAAATCCAGCGTGGGCGGAACACGCACGTCTTCGGTTTTTCCCGCTTTGTTTGTGTGACAGCTGTTGTGAAAATTTTATACAAATAAAGTTGTATAGTACAGGTTTGGCCAAGCCGCAACTCCCGAACCGCATGCGGCTCTTTTATGTTCATATCAACATTTGTGTGTGTGTGTGTGTGGGGGGGGGGGGGTTGTGCGTGTTGGCTTCACTTGAGTTCAATTTGGTATTTTGGTCAAAAGCGCATGTGGTGAAATTCCACAAAGTAGGATGGGCAAACACATTTCTTTAAACTATGAGTGTCAATTGGGCTCTCGAAATGGCAGGGAAAAGATGCACAGCAAAACGAAAATACGTAGATGAACACAGGACGTTTTAATCAGAGTGGGAAAGTTTCTATTTTTTGTTGAACGTGATGGCAAACCATTCTGCCTGATATGTCAGACCTCAGCGCATTTCAAAGATTCAAATCTTCAGCGCCATGCACTTCAGCTCACTCCATGCTAACATTGATCAGGCGTCGAACCCGCATCATCATGCTTAAGAGGTGGCCATGCTAACCAGTGCGCCATTATGTCAACGCATAATAACTAAGTCTACTGGTCAAAACAGCGGTTACTATATGACGTCGCTACGTCGTGGTCACGTGACGCAGACAAGACGTCAATGGACGTGGGCAGAGTTAACTTGTTTAAAAGGGAGTAGGCAGAAGAAATATTTAATTTATTTAAATCTATTTTGAGTGCACACCATTATGCCAATGCATAACAACTGTAAATCTACTAAACAAAACAGCGGTTGCTATATGACATCTGCCACGTCGTGGTCACGTGACATACGTGACGTCGATGGGCGTAACTTTCGCCGGAATTCAAATCCGCGGGGAGAGTTAACTTGTTTAAAAGAGAGTGGGCAGAAGAATTATTTAATTTATTTAAATCTATTTGGTGTGTGCGCCATTATTGTCAATGCATAACAACTGTAAGTCTACTAAACAAAACAGCGGTTGCTATTTGACGTCTGCCACGTCGTGGTCACGTGACGCGGACGTGACGTCGACGCCTACTTTACATCCCACCGATCACAGGACTCCTCGGCTGCATAACCGTGCCCCCTTCCCAACCAATCGGATTTGCTATACGCGAAAACGACGCCAATGGAAAGAGCTTCCGCCCAAATTTAAATCCGTGGGCGTGGCTCGCAGCAGGAAGTAGGAAAATGGCGGCGATGTTGACAAAGACACAGCGGATGGTAACATACGACTAACAAGAGAAATATTTTTATTTTCTGCTTGCAACTGGACCGTCCAGAGCGTACACGGTAAGTACAACTCATCGTTTTTAAAAAGAAGTACTTTTGTTGCCCTGAAAAGCGAGTGAGCGTGGCGTTTGTGGGGGACGTCGAATTTCGACGATTCTTTCTGGTCAACGGTTGTAAATGATTGTGTTGATTAAAAAAGAAAACTTGATGTAACTCTACTTTTAACTGCCGTTTCAGATAGATTTGGAATTGCATCACATCCAATTTTGCCTAGAGCGTACACGGTAAGTAACACTCGTTGTGTTTAAGGAGATTTACGTTTGTAATAGCAGAAGTGTAGCCGCGTTGCGTTGTACGTGTGAATGTTGGTCCGGGCGAAATGTTAATGTTTAATTTCATTCCTTTAGGTTCCACGGTGTTTGTTGGCTGCAAGTTTTCCACTGCAAGAAGAGGCTCATATCATTGACCAGGAGCGAGCTACAATGGTGAGTAGCCATAACATTTATGTTAAACACTTCCTATTTCATGTCTAACAGTACTTGATTTAACAAATAACCATAAATAAATACAGTGTGGGCACTGAAGTTAACATATGTGATTATACTGCCTAATCTGTCACCGAGTAGATTGTTGCAAAGTAATATAAGATCCAAAGTTGTAATTCAGAATAGTTTTCAAAAGAAGGCCATTAGAATTATATACAAGTCTGATTACCCCGAACAAGCTATTAATTAAATCACAAATTCTTCAATTCAAAGATTTGGTAGATTATCAGACAAATAATGTCTAACAGTAATTGATTTAACACATCACGATAAGTAGATTGAGTGTGGGCACTCTCAAGTTAACATATGTGATTATACTGCCTAATCTGTTACAGAGTATGTTGTTGCCAAGTAATGTAGAATAGATCCAAAGTAGTAATCCAGAATAGTTTTGAAGAGGCCATTAGAATGATAAACAAATCTGATTACCTTGAACATAATAACAAGCTAAGTGTTTAATATGTCCTATGAAGTCAAAATTGGGCACCATCATGTGGTGAAATTTGGAATTGCATCACATCCAATTTTGCCTGGGAACAAACAGATTACATAAATCTTAGTTTTGAATAAGCCACTCCTTCTCAAACAAGTAAACTCTGCCCATTTTGCGCAGTAGATGTTCTGTTAATATCTAGTATTTATACAAAGTCATAATTTAAATTGCTTTCAACCTTCATTCATCGGTTCAACCAACATTACTCGCTCTTATTACCAACTTGTATTGATTTAACTAAGCGTTTAATACTTCCTATCAGGTCTCAAATCGAGATTTGGCAAAATACAATTTCAGCAAATCCAATTTTGCCAGGGAACAAAAATAGATTAAATAAACTAAATAAGTCCTCTTCCCATTAAATAAATCAGAAAAGTCTGTCTTGTAACCAGTCCTCTTCAAACAAGTAAAGTCTGCCCATTTTGTGCCGTAGATTTTGTGTCTATGCCTAGTATTTAAACAAAATCATAATTTAAACGACTTCTTTCCTTCATTCACTTTGGAAATTTGGAATTGCAGCAAATCGAATTTTGGCAGGGAACAAAAATAGATCAATTAAACTAAATAAGTCTTCTTCCCATTAAATAAATTAAAAAAGTCTGTCTTGTAACCAGTCCTTTTCAAACAAGTAAAGTCTGCCCATTTTGTGCCGTCGATTTTGTGTTAATGCCTAGTATTTATACAAAATCATAATTTAAAGGACTTCATTCCTTCATTCACTTTGGAAATTTGGAATTGCAGCACATCAAATTTTGCCTGGGAAGAAAAGTAGATTAAATAAATTTAATAAGTCTTACTACTTCCCATTAAATAAATTAAATACGTCTTACTTGTTCCCACTCCTTTTCAAAACAGTAGTTTAAAACGAGGGCCCTTCACTCAATCTTTAACCTCAACCCCGCACGTTGTGTTGTATCTGTGAATGTTGGTTGTGGCCAAATGATAGTTTTCTTTCATTCGTTTAGGTTCCAAGAAAACTTGATGTAACTCTACTTTTAACTGCCGTTTCAGATAAGCGGGTATTACGTCGCAGTCAAATGCCGCGGATATGACGTAATTGCCCGAACCTCCGCCAAAATTCAAATCTGTTGGCGCGATGGCCGTGAGCCACTGAGCAGCGACGATTATCAACAGAAATATCTTTATTTTCTGCTTGCAACTGGACCGTCTAGAGCGTACACGGTAAGTAACACTCATTGTGTTTAAGGAGATTTACGTTTGTAATAGCAGAAGTGTAGCCGCGTTGCGTTGTACGTGTGAAAATTGGTCGAGGCGAAATGTTAATGTTTAATTTCATTCCTTTAGGTTCCACGGTGTTTGTTGGCTGCAAGTTTTCCACTGCAAGAAGAGGCTCGTATCATTGACCAGGAGCGAGCTACAATGGTGAGTAGCCATAACATTTATGTTAAACACTTCCTATTTCATGTCTAACAGTACTTGATTTAACAAATAACCATAAATAAATACAGTGTGGGCACTGAAGTTAACATATGTGATTATACTGCCTAATCTGTCACGGAGTAGATTGTTGCAAAGTAATATAAGATCCAAAGTTGTAATTCAGAATAGTTTTCAAAAGAAGGCCATTAGAATTATATACAAGTCTGATTACCCTGAACAAGCTATTAATTAAATCACAAATTCTTCAATTCAAAGATTTGGTAGATTATCAGACAAATAATGTCTAACAGTAATTGATTTAACACATCACGATAAGTAGATTGAGTGTGGGCACTCTCAAGTTAACATATGTGATTATACTGCCTAATCTGTTACAGAGTATGTTGTTGCCAAGTAATGTAGAATAGATCCAAAGTAGTAATCCAGAATAGTTTTGAAGAGGCCATTAGAATGATAAACAAATCTGATTACCTTGAACATAATAACAAGCTAAGTGTTTAATATGTCCTATGAAGTCAAAATTGGGCACCATCATGTGGTGAAATTTGGAATTGCATCACATCCAATTTTGCCTGGGAACAAACAGATTACATAAATCTTAGTTTTGAATAAGCCACTCCTTCTCAAACAAGTAAACTCTGCCCATTTTGCGCAGTAGATGTTCTGTTAATATCTAGTATTTATACAAAGTCATAATTTAAATTGCTTTCAACCTTCATTCATCGGTTCAACCAACATTACTCGCTCTTATTACCAACTTGTATTGATTTAACTAAGCGTTTAATACTTCCTATCAGGTCTCAAATCGAGATTTGGCAAAATACAATTTCAGCAAATCCAATTTTGCCAGGGAACAAAAATAGATTAAATAAACTAAATAAGTCCTCTTCCCATTAAATAAATCAGAAAAGTCTGTCTTGTAACCAGTCCTCTTCAAACAAGTAAAGTCTGCCCATTTTGTGCCGTAGATTTTGTGTCTATGCCTAGTATTTAAACAAAATCATAATTTAAACGACTTCTTTCCTTCATTCACTTTGGAAATTTGGAATTGCAGCAAATCGAATTTTGGCAGGGAACAAAAATAGATCAATTAAACTAAATAAGTCTTCTTCCCATTAAATAAATTAAAAAAGTCTGTCTTGTAACCAGTCCTTTTCAAACAAGTAAAGTCTGCCCATTTTGTGCCGTCGATTTTGTGTTAATGCCTAGTATTTATACAAAATCATAATTTAAAGGACTTCATTCCTTCATTCACTTTGGAAATTTGGAATTGCAGCACATCAAATTTTGCCTGGGAAGAAAAGTAGATTAAATAAATTTAATAAGTCTTACTACTTCCCATTAAATAAATTAAATACGTCTTACTTGTTCCCACTCCTTTTCAAAACAGTAGTTTAAAACGAGGGCCCTTCACTCAATCTTTAACCCCAACCCCGCACGTTGTGTTGTATCTGTGAATGTTGGTTGTGGCCAAATGATAGTTTTCTTTCATTCGTTTAGGTTCCAAGAAAACTTGATGTAACTCTACTTTTAACTGCCGTTTCAGATAAGCGGGTATTACGTCGCAGTCATGTGCCGTGGATATGACGTAATTGCCCGAACCTCCGCCAAAATTCAAATCTGTTGGCGCGATGGCCGTGAGCCACTGAGCAGCGACGATTATCAACAGAAATATCTTTATTTTCTGCTTGCAACTGGACCGTCTAGAGCGTACACGGTAAGTAACACTCATTGTGTTTAAGGAGATTTACGTTTGTAATAGCAGAAGTGTAGCCGCGTTGCGTTGTACGTGTGAAAATTGGTCGAGGCGAAATGTTAATGTTTAATTTCATTCCTTTAGGTTCCACGGTGTTTGTTGGCTGCAAGTTTTCCACTGCAAGAAGAGGCTCGTATCATTGACCAGGAGCGAGCTACAATGGTGAGTAGCCATAACATTTATGTTAAACACTTCCTATTTCATGTCTAACAGTACTTGATTTAACAAATAACCATAAATAAATACAGTGTGGGCACTGAAGTTAACATATGTGATTATACTGCCTAATCTGTCACGGAGTAGATTGTTGCAAAGTAATATAAGATCCAAAGTTGTAATTCAGAATAGTTTTCAAAAGAAGGCCATTAGAATTATATACAAGTCTGATTACCCTTAACATAACAACAAGCTATTAATTAAATCACAAATTCTTCAATTCAAAGATTTGGTAGATTATCAGACAAATAATGTCTAACAGTAATTGATTTAACACATCACGATAAGTAGATTGAGTGTGGGCACTCTCAAGTTAACAGATATGATTATACTGCCTAATCTGTTACAGAGTATGTTGTTGCCAAGTAATGTAGAATAGATCCAAAGTAGTAATCCAGAATAGTTTTGAAGAGGCCATTAGAATAATAAACAAATCTGATTACCTTGAACATAATAACAAGCTAAGTGTTTAATATGTCCTATGAAGTCAAAATTGGGCACCATCATGTGGTGAAATTTGGAATTGCATCACATCCAATTTTGCCTGGGAACAAACAGATTAAATAAATCTTAGTTTTGAATAAGCCACTCCTTCTCAAACAAGTAAACTCTGCCCATTTCGCGCAGTAGATGTTCTGTTAATATCTAGTATTTATACAAAGTCATAATTTAAATTGCTTTCAACCTTCATTCATCGGTTCAACCAACATTACTCGCTCTTATTACCAACTTGTATTGATTTAACTAAGCGTTTAATACTTCCTATCAGGTCTCAAGGCAAGATTTGGCAAAATACAATTTCAGCAAATCCAATTTTGCCAGGGAACAAAAATAGATTAAATAAACTAAATAAGTCCTCGTCTTACTTGTTCCCACTCCTTTACAAAAAAGTAGTTTAAAACGAGGTCCCTTCACTCAACCTTTAACCCTATTTATTCACCTTCTAGGCTAAGTGTTAAAGGCTAAGTGTTAAAGGCTAAGTGTTAAAGGCTAAGTGTTAGAGGCTAAGTGCCAGAGGCTAGGCGCCAGAGGCGAGTTTTTGTGGGCTGAAGTTTTAGTGGGGTTAGTGTGAATACAATCCAAAAGAATACAACAGAATACAATACAATAGAATATAATACATAGATTAAATTCAATAGCTCTTACTACTTCCCATTAAATAAATTAAATACGTCTTACTTGTTCCCAATCCTTTTCAAAAAAGTAGTTTAAAACGAGGGCCCTTCACTCAACCTTTAACCTCAACCCCGCACGTCACATTGTGTTGTATCTGTGAATGTTGGTTGTGGCCAAATGATAGTTTTCTTTCATTCGTTTAGGTTCCACGGTGTTTGTTGGCTATGTTTTCCACTGTCAGAAGGATGAAAATACAAAGTACAACGCTTGGACGTGGGCGAAGACGTCACCGGTGAGTCCTTCCTTCCTATTTATTTACCTTCTAGATGCTAGAGGCTAAGTGTTAGAGGCTAAGTGTTAGAGGCTAAGTGTTAAACACAATACGAACAACACAACGATACTGCACTGAACAACACGATACCGCACTGAGAAACACGATACCGCACTGAACAACACGATACCGCACTGAACAACACCATGCCGCACTGAACACCATGCCACACTGAACAACACCATCCCGCACTGAACAACACCATGCCGCACTAAACAACACCATGCCGCACTGAACAACACCATGCCTCACTGAACGACACCATGCCGCACTGAAAGACACCATGCCGCACTGAACGACACCATGCCGCACTGAAAGACACCATCCCGCACTGAACACCATGCCGCACTGAACAACACCATCCTGCACTGAACAACACCATCCCGCACTGAACAACACCATGCCGCACTGAACAACATTATGCCGCACTGAACATTATGCCGCACTGAACAACACCATGCCGCACTGAACAACACCATGCCGCACTGAACAACATTATGCCACACTAAACAACACCATGCCGCACTGAACAACACCATGCCGCACTGAACAACACCATGCCGCACTGAACAACATTATGCCGCACTGAACAACACCATGCCGCACTGAACAACACCATCCTGCACTGAACAACACCATTCCGCATTGAACACCATGCCGCACTGAACAACACCATCCCGCACTGAACAACACCATCCCGCACTGAACAACACCATGCCGCACTGAACAACATTATGCCGCACTGAACAACATTATGCCGCACTGAACAACACCATGCCGCACTGAACAACACCATGCCGCACTGAACAACACCATGCCGCACTGAACAACATTATAACGCACTGAACAACACCATCCCGCACTGAACAACACCATGCCGCACTAAACAACATTATGCCGCACTGAACAACATTATGCCGAAATGAACAACACCATGCCGCACTGAACAACACCATGCCGCACTGAACAACACCATCCTGCACTGAACAACACCATCCCGCACTGAACAACACCATGCCGCACTGAACAACACCATGCCGCACTGAAAAACACCATGCCGCAATGAACAACACCATCCCGCACTGAACAACATTATGCCGCACTGAACAACATTATGCCGCACTGAACAACATTATGCCGCACTGAACAACACCATGCCGCACTGAACAACACCATCCTGCACTGAACAACACCATCCCGCACTGAACAACACCATGCCGCACTGAACAACATTATGGCGCACTGAACAACATTATGCCGCACTGAACAACACCATGCCGCACTGAACAACACCATGCCGCACTGAACAACACCATGCCGCAATGAACAACACCATCCCGCACTGAACAACACCATGCCGCACTGAGCAACACCATGCCGCACTGAACAACACCATCCTGCACTGAACAACACCATGCCGCACTGAACAACACCATTCCGCACTGAACAACACCATGCCGCACTGAACAACATTACGCCGCACTGAACAACACCATGCCGCACTGAACAACACCATGCCGCACTGAACAACACCATGCTGCACTGAACAACATTATGCTGCACTGAACAACACGATCCTGCATTGAACAACACCATGCCGCACTGAACAACACCATCCTGCACTGAACAACACCATCCTGCACTGAACAACACCACCCCGCACTGAACAACACGATCCCGCATTGAACACCATCCCGCACTGAACAACACCATGCCGCACTGAACAACACCATGCCGCACTGAACAACACCATGCCGCACTGAACAACACCATGCCGCACTGAACAACACCATGCCGCACTGAACAACACCATGCCGCACTGAACAACACCATGCCGCACTGAACAACACCATGCCGCACTGAACAACACCATGCCGCACTGAACAACATTATGCCGCACTGAACAACACCATGCCGCACTGAACAACACCATCCCGCACTGAACAACACCATGCCGCATTGAACAACACCATGCCGCACTGAACAACACCATCCTGCACTGAACAACACCATCCCGCACTAAACAACACCATGCCGCACTGAACAACATTATGGCGCACTGGACAACATTATGCCGCACTGAACAACACCATGCCGCACTGAACAACACCATGCCGCACTGAACAACACCATGCCGCACTGAACAACACCATGCCGCACTGAACAACATTATGCCGCACTGAACAACACCATGCCGCACTGAACAACACCATGCCGCACTGAACAACACGATCCCGCATTGAACAACACCATCCTGCACTGAACAACACCATGCCGCACTGAACAACACCATGCCGCACTGAACAACACCATTCCGCACTGAACAACACCATGCCGCACTGAACGACACCATCCTGCACTGAACAACACCATCCCGCACTGAACAACACCATGCCGCATTAAACAACACCATGCCGCACTGAACAACACCATCCTGCACTGAACAACACCATGCCGCACTGAACAACACCATGCCGCACTGAACAACACCATGCCGCACTGAACAACATTATGCCGCACTGAACAACATTATGCCGCACTAAACAACATTATGTCGCACTGAACAACACCATGCCGCACTGAACAACACCATGCTGCACTGAACAACATTATGCTGCACTGAACAACACGATCCCGCATTGAACAACACCATCCCGCAGTGAACAACACCATGCCGCATTGAACAACACCATGCCGCACTGAACAACACCATGCTGCACTGAACAACATTATGCTGCACTGAACAACACGATCCTGCATTGAACAACACCATGCCGCACTGAACAACACCATCCTGCACTGAACAACACCATGCCGCACTGAACAACACCATGCCGCACTGAACAACATTATGCCGCACTGAAAAACACCATGCCGCACTGAACAACACCATCCCGCACTGAACAACACCATGCCGCATTGAACAACACCATGCCGCACTGAACAACACCATGCTGCACTGAACAACATTATGCTGCACTGAACAACACGATCCTGCATTGAACAACACCATGCCGCACTGAACAACACCATCCTGCACTGAACAACACCATCCTGCACTGAACAACACCACCCCGCACTGAACAACACGATCCCGCATTGAACAACACCATCCCGCACTGAACACCATGCCGCACTGAACAACACCATTCCGCACTGAACAACACCATGCCGCACTGAACAACACCATGCCGCACTGAACAACACCATGCCGCACTGAACAACACCATGCCGCACTGAACAACATTATGCCGCACTGAACAACACCATGCCGCACTGAACACCACCATGCCGCACTGAACAACACCATGCCGCATTGAACAACACCATGCCGCACTGAACAACACCATCCTGCACTGAACAACACCATCCCGCACTAAACAACACCATGCCGCACTGAACAACATTATGGCGCACTGGACAACATTATGCCGCACTGAACAACACCATGCCGCACTGAACAACACCATGCCGCACTGAACAACACCATGCCGCACTGAACAACACCATGCCGCACTGAACAACATTATGCCGCACTGAACAACACCATGCCGCACTGAACAACACCATGCCGCACTGAACAACACGATCCCGCATTGAACAACACCATCCTGCACTGAACAACACCATGCCGCACTGAACAACACCATGCCGCACTGAACAACACCATTCCGCACTGAACAACACCATGCCGCACTGAACAACACCATCCTGCACTGAACAACACCATCCCGCACTGAACAACACCATGCCGCATTGAACAACACCATGCCGCACTGAACAACACCATCCTGCACTGAACAACACCATGCCGCACTGAACAACACCATGCCGCACTGAACAACACCATGCCGCACTGAACAACATTATGCCGCACTGAACAACATTATGCCGCACTAAACAACATTATGTCGCACTGAACAACACCATGCCGCACTGAACAACACCATGCTGCACTGAACAACATTATGCCGCACTGAACAACACGATCCCGCATTGAACAACACCATCCCGCAGTGAACAACACCATGCCGCATTGAACAACACCATGCCGCACTGAACAACACCATGCTGCACTGAACAACATTATGCTGCACTGAACAACACGATCCTGCATTGAACAACACCATGCCGCACTGAACAACACCATCCTGCACTGAACAACACCTTTCCACACTGAACAACACCATGCCGCACTGAACAACATTATGCCGCACTGAACAACACCATGCCGCACTGAACAACACCATGCCGCACTGAACAACACCATGCCGCACTGAACAACACCATGCCGCAATGAACAACACCATCCCGCACTGAACAACACCATGCCGCATTGAACAACACCATGCCGCACTGAACAACACCATCCCGCACTGAACAACACCACCCCGCACTGAACAACACGATCCCGCATTGAACAACACCATCCCGGACTGAACAACACCATGCCGCACTGAACAACACCATTCCGCACTGAACAACACCATGCCGCACTGAACAACACCATGCCGCACTGAACAACACCATGCCGCACTGAACAACACCATGCCGCACTGAACAACATTATGCCGCACTGAACAACACCATGCCGCACTGAACAACAACATCCCGCACTGAACAACACCATGCCGCATTGAACAACACCGTGCCGCACTGAACAACACCATCCTGCACTGAACAACACCATCCCGCACTGAACAACACCATGCCGCACTGAACAACATTATGGCGCACTGAACAACATTATGCCGCACTGAACAACACCATGCCGCACTGAACAACACCATGCCGCACTGAACAACACCATGCCGCACTGAACAACATTATGCCGCACTGAACAACATTATGCCGCACTGAACAACACCATGCCGCACTGAACAACACCATGCCGCACTGAACAACACCATGCCGCACTGAACAACACGACGTCGCACTGAACAACACGACGCCGCACAGAACAACACGACGCCGCACAGAATAACACAATACCGCACAGAACAACACAATACCGCACAAACAGTTTTAGATAATATTACGTCGCAGTCATGTGACGCGGACATGACGTCAATAGGCGGAACTCACGGCAAAATTATAATCCGTGGGCGTGGCTTGCAACAGGAAGTAGGAAAGCGGCAGTTCTGGCAAACAAGACACAGCTGTTAGTAACACGATGACTAACAAGGCAAATATTTTTGTTTTCAGCTTGCAACTTGACCGTCTAGAGCGTACAAGGTAATTACAACTGTTTTTTTTTAGCCCTGAAAAGCGAGGGAGTGTGGCGTTTGGGAGGAATGTCGAACTCGGCGTCTGCTTCCAGCCACAGACGCCAAATTTCGACGATTATTTCGACTGGTCAACGGTTGTAAATTATTGCGTTGACTAAAAGCTTTATTTAACTCTACTCTTAACTTTGCCGTTTCAGATATGCGGGTATTACACCGCGGAAATGACGTCAATAGGCTGAACTCTCGCCAAAATTCAAATCTGTGGGCGCAATGGCCTTGAGCGAGACACCGGATACAAACACGACGATTATCAACAGAAATATCTTTATTTTCCGCTTGCAAGTGGACCGTCTAGAGCGTACACGGTAAGTACAACTCATTGTGTTTAAAAAGATTTACGTTTGTGTAGTTTGCGTTGCGTTGTATCTGTGAATGTTGGTTGAGGCTAAATGTTAATGTTTAATTTCATTCCTTTAGGTTCCACGGTGTTTGTTGGCTGTATGTTTTCCACTGCAAGAAGAGGCTCGTATCATTGACCAGCAGGAGCTACAATGGTGAGTACCCCTTTCGTCTTCCATTTATGTTAAACACTTCCTATTTCATGTCTAACAGTACTCGATTTAACAAATAACCATAAATAAATACAGTGTGGGCAGTCACGTTAACATATGTGATTATCCTGCCTAATATGTTTATCACAAATATGTCACTAATCACTAATATGTTTATTTGTTTATCACAACACCTTTGGACCTTCAGCAATCGATTATTTACCTTCATCTACATAGAGACAGAACGATGGTGTCTTAAACATCTCATTCATTTCACCAAATAACTTCACGCAGGTGGATAACGGCCGTCTCGGTCACGCTATGTTGCGTGATGCAGTTTTGAAGAACCAAATGCATTTATTCAATGAATAAGTCAAGCTAGTTCTATGTTTATGATGTTGTAAGTTACGGTACCGATTGAAGTTGAGTTCGAAGCCAGTGGAAAACAGCGCTGCGTTTGTGCTCTCCAGGTACAAATGTTGTGATCTCTGACTGACGACCGGGCGAGACTCGAGTAAGAGATGTCCAAACGAGCTCCGGCAGGGCGGGCCAAGGCGGAGCGAACGGACGCCCTTCAGGCCGCCAATGACGAGCTGAGAACCAAACTGATGGACGTCCAGTTAGAACTTCAGCAGGAGAAGAACAAGGTGAAAACCTCAACAGACAGACACTGCCTGCCTCCCTGCCTGCCTCCCTGCCTGCCTCCCTGCCTGCCTCCCTCCCTCCCAGTTTTCCCGATGTAGATTAGACATGCGTGTGCCATGACTGTGTCAGCCTACATCAACAAATGCACCGAGGACGTCAGCACCACTAAGAATATCATCACCCGGGGCAACCAACGACCCTGGATGACTGAGGAGGTACGTCAAACGCTACGAGCGCGGAACTCTGCCTTCAAGTCTGGCGACAAGGAGACACTGAGGACAGCGAGAGCCAACTTGAACCGTGCCATCAGGATAGCGAAGCGAGACCGCAGTCGAAAATTTCAGGATCGTTTCCACGACGTCAAAAACATCAGGAGTATGTGGCAAGGCATACGGGCGATTACAGACTACAACTCACCCTCCCCCCCCCCGGTGGGTGTAGTTGATGCTGACTTTCTAAATGGTCTAAATAACTTCTTTGGGAGGTTCGAGGCACTAAACGGCACTCCAGCAGTTAAAACTGTCCCCCATCAGGAAGAGGAGGTACTCTGCCTTGACTCCGCCGATGTGTTGAAGACCCTGAGGAGAGTCAACCCCTGTAAGGCCCCTGGCCCCGACAACATTCCTGGGCGTGTGTTCAGGGAATGTGCAAGTCATCTGGCTGGGGTCATCACAGACATTTTTAACACCTCGCTGGGCCAAGCCACAGTGCCGGCGTGCTTTAAGACTGCCTCCATCATTCCGGTGCCGAAGAAACCTCAAATCACCTCATTTAATGATTACCGGCCTGTTGCACTGACTCCGGTTATGATGAAGTGCTTCGAAAGGCTGCTTAAAGGTCACATCGTTTCCAGACTCCCCCTATTATTTGACCCGTTCCAGTTTGCCGACCGGCAAAACCGCTCCACTCAGGACGCCATCTCCTCCGTTCTTCACCTGAGCCTGGCTCACCTGGAGGAGAAGAACACCCATGTGCGGAGGCTGTTCCTGGACTTCAGCTCAGCGTTTAACACCATCATCCCACAGCATCTGGTAGGAAAATTGGAACACCTGGGCTTCAACACCCCCCTTCGCAACTGGCTGCTAGACTTCCTCACCAACAGACCTCAGTCAGTCCGGGTCGGACAGAACACCTCTGATGTCATCACCCTCAGCACAGGCTCCCTTCAGGGCTGCGTCCTGAGCCCCCTGCTGTGCACCCTGATGACACACGACTGCGTCCTCAGGTTCACCACCAATCACATCGTGAAGTCAGCAGACGACACAACGGTGGTGGGGCTCATCAGAGACAACAACGACCTGGACTACAGAGAGGAGGTGGAGCAGCTGGTGGGCTGGTGCAGAGAAAACAGCCTGATCCTGAATGAGGAGAAGATGAAGGAGATCATCGTCGACTTCAGGAAAAAACAGCCTCACCACGCTCCACTGATCATCAACAGCTCAGCTGTGGAGGTGGTCAGCACCACCAAATTCCTGGGGGTCCACATCACAGAAGACCTCACCTGGACTATGAACACTACGGCACTGGTCAAGAGGGCACAGAAGCGCTTGTACTTCCTGCGGAGGATGAGGAGAGCCCACCTGCCCCCACCCATCATGAGGACGTTCTACAGGAGCACCATAGAGAGCATTCTGACAAGCTGTCTCTCTGTGTGGTGTGGAGGCTGCACCGCCTCCGATTGGAAGAACGTGAGGAGAGTGGTGAGGACAGCAGAGAGGATCATAGGGGCTCCTCTTCCCTCCATTCAGGACATTTCATCTCAGCGCTGCATGTCCCGTGCCCGTAACATCATCAATGACCCATCACACCCCCACCATGGACTGTTCTCCCTGCTGCCCTCTGGGAAGAGGTTTGCAGCATCCGCTGCAGGTCCACCAGGTTCTGCAACAGCTTTTTCCCTGCTGTCATCAGACTGTTGAACACTAGAACTGTTGAGCTCTAAACTGAACTCTGCATCACACATTCACAGAACTGTACTTTATGACACTACGGACCTCTATCTTGCACTATCTCGCACTACCAACTTTACTGAACTTGTATAAACCCTTTAAATAGAAGTTTAATACATGGTTTAGCATTCCTCTGCACACTCTTGAATACTGTTTTGCCTACTTGCACTATTGCATAATTATCACTGCTGCACTTTATACTTATTTTTAATATATATATATATATATATATATATATAGTATATATGTATATATATATATTTTCATAGGATATGTTACTTCTATTCAACTGCAATATCACTACTTTGTTGTAAGACGTATGCAACGGAATTTCGTTTTGTATGCACCATGTGCAGACAAGATGACAATAAAGTTTGTCTAAGTCTAAGTCATGTCAGGTCAGCTGTCTGGAGAGAGAGAGAAGTCAGGACCTGCGGGCGGAGCACCACCGTGCCACCGCCGCCATGACGGAACTCAAAAGCAAACTCCATGAGAAGAAGCAGAAAGAGTTAGCCATTACCAGGGAGACATTACTGCGGCAGCATGAAATGGAGCTGATGAGAGTGATCAAAATCAAAGATGGAGAGATCCAGCGACTGAATGCCTTGGTCCTCAGCCTGAGGGACGGCTCCATGGACAAGGTGATCCGCTCTATCCGTGTCTGACTATCCGCACGCCACGTCGGGCTTCGATGCGGCCGCTACCGTATTGTGTAGCTTGTCCCCAGTAAGCGTCGCGGCGCTCCGTTGCGGTCTCAACGGCCCGGTGTGGCGCAATGTCTGCTCAGGTGAGGAGGGGGGGCGCTTTGCTGGCGGAGGTGGAGGAGACGCGGCGGTGTCGGGAGACCGAGCGGTGTCGCCTCCACCAGGAGCGCGGAAGAAGCCCTGGCAGCGGCCCAGCAGGCCTGGCAGTCCCGAGCGGCCGAGCTCCGATCGGCTCATCACCAGCATCGGGAGGAGCTGAGCCGAACCAAGAGAGACTGCGAGAGGGAGATCCGCCGACTGGTAGGACTGATCAGATGCGCGGTGCGTGGCTATGTTCCCAATTTCGTTGTATACCTGCAGTGCAATGACACCTAAGGCATTCTATTCTATTCTATTTCACAAGAAGAAAATGTCCGGTTGCTCGCTTCGCTTTTGTCACAGCAAAGGTGTTCTAGTCGATTCCAGAAAAAAATTGGCCGGTTGCTCTCTTTGTTTTTGTCACAATTCTGGCAAATGAGTTTGCCCGCCTGCCTGAGCGCTCCCCGTTTGTACATCCAGACGGATGAGATCAAGCTGAAAGACAGAGCGGTTAGTGTTTTGGATGAAGCCCTGGGGCCGGCCACGTCCACCGCCTTCAGCTGCAGACTCAGGCTGCCGAGCAGCAGATCGCTGCCCTGAGGGATTCCCAAAGGGCGGGCCTAAACTACCCTGGAAGTGGGGTCAACGCCGCTACTAGCAATCCTCTTCATTGCGTAAGCCACCTCATCACACACTTGCAGTACGCATGACTTAGTTCGTTGCTGGAGGAAGGTAGCACAAAAACAGTTTTGAACTTTGAACGAGTGCTTGTGTGTGTGTGTTGCGGGGCGTTTTCAGTCTCAGGAGGATCGGGACACGCGACGGTTTCATCTGAAAATCGCTGAGCTCAGCGCAGTCATCAGGAAACTGGAGGATCGAAACGCCCTGCTTTCTGAAGAGCGCAATGAACTGGTAATTTATTGACGGCACGCTTGAAGGTTTGCGCTACGTTTGATGCGCGCCATCCAGCGAGGCACCCATTGCGCTTGCTTATTAGTTGAGCGGCGCGGCGAGTCGGTTGCCTGGTAGATGTCTTTTATTGGGAGCCAAAGCCACGATTCCGTTCAAACCGATGCAAAAGGAATGGATACGTTCTGGCCCGCGTGTTGTGCGTCTTTCACATCCCGCACTTCATGCTTGCAGCTAAAGCGACTGAGAGAAACAGAAAGCCAGTTTCTGCCACTCCTGTACAAAAACAAACGCCTGAGCAGGAAGAATGAAGAACTCTCGCTGGTGCTGTGTCGCCTTGAAAACAAAGTGCGCTTTGTCACCCAGGAGAACGAGGAGATGGCAAGCTTGGTAAGTCGACGCGGACAACGGCGGCGTGCCAACAGAGTCCACTGCATTTGTGTTCCACAGAGAAGGCCTAGTTCGCTCAATGACCTGGACCGCGGTTGCGGCCAGCAGGACGGTGAAATGGAGTTCCTTCAAGTTGTGGAGCAGCGGCACATCATCGACGACTTGTCCAAGGTCTTCAGGCAGGCGACTCGGTGCACGTACGGCAGCGCCGCGCTCGCTCGCTGTCGCCAGGAAACCTTTTCCGTCCAAAGCTTGGCCGGCGGCCGCCATCCAAAAAATTGGCCCCTTAAATTCCGACCTTTCAAGCAGGAGCATTGTGCGCACGCGTTTGAACACGCTTTAGACTTGTTTTGCCGTTTTCAGCAGCTCAAAGCTCCCGTTTTGTCAGCGCCTTTGCCACTCGCTGTGCGCTGAAAACGACGGACTTGCCCGGCTGCTCAGCCCGTCAACCATGAGCCGCGAGCGCGACGTCATTGTCCGTAGGCAGCTAGTGGCAAAATGCACCCTGTTAGAGTTGCGCTCGCTCCAACTTATTTTGCAAGAACCACACGGGAGACAAGTAAGTTCTTTTGGACACCTGCAGGTGGAGAGTCCATCCGTTGTACGAATGAAGTCTGACTCTCGGCTCCTGCACGAGCATTTTAATTAAGAGAAACAGGGTGGGTGTAAGAGTGGATTGAATAGAGGAAGCCCTTGACCTCTAGTCAAAACATAGCAAGGGGTGTTTTACGACTTTGTGTAGGAAGGGATAAGCGATAGGGATAAATAAGGGATAAATAATATTATTTATTACAGGTCGCAGTCAAAGTCAAAGCAACACAATGATACGATAAAGATAATCTGGAAAACCCTGACACACCCTGTAGTTGTCACTTTTGGAAAAGACGAGCGTCCCTCCAATCATCGCCGGTGACGTGTTTTTCAGGCTCTGGAGACAGGAGCTCATGTCAGAAATGTCATTGTGAGTCGCGTTTGTTTCTGCGCCGGAGCCGTTCGTTCCCTTTGCATCCAAAGAATCTCAAAGGCGGATTATTTGTGTCGACAGGAGAGAGATTTGCTGCTACGATACCGACGTCGAGAATCTCTGAGGAGGAACAAAGCGTGAGGTCCTGCAAGGTGAGTCTGTTTGTTTGCGGCTGCTTGGTGTTGCGCAAGATGAAATGGCCTTTTTCTCGCTATCGTTCCTCTCGTCGATTCATCGTGAGGTGTCGCTTCAGTTTGTTCAGAGAGATGTTCGCTTCCGCGCCCGCAGGTCATCGAAACATTTTACGGCTACGACGAAGACGTGTTGGTGGACTCGGACGGATCGTCCTTGTCTTTTCACACCGACAGAACCCCCGACACGGAACCCGAAGAGGTAGCCCGCCATTTCTGCCAGCGTATTGGCACCAAACATTCCTCTTCAGCCTGGAATCGGACTCGTCTTTGCGTCGCGGGTGCTTTGTCGCCGGTCTGACTGATTCTGGTACTAGTGCTGTGTTGCATTGGTGTGTGCATGAAGAGGCGGAGCTTCGCTACCGCCAGCTGACGCAAGAATATCAAGCGCTGCAACGAGCCTACGCTCTGCTAGCCCAGACCAGCGAAAGGGGACTACGACGCCGAGAAGGAGATCAAGGTGGCGCCCCTTCCCGCAACCCCCGGCCGGGTCGCAGCCTCCCCGTTCTCACCCAGCCTCGGGTGTTCTCTGGTCTGAAAGGAGGAGGAGGAGCCTCCCTCCTCCTCCTTTCAGACCAGAGAAAAGCTGATGGTAGAAATGGGTCACTATCAAAGCAGAGTAGCAGATCTGGAGTCAGCGCTGAAGCAACAAGGACAGGTAAGCTCATCAATGAGCACACCTTTTTCTCAGACAAAATAGCTACATTCTTCAGTCACTCATCCGTCTGGCATTACTGGACCAACCCCCCCCCCCCCCCCCCGAACGTGGCTGGGAAAATGCGGAGAAAAGCAAATGTCATTTTCCAGTCAACCAAAGAATTTGTGGATGAAAATGACACAACATTCCAAAGCTGTCCACGCGTTTGTCTCTTCTAGAATGTCAAGTGGGTGGAGGAGAAGCAGCTGCTGCCTCAGAGCAATCAGCAGTTGGCCGAAAAGGTGACGGAAAGAAAGGCGCTGGGCGGAGTCGCTTGGCGTCACACCTGTCGGGAAGCCCCGCAGATGAGGTCTGACTGTCTTTTCAGGTCAGGCGGATGGAGGCGGAAGAAGCGCGTCTGAAAGAGCACATCCAGGATATCCGAGACCAAAACGAACTGCTTGAGTTCCGCATCCTGGAGATGGAGGTGGGAAGACTCGCACAAGCGTGTTGAGGCCAGAGATGTGACGGACGGACGGACGGACGGACGGACGGATGCATGCCTCTGCCTTTCAGGAGAGGGAGTGGCGCTCCCCCGTCTTGAAGTTTCTGCAAGTCCGTTTCCCAGACGGCCTCAGCCCTTTGCAGATCTACTGCGAGGCCGAGGGCGTGAGCGTACGTAAGGCGTCCCTCGCAACCCTAACCTTAACCCGAGGTCCCAGAACACCTTACATTGCTCCTTGCGCCTTTCCCCCGGACATCGTCATCAGTGATCTGATGAAGAAGCTGGACATCCTGGGCTATAACGCCGTAAGTGTATGTCGAACTCCTTATGTTCGCACTCCACGAGACTCGGCGGCTCAAATGTGACTTTTGGAAGGCTTTGCGCTGAAAGAAGCTTGTTGACGCTGTGCCTTTGGGCTCTTGCAGAATCTCACCAACGAGGAGCAGGTGGTCGTGATTCACGCCAGGACCCTTCTCACCCTAGCCGAGAAGGTAACGCGCACGTCCACGCACGCTCTCGCATTCTGCTTATGTGACAGCAGCCTTTCCTCAGTGGTTAGAATACATCAAAGTGACCAAGTCAGCACTTCAACAGAAGATGTTGGACATTGAAAGTGAGAAGGTAGACAGACACGCGACATCAGCCAAGGGGAACTCCGGCAATGTGCCCCAACAATTCTGACCTTGAGCTGTGCTAGGATATGTTCTGCAAGCAGAAGGGCTACCTGCATGAAGAGTTGGACTTCAGGAAGTGTTCCATGGACCAGGCTCATAAGGTAAGCCGCCCTCAAATCTCCCGCCGGACCACTGATGGACGAGGATTGCGGCCCAGAGGATCCTGGAGCTGGAGGCCATGTTGTACGAGGCGCTACCGCAGCGGGACTGCCCCGCCACGGACGGCGAAAAAGCCAGCCACGCTGGCGTGAATGACGTGCTGACGGCGGATCAGAGAGAAGAGCTTAGGAGCGCCGTGGACCAATGGAAGCGAGCCCTGATGTGCGAGTTGAGGGAGCGCGACGCTTGCATCCTCCAAGAGAGAATGGATCTGCTGCACAGCGCGCAACAGGTAAGGGCCCAAAGCCAGCCCGGCACTTACTTGCACGCTTACTGGCTTTTGAATGCCACTTTCCATTTGTCCGTCCTAGAGGAACAAAGAGCTGAAAGAATTCATCGAAGCTCAGAAGAGACAAATCAAACAATTGGAGGAGAAGTTTCTGTTTCTCTTTCTATTCTTCTCCTTGGCCTTCATTCTGTGGCCCTAACACCAGCTGGTGAGTGAGCTCCAGCGGCACCGCACTCGACACCTCCGATACACTGCCAGCCGGTCTCAGACGTTGGCAGACGCTCCGATGCCAACGTATACCCCCCGCCACGGTGACAGAGGCACCGCGTCACACCGGCGCTCATCCAATCAGAAGGCAGGAAAAGCAAATTCACATGCAGGGCACTTTTGAACCAGAAGAGAGCGCCACAAAAAACGGTTGTTGCCCCAAACGCGCACTAAAAAGGGTCAGAATAACAAGAGTCCCACTGGCCAGCCGGGGCCACCCGTCCAGCTGTTTCTTCAGGGGGGAAAAAAATTGGAGTCACCGGTGAGTACATTTTGCATTTAGCTCTGCTTTTCTGCTTCTGTCTTCAAGTGTGTGGCATCCTGCGATCAAAGAGTCAGCCAACCCCAAAGCGGTTGACCTCAACGTCCCACCACCATGCCTACCAGAGCAGGTGACGTGATGCTTTGGACATCCTTCCGTCTCAGATGCCCAAAAGTACTCTTTGCCACATCTGCGGCAATACGGTGTCTTTTCAAAGGTGCAAATAAATCCAGCGTGGGCGGAACACGCACGTCTTCGGTTTTTCCCGCTTTGTTTGTGTGACAGCTGTTGTGAAAATTTTATACAAATAAAGTTGTATAGTACAGGTTTGGCCAAGCCGCAACTCCCGAACCGCATGCGGCTCTTTTATGTTCATATCAACATTGTGTGTGTGTGTGTGTGTGTGGGGGGGGGGGGTTGTGCGTGTTGGCTTCACTTGAGTTCAATTTGGTATTTTGGTCAAAAGCGCATGTGGTGAAATTCCACAAAGTAGGATGGGCAAACACATTTCTTTAAACTATGAGTGTCAATTGGGCTCTCGAAATGGCAGGGAAAAGATGCACAGCAAAACGAAAATACGTAGATGAACACAGGACGTTTTAATCAGAGTGGGAAAGTTTCTATTTTTTGTTGAACGTGATGGCAAACCATTCTGCCTGATATGTCAGACCTCAGCGCATTTCAAAGATTCAAATCTTCAGCGCCATGCACTTCAGCTCACTCCATGCTAACATTGATCAGGCGTCGAACCCGCATCATCATGCTTAAGAGGTGGCCATGCTAACCAGTGCGCCATTATGTCAACGCATAATAACTAAGTCTACTGGTCAAAACAGCGGTTACTATATGACGTCGCTACGTCGTGGTCACGTGACGCAGACAAGACGTCAATGGACGTGGGCAGAGTTAACTTGTTTAAAAGGGAGTAGGCAGAAGAAATATTTAATTTATTTAAATCTATTTTGAGTGCACACCATTATGCCAATGCATAACAACTGTAAATCTACTAAACAAAACAGCGGTTGCTATATGACATCTGCCACGTCGTGGTCACGTGACATACGTGACGTCGATGGGCGTAACTTTCGCCGGAATTCAAATCCGCGGGGAGAGTTAACTTGTTTAAAAGAGAGTGGGCAGAAGAATTATTTAATTTATTTAAATCTATTTGGTGTGTGCGCCATTATGTCAATGCATAACAACTGTAAGTCTACTAAACAAAACAGCGGTTGCTATTTGACGTCTGCCACGTCGTGGTCACGTGACGCGGACGTGACGTCGACGCCTACTTTACATCCCACCGATCACAGGACTCCTCGGCTGCATAACCGTGCCCCCTTCCCAACCAATCGGATTTGCTATACGCGAAAACGACGCCAATGGAAAGAGCTTCCGCCCAAATTTAAATCCGTGGGCGTGGCTCGCAGCAGGAAGTAGGAAAATGGCGGCGATGTTGACAAAGACACAGCGGATGGTAACATACGACTAACAAGAGAAATATTTTTATTTTCTGCTTGCAACTGGACCGTCCAGAGCGTACACGGTAAGTACAACTCATCGTTTTTAAAAAGAAGTACTTTTGTTGCCCTGAAAAGCGAGTGAGCGTGGCGTTTGTGGGGGACGTCGAATTTCGACGATTCTTTCTGGTCAACGGTTGTAAATGATTGTGTTGATTAAAAAAGAAAACTTGATGTAACTCTACTTTTAACTGCCGTTTCAGATAGATTTGGAATTGCATCACATCCAATTTTGCCTAGAGCGTACACGGTAAGTAACACTCGTTGTGTTTAAGGAGATTTACGTTTGTAATAGCAGAAGTGTAGCCGCGTTGCGTTGTACGTGTGAATGTTGGTCCGGGCGAAATGTTAATGTTTAATTTCATTCCTTTAGGTTCCACGGTGTTTGTTGGCTGCAAGTTTTCCACTGCAAGAAGAGGCTCATATCATTGACCAGGAGCGAGCTACAATGGTGAGTAGCCATAACATTTATGTTAAACACTTCCTATTTCATGTCTAACAGTACTTGATTTAACAAATAACCATAAATAAATACAGTGTGGGCACTGAAGTTAACATATGTGATTATACTGCCTAATCTGTCACCGAGTAGATTGTTGCAAAGTAATATAAGATCCAAAGTTGTAATTCAGAATAGTTTTCAAAAGAAGGCCATTAGAATTATATACAAGTCTGATTACCCCGAACAAGCTATTAATTAAATCACAAATTCTTCAATTCAAAGATTTGGTAGATTATCAGACAAATAATGTCTAACAGTAATTGATTTAACACATCACGATAAGTAGATTGAGTGTGGGCACTCTCAAGTTAACATATGTGATTATACTGCCTAATCTGTTACAGAGTATGTTGTTGCCAAGTAATGTAGAATAGATCCAAAGTAGTAATCCAGAATAGTTTTGAAGAGGCCATTAGAATGATAAACAAATCTGATTACCTTGAACATAATAACAAGCTAAGTGTTTAATATGTCCTATGAAGTCAAAATTGGGCACCATCATGTGGTGAAATTTGGAATTGCATCACATCCAATTTTGCCTGGGAACAAACAGATTACATAAATCTTAGTTTTGAATAAGCCACTCCTTCTCAAACAAGTAAACTCTGCCCATTTTGCGCAGTAGATGTTCTGTTAATATCTAGTATTTATACAAAGTCATAATTTAAATTGCTTTCAACCTTCATTCATCGGTTCAACCAACATTACTCGCTCTTATTACCAACTTGTATTGATTTAACTAAGCGTTTAATACTTCCTATCAGGTCTCAAATCGAGATTTGGCAAAATACAATTTCAGCAAATCCAATTTTGCCAGGGAACAAAAATAGATTAAATAAACTAAATAAGTCCTCTTCCCATTAAATAAATCAGAAAAGTCTGTCTTGTAACCAGTCCTCTTCAAACAAGTAAAGTCTGCCCATTTTGTGCCGTAGATTTTGTGTCTATGCCTAGTATTTAAACAAAATCATAATTTAAACGACTTCTTTCCTTCATTCACTTTGGAAATTTGGAATTGCAGCAAATCGAATTTTGGCAGGGAACAAAAATAGATCAATTAAACTAAATAAGTCTTCTTCCCATTAAATAAATTAAAAAAGTCTGTCTTGTAACCAGTCCTTTTCAAACAAGTAAAGTCTGCCCATTTTGTGCCGTCGATTTTGTGTTAATGCCTAGTATTTATACAAAATCATAATTTAAAGGACTTCATTCCTTCATTCACTTTGGAAATTTGGAATTGCAGCACATCAAATTTTGCCTGGGAAGAAAAGTAGATTAAATAAATTTAATAAGTCTTACTACTTCCCATTAAATAAATTAAATACGTCTTACTTGTTCCCACTCCTTTTCAAAACAGTAGTTTAAAACGAGGGCCCTTCACTCAATCTTTAACCTCAACCCCGCACGTTGTGTTGTATCTGTGAATGTTGGTTGTGGCCAAATGATAGTTTTCTTTCATTCGTTTAGGTTCCAAGAAAACTTGATGTAACTCTACTTTTAACTGCCGTTTCAGATAAGCGGGTATTACGTCGCAGTCAAATGCCGCGGATATGACGTAATTGCCCGAACCTCCGCCAAAATTCAAATCTGTTGGCGCGATGGCCGTGAGCCACTGAGCAGCGACGATTATCAACAGAAATATCTTTATTTTCTGCTTGCAACTGGACCGTCTAGAGCGTACACGGTAAGTAACACTCATTGTGTTTAAGGAGATTTACGTTTGTAATAGCAGAAGTGTAGCCGCGTTGCGTTGTACGTGTGAAAATTGGTCGAGGCGAAATGTTAATGTTTAATTTCATTCCTTTAGGTTCCACGGTGTTTGTTGGCTGCAAGTTTTCCACTGCAAGAAGAGGCTCGTATCATTGACCAGGAGCGAGCTACAATGGTGAGTAGCCATAACATTTATGTTAAACACTTCCTATTTCATGTCTAACAGTACTTGATTTAACAAATAACCATAAATAAATACAGTGTGGGCACTGAAGTTAACATATGTGATTATACTGCCTAATCTGTCACGGAGTAGATTGTTGCAAAGTAATATAAGATCCAAAGTTGTAATTCAGAATAGTTTTCAAAAGAAGGCCATTAGAATTATATACAAGTCTGATTACCCTGAACAAGCTATTAATTAAATCACAAATTCTTCAATTCAAAGATTTGGTAGATTATCAGACAAATAATGTCTAACAGTAATTGATTTAACACATCACGATAAGTAGATTGAGTGTGGGCACTCTCAAGTTAACATATGTGATTATACTGCCTAATCTGTTACAGAGTATGTTGTTGCCAAGTAATGTAGAATAGATCCAAAGTAGTAATCCAGAATAGTTTTGAAGAGGCCATTAGAATGATAAACAAATCTGATTACCTTGAACATAATAACAAGCTAAGTGTTTAATATGTCCTATGAAGTCAAAATTGGGCACCATCATGTGGTGAAATTTGGAATTGCATCACATCCAATTTTGCCTGGGAACAAACAGATTACATAAATCTTAGTTTTGAATAAGCCACTCCTTCTCAAACAAGTAAACTCTGCCCATTTTGCGCAGTAGATGTTCTGTTAATATCTAGTATTTATACAAAGTCATAATTTAAATTGCTTTCAACCTTCATTCATCGGTTCAACCAACATTACTCGCTCTTATTACCAACTTGTATTGATTTAACTAAGCGTTTAATACTTCCTATCAGGTCTCAAATCGAGATTTGGCAAAATACAATTTCAGCAAATCCAATTTTGCCAGGGAACAAAAATAGATTAAATAAACTAAATAAGTCCTCTTCCCATTAAATAAATCAGAAAAGTCTGTCTTGTAACCAGTCCTCTTCAAACAAGTAAAGTCTGCCCATTTTGTGCCGTAGATTTTGTGTCTATGCCTAGTATTTAAACAAAATCATAATTTAAACGACTTCTTTCCTTCATTCACTTTGGAAATTTGGAATTGCAGCAAATCGAATTTTGGCAGGGAACAAAAATAGATCAATTAAACTAAATAAGTCTTCTTCCCATTAAATAAATTAAAAAAGTCTGTCTTGTAACCAGTCCTTTTCAAACAAGTAAAGTCTGCCCATTTTGTGCCGTCGATTTTGTGTTAATGCCTAGTATTTATACAAAATCATAATTTAAAGGACTTCATTCCTTCATTCACTTTGGAAATTTGGAATTGCAGCACATCAAATTTTGCCTGGGAAGAAAAGTAGATTAAATAAATTTAATAAGTCTTACTACTTCCCATTAAATAAATTAAATACGTCTTACTTGTTCCCACTCCTTTTCAAAACAGTAGTTTAAAACGAGGGCCCTTCACTCAATCTTTAACCCCAACCCCGCACGTTGTGTTGTATCTGTGAATGTTGGTTGTGGCCAAATGATAGTTTTCTTTCATTCGTTTAGGTTCCAAGAAAACTTGATGTAACTCTACTTTTAACTGCCGTTTCAGATAAGCGGGTATTACGTCGCAGTCATGTGCCGTGGATATGACGTAATTGCCCGAACCTCCGCCAAAATTCAAATCTGTTGGCGCGATGGCCGTGAGCCACTGAGCAGCGACGATTATCAACAGAAATATCTTTATTTTCTGCTTGCAACTGGACCGTCTAGAGCGTACACGGTAAGTAACACTCATTGTGTTTAAGGAGATTTACGTTTGTAATAGCAGAAGTGTAGCCGCGTTGCGTTGTACGTGTGAAAATTGGTCGAGGCGAAATGTTAATGTTTAATTTCATTCCTTTAGGTTCCACGGTGTTTGTTGGCTGCAAGTTTTCCACTGCAAGAAGAGGCTCGTATCATTGACCAGGAGCGAGCTACAATGGTGAGTAGCCATAACATTTATGTTAAACACTTCCTATTTCATGTCTAACAGTACTTGATTTAACAAATAACCATAAATAAATACAGTGTGGGCACTGAAGTTAACATATGTGATTATACTGCCTAATCTGTCACGGAGTAGATTGTTGCAAAGTAATATAAGATCCAAAGTTGTAATTCAGAATAGTTTTCAAAAGAAGGCCATTAGAATTATATACAAGTCTGATTACCCTTAACATAACAACAAGCTATTAATTAAATCACAAATTCTTCAATTCAAAGATTTGGTAGATTATCAGACAAATAATGTCTAACAGTAATTGATTTAACACATCACGATAAGTAGATTGAGTGTGGGCACTCTCAAGTTAACAGATATGATTATACTGCCTAATCTGTTACAGAGTATGTTGTTGCCAAGTAATGTAGAATAGATCCAAAGTAGTAATCCAGAATAGTTTTGAAGAGGCCATTAGAATAATAAACAAATCTGATTACCTTGAACATAATAACAAGCTAAGTGTTTAATATGTCCTATGAAGTCAAAATTGGGCACCATCATGTGGTGAAATTTGGAATTGCATCACATCCAATTTTGCCTGGGAACAAACAGATTAAATAAATCTTAGTTTTGAATAAGCCACTCCTTCTCAAACAAGTAAACTCTGCCCATTTCGCGCAGTAGATGTTCTGTTAATATCTAGTATTTATACAAAGTCATAATTTAAATTGCTTTCAACCTTCATTCATCGGTTCAACCAACATTACTCGCTCTTATTACCAACTTGTATTGATTTAACTAAGCGTTTAATACTTCCTATCAGGTCTCAAGGCAAGATTTGGCAAAATACAATTTCAGCAAATCCAATTTTGCCAGGGAACAAAAATAGATTAAATAAACTAAATAAGTCCTCGTCTTACTTGTTCCCACTCCTTTACAAAAAAGTAGTTTAAAACGAGGTCCCTTCACTCAACCTTTAACCCTATTTATTCACCTTCTAGGCTAAGTGTTAAAGGCTAAGTGTTAAAGGCTAAGTGTTAAAGGCTAAGTGTTAGAGGCTAAGTGCCAGAGGCTAGGCGCCAGAGGCGAGTTTTTGTGGGCTGAAGTTTTAGTGGGGTTAGTGTGAATACAATCCAAAAGAATACAACAGAATACAATACAATAGAATATAATACATAGATTAAATTCAATAGCTCTTACTACTTCCCATTAAATAAATTAAATACGTCTTACTTGTTCCCAATCCTTTTCAAAAAAGTAGTTTAAAACGAGGGCCCTTCACTCAACCTTTAACCTCAACCCCGCACGTCACATTGTGTTGTATCTGTGAATGTTGGTTGTGGCCAAATGATAGTTTTCTTTCATTCGTTTAGGTTCCACGGTGTTTGTTGGCTATGTTTTCCACTGTCAGAAGGATGAAAATACAAAGTACAACGCTTGGACGTGGGCGAAGACGTCACCGGTGAGTCCTTCCTTCCTATTTATTTACCTTCTAGATGCTAGAGGCTAAGTGTTAGAGGCTAAGTGTTAGAGGCTAAGTGTTAAACACAATACGAACAACACAACGATACTGCACTGAACAACACGATACCGCACTGAGAAACACGATACCGCACTGAACAACACGATACCGCACTGAACAACACCATGCCGCACTGAACACCATGCCACACTGAACAACACCATCCCGCACTGAACAACACCATGCCGCACTAAACAACACCATGCCGCACTGAACAACACCATGCCTCACTGAACGACACCATGCCGCACTGAAAGACACCATGCCGCACTGAACGACACCATGCCGCACTGAAAGACACCATCCCGCACTGAACACCATGCCGCACTGAACAACACCATCCTGCACTGAACAACACCATCCCGCACTGAACAACACCATGCCGCACTGAACAACATTATGCCGCACTGAACATTATGCCGCACTGAACAACACCATGCCGCACTGAACAACACCATGCCGCACTGAACAACATTATGCCACACTAAACAACACCATGCCGCACTGAACAACACCATGCCGCACTGAACAACACCATGCCGCACTGAACAACATTATGCCGCACTGAACAACACCATGCCGCACTGAACAACACCATCCTGCACTGAACAACACCATTCCGCATTGAACACCATGCCGCACTGAACAACACCATCCCGCACTGAACAACACCATCCCGCACTGAACAACACCATGCCGCACTGAACAACATTATGCCGCACTGAACAACATTATGCCGCACTGAACAACACCATGCCGCACTGAACAACACCATGCCGCACTGAACAACACCATGCCGCACTGAACAACATTATAACGCACTGAACAACACCATCCCGCACTGAACAACACCATGCCGCACTAAACAACATTATGCCGCACTGAACAACATTATGCCGAAATGAACAACACCATGCCGCACTGAACAACACCATGCCGCACTGAACAACACCATCCTGCACTGAACAACACCATCCCGCACTGAACAACACCATGCCGCACTGAACAACACCATGCCGCACTGAAAAACACCATGCCGCAATGAACAACACCATCCCGCACTGAACAACATTATGCCGCACTGAACAACATTATGCCGCACTGAACAACATTATGCCGCACTGAACAACACCATGCCGCACTGAACAACACCATCCTGCACTGAACAACACCATCCCGCACTGAACAACACCATGCCGCACTGAACAACATTATGGCGCACTGAACAACATTATGCCGCACTGAACAACACCATGCCGCACTGAACAACACCATGCCGCACTGAACAACACCATGCCGCAATGAACAACACCATCCCGCACTGAACAACACCATGCCGCACTGAGCAACACCATGCCGCACTGAACAACACCATCCTGCACTGAACAACACCATGCCGCACTGAACAACACCATTCCGCACTGAACAACACCATGCCGCACTGAACAACATTACGCCGCACTGAACAACACCATGCCGCACTGAACAACACCATGCCGCACTGAACAACACCATGCTGCACTGAACATTATGCTGCACTGAACAACACGATCCTGCATTGAACAACACCATGCCGCACTGAACAACACCATCCTGCACTGAACAACACCATCCTGCACTGAACAACACCACCCCGCACTGAACAACACGATCCCGCATTGAACACCATCCCGCACTGAACAACACCATGCCGCACTGAACAACACCATGCCGCACTGAACAACACCATGCCGCACTGAACAACACCATGCCGCACTGAACAACACCATGCCGCACTGAACAACACCATGCCGCACTGAACAACATTATGCCGCACTGAACAACACCATGCCGCACTGAACAACACCATCCCGCACTGAACAACACCATGCCGCATTGAACAACACCATGCCGCACTGAACAACACCATCCTGCACTGAACAACACCATCCCGCACTAAACAACACCATGCCGCACTGAACAACATTATGGCGCACTGGACAACATTATGCCGCACTGAACAACACCATGCCGCACTGAACAACACCATGCCGCACTGAACAACACCATGCCGCACTGAACAACACCATGCCGCACTGAACAACATTATGCCGCACTGAACAACACCATGCCGCACTGAACAACACCATGCCGCACTGAACAACACGATCCCGCATTGAACAACACCATCCTGCACTGAACAACACCATGCCGCACTGAACAACACCATGCCGCACTGAACAACACCATTCCGCACTGAACAACACCATGCCGCACTGAACGACACCATCCTGCACTGAACAACACCATCCCGCACTGAACAACACCATGCCGCATTAAACAACACCATGCCGCACTGAACAACACCATCCTGCACTGAACAACACCATGCCGCACTGAACAACACCATGCCGCACTGAACAACACCATGCCGCACTGAACAACATTATGCCGCACTGAACAACATTATGCCGCACTAAACAACATTATGTCGCACTGAACAACACCATGCCGCACTGAACAACACCATGCTGCACTGAACAACATTATGCTGCACTGAACAACACGATCCCGCATTGAACAACACCATCCCGCAGTGAACAACACCATGCCGCATTGAACAACACCATGCCGCACTGAACAACACCATGCTGCACTGAACAACATTATGCTGCACTGAACAACACGATCCTGCATTGAACAACACCATGCCGCACTGAACAACACCATCCTGCACTGAACAACACCATGCCGCACTGAACAACACCATGCCGCACTGAACAACATTATGCCGCACTGAAAAACACCATGCCGCACTGAACAACACCATCCCGCACTGAACAACACCATGCCGCATTGAACAACACCATGCCGCACTGAACAACACCATGCTGCACTGAACAACATTATGCTGCACTGAACAACACGATCCTGCATTGAACAACACCATGCCGCACTGAACAACACCATCCTGCACTGAACAACACCATCCTGCACTGAACAACACCACCCCGCACTGAACAACACGATCCCGCATTGAACAACACCATCCCGCACTGAACAACACCATGCCGCACTGAACAACACCATTCCGCACTGAACAACACCATGCCGCACTGAACAACACCATGCCGCACTGAACAACACCATGCCGCACTGAACAACACCATGCCGCACTGAACAACATTATGCCGCACTGAACAACACCATGCCGCACTGAACACCACCATGCCGCACTGAACAACACCATGCCGCATTGAACAACACCATGCCGCACTGAACAACACCATCCTGCACTGAACAACACCATCCCGCACTAAACAACACCATGCCGCACTGAACAACATTATGGCGCACTGGACAACATTATGCCGCACTGAACAACACCATGCCGCACTGAACAACACCATGCCGCACTGAACAACACCATGCCGCACTGAACAACACCATGCCGCACTGAACAACATTATGCCGCACTGAACAACACCATGCCGCACTGAACAACACCATGCCGCACTGAACAACACGATCCCGCATTGAACAACACCATCCTGCACTGAACAACACCATGCCGCACTGAACAACACCATGCCGCACTGAACAACACCATTCCGCACTGAACAACACCATGCCGCACTGAACAACACCATCCTGCACTGAACAACACCATCCCGCACTGAACAACACCATGCCGCATTGAACAACACCATGCCGCACTGAACAACACCATCCTGCACTGAACAACACCATGCCGCACTGAACAACACCATGCCGCACTGAACAACACCATGCCGCACTGAACAACATTATGCCGCACTGAACAACATTATGCCGCACTAAACAACATTATGTCGCACTGAACAACACCATGCCGCACTGAACAACACCATGCTGCACTGAACAACATTATGCCGCACTGAACAACACGATCCCGCATTGAACAACACCATCCCGCAGTGAACAACACCATGCCGCATTGAACAACACCATGCCGCACTGAACAACACCATGCTGCACTGAACAACATTATGCTGCACTGAACAACACGATCCTGCATTGAACAACACCATGCCGCACTGAACAACACCATCCTGCACTGAACAACACCTTTCCACACTGAACAACACCATGCCGCACTGAACAACATTATGCCGCACTGAACAACACCATGCCGCACTGAACAACACCATGCCGCACTGAACAACACCATGCCGCACTGAACAACACCATGCCGCAATGAACAACACCATCCCGCACTGAACAACACCATGCCGCATTGAACAACACCATGCCGCACTGAACAACACCATCCCGCACTGAACAACACCACCCCGCACTGAACAACACGATCCCGCATTGAACAACACCATCCCGGACTGAACAACACCATGCCGCACTGAACAACACCATTCCGCACTGAACAACACCATGCCGCACTGAACAACACCATGCCGCACTGAACAACACCATGCCGCACTGAACAACACCATGCCGCACTGAACAACATTATGCCGCACTGAACAACACCATGCCGCACTGAACAACAACATCCCGCACTGAACAACACCATGCCGCATTGAACAACACCGTGCCGCACTGAACAACACCATCCTGCACTGAACAACACCATCCCGCACTGAACAACACCATGCCGCACTGAACAACATTATGGCGCACTGAACAACATTATGCCGCACTGAACAACACCATGCCGCACTGAACAACACCATGCCGCACTGAACAACACCATGCCGCACTGAACAACATTATGCCGCACTGAACAACATTATGCCGCACTGAACAACACCATGCCGCACTGAACAACACCATGCCGCACTGAACAACACCATGCCGCACTGAACAACACGACGTCGCACTGAACAACACGACGCCGCACAGAACAACACGACGCCGCACAGAATAACACAATACCGCACAGAACAACACAATACCGCACAAACAGTTTTAGATAATATTACGTCGCAGTCATGTGACGCGGACATGACGTCAATAGGCGGAACTCACGGCAAAATTATAATCCGTGGGCGTGGCTTGCAACAGGAAGTAGGAAAGCGGCAGTTCTGGCAAACAAGACACAGCTGTTAGTAACACGATGACTAACAAGGCAAATATTTTTGTTTTCAGCTTGCAACTTGACCGTCTAGAGCGTACAAGGTAATTACAACTGTTTTTTTTTAGCCCTGAAAAGCGAGGGAGTGTGGCGTTTGGGAGGAATGTCGAACTCGGCGTCTGCTTCCAGCCACAGACGCCAAATTTCGACGATTATTTCGACTGGTCAACGGTTGTAAATTATTGCGTTGACTAAAAGCTTTATTTAACTCTACTCTTAACTTTGCCGTTTCAGATATGCGGGTATTACACCGCGGAAATGACGTCAATAGGCTGAACTCTCGCCAAAATTCAAATCTGTGGGCGCAATGGCCTTGAGCGAGACACCGGATACAAACACGACGATTATCAACAGAAATATCTTTATTTTCCGCTTGCAAGTGGACCGTCTAGAGCGTACACGGTAAGTACAACTCATTGTGTTTAAAAAGATTTACGTTTGTGTAGTTTGCGTTGCGTTGTATCTGTGAATGTTGGTTGAGGCTAAATGTTAATGTTTAATTTCATTCCTTTAGGTTCCACGGTGTTTGTTGGCTGTATGTTTTCCACTGCAAGAAGAGGCTCGTATCATTGACCAGCAGGAGCTACAATGGTGAGTACCCCTTTCGTCTTCCATTTATGTTAAACACTTCCTATTTCATGTCTAACAGTACTCGATTTAACAAATAACCATAAATAAATACAGTGTGGGCAGTCACGTTAACATATGTGATTATCCTGCCTAATATGTTTATCACAAATATGTCACTAATCACTAATATGTTTATTTGTTTATCACAACACCTTTGGACCTTCAGCAATCGATTATTTACCTTCATCTACATAGAGACAGAACGATGGTGTCTTAAACATCTCATTCATTTCACCAAATAACTTCACGCAGGTGGATAACGGCCGTCTCGGTCACGCTATGTTGCGTGATGCAGTTTTGAAGAACCAAATGCATTTATTCAATGAATAAGTCAAGCTAGTTCTATGTTTATGATGTTGTAAGTTACGGTACCGATTGAAGTTGAGTTCGAAGCCAGTGGAAAACAGCGCTGCGTTTGTGCTCTCCAGGTACAAATGTTGTGATCTCTGACTGACGACCGGGCGAGACTCGAGTAAGAGATGTCCAAACGAGCTCCGGCAGGGCGGGCCAAGGCGGAGCGAACGGACGCCCTTCAGGCCGCCAATGACGAGCTGAGAACCAAACTGATGGACGTCCAGTTAGAACTTCAGCAGGAGAAGAACAAGGTGAAAACCTCAACAGACAGACACTGCCTGCCTCCCTGCCTGCCTCCCTGCCTGCCTCCCTGCCTGCCTCCCTCCCTCCCAGTTTTCCCGATGTAGATTAGACATGCGTGTGCCATGACTGTGTCAGCCTACATCAACAAATGCACCGAGGACGTCAGCACCACTAAGAATATCATCACCCGGGGCAACCAACGACCCTGGATGACTGAGGAGGTACGTCAAACGCTACGAGCGCGGAACTCTGCCTTCAAGTCTGGCGACAAGGAGACACTGAGGACAGCGAGAGCCAACTTGAACCGTGCCATCAGGATAGCGAAGCGAGACCGCAGTCGAAAATTTCAGGATCGTTTCCACGACGTCAAAAACATCAGGAGTATGTGGCAAGGCATACGGGCGATTACAGACTACAACTCACCCTCCCCCCCCCCGGTGGGTGTAGTTGATGCTGACTTTCTAAATGGTCTAAATAACTTCTTTGGGAGGTTCGAGGCACTAAACGGCACTCCAGCAGTTAAAACTGTCCCCCATCAGGAAGAGGAGGTACTCTGCCTTGACTCCGCCGATGTGTTGAAGACCCTGAGGAGAGTCAACCCCTGTAAGGCCCCTGGCCCCGACAACATTCCTGGGCGTGTGTTCAGGGAATGTGCAAGTCATCTGGCTGGGGTCATCACAGACATTTTTAACACCTCGCTGGGCCAAGCCACAGTGCCGGCGTGCTTTAAGACTGCCTCCATCATTCCGGTGCCGAAGAAACCTCAAATCACCTCATTTAATGATTACCGGCCTGTTGCACTGACTCCGGTTATGATGAAGTGCTTCGAAAGGCTGCTTAAAGGTCACATCGTTTCCAGACTCCCCCTATTATTTGACCCGTTCCAGTTTGCCGACCGGCAAAACCGCTCCACTCAGGACGCCATCTCCTCCGTTCTTCACCTGAGCCTGGCTCACCTGGAGGAGAAGAACACCCATGTGCGGAGGCTGTTCCTGGACTTCAGCTCAGCGTTTAACACCATCATCCCACAGCATCTGGTAGGAAAATTGGAACACCTGGGCTTCAACACCCCCCTTCGCAACTGGCTGCTAGACTTCCTCACCAACAGACCTCAGTCAGTCCGGGTCGGACAGAACACCTCTGATGTCATCACCCTCAGCACAGGCTCCCTTCAGGGCTGCGTCCTGAGCCCCCTGCTGTGCACCCTGATGACACACGACTGCGTCCTCAGGTTCACCACCAATCACATCGTGAAGTCAGCAGACGACACAACGGTGGTGGGGCTCATCAGAGACAACAACGACCTGGACTACAGAGAGGAGGTGGAGCAGCTGGTGGGCTGGTGCAGAGAAAACAGCCTGATCCTGAATGAGGAGAAGATGAAGGAGATCATCGTCGACTTCAGGAAAAAACAGCCTCACCACGCTCCACTGATCATCAACAGCTCAGCTGTGGAGGTGGTCAGCACCACCAAATTCCTGGGGGTCCACATCACAGAAGACCTCACCTGGACTATGAACACTACGGCACTGGTCAAGAGGGCACAGAAGCGCTTGTACTTCCTGCGGAGGATGAGGAGAGCCCACCTGCCCCCACCCATCATGAGGACGTTCTACAGGAGCACCATAGAGAGCATTCTGACAAGCTGTCTCTCTGTGTGGTGTGGAGGCTGCACCGCCTCCGATTGGAAGAACGTGAGGAGAGTGGTGAGGACAGCAGAGAGGATCATAGGGGCTCCTCTTCCCTCCATTCAGGACATTTCATCTCAGCGCTGCATGTCCCGTGCCCGTAACATCATCAATGACCCATCACACCCCCACCATGGACTGTTCTCCCTGCTGCCCTCTGGGAAGAGGTTTGCAGCATCCGCTGCAGGTCCACCAGGTTCTGCAACAGCTTTTTCCCTGCTGTCATCAGACTGTTGAACACTAGAACTGTTGAGCTCTAAACTGAACTCTGCATCACACATTCACAGAACTGTACTTTATGACACTACGGACCTCTATCTTGCGCTATCTCGCACTACCAACTTTACTGAACTTGTATAAACCCTTTAAATAGAAGTTTAATACATGGTTTAGCATTCCTCTGCACACTCTTGAATACTGTTTTGCCTACTTGCACTATTGCATAATTATCACTGCTGCACTTTATACTTATTTTTAATATATATATATATATATATATATATAGTATATATGTATATATATATATTTTCATAGGATATGTTACTTCTATTCAACTGCAATATCACTACTTTGTTGTAAGACGTATGCAACGGAATTTCGTTTTGTATGCACCATGTGCAGACAAGATGACAATAAAGTTTGTCTAAGTCTAAGTCATGTCAGGTCAGCTGTCTGGAGAGAGAGAGAAGTCAGGACCTGCGGGCGGAGCACCACCGTGCCACCGCCGCCATGACGGAACTCAAAAGCAAACTCCATGAGGAGAAGCAGAAAGAGTTAGCCATTACCAGGGAGACATTACTGCGGCAGCATGAAATGGAGCTGATGAGAGTGATCAAAATCAAAGATGGAGAGATCCAGCGACTGAATGCCTTGGTCCTCAGCCTGAGGGACGGCTCCATGGACAAGGTGATCCGCTCTATCCGTGTCTGACTATCCGCACGCCACGTCGGGCTTCGATGCGGCCGCTACCGTATTGTGTAGCTTGTCCCCAGTAAGCGTCGCGGCGCTCCGTTGCGGTCTCAACGGCCCGGTGTGGCGCAATGTCTGCTCAGGTGAGGAGGGGGGGCGCTTTGCTGGCGGAGGTGGAGGAGACGCGGCGGTGTCGGGAGACCGAGCGGTGTCGCCTCCACCAGGAGCGCGGAAGAAGCCCTGGCAGCGGCCCAGCAGGCCTGGCAGTCCCGAGCGGCCGAGCTCCGATCGGCTCATCACCAGCATCGGGAGGAGCTGAGCCGAACCAAGAGAGACTGCGAGAGGGAGATCCGCCGACTGGTAGGACTGATCAGATGCGCGGTGCGTGGCTATGTTCCCAATTTCGTTGTATACCTGCAGTGCAATGACACCTAAGGCATTCTATTCTATTCTATTTCACAAGAAGAAAATGTCCGGTTGCTCGCTTCGCTTTTGTCACAGCAAAGGTGTTCTAGTCGATTCCAGAAAAAAATTGGCCGGTTGCTCTCTTTGTTTTTGTCACAATTCTGGCAAATGAGTTTGCCCGCCTGCCTGAGCGCTCCCCGTTTGTACATCCAGACGGATGAGATCAAGCTGAAAGACAGAGCGGTTAGTGTTTTGGATGAAGCCCTGGGGCCGGCCACGTCCACCGCCTTCAGCTGCAGACTCAGGCTGCCGAGCAGCAGATCGCTGCCCTGAGGGATTCCCAAAGGGCGGGCCTAAACTACCCTGGAAGTGGGGTCAACGCCGCTACTAGCAATCCTCTTCATTGCGTAAGCCACCTCATCACACACTTGCAGTACGCATGACTTAGTTCGTTGCTGGAGGAAGGTAGCACAAAAACAGTTTTGAACTTTGAACGAGTGCTTGTGTGTGTGTGTTGCGGGGCGTTTTCAGTCTCAGGAGGATCGGGACACGCGACGGTTTCATCTGAAAATCGCTGAGCTCAGCGCAGTCATCAGGAAACTGGAGGATCGAAACGCCCTGCTTTCTGAAGAGCGCAATGAACTGGTAATTTATTGACGGCACGCTTGAAGGTTTGCGCTACGTTTGATGCGCGCCATCCAGCGAGGCACCCATTGCGCTTGCTTATTAGTTGAGCGGCGCGGCGAGTCGGTTGCCTGGTAGATGTCTTTTATTGGGAGCCAAAGCCACGATTCCGTTCAAACCGATGCAAAAGGAATGGATACGTTCTGGCCCGCGTGTTGTGCGTCTTTCACATCCCGCACTTCATGCTTGCAGCTAAAGCGACTGAGAGAAACAGAAAGCCAGTTTCTGCCACTCCTGTACAAAAACAAACGCCTGAGCAGGAAGAATGAAGAACTCTCGCTGGTGCTGTGTCGCCTTGAAAACAAAGTGCGCTTTGTCACCCAGGAGAACGAGGAGATGGCAAGCTTGGTAAGTCGACGCGGACAACGGCGGCGTGCCAACAGAGTCCACTGCATTTGTGTTCCACAGAGAAGGCCTAGTTCGCTCAATGACCTGGACCGCGGTTGCGGCCAGCAGGACGGTGAAATGGAGTTCCTTCAAGTTGTGGAGCAGCGGCACATCATCGACGACTTGTCCAAGGTCTTCAGGCAGGCGACTCGGTGCACGTACGGCAGCGCCGCGCTCGCTCGCTGTCGCCAGGAAACCTTTTCCGTCCAAAGCTTGGCCGGCGGCCGCCATCCAAAAAATTGGCCCCTTAAATTCCGACCTTTCAAGCAGGAGCATTGTGCGCACGCGTTTGAACACGCTTTAGACTTGTTTTGCCGTTTTCAGCAGCTCAAAGCTCCCGTTTTGTCAGCGCCTTTGCCACTCGCTGTGCGCTGAAAACGACGGACTTGCCCGGCTGCTCAGCCCGTCAACCATGAGCCGCGAGCGCGACGTCATTGTCCGTAGGCAGCTAGTGGCAAAATGCACCCTGTTAGAGTTGCGCTCGCTCCAACTTATTTTGCAAGAACCACACGGGAGACAAGTAAGTTCTTTTGGACACCTGCAGGTGGAGAGTCCATCCGTTGTACGAATGAAGTCTGACTCTCGGCTCCTGCACGAGCATTTTAATTAAGAGAAACAGGGTGGGTGTAAGAGTGGATTGAATAGAGGAAGCCCTTGACCTCTAGTCAAAACATAGCAAGGGGTGTTTTACGACTTTGTGTAGGAAGGGATAAGCGATAGGGATAAATAAGGGATAAATAATATTATTTATTACAGGTCGCAGTCAAAGTCAAAGCAACACAATGATACGATAAAGATAATCTGGAAAACCCTGACACACCCTGTAGTTGTCACTTTTGGAAAAGACGAGCGTCCCTCCAATCATCGCCGGTGACGTGTTTTTCAGGCTCTGGAGACAGGAGCTCATGTCAGAAATGTCATTGTGAGTCGCGTTTGTTTCTGCGCCGGAGCCGTTCGTTCCCTTTGCATCCAAAGAATCTCAAAGGCGGATTATTTGTGTCGACAGGAGAGAGATTTGCTGCTACGATACCGACGTCGAGAATCTCTGAGGAGGAACAAAGCGTGAGGTCCTGCAAGGTGAGTCTGTTTGTTTGCGGCTGCTTGGTGTTGCGCAAGATGAAATGGCCTTTTTCTCGCTATCGTTCCTCTCGTCGATTCATCGTGAGGTGTCGCTTCAGTTTGTTCAGAGAGATGTTCGCTTCCGCGCCCGCAGGTCATCGAAACATTTTACGGCTACGACGAAGACGTGTTGGTGGACTCGGACGGATCGTCCTTGTCTTTTCACACCGACAGAACCCCCGACACGGAACCCGAAGAGGTAGCCCGCCATTTCTGCCAGCGTATTGGCACCAAACATTCCTCTTCAGCCTGGAATCGGACTCGTCTTTGCGTCGCGGGTGCTTTGTCGCCGGTCTGACTGATTCTGGTACTAGTGCTGTGTTGCATTGGTGTGTGCATGAAGAGGCGGAGCTTCGCTACCGCCAGCTGACGCAAGAATATCAAGCGCTGCAACGAGCCTACGCTCTGCTAGCCCAGACCAGCGAAAGGGGACTACGACGCCGAGAAGGAGATCAAGGTGGCGCCCCTTCCCGCAACCCCCGGCCGGGTCGCAGCCTCCCCGTTCTCACCCAGCCTCGGGTGTTCTCTGGTCTGAAAGGAGGAGGAGGAGCCTCCCTCCTCCTCCTTTCAGACCAGAGAAAAGCTGATGGTAGAAATGGGTCACTATCAAAGCAGAGTAGCAGATCTGGAGTCAGCGCTGAAGCAACAAGGACAGGTAAGCTCATCAATGAGCACACCTTTTTCTCAGACAAAATAGCTACATTCTTCAGTCACTCATCCGTCTGGCATTACTGGACCAACCCCCCCCCCCCCCCCCCGAACGTGGCTGGGAAAATGCGGAGAAAAGCAAATGTCATTTTCCAGTCAACCAAAGAATTTGTGGATGAAAATGACACAACATTCCAAAGCTGTCCACGCGTTTGTCTCTTCTAGAATGTCAAGTGGGTGGAGGAGAAGCAGCTGCTGCCTCAGAGCAATCAGCAGTTGGCCGAAAAGGTGACGGAAAGAAAGGCGCTGGGCGGAGTCGCTTGGCGTCACACCTGTCGGGAAGCCCCGCAGATGAGGTCTGACTGTCTTTTCAGGTCAGGCGGATGGAGGCGGAAGAAGCGCGTCTGAAAGAGCACATCCAGGATATCCGAGACCAAAACGAACTGCTTGAGTTCCGCATCCTGGAGATGGAGGTGGGAAGACTCGCACAAGCGTGTTGAGGCCAGAGATGTGACGGACGGACGGACGGACGGACGGATGCATGCCTCTGCCTTTCAGGAGAGGGAGTGGCGCTCCCCCGTCTTGAAGTTTCTGCAAGTCCGTTTCCCAGACGGCCTCAGCCCTTTGCAGATCTACTGCGAGGCCGAGGGCGTGAGCGTACGTAAGGCGTCCCTCGCAACCCTAACCTTAACCCGAGGTCCCAGAACACCTTACATTGCTCCTTGCGCCTTTCCCCCGGACATCGTCATCAGTGATCTGATGAAGAAGCTGGACATCCTGGGCTATAACGCCGTAAGTGTATGTCGAACTCCTTATGTTCGCACTCCACGAGACTCGGCGGCTCAAATGTGACTTTTGGAAGGCTTTGCGCTGAAAGAAGCTTGTTGACGCTGTGCCTTTGGGCTCTTGCAGAATCTCACCAACGAGGAGCAGGTGGTCGTGATTCACGCCAGGACCCTTCTCACCCTAGCCGAGAAGGTAACGCGCACGTCCACGCACGCTCTCGCATTCTGCTTATGTGACAGCAGCCTTTCCTCAGTGGTTAGAATACATCAAAGTGACCAAGTCAGCACTTCAACAGAAGATGTTGGACATTGAAAGTGAGAAGGTAGACAGACACGCGACATCAGCCAAGGGGAACTCCGGCAATGTGCCCCAACAATTCTGACCTTGAGCTGTGCTAGGATATGTTCTGCAAGCAGAAGGGCTACCTGCATGAAGAGTTGGACTTCAGGAAGTGTTCCATGGACCAGGCTCATAAGGTAAGCCGCCCTCAAATCTCCCGCCGGACCACTGATGGACGAGGATTGCGGCCCAGAGGATCCTGGAGCTGGAGGCCATGTTGTACGAGGCGCTACCGCAGCGGGACTGCCCCGCCACGGACGGTGAAAAAGCCAGCCACGCTGGCGTGAATGACGTGCTGACGGCGGATCAGAGAGAAGAGCTTAGGAGCGCCGTGGACCAATGGAAGCGAGCCCTGATGTGCGAGTTGAGGGAGCGCGACGCTTGCATCCTCCAAGAGAGAATGGATCTGCTGCACAGCGCGCAACAGGTAAGGGCCCAAAGCCAGCCCGGCACTTACTTGCACGCTTACTGGCTTTTGAATGCCACTTTCCATTTGTCCGTCCTAGAGGAACAAAGAGCTGAAAGAATTCATCGAAGCTCAGAAGAGACAAATCAAACAATTGGAGGAGAAGTTTCTGTTTCTCTTTCTATTCTTCTCCTTGGCCTTCATTCTGTGGCCCTAACACCAGCTGGTGAGTGAGCTCCAGCGGCACCGCACTCGACACCTCCGATACACTGCCAGCCGGTCTCAGACGTTGGCAGACGCTCCGATGCCAACGTATACCCCCCGCCACGGTGACAGAGGCACCGCGTCACACCGGCGCTCATCCAATCAGAAGGCAGGAAAAGCAAATTCACATGCAGGGCACTTTTGAACCAGAAGAGAGCGCCACAAAAAACGGTTGTTGCCCCAAACGCGCACTAAAAAGGGTCAGAATAACAAGAGTCCCACTGGCCAGCCGGGGCCACCCGTCCAGCTGTTTCTTCAGGGGGGAAAACAATTGGAGTCACCGGTGAGTACATTTTGCATTTAGCTCTGCTTTTCTGCTTCTGTCTTCAAGTGTGTGGCATCCTGCGATCAAAGAGTCAGCCAACCCCAAAGCGGTTGACCTCAACGTCCCACCACCATGCCTACCAGAGCAGGTGACGTGATGCTTTGGACATCCTTCCGTCTCAGATGCCCAAAAGTACTCTTTGCCACATCTGCGGCAATACGGTGTCTTTTCAAAGGTGCAAATAAATCCAGCGTGGGCGGAACACGCACGTCTTCGGTTTTTCCCGCTTTGTTTGTGTGACAGCTGTTGTGAAAATTTTATACAAATAAAGTTGTATAGTACAGGTTTGGCCAAGCCGCAACTCCCGAACCGCATGCGGCTCTTTTATGTTCATATCAACATTTGTGTGTGTGTGTGTGGGGGGGGGGGGGGGGGTTGTGCGTGTTGGCTTCACTTGAGTTCAATTTGGTATTTTGGTCAAAAGCGCATGTGGTGAAATTCCACAAAGTAGGATGGGCAAACACATTTCTTTAAACTATGAGTGTCAATTGGGCTCTCGAAATGGCAGGGAAAAGATGCACAGCAAAACGAAAATACGTAGATGAACACAGGACGTTTTAATCAGAGTGGGAAAGTTTCTATTTTTTGTTGAACGTGATGGCAAACCATTCTGCCTGATATGTCAGACCTCAGCGCATTTCAAAGATTCAAATCTTCAGCGCCATGCACTTCAGCTCACTCCATGCTAACATTGATCAGGCGTCGAACCCGCATCATCATGCTTAAGAGGTGGCCATGCTAACCAGTGCGCCATTATGTCAACGCATAATAACTAAGTCTACTGGTCAAAACAGCGGTTACTATATGACGTCGCTACGTCGTGGTCACGTGACGCAGACAAGACGTCAATGGACGTGGGCAGAGTTAACTTGTTTAAAAGGGAGTAGGCAGAAGAAATATTTAATTTATTTAAATCTATTTTGAGTGCACACCATTATGCCAATGCATAACAACTGTAAATCTACTAAACAAAACAGCGGTTGCTATATGACATCTGCCACGTCGTGGTCACGTGACATACGTGACGTCGATGGGCGTAACTTTCGCCGGAATTCAAATCCGCGGGGAGAGTTAACTTGTTTAAAAGAGAGTGGGCAGAAGAATTATTTAATTTATTTAAATCTATTTGGTGTGTGCGCCATTATGTCAATGCATAACAACTGTAAGTCTACTAAACAAAACAGCGGTTGCTATTTGACGTCTGCCACGTCGTGGTCACGTGACGCGGACGTGACGTCGACGCCTACTTTACATCCCACCGATCACAGGACTCCTCGGCTGCATAACCGTGCCCCCTTCCCAACCAATCGGATTTGCTATACGCGAAAACGACGCCAATGGAAAGAGCTTCCGCCCAAATTTAAATCCGTGGGCGTGGCTCGCAGCAGGAAGTAGGAAAATGGCGGCGATGTTGACAAAGACACAGCGGATGGTAACATACGACTAACAAGAGAAATATTTTTATTTTCTGCTTGCAACTGGACCGTCCAGAGCGTACACGGTAAGTACAACTCATCGTTTTTAAAAAGAAGTACTTTTGTTGCCCTGAAAAGCGAGTGAGCGTGGCGTTTGTGGGGGACGTCGAATTTCGACGATTCTTTCTGGTCAACGGTTGTAAATGATTGTGTTGATTAAAAAAGAAAACTTGATGTAACTCTACTTTTAACTGCCGTTTCAGATAGATTTGGAATTGCATCACATCCAATTTTGCCTAGAGCGTACACGGTAAGTAACACTCGTTGTGTTTAAGGAGATTTACGTTTGTAATAGCAGAAGTGTAGCCGCGTTGCGTTGTACGTGTGAATGTTGGTCCGGGCGAAATGTTAATGTTTAATTTCATTCCTTTAGGTTCCACGGTGTTTGTTGGCTGCAAGTTTTCCACTGCAAGAAGAGGCTCATATCATTGACCAGGAGCGAGCTACAATGGTGAGTAGCCATAACATTTATGTTAAACACTTCCTATTTCATGTGTAACAGTACTTGATTTAACAAATAACCATAAATAAATACAGTGTGGGCACTGAAGTTAACATATGTGATTATACTGCCTAATCTGTCACCGAGTAGATTGTTGCAAAGTAATATAAGATCCAAAGTTGTAATTCAGAATAGTTTTCAAAAGAAGGCCATTAGAATTATATACAAGTCTGATTACCCCGAACAAGCTATTAATTAAATCACAAATTCTTCAATTCAAAGATTTGGTAGATTATCAGACAAATAATGTCTAACAGTAATTGATTTAACACATCACGATAAGTAGATTGAGTGTGGGCACTCTCAAGTTAACATATGTGATTATACTGCCTAATCTGTTACAGAGTATGTTGTTGCCAAGTAATGTAGAATAGATCCAAAGTAGTAATCCAGAATAGTTTTGAAGAGGCCATTAGAATGATAAACAAATCTGATTACCTTGAACATAATAACAAGCTAAGTGTTTAATATGTCCTATGAAGTCAAAATTGGGCACCATCATGTGGTGAAATTTGGAATTGCATCACATCCAATTTTGCCTGGGAACAAACAGATTACATAAATCTTAGTTTTGAATAAGCCACTCCTTCTCAAACAAGTAAACTCTGCCCATTTTGCGCAGTAGATGTTCTGTTAATATCTAGTATTTATACAAAGTCATAATTTAAATTGCTTTCAACCTTCATTCATCGGTTCAACCAACATTACTCGCTCTTATTACCAACTTGTATTGATTTAACTAAGCGTTTAATACTTCCTATCAGGTCTCAAATCGAGATTTGGCAAAATACAATTTCAGCAAATCCAATTTTGCCAGGGAACAAAAATAGATTAAATAAACTAAATAAGTCCTCTTCCCATTAAATAAATCAGAAAAGTCTGTCTTGTAACCAGTCCTCTTCAAACAAGTAAAGTCTGCCCATTTTGTGCCGTAGATTTTGTGTCTATGCCTAGTATTTAAACAAAATCATAATTTAAACGACTTCTTTCCTTCATTCACTTTGGAAATTTGGAATTGCAGCAAATCGAATTTTGGCAGGGAACAAAAATAGATCAATTAAACTAAATAAGTCTTCTTCCCATTAAATAAATTAAAAAAGTCTGTCTTGTAACCAGTCCTTTTCAAACAAGTAAAGTCTGCCCATTTTGTGCCGTCGATTTTGTGTTAATGCCTAGTATTTATACAAAATCATAATTTAAAGGACTTCATTCCTTCATTCACTTTGGAAATTTGGAATTGCAGCACATCAAATTTTGCCTGGGAAGAAAAGTAGATTAAATAAATTTAATAAGTCTTACTACTTCCCATTAAATAAATTAAATACGTCTTACTTGTTCCCACTCCTTTTCAAAACAGTAGTTTAAAACGAGGGCCCTTCACTCAATCTTTAACCTCAACCCCGCACGTTGTGTTGTATCTGTGAATGTTGGTTGTGGCCAAATGATAGTTTTCTTTCATTCGTTTAGGTTCCAAGAAAACTTGATGTAACTCTACTTTTAACTGCCGTTTCAGATAAGCGGGTATTACGTCGCAGTCAAATGCCGCGGATATGACGTAATTGCCCGAACCTCCGCCAAAATTCAAATCTGTTGGCGCGATGGCCGTGAGCCACTGAGCAGCGACGATTATCAACAGAAATATCTTTATTTTCTGCTTGCAACTGGACCGTCTAGAGCGTACACGGTAAGTAACACTCATTGTGTTTAAGGAGATTTACGTTTGTAATAGCAGAAGTGTAGCCGCGTTGCGTTGTACGTGTGAAAATTGGTCGAGGCGAAATGTTAATGTTTAATTTCATTCCTTTAGGTTCCACGGTGTTTGTTGGCTGCAAGTTTTCCACTGCAAGAAGAGGCTCGTATCATTGACCAGGAGCGAGCTACAATGGTGAGTAGCCATAACATTTATGTTAAACACTTCCTATTTCATGTCTAACAGTACTTGATTTAACAAATAACCATAAATAAATACAGTGTGGGCACTGAAGTTAACATATGTGATTATACTGCCTAATCTGTCACGGAGTAGATTGTTGCAAAGTAATATAAGATCCAAAGTTGTAATTCAGAATAGTTTTCAAAAGAAGGCCATTAGAATTATATACAAGTCTGATTACCCTGAACAAGCTATTAATTAAATCACAAATTCTTCAATTCAAAGATTTGGTAGATTATCAGACAAATAATGTCTAACAGTAATTGATTTAACACATCACGATAAGTAGATTGAGTGTGGGCACTCTCAAGTTAACATATGTGATTATACTGCCTAATCTGTTACAGAGTATGTTGTTGCCAAGTAATGTAGAATAGATCCAAAGTAGTAATCCAGAATAGTTTTGAAGAGGCCATTAGAATGATAAACAAATCTGATTACCTTGAACATAATAACAAGCTAAGTGTTTAATATGTCCTATGAAGTCAAAATTGGGCACCATCATGTGGTGAAATTTGGAATTGCATCACATCCAATTTTGCCTGGGAACAAACAGATTACATAAATCTTAGTTTTGAATAAGCCACTCCTTCTCAAACAAGTAAACTCTGCCCATTTTGCGCAGTAGATGTTCTGTTAATATCTAGTATTTATACAAAGTCATAATTTAAATTGCTTTCAACCTTCATTCATCGGTTCAACCAACATTACTCGCTCTTATTACCAACTTGTATTGATTTAACTAAGCGTTTAATACTTCCTATCAGGTCTCAAATCGAGATTTGGCAAAATACAATTTCAGCAAATCCAATTTTGCCAGGGAACAAAAATAGATTAAATAAACTAAATAAGTCCTCTTCCCATTAAATAAATCAGAAAAGTCTGTCTTGTAACCAGTCCTCTTCAAACAAGTAAAGTCTGCCCATTTTGTGCCGTAGATTTTGTGTCTATGCCTAGTATTTAAACAAAATCATAATTTAAACGACTTCTTTCCTTCATTCACTTTGGAAATTTGGAATTGCAGCAAATCGAATTTTGGCAGGGAACAAAAATAGATCAATTAAACTAAATAAGTCTTCTTCCCATTAAATAAATTAAAAAAGTCTGTCTTGTAACCAGTCCTTTTCAAACAAGTAAAGTCTGCCCATTTTGTGCCGTCGATTTTGTGTTAATGCCTAGTATTTATACAAAATCATAATTTAAAGGACTTCATTCCTTCATTCACTTTGGAAATTTGGAATTGCAGCACATCAAATTTTGCCTGGGAAGAAAAGTAGATTAAATAAATTTAATAAGTCTTACTACTTCCCATTAAATAAATTAAATACGTCTTACTTGTTCCCACTCCTTTTCAAAACAGTAGTTTAAAACGAGGGCCCTTCACTCAATCTTTAACCCCAACCCCGCACGTTGTGTTGTATCTGTGAATGTTGGTTGTGGCCAAATGATAGTTTTCTTTCATTCGTTTAGGTTCCAAGAAAACTTGATGTAACTCTACTTTTAACTGCCGTTTCAGATAAGCGGGTATTACGTCGCAGTCATGTGCCGTGGATATGACGTAATTGCCCGAACCTCCGCCAAAATTCAAATCTGTTGGCGCGATGGCCATGAGCCACTGAGCAGCGACGATTATCAACAGAAATATCTTTATTTTCTGCTTGCAACTGGACCGTCTAGAGCGTACACGGTAAGTAACACTCATTGTGTTTAAGGAGATTTACGTTTGTAATAGCAGAAGTGTAGCCGCGTTGCGTTGTACGTGTGAAAATTGGTCGAGGCGAAATGTTAATGTTTAATTTCATTCCTTTAGGTTCCACGGTGTTTGTTGGCTGCAAGTTTTCCACTGCAAGAAGAGGCTCGTATCATTGACCAGGAGCGAGCTACAATGGTGAGTAGCCATAACATTTATGTTAAACACTTCCTATTTCATGTCTAACAGTACTTGATTTAACAAATAACCATAAATAAATACAGTGTGGGCACTGAAGTTAACATATGTGATTATACTGCCTAATCTGTCACGGAGTAGATTGTTGCAAAGTAATATAAGATCCAAAGTTGTAATTCAGAATAGTTTTCAAAAGAAGGCCATTAGAATTATATACAAGTCTGATTACCCTTAACATAACAACAAGCTATTAATTAAATCACAAATTCTTCAATTCAAAGATTTGGTAGATTATCAGACAAATAATGTCTAACAGTAATTGATTTAACACATCACGATAAGTAGATTGAGTGTGGGCACTCTCAAGTTAACAGATATGATTATACTGCCTAATCTGTTACAGAGTATGTTGTTGCCAAGTAATGTAGAATAGATCCAAAGTAGTAATCCAGAATAGTTTTGAAGAGGCCATTAGAATAATAAACAAATCTGATTACCTTGAACATAATAACAAGCTAAGTGTTTAATATGTCCTATGAAGTCAAAATTGGGCACCATCATGTGGTGAAATTTGGAATTGCATCACATCCAATTTTGCCTGGGAACAAACAGATTAAATAAATCTTAGTTTTGAATAAGCCACTCCTTCTCAAACAAGTAAACTCTGCCCATTTCGCGCAGTAGATGTTCTGTTAATATCTAGTATTTATACAAAGTCATAATTTAAATTGCTTTCAACCTTCATTCATCGGTTCAACCAACATTACTCGCTCTTATTACCAACTTGTATTGATTTAACTAAGCGTTTAATACTTCCTATCAGGTCTCAAGGCAAGATTTGGCAAAATACAATTTCAGCAAATCCAATTTTGCCAGGGAACAAAAATAGATTAAATAAACTAAATAAGTCCTCGTCTTACTTGTTCCCACTCCTTTACAAAAAAGTAGTTTAAAACGAGGTCCCTTCACTCAACCTTTAACCCTATTTATTCACCTTCTAGGCTAAGTGTTAAAGGCTAAGTGTTAAAGGCTAAGTGTTAAAGGCTAAGTGTTAGAGGCTAAGTGCCAGAGGCTAGGCGCCAGAGGCGAGTTTTTGTGGGCTGAAGTTTTAGTGGGGTTAGTGTGAATACAATCCAAAAGAATACAACAGAATACAATACAATAGAATATAATACATAGATTAAATTCAATAGCTCTTACTACTTCCCATTAAATAAATTAAATACGTCTTACTTGTTCCCAATCCTTTTCAAAAAAGTAGTTTAAAACGAGGGCCCTTCACTCAACCTTTAACCTCAACCCCGCACGTCACATTGTGTTGTATCTGTGAATGTTGGTTGTGGCCAAATGATAGTTTTCTTTCATTCGTTTAGGTTCCACGGTGTTTGTTGGCTATGTTTTCCACTGTCAGAAGGATGAAAATACAAAGTACAACGCTTGGACGTGGGCGAAGACGTCACCGGTGAGTCCTTCCTTCCTATTTATTTACCTTCTAGATGCTAGAGGCTAAGTGTTAGAGGCTAAGTGTTAGAGGCTAAGTGTTAAACACAATACGAACAACACAACGATACTGCACTGAACAACACGATACCGCACTGAGAAACACGATACCGCACTGAACAACACGATACCGCACTGAACAACACCATGCCGCACTGAACACCATGCCACACTGAACAACACCATCCCGCACTGAACAACACCATGCCGCACTAAACAACACCATGCCGCACTGAACAACACCATGCCTCACTGAACGACACCATGCCGCACTGAAAGACACCATGCCGCACTGAACGACACCATGCCGCACTGAAAGACACCATCCCGCACTGAACACCATGCCGCACTGAACAACACCATCCTGCACTGAACAACACCATCCCGCACTGAACAACACCATGCCGCACTGAACAACATTATGCCGCACTGAACATTATGCCGCACTGAACAACACCATGCCGCACTGAACAACACCATGCCGCACTGAACAACATTATGCCACACTAAACAACACCATGCCGCACTGAACAACACCATGCCGCACTGAACAACACCATGCCGCACTGAACAACATTATGCCGCACTGAACAACACCATGCCGCACTGAACAACACCATCCTGCACTGAACAACACCATTCCGCATTGAACACCATGCCGCACTGAACAACACCATCCCGCACTGAACAACACCATCCCGCACTGAACAACACCATGCCGCACTGAACAACATTATGCCGCACTGAACAACATTATGCCGCACTGAACAACACCATGCCGCACTGAACAACACCATGCCGCACTGAACAACACCATGCCGCACTGAACAACATTATAACGCACTGAACAACACCATCCCGCACTGAACAACACCATGCCGCACTAAACAACATTATGCCGCACTGAACAACATTATGCCGAAATGAACAACACCATGCCGCACTGAACAACACCATGCCGCACTGAACAACACCATCCTGCACTGAACAACACCATCCCGCACTGAACAACACCATGCCGCACTGAACAACACCATGCCGCACTGAAAAACACCATGCCGCAATGAACAACACCATCCCGCACTGAACAACATTATGCCGCACTGAACAACATTATGCCGCACTGAACAACATTATGCCGCACTGAACAACACCATGCCGCACTGAACAACACCATCCTGCACTGAACAACACCATCCCGCACTGAACAACACCATGCCGCACTGAACAACATTATGGCGCACTGAACAACATTATGCCGCACTGAACAACACCATGCCGCACTGAACAACACCATGCCGCACTGAACAACACCATGCCGCAATGAACAACACCATCCCGCACTGAACAACACCATGCCGCACTGAGCAACACCATGCCGCACTGAACAACACCATCCTGCACTGAACAACACCATGCCGCACTGAACAACACCATTCCGCACTGAACAACACCATGCCGCACTGAACAACATTACGCCGCACTGAACAACACCATGCCGCACTGAACAACACCATGCCGCACTGAACAACACCATGCTGCACTGAACAACATTATGCTGCACTGAACAACACGATCCTGCATTGAACAACACCATGCCGCACTGAACAACACCATCCTGCACTGAACAACACCATCCTGCACTGAACAACACCACCCCGCACTGAACAACACGATCCCGCATTGAACACCATCCCGCACTGAACAACACCATGCCGCACTGAACAACACCATGCCGCACTGAACAACACCATGCCGCACTGAACAACACCATGCCGCACTGAACAACACCATGCCGCACTGAACAACACCATGCCGCACTGAACAACATTATGCCGCACTGAACAACACCATGCCGCACTGAACAACACCATCCCGCACTGAACAACACCATGCCGCATTGAACAACACCATGCCGCACTGAACAACACCATCCTGCACTGAACAACACCATCCCGCACTAAACAACACCATGCCGCACTGAACAACATTATGGCGCACTGGACAACATTATGCCGCACTGAACAACACCATGCCGCACTGAACAACACCATGCCGCACTGAACAACACCATGCCGCACTGAACAACATTATGCCGCACTGAACAACACCATGCCGCACTGAACAACACCATGCCGCACTGAACATTATGCCGCACTGAACAACACCATGCCGCACTGAACAACACCATGCCGCACTGAACAACACGATCCCGCATTGAACAACACCATCCTGCACTGAACAACACCATGCCGCACTGAACAACACCATGCCGCACTGAACAACACCATTCCGCACTGAACAACACCATGCCGCACTGAACAACACCATCCTGCACTGAACAACACCATCCCGCACTGAACAACACCATGCCGCATTGAACAACACCATGCCGCACTGAACAACACCATCCTGCACTGAACAACACCATGCCGCACTGAACAACACCATGCCGCACTTAACAACACCATGCCGCACTGAACAACATTATGCCGCACTGAACAACATTATGCCGCACTAAACAACATTATGTCGCACTGAACAACACCATGCCGCACTGAACAACACCATGCTGCACTGAACAACATTATGCCGCACTGAACAACACGATCCCGCATTGAACAACACCATCCCGCAGTGAACAACACCATGCCGCATTGAACAACACCATGCTGCACTGAACAACACCATGCTGCACTGAACAACATTATGCTGCACTGAACAACACGATCCTGCATTGAACAACACCTTTCCACACTGAACAACACCATGCCGCACTGAAAAACATTATGCCGCACTGAACAACACCATGCCGCACTGAACAACACCATGCCGCACTGAACAACACCATGCCGCACTGAACAACACCATGCCGCAATGAACAACACCATCCCGCACTGAACAACACCATGCCGCATTGAACAACACCATGCCGCACTGAACAACACCATCCCGCACTGAACAACACCACCCCGCACTGAACAACACGATCCCGCATTGAACAACACCATCCCGGACTGAACAACACCATGCCGCACTGAACAACACCATTCCGCACTGAACAACACCATGCCGCACTGAACAACACCATGCCGCACTGAACAACACCATCCTGCACTGAACAACACCATCCCGCACTGAACAACACCATGCCGCATTGAACAACACCATGCCGCACTGAACAACACCATCCTGCACTGAACAACACCATGCCGCACTGAACAACACCATGCCGCACTGAACAACACCATGCCGCACTGAACAACATTATGCCGCACTGAACAACATTATGCCGCACTAAACAACATTATGTCGCACTGAACAACACCATGCCGCACTGAACAACACCATGCTGCACTGAACAACATTATGCCGCACTGAACAACACGATCCCGCATTGAACAACACCATCCCGCAGTGAACAACACCATGCCGCATTGAACAACACCATGCCGCACTGAACAACACCATGCTGCACTGAACAACATTATGCTGCACTGAACAACACGATCCTGCATTGAACAACACCATGCCGCACTGAACAACACCATCCTGCACTGAACAACACCTTTCCACACTGAACAACACCATGCCGCACTGAACAACATTATGCCGCACTGAACAACACCATGCCGCACTGAACAACACCATGCCGCACTGAACAACACCATGCCGCAATGAACAACACCATCCCGCACTGAACAACACCATGCCGCATTGAACAACACCATGCCGCACTGAACAACACCATCCCGCACTGAACAACACCACCCCGCACTGAACAACACGATCCCGCATTGAACAACACCATCCCGGACTGAACAACACCATGCCGCACTGAACAACACCATTCCGCACTGAACAACACCATGCCGCACTGAACAACACCATGCCGCACTGAACAACACCATGCCGCACTGAACAACACCATGCCGCACTGAACAACATTATGCCGCACTGAACAACACCATGCCGCACTGAACAACACCATCCCGCACTGAACAACACCATGCCGCATTGAACAACACCATGCCGCACTGAACAACACCATCCTGCACTGAACAACACCATCCCGCACTGAACAACACCATGCCGCACTGAACAACATTATGGCGCACTGAACAACATTATGCCGCACTGAACAACACCATGCCGCACTGAACAACACCATGCCGCACTGAACAACACCATGCCGCACTGAACAACATTATGCCGCACTGAACAACATTATGCCGCACTGAACAACACCATGCCGCACTGAACAACACCATGCCGCACTGAACAACACCATGCCGCACTGAACAACACGACGTCGCACTGAACAACACGACGCCGCACAGAACAACACGACGCCGCACAGAATAACACAATACCGCACAGAACAACACAATACCGCACAAACAGTTTTAGATAATATTACGTCGCAGTCATGTGACGCGGACATGACGTCAATAGGCGGAACTCACGGCAAAATTATAATCCGTGGGCGTGGCTTGCAACAGGAAGTAGGAAAGCGGCAGTTCTGGCAAACAAGACACAGCTGTTAGTAACACGATGACTAACAAGGCAAATATTTTTGTTTTCAGCTTGCAACTTGACCGTCTAGAGCGTACAAGGTAATTACAACTGTTTTTTTTTAGCCCTGAAAAGCGAGGGAGTGTGGCGTTTGGGAGGAATGTCGAACTCGGCGTCTGCTTCCAGCCACAGACGCCAAATTTCGACGATTATTTCGACTGGTCAACGGTTGTAAATTATTGCGTTGACTAAAAGCTTTATTTAACTCTACTCTTAACTTTGCCGTTTCAGATATGCGGGTATTACACCGCGGAAATGACGTCAATAGGCTGAACTCTCGCCAAAATTCAAATCTGTGGGCGCAATGGCCTTGAGCGAGACACCGGATACAAACACGACGATTATCAACAGAAATATCTTTATTTTCCGCTTGCAAGTGGACCGTCTAGAGCGTACACGGTAAGTACAACTCATTGTGTTTAAAAAGATTTACGTTTGTGTAGTTTGCGTTGCGTTGTATCTGTGAATGTTGGTTGAGGCTAAATGTTAATGTTTAATTTCATTCCTTTAGGTTCCACGGTGTTTGTTGGCTGTATGTTTTCCACTGCAAGAAGAGGCTCGTATCATTGACCAGCAGGAGCTACAATGGTGAGTACCCCTTTCGTCTTCCATTTATGTTAAACACTTCCTATTTCATGTCTAACAGTACTCGATTTAACAAATAACCATAAATAAATACAGTGTGGGCAGTCACGTTAACATATGTGATTATCCTGCCTAATATGTTTATCACAAATATGTCACTAATCACTAATATGTTTATTTGTTTATCACAACACCTTTGGACCTTCAGCAATCGATTATTTACCTTCATCTACATAGAGACAGAACGATGGTGTCTTAAACATCTCATTCATTTCACCAAATAACTTCACGCAGGTGGATAACGGCCGTCTCGGTCACGCTATGTTGCGTGATGCAGTTTTGAAGAACCAAATGCATTTATTCAATGAATAAGTCAAGCTAGTTCTATGTTTATGATGTTGTAAGTTACGGTACCGATTGAAGTTGAGTTCGAAGCCAGTGGAAAACAGCGCTGCGTTTGTGCTCTCCAGGTACAAATGTTGTGATCTCTGACTGACGACCGGGCGAGACTCGAGTAAGAGATGTCCAAACGAGCTCCGGCAGGGCGGGCCAAGGCGGAGCGAACGGACGCCCTTCAGGCCGCCAATGACGAGCTGAGAACCAAACTGATGGACGTCCAGTTAGAACTTCAGCAGGAGAAGAACAAGGTGAAAACCTCAACAGACAGACACTGCCTGCCTCCCTGCCTGCCTCCCTGCCTGCCTCCCTGCCTGCCTCCCTCCCTCCCAGTTTTCCCGATGTAGATTAGACATGCGTGTGCCATGACTGTGTCAGCCTACATCAACAAATGCACCGAGGACGTCAGCACCACTAAGAATATCATCACCCGGGGCAACCAACGACCCTGGATGACTGAGGAGGTACGTCAAACGCTACGAGCGCGGAACTCTGCCTTCAAGTCTGGCGACAAGGAGACACTGAGGACAGCGAGAGCCAACTTGAACCGTGCCATCAGGATAGCGAAGCGAGACCGCAGTCGAAAATTTCAGGATCGTTTCCACGACGTCAAAAACATCAGGAGTATGTGGCAAGGCATACGGGCGATTACAGACTACAACTCACCCTCCCCCCCCCCGGTGGGTGTAGTTGATGCTGACTTTCTAAATGGTCTAAATAACTTCTTTGGGAGGTTCGAGGCACTAAACGGCACTCCAGCAGTTAAAACTGTCCCCCATCAGGAAGAGGAGGTACTCTGCCTTGACTCCGCCGATGTGTTGAAGACCCTGAGGAGAGTCAACCCCTGTAAGGCCCCTGGCCCCGACAACATTCCTGGGCGTGTGTTCAGGGAATGTGCAAGTCATCTGGCTGGGGTCATCACAGACATTTTTAACACCTCGCTGGGCCAAGCCACAGTGCCGGCGTGCTTTAAGACTGCCTCCATCATTCCGGTGCCGAAGAAACCTCAAATCACCTCATTTAATGATTACCGGCCTGTTGCACTGACTCCGGTTATGATGAAGTGCTTCGAAAGGCTGCTTAAAGGTCACATCGTTTCCAGACTCCCCCTATTATTTGACCCGTTCCAGTTTGCCGACCGGCAAAACCGCTCCACTCAGGACGCCATCTCCTCCGTTCTTCACCTGAGCCTGGCTCACCTGGAGGAGAAGAACACCCATGTGCGGAGGCTGTTCCTGGACTTCAGCTCAGCGTTTAACACCATCATCCCACAGCATCTGGTAGGAAAATTGGAACACCTGGGCTTCAACACCCCCCTTCGCAACTGGCTGCTAGACTTCCTCACCAACAGACCTCAGTCAGTCCGGGTCGGACAGAACACCTCTGATGTCATCACCCTCAGCACAGGCTCCCTTCAGGGCTGCGTCCTGAGCCCCCTGCTGTGCACCCTGATGACACACGACTGCGTCCTCAGGTTCACCACCAATCACATCGTGAAGTCAGCAGACGACACAACGGTGGTGGGGCTCATCAGAGACAACAACGACCTGGACTACAGAGAGGAGGTGGAGCAGCTGGTGGGCTGGTGCAGAGAAAACAGCCTGATCCTGAATGAGGAGAAGATGAAGGAGATCATCGTCGACTTCAGGAAAAAACAGCCTCACCACGCTCCACTGATCATCAACAGCTCAGCTGTGGAGGTGGTCAGCACCACCAAATTCCTGGGGGTCCACATCACAGAAGACCTCACCTGGACTATGAACACTACGGCACTGGTCAAGAGGGCACAGAAGCGCTTGTACTTCCTGCGGAGGATGAGGAGAGCCCACCTGCCCCCACCCATCATGAGGACGTTCTACAGGAGCACCATAGAGAGCATTCTGACAAGCTGTCTCTCTGTGTGGTGTGGAGGCTGCACCGCCTCCGATTGGAAGAACGTGAGGAGAGTGGTGAGGACAGCAGAGAGGATCATAGGGGCTCCTCTTCCCTCCATTCAGGACATTTCATCTCAGCGCTGCATGTCCCGTGCCCGTAACATCATCAATGACCCATCACACCCCCACCATGGACTGTTCTCCCTGCTGCCCTCTGGGAAGAGGTTTGCAGCATCCGCTGCAGGTCCACCAGGTTCTGCAACAGCTTTTTCCCTGCTGTCATCAGACTGTTGAACACTAGAACTGTTGAGCTCTAAACTGAACTCTGCATCACACATTCACAGAACTGTACTTTATGACACTACGGACCTCTATCTTGCGCTATCTCGCACTACCAACTTTACTGAACTTGTATAAACCCTTTAAATAGAAGTTTAATACATGGTTTAGCATTCCTCTGCACACTCTTGAATACTGTTTTGCCTACTTGCACTATTGCATAATTATCACTGCTGCACTTTATACTTATTTTTAATATATATATATATATATATATATAGTATATATGTATATATATATATTTTCATAGGATATGTTACTTCTATTCAACTGCAATATCACTACTTTGTTGTAAGACGTATGCAACGGAATTTCGTTTTGTATGCACCATGTGCAGACAAGATGACAATAAAGTTTGTCTAAGTCTAAGTCATGTCAGGTCAGCTGTCTGGAGAGAGAGAGAAGTCAGGACCTGCGGGCGGAGCACCACCGTGCCACCGCCGCCATGACGGAACTCAAAAGCAAACTCCATGAGGAGAAGCAGAAAGAGTTAGCCATTACCAGGGAGACATTACTGCGGCAGCATGAAATGGAGCTGATGAGAGTGATCAAAATCAAAGATGGAGAGATCCAGCGACTGAATGCCTTGGTCCTCAGCCTGAGGGACGGCTCCATGGACAAGGTGATCCGCTCTATCCGTGTCTGACTATCCGCACGCCACGTCGGGCTTCGATGCGGCCGCTACCGTATTGTGTAGCTTGTCCCCAGTAAGCGTCGCGGCGCTCCGTTGCGGTCTCAACGGCCCGGTGTGGCGCAATGTCTGCTCAGGTGAGGAGGGGGGGCGCTTTGCTGGCGGAGGTGGAGGAGACGCGGCGGTGTCGGGAGACCGAGCGGTGTCGCCTCCACCAGGAGCGCGGAAGAAGCCCTGGCAGCGGCCCAGCAGGCCTGGCAGTCCCGAGCGGCCGAGCTCCGATCGGCTCATCACCAGCATCGGGAGGAGCTGAGCCGAACCAAGAGAGACTGCGAGAGGGAGATCCGCCGACTGGTAGGACTGATCAGATACGCGGTGCGTGGCTATGTTCCCAATTTCGTTGTATACCTGCAGTGCAATGACACCTAAGGCATTCTATTCTATTCTATTTCACAAGAAGAAAATGTCCGGTTGCTCGCTTTGCTTTTGTCACAGCAAAGGTGTTCTAGTCGATTCCAGAAAAAAATTGGCCGGTTGCTCTCTTTGTTTTTGTCACAATTCTGGCAAATGAGTTTGCCCGCCTGCCTGAGCGCTCCCCGTTTGTACATCCAGACGGATGAGATCAAGCTGAAAGACAGAGCGGTTAGTGTTTTGGATGAAGCCCTGGGGCCGGCCACGTCCACCGCCTTCAGCTGCAGACTCAGGCTGCCGAGCAGCAGATCGCTGCCCTGAGGGATTCCCAAAGGGCGGGCCTAAACTACCCTGGAAGTGGGGTCAACGCCGCTACTAGCAATCCTCTTCATTGCGTAAGCCACCTCATCACACACTTGCAGTACGCATGACTTAGTTCGTTGCTGGAGGAAGGTAGCACAAAAACAGTTTTGAACTTTGAACGAGTGCTTGTGTGTGTGTGTTGCGGGGCGTTTTCAGTCTCAGGAGGATCGGGACACGCGACGGTTTCATCTGAAAATCGCTGAGCTCAGCGCAGTCATCAGGAAACTGGAGGATCGAAACGCCCTGCTTTCTGAAGAGCGCAATGAACTGGTAATTTATTGACGGCACGCTTGAAGGTTTGCGCTACGTTTGATGCGCGCCATCCAGCGAGGCACCCATTGCGCTTGCTTATTAGTTGAGCGGCGCGGCGAGTCGGTTGCCTGGTAGATGTCTTTTATTGGGAGCCAAAGCCACGATTCCGTTCAAACCGATGCAAAAGGAATGGATACGTTCTGGCCCGCGTGTTGTGCGTCTTTCACATCCCGCACTTCATGCTTGCAGCTAAAGCGACTGAGAGAAACAGAAAGCCAGTTTCTGCCACTCCTGTACAAAAACAAACGCCTGAGCAGGAAGAATGAAGAACTCTCGCTGGTGCTGTGTCGCCTTGAAAACAAAGTGCGCTTTGTCACCCAGGAGAACGAGGAGATGGCAAGCTTGGTAAGTCGACGCGGACAACGGCGGCGTGCCAACAGAGTCCACTGCATTTGTGTTCCACAGAGAAGGCCTAGTTCGCTCAATGACCTGGACCGCGGTTGCGGCCAGCAGGACGGTGAAATGGAGTTCCTTCAAGTTGTGGAGCAGCGGCACATCATCGACGACTTGTCCAAGGTCTTCAGGCAGGCGACTCGGTGCACGTACGGCAGCGCCGCGCTCGCTCGCTGTCGCCAGGAAACCTTTTCCGTCCAAAGCTTGGCCGGCGGCCGCCATCCAAAAAATTGGCCCCTTAAATTCCGACCTTTCAAGCAGGAGCATTGTGCGCACGCGTTTGAACACGCTTTAGACTTGTTTTGCCGTTTTCAGCAGCTCAAAGCTCCCGTTTTGTCAGCGCCTTTGCCACTCGCTGTGCGCTGAAAACGACGGACTTGCCCGGCTGCTCAGCCCGTCAACCATGAGCCGCGAGCGCGACGTCATTGTCCGTAGGCAGCTAGTGGCAAAATGCACCCTGTTAGAGTTGCGCTCGCTCCAACTTATTTTGCAAGAACCACACGGGAGACAAGTAAGTTCTTTTGGACACCTGCAGGTGGAGAGTCCATCCGTTGTACGAATGAAGTCTGACTCTCGGCTCCTGCACGAGCATTTTAATTAAGAGAAACAGGGTGGGTGTAAGAGTGGATTGAATAGAGGAAGCCCTTGACCTCTAGTCAAAACATAGCAAGGGGTGTTTTACGACTTTGTGTAGGAAGGGATAAGCGATAGGGATAAATAAGGGATAAATAATATTATTTATTACAGGTCGCAGTCAAAGTCAAAGCAACACAATGATACGATAAAGATAATCTGGAAAACCCTGACACACCCTGTAGTTGTCACTTTTGGAAAAGACGAGCGTCCCTCCAATCATCGCCGGTGACGTGTTTTTCAGGCTCTGGAGACAGGAGCTCATGTCAGAAATGTCATTGTGAGTCGCGTTTGTTTCTGCGCCGGAGCCGTTCGTTCCCTTTGCATCCAAAGAATCTCAAAGGCGGATTATTTGTGTCGACAGGAGAGAGATTTGCTGCTACGATACCGACGTCGAGAATCTCTGAGGAGGAACAAAGCGTGAGGTCCTGCAAGGTGAGTCTGTTTGTTTGCGGCTGCTTGGTGTTGCGCAAGATGAAATGGCCTTTTTCTCGCTATCGTTCCTCTCGTCGATTCATCGTGAGGTGTCGCTTCAGTTTGTTCAGAGAGATGTTCGCTTCCGCGCCCGCAGGTCATCGAAACATTTTACGGCTACGACGAAGACGTGTTGGTGGACTCGGACGGATCGTCCTTGTCTTTTCACACCGACAGAACCCCCGACACGGAACCCGAAGAGGTAGCCCGCCATTTCTGCCAGCGTATTGGCACCAAACATTCCTCTTCAGCCTGGAATCGGACTCGTCTTTGCGTCGCGGGTGCTTTGTCGCCGGTCTGACTGATTCTGGTACTAGTGCTGTGTTGCATTGGTGTGTGCATGAAGAGGCGGAGCTTCGCTACCGCCAGCTGACGCAAGAATATCAAGCGCTGCAACGAGCCTACGCTCTGCTAGCCCAGACCAGCGAAAGGGGACTACGACGCCGAGAAGGAGATCAAGGTGGCGCCCCTTCCCGCAACCCCCGGCCGGGTCGCAGCCTCCCCGTTCTCACCCAGCCTCGGGTGTTCTCTGGTCTGAAAGGAGGAGGAGGAGCCTCCCTCCTCCTCCTTTCAGACCAGAGAAAAGCTGATGGTAGAAATGGGTCACTATCAAAGCAGAGTAGCAGATCTGGAGTCAGCGCTGAAGCAACAAGGACAGGTAAGCTCATCAATGAGCACACCTTTTTCTCAGACAAAATAGCTACATTCTTCAGTCACTCATCCGTCTGGCATTACTGGACCAACCCCCCCCCCCCCCCCCGAACGTGGCTGGGAAAATGCGGAGAAAAGCAAATGTCATTTTCCAGTCAACCAAAGAATTTGTGGATGAAAATGACACAACATTCCAAAGCTGTCCACGCGTTTGTCTCTTCTAGAATGTCAAGTGGGTGGAGGAGAAGCAGCTGCTGCCTCAGAGCAATCAGCAGTTGGCCGAAAAGGTGACGGAAAGAAAGGCGCTGGGCGGAGTCGCTTGGCGTCACACCTGTCGGGAAGCCCCGCAGATGAGGTCTGACTGTCTTTTCAGGTCAGGCGGATGGAGGCGGAAGAAGCGCGTCTGAAAGAGCACATCCAGGATATCCGAGACCAAAACGAACTGCTTGAGTTCCGCATCCTGGAGATGGAGGTGGGAAGACTCGCACAAGCGTGTTGAGGCCAGAGATGTGACGGACGGACGGACGGACGGACGGACGGATGCATGCCTCTGCCTTTCAGGAGAGGGAGTGGCGCTCCCCCGTCTTGAAGTTTCTGCAAGTCCGTTTCCCAGACGGCCTCAGCCCTTTGCAGATCTACTGCGAGGCCGAGGGCGTGAGCGTACGTAAGGCGTCCCTCGCAACCCTAACCTTAACCCGAGGTCCCAGAACACCTTACATTGCTCCTTGCGCCTTTCCCCCGGACATCGTCATCAGTGATCTGATGAAGAAGCTGGACATCCTGGGCTATAACGCCGTAAGTGTATGTCGAACTCCTTATGTTCGCACTCCACGAGACTCGGCGGCTCAAATGTGACTTTTGGAAGGCTTTGCGCTGAAAGAAGCTTGTTGACGCTGTGCCTTTGGGCTCTTGCAGAATCTCACCAACGAGGAGCAGGTGGTCGTGATTCACGCCAGGACCCTTCTCACCCTAGCCGAGAAGGTAACGCGCACGTCCACGCACGCTCTCGCATTCTGCTTATGTGACAGCAGCCTTTCCTCAGTGGTTAGAATACATCAAAGTGACCAAGTCAGCACTTCAACAGAAGATGTTGGACATTGAAAGTGAGAAGGTAGACAGACACGCGACATCAGCCAAGGGGAACTCCGGCAATGTGCCCCAACAATTCTGACCTTGAGCTGTGCTAGGATATGTTCTGCAAGCAGAAGGGCTACCTGCATGAAGAGTTGGACTTCAGGAAGTGTTCCATGGACCAGGCTCATAAGGTAAGCCGCCCTCAAATCTCCCGCCGGACCACTGATGGACGAGGATTGCGGCCCAGAGGATCCTGGAGCTGGAGGCCATGTTGTACGAGGCGCTACCGCAGCGGGACTGCCCCGCCACGGACGGCGAAAAAGCCAGCCACGCTGGCGTGAATGACGTGCTGACGGCGGATCAGAGAGAAGAGCTTAGGAGCGCCGTGGACCAATGGAAGCGAGCCCTGATGTGCGAGTTGAGGGAGCGCGACGCTTGCATCCTCCAAGAGAGAATGGATCTGCTGCACAGCGCGCAACAGGTAAGGGCCCAAAGCCAGCCCGGCACTTACTTGCACGCTTACTGGCTTTTGAATGCCACTTTCCATTTGTCCGTCCTAGAGGAACAAAGAGCTGAAAGAATTCATCGAAGCTCAGAAGAGACAAATCAAACAATTGGAGGAGAAGTTTCTGTTTCTCTTTCTATTCTTCTCCTTGGCCTTCATTCTGTGGCCCTAACACCAGCTGGTGAGTGAGCTCCAGCGGCACCGCACTCGACACCTCCGATACACTGCCAGCCGGTCTCAGACGTTGGCAGACGCTCCGATGCCAACGTATACCCCCCGCCACGGTGACAGAGGCACCGCGTCACACCGGCGCTCATCCAATCAGAAGGCAGGAAAAGCAAATTCACATGCAGGGCACTTTTGAACCAGAAGAGAGCGCCACAAAAAACGGTTGTTGCCCCAAACGCGCACTAAAAAGGGTCAGAATAACAAGAGTCCCACTGGCCAGCCGGGGCCACCCGTCCAGCTGTTTCTTCAGGGGGGAAAAAAATTGGAGTCACCGGTGAGTACATTTTGCATTTAGCTCTGCTTTTCTGCTTCTGTCTTCAAGTGTGTGGCATCCTGCGATCAAAGAGTCAGCCAACCCCAAAGCGGTTGACCTCAACGTCCCACCACCATGCCTACCAGAGCAGGTGACGTGATGCTTTGGACATCCTTCCGTCTCAGATGCCCAAAAGTACTCTTTGCCACATCTGCGGCAATACGGTGTCTTTTCAAAGGTGCAAATAAATCCAGCGTGGGCGGAACACGCACGTCTTCGGTTTTTCCCGCTTTGTTTGTGTGACAGCTGTTGTGAAAATTTTATACAAATAAAGTTGTATAGTACAGGTTTGGCCAAGCCGCAACTCCCGAACCGCATGCGGCTCTTTTATGTTCATATCAACATTTGTGTGTGTGTGTGTGTGGGGGGGGGGGGTTGTGCGTGTTGGCTTCACTTGAGTTCAATTTGGTATTTTGGTCAAAAGCGCATGTGGTGAAATTCCACAAAGTAGGATGGGCAAACACATTTCTTTAAACTATGAGTGTCAATTGGGCTCTCGAAATGGCAGGGAAAAGATGCACAGCAAAACGAAAATACGTAGATGAACACAGGACGTTTTAATCAGAGTGGGAAAGTTTCTATTTTTTGTTGAACGTGATGGCAAACCATTCTGCCTGATATGTCAGACCTCAGCGCATTTCAAAGATTCAAATCTTCAGCGCCATGCACTTCAGCTCACTCCATGCTAACATTGATCAGGCGTCGAACCCGCATCATCATGCTTAAGAGGTGGCCATGCTAACCAGTGCGCCATTATGTCAACGCATAATAACTAAGTCTACTGGTCAAAACAGCGGTTACTATATGACGTCGCTACGTCGTGGTCACGTGACGCAGACAAGACGTCAATGGACGTGGGCAGAGTTAACTTGTTTAAAAGGGAGTAGGCAGAAGAAATATTTAATTTATTTAAATCTATTTTGAGTGCACACCATTATGCCAATGCATAACAACTGTAAATCTACTAAACAAAACAGCGGTTGCTATATGACATCTGCCACGTCGTGGTCACGTGACATACGTGACGTCGATGGGCGTAACTTTCGCCGGAATTCAAATCCGCGGGGAGAGTTAACTTGTTTAAAAGAGAGTGGGCAGAAGAATTATTTAATTTATTTAAATCTATTTGGTGTGTGCGCCATTATGTCAATGCATAACAACTGTAAGTCTACTAAACAAAACAGCGGTTGCTATTTGACGTCTGCCACGTCGTGGTCACGTGACGCGGACGTGACGTCGACGCCTACTTTACATCCCACCGATCACAGGACTCCTCGGCTGCATAACCGTGCCCCCTTCCCAACCAATCGGATTTGCTATACGCGAAAACGACGCCAATGGAAAGAGCTTCCGCCCAAATTTAAATCCGTGGGCGTGGCTCGCAGCAGGAAGTAGGAAAATGGCGGCGATGTTGACAAAGACACAGCGGATGGTAACATACGACTAACAAGAGAAATATTTTTATTTTCTGCTTGCAACTGGACCGTCCAGAGCGTACACGGTAAGTACAACTCATCGTTTTTAAAAAGAAGTACTTTTGTTGCCCTGAAAAGCGAGTGAGCGTGGCGTTTGTGGGGGACGTCGAATTTCGACGATTCTTTCTGGTCAACGGTTGTAAATGATTGTGTTGATTAAAAAAGAAAACTTGATGTAACTCTACTTTTAACTGCCGTTTCAGATAGATTTGGAATTGCATCACATCCAATTTTGCCTAGAGCGTACACGGTAAGTAACACTCGTTGTGTTTAAGGAGATTTACGTTTGTAATAGCAGAAGTGTAGCCGCGTTGCGTTGTACGTGTGAATGTTGGTCCGGGCGAAATGTTAATGTTTAATTTCATTCCTTTAGGTTCCACGGTGTTTGTTGGCTGCAAGTTTTCCACTGCAAGAAGAGGCTCATATCATTGACCAGGAGCGAGCTACAATGGTGAGTAGCCATAACATTTATGTTAAACACTTCCTATTTCATGTCTAACAGTACTTGATTTAACAAATAACCATAAATAAATACAGTGTGGGCACTGAAGTTAACATATGTGATTATACTGCCTAATCTGTCACCGAGTAGATTGTTGCAAAGTAATATAAGATCCAAAGTTGTAATTCAGAATAGTTTTCAAAAGAAGGCCATTAGAATTATATACAAGTCTGATTACCCCGAACAAGCTATTAATTAAATCACAAATTCTTCAATTCAAAGATTTGGTAGATTATCAGACAAATAATGTCTAACAGTAATTGATTTAACACATCACGATAAGTAGATTGAGTGTGGGCACTCTCAAGTTAACATATGTGATTATACTGCCTAATCTGTTACAGAGTATGTTGTTGCCAAGTAATGTAGAATAGATCCAAAGTAGTAATCCAGAATAGTTTTGAAGAGGCCATTAGAATGATAAACAAATCTGATTACCTTGAACATAATAACAAGCTAAGTGTTTAATATGTCCTATGAAGTCAAAATTGGGCACCATCATGTGGTGAAATTTGGAATTGCATCACATCCAATTTTGCCTGGGAACAAACAGATTACATAAATCTTAGTTTTGAATAAGCCACTCCTTCTCAAACAAGTAAACTCTGCCCATTTTGCGCAGTAGATGTTCTGTTAATATCTAGTATTTATACAAAGTCATAATTTAAATTGCTTTCAACCTTCATTCATCGGTTCAACCAACATTACTCGCTCTTATTACCAACTTGTATTGATTTAACTAAGCGTTTAATACTTCCTATCAGGTCTCAAATCGAGATTTGGCAAAATACAATTTCAGCAAATCCAATTTTGCCAGGGAACAAAAATAGATTAAATAAACTAAATAAGTCCTCTTCCCATTAAATAAATCAGAAAAGTCTGTCTTGTAACCAGTCCTCTTCAAACAAGTAAAGTCTGCCCATTTTGTGCCGTAGATTTTGTGTCTATGCCTAGTATTTAAACAAAATCATAATTTAAACGACTTCTTTCCTTCATTCACTTTGGAAATTTGGAATTGCAGCAAATCGAATTTTGGCAGGGAACAAAAATAGATCAATTAAACTAAATAAGTCTTCTTCCCATTAAATAAATTAAAAAAGTCTGTCTTGTAACCAGTCCTTTTCAAACAAGTAAAGTCTGCCCATTTTGTGCCGTCGATTTTGTGTTAATGCCTAGTATTTATACAAAATCATAATTTAAAGGACTTCATTCCTTCATTCACTTTGGAAATTTGGAATTGCAGCACATCAAATTTTGCCTGGGAAGAAAAGTAGATTAAATAAATTTAATAAGTCTTACTACTTCCCATTAAATAAATTAAATACGTCTTACTTGTTCCCACTCCTTTTCAAAACAGTAGTTTAAAACGAGGGCCCTTCACTCAATCTTTAACCTCAACCCCGCACGTTGTGTTGTATCTGTGAATGTTGGTTGTGGCCAAATGATAGTTTTCTTTCATTCGTTTAGGTTCCAAGAAAACTTGATGTAACTCTACTTTTAACTGCCGTTTCAGATAAGCGGGTATTACGTCGCAGTCAAATGCCGCGGATATGACGTAATTGCCCGAACCTCCGCCAAAATTCAAATCTGTTGGCGCGATGGCCGTGAGCCACTGAGCAGCGACGATTATCAACAGAAATATCTTTATTTTCTGCTTGCAACTGGACCGTCTAGAGCGTACACGGTAAGTAACACTCATTGTGTTTAAGGAGATTTACGTTTGTAATAGCAGAAGTGTAGCCGCGTTGCGTTGTACGTGTGAAAATTGGTCGAGGCGAAATGTTAATGTTTAATTTCATTCCTTTAGGTTCCACGGTGTTTGTTGGCTGCAAGTTTTCCACTGCAAGAAGAGGCTCGTATCATTGACCAGGAGCGAGCTACAATGGTGAGTAGCCATAACATTTATGTTAAACACTTCCTATTTCATGTCTAACAGTACTTGATTTAACAAATAACCATAAATAAATACAGTGTGGGCACTGAAGTTAACATATGTGATTATACTGCCTAATCTGTCACGGAGTAGATTGTTGCAAAGTAATATAAGATCCAAAGTTGTAATTCAGAATAGTTTTCAAAAGAAGGCCATTAGAATTATATACAAGTCTGATTACCCTGAACAAGCTATTAATTAAATCACAAATTCTTCAATTCAAAGATTTGGTAGATTATCAGACAAATAATGTCTAACAGTAATTGATTTAACACATCACGATAAGTAGATTGAGTGTGGGCACTCTCAAGTTAACATATGTGATTATACTGCCTAATCTGTTACAGAGTATGTTGTTGCCAAGTAATGTAGAATAGATCCAAAGTAGTAATCCAGAATAGTTTTGAAGAGGCCATTAGAATGATAAACAAATCTGATTACCTTGAACATAATAACAAGCTAAGTGTTTAATATGTCCTATGAAGTCAAAATTGGGCACCATCATGTGGTGAAATTTGGAATTGCATCACATCCAATTTTGCCTGGGAACAAACAGATTACATAAATCTTAGTTTTGAATAAGCCACTCCTTCTCAAACAAGTAAACTCTGCCCATTTTGCGCAGTAGATGTTCTGTTAATATCTAGTATTTATACAAAGTCATAATTTAAATTGCTTTCAACCTTCATTCATCGGTTCAACCAACATTACTCGCTCTTATTACCAACTTGTATTGATTTAACTAAGCGTTTAATACTTCCTATCAGGTCTCAAATCGAGATTTGGCAAAATACAATTTCAGCAAATCCAATTTTGCCAGGGAACAAAAATAGATTAAATAAACTAAATAAGTCCTCTTCCCATTAAATAAATCAGAAAAGTCTGTCTTGTAACCAGTCCTCTTCAAACAAGTAAAGTCTGCCCATTTTGTGCCGTAGATTTTGTGTCTATGCCTAGTATTTAAACAAAATCATAATTTAAACGACTTCTTTCCTTCATTCACTTTGGAAATTTGGAATTGCAGCAAATCGAATTTTGGCAGGGAACAAAAATAGATCAATTAAACTAAATAAGTCTTCTTCCCATTAAATAAATTAAAAAAGTCTGTCTTGTAACCAGTCCTTTTCAAACAAGTAAAGTCTGCCCATTTTGTGCCGTCGATTTTGTGTTAATGCCTAGTATTTATACAAAATCATAATTTAAAGGACTTCATTCCTTCATTCACTTTGGAAATTTGGAATTGCAGCACATCAAATTTTGCCTGGGAAGAAAAGTAGATTAAATAAATTTAATAAGTCTTACTACTTCCCATTAAATAAATTAAATACGTCTTACTTGTTCCCACTCCTTTTCAAAACAGTAGTTTAAAACGAGGGCCCTTCACTCAATCTTTAACCCCAACCCCGCACGTTGTGTTGTATCTGTGAATGTTGGTTGTGGCCAAATGATAGTTTTCTTTCATTCGTTTAGGTTCCAAGAAAACTTGATGTAACTCTACTTTTAACTGCCGTTTCAGATAAGCGGGTATTACGTCGCAGTCATGTGCCGTGGATATGACGTAATTGCCCGAACCTCCGCCAAAATTCAAATCTGTTGGCGCGATGGCCATGAGCCACTGAGCAGCGACGATTATCAACAGAAATATCTTTATTTTCTGCTTGCAACTGGACCGTCTAGAGCGTACACGGTAAGTAACACTCATTGTGTTTAAGGAGATTTACGTTTGTAATAGCAGAAGTGTAGCCGCGTTGCGTTGTACGTGTGAAAATTGGTCGAGGCGAAATGTTAATGTTTAATTTCATTCCTTTAGGTTCCACGGTGTTTGTTGGCTGCAAGTTTTCCACTGCAAGAAGAGGCTCGTATCATTGACCAGGAGCGAGCTACAATGGTGAGTAGCCATAACATTTATGTTAAACACTTCCTATTTCATGTCTAACAGTACTTGATTTAACAAATAACCATAAATAAATACAGTGTGGGCACTGAAGTTAACATATGTGATTATACTGCCTAATCTGTCACGGAGTAGATTGTTGCAAAGTAATATAAGATCCAAAGTTGTAATTCAGAATAGTTTTCAAAAGAAGGCCATTAGAATTATATACAAGTCTGATTACCCTTAACATAACAACAAGCTATTAATTAAATCACAAATTCTTCAATTCAAAGATTTGGTAGATTATCAGACAAATAATGTCTAACAGTAATTGATTTAACACATCACGATAAGTAGATTGAGTGTGGGCACTCTCAAGTTAACAGATATGATTATACTGCCTAATCTGTTACAGAGTATGTTGTTGCCAAGTAATGTAGAATAGATCCAAAGTAGTAATCCAGAATAGTTTTGAAGAGGCCATTAGAATGATAAACAAATCTGATTACCTTGAACATAATAACAAGCTAAGTGTTTAATATGTCCTATGAAGTCAAAATTGGGCACCATCATGTGGTGAAATTTGGAATTGCATCACATCCAATTTTGCCTGGGAACAAACAGATTACATAAATCTTAGTTTTGAATAAGCCACTCCTTCTCAAACAAGTAAACTCTGCCCATTTCGCGCAGTAGATGTTCTGTTAATATCTAGTATTTATACAAAGTCATAATTTAAATTGCTTTCAACCTTCATTCATCGGTTCAACCAACATTACTCGCTCTTATTACCAACTTGTATTGATTTAACTAAGCGTTTAATACTTCCTATCAGGTCTCAAGGCAAGATTTGGCAAAATACAATTTCAGCAAATCCAATTTTGCCAGGGAACAAAAATAGATTAAATAAACTAAATAAGTCCTCGTCTTACTTGTTCCCACTCCTTTACAAAAAAGTAGTTTAAAACGAGGTCCCTTCACTCAACCTTTAACCCTATTTATTCACCTTCTAGGCTAAGTGTTAAAGGCTAAGTGTTAAAGGCTAAGTGTTAAAGGCTAAGTGTTAGAGGCTAAGTGCCAGAGGCTAGGCGCCAGAGGCGAGTTTTTGTGGGCTGAAGTTTTAGTGGGGTTAGTGTGAATACAATCCAAAAGAATACAACAGAATACAATACAATAGAATATAATACATAGATTAAATTCAATAGCTCTTACTACTTCCCATTAAATAAATTAAATACGTCTTACTTGTTCCCAATCCTTTTCAAAAAAGTAGTTTAAAACGAGGGCCCTTCACTCAACCTTTAACCTCAACCCCGCACGTCACATTGTGTTGTATCTGTGAATGTTGGTTGTGGCCAAATGATAGTTTTCTTTCATTCGTTTAGGTTCCACGGTGTTTGTTGGCTATGTTTTCCACTGTCAGAAGGATGAAAATACAAAGTACAACGCTTGGACGTGGGCGAAGACGTCACCGGTGAGTCCTTCCTTCCTATTTATTTACCTTCTAGATGCTAGAGGCTAAGTGTTAGAGGCTAAGTGTTAGAGGCTAAGTGTTAAACACAATACGAACAACACAACGATACTGCACTGAACAACACGATACCGCACTGAGAAACACGATACCGCACTGAACAACACGATACCGCACTGAACAACACCATGCCGCACTGAACACCATGCCACACTGAACAACACCATCCCGCACTGAACAACACCATGCCGCACTAAACAACACCATGCCGCACTGAACAACACCATGCCTCACTGAACGACACCATGCCGCACTGAAAGACACCATGCCGCACTGAACGACACCATGCCGCACTGAAAGACACCATCCCGCACTGAACACCATGCCGCACTGAACAACACCATCCTGCACTGAACAACACCATCCCGCACTGAACAACACCATGCCGCACTGAACAACATTATGCCGCACTGAACATTATGCCGCACTGAACAACACCATGCCGCACTGAACAACACCATGCCGCACTGAACAACATTATGCCACACTAAACAACACCATGCCGCACTGAACAACACCATGCCGCACTGAACAACACCATGCCGCACTGAACAACATTATGCCGCACTGAACAACACCATGCCGCACTGAACAACACCATCCTGCACTGAACAACACCATTCCGCATTGAACACCATGCCGCACTGAACAACACCATCCCGCACTGAACAACACCATCCCGCACTGAACAACACCATGCCGCACTGAACAACATTATGCCGCACTGAACAACATTATGCCGCACTGAACAACACCATGCCGCACTGAACAACACCATGCCGCACTGAACAACACCATGCCGCACTGAACAACATTATAACGCACTGAACAACACCATCCCGCACTGAACAACACCATGCCGCACTAAACAACATTATGCCGCACTGAACAACATTATGCCGAAATGAACAACACCATGCCGCACTGAACAACACCATGCCGCACTGAACAACACCATCCTGCACTGAACAACACCATCCCGCACTGAACAACACCATGCCGCACTGAACAACACCATGCCGCACTGAAAAACACCATGCCGCAATGAACAACACCATCCCGCACTGAACAACATTATGCCGCACTGAACAACATTATGCCGCACTGAACAACATTATGCCGCACTGAACAACACCATGCCGCACTGAACAACACCATCCTGCACTGAACAACACCATCCCGCACTGAACAACACCATGCCGCACTGAACAACATTATGGCGCACTGAACAACATTATGCCGCACTGAACAACACCATGCCGCACTGAACAACACCATGCCGCACTGAACAACACCATGCCGCAATGAACAACACCATCCCGCACTGAACAACACCATGCCGCACTGAGCAACACCATGCCGCACTGAACAACACCATCCTGCACTGAACAACACCATGCCGCACTGAACAACACCATTCCGCACTGAACAACACCATGCCGCACTGAACAACATTACGCCGCACTGAACAACACCATGCCGCACTGAACAACACCATGCCGCACTGAACAACACCATGCTGCACTGAACAACATTATGCTGCACTGAACAACACGATCCTGCATTGAACAACACCATGCCGCACTGAACAACACCATCCTGCACTGAACAACACCATCCTGCACTGAACAACACCACCCCGCACTGAACAACACGATCCCGCATTGAACACCATCCCGCACTGAACAACACCATGCCGCACTGAACAACACCATGCCGCACTGAACAACACCATGCCGCACTGAACAACACCATGCCGCACTGAACAACACCATGCCGCACTGAACAACACCATGCCGCACTGAACAACATTATGCCGCACTGAACAACACCATGCCGCACTGAACAACACCATCCCGCACTGAACAACACCATGCCGCATTGAACAACACCATGCCGCACTGAACAACACCATCCTGCACTGAACAACACCATCCCGCACTAAACAACACCATGCCGCACTGAACAACATTATGGCGCACTGGACAACATTATGCCGCACTGAACAACACCATGCCGCACTGAACAACACCATGCCGCACTGAACAACACCATGCCGCACTGAACAACACCATGCCGCACTGAACAACATTATGCCGCACTGAACAACACCATGCCGCACTGAACAACACCATGCCGCACTGAACAACATTATGCCGCACTGAACAACACCATGCCGCACTGAACAACACCATGCCGCACTGAACAACACGATCCCGCATTGAACAACACCATCCTGCACTGAACAACACCATGCCGCACTGAACAACACCATGCCGCACTGAACAACACCATTCCGCACTGAACAACACCATGCCGCACTGAACAACACCATCCTGCACTGAACAACACCATCCCGCACTGAACAACACCATGCCGCATTGAACAACACCATGCCGCACTGAACAACACCATCCTGCACTGAACAACACCATGCCGCACTGAACAACACCATGCCGCACTTAACAACACCATGCCGCACTGAACAACATTATGCCGCACTGAACAACATTATGCCGCACTAAACAACATTATGTCGCACTGAACAACACCATGCCGCACTGAACAACACCATGCTGCACTGAACAACATTATGCCGCACTGAACAACACGATCCCGCATTGAACAACACCATCCCGCAGTGAACAACACCATGCCGCATTGAACAACACCATGCCGCACTGAACAACACCATGCTGCACTGAACAACATTATGCTGCACTGAACAACACGATCCTGCATTGAACAACACCTTTCCACACTGAACAACACCATGCCGCACTGAACAACATTATGCCGCACTGAACAACACCATGCCGCACTGAACAACACCATGCCGCACTGAACAACACCATGCCGCACTGAACAACACCATGCCGCAATGAACAACACCATCCCGCACTGAACAACACCATGCCGCATTGAACAACACCATGCCGCACTGAACAACACCATCCCGCACTGAACAACACCACCCCGCACTGAACAACACGATCCCGCATTGAACAACACCATCCCGGACTGAACAACACCATGCCGCACTGAACAACACCATTCCGCACTGAACAACACCATGCCGCACTGAACAACACCATGCCGCACTGAACAACACCATCCTGCACTGAACAACACCATCCCGCACTGAACAACACCATGCCGCATTGAACAACACCATGCCGCACTGAACAACACCATCCTGCACTGAACAACACCATGCCGCACTGAACAACACCATGCCGCACTGAACAACACCATGCCGCACTGAACAACATTATGCCGCACTGAACAACATTATGCCGCACTAAACAACATTATGTCGCACTGAACAACACCATGCCGCACTGAACAACACCATGCTGCACTGAACAACATTATGCCGCACTGAACAACACGATCCCGCATTGAACAACACCATCCCGCAGTGAACAACACCATGCCGCATTGAACAACACCATGCCGCACTGAACAACACCATGCTGCACTGAACAACATTATGCTGCACTGAACAACACGATCCTGCATTGAACAACACCATGCCGCACTGAACAACACCATCCTGCACTGAACAACACCTTTCCACACTGAACAACACCATGCCGCACTGAACAACATTATGCCGCACTGAACAACACCATGCCGCACTGAACAACACCATGCCGCACTGAACAACACCATGCCGCACTGAACAACACCATGCCGCAATGAACAACACCATCCCGCACTGAACAACACCATGCCGCATTGAACAACACCATGCCGCACTGAACAACACCATCCCGCACTGAACAACACCACCCCGCACTGAACAACACGATCCCGCATTGAACAACACCATCCCGGACTGAACAACACCATGCCGCACTGAACAACACCATTCCGCACTGAACAACACCATGCCGCACTGAACAACACCATGCCGCACTGAACAACACCATCCTGCACTGAACAACACCATCCCGCACTGAACAACACCATGCCGCACTGAACAACATTATGGCGCACTGAACAACATTATGCCGCACTGAACAACACCATGCCGCACTGAACAACACCATGCCGCACTGAACAACACCATGCCGCACTGAACAACATTATGCCGCACTGAACAACATTATGCCGCACTGAACAACACCATGCCGCACTGAACAACACCATGCCGCACTGAACAACACCATGCCGCACTGAACAACACGACGTCGCACTGAACAACACGACGCCGCACAGAACAACACGACGCCGCACAGAATAACACAATACCGCACAGAACAACACAATACCGCACAAACAGTTTTAGATAATATTACGTCGCAGTCATGTGACGCGGACATGACGTCAATAGGCGGAACTCACGGCAAAATTATAATCCGTGGGCGTGGCTTGCAACAGGAAGTAGGAAAGCGGCAGTTCTGGCAAACAAGACACAGCTGTTAGTAACACGATGACTAACAAGGCAAATATTTTTGTTTTCAGCTTGCAACTTGACCGTCTAGAGCGTACAAGGTAATTACAACTGTTTTTTTTTAGCCCTGAAAAGCGAGGGAGTGTGGCGTTTGGGAGGAATGTCGAACTCGGCGTCTGCTTCCAGCCACAGACGCCAAATTTCGACGATTATTTCGACTGGTCAACGGTTGTAAATTATTGCGTTGACTAAAAGCTTTATTTAACTCTACTCTTAACTTTGCCGTTTCAGATATGCGGGTATTACACCGCGGAAATGACGTCAATAGGCTGAACTCTCGCCAAAATTCAAATCTGTGGGCGCAATGGCCTTGAGCGAGACACCGGATACAAACACGACGATTATCAACAGAAATATCTTTATTTTCCGCTTGCAAGTGGACCGTCTAGAGCGTACACGGTAAGTACAACTCATTGTGTTTACGTTTACAAAAGATTTACGTTTGTGTAGTTTGCGTTGCGTTGTATCTGTGAATGTTGGTTGAGGCTAAATGTTAATGTTTAATTTCATTCCTTTAGGTTCCACGGTGTTTGTTGGCTGTATGTTTTCCACTGCAAGAAGAGGCTCGTATCATTGACCAGCAGGAGCTACAATGGTGAGTACCCCTTTCGTCTTCCATTTATGTTAAACACTTCCTATTTCATGTCTAACAGTACTCGATTTAACAAATAACCATAAATAAATACAGTGTGGGCAGTCACGTTAACATATGTGATTATCCTGCCTAATATGTTTATCACAAATATGTCACTAATCACTAATATGTTTATTTGTTTATCACAACACCTTTGGACCTTCAGCAATCGATTATTTACCTTCATCTACATAGAGACAGAACGATGGTGTCTTAAACATCTCATTCATTTCACCAAATAACTTCACGCAGGTGGATAACGGCCGTCTCGGTCACGCTATGTTGCGTGATGCAGTTTTGAAGAACCAAATGCATTTATTCAATGAATAAGTCAAGCTAGTTCTATGTTTATGATGTTGTAAGTTACGGTACCGATTGAAGTTGAGTTCGAAGCCAGTGGAAAACAGCGCTGCGTTTGTGCTCTCCAGGTACAAATGTTGTGATCTCTGACTGACGACCGGGCGAGACTCGAGTAAGAGATGTCCAAACGAGCTCCGGCAGGGCGGGCCAAGGCGGAGCGAACGGACGCCCTTCAGGCCGCCAATGACGAGCTGAGAACCAAACTGATGGACGTCCAGTTAGAACTTCAGCAGGAGAAGAACAAGGTGAAAACCTCAACAGACAGACACTGCCTGCCTCCCTGCCTGCCTCCCTGCCTGCCTCCCTGCCTGCCTCCCTCCCTCCCAGTTTTCCCGATGTAGATTAGACATGCGTGTGCCATGACTGTGTCAGCCTACATCAACAAATGCACCGAGGACGTCAGCACCACTAAGAATATCATCACCCGGGGCAACCAACGACCCTGGATGACTGAGGAGGTACGTCAAACGCTACGAGCGCGGAACTCTGCCTTCAAGTCTGGCGACAAGGAGACACTGAGGACAGCGAGAGCCAACTTGAACCGTGCCATCAGGATAGCGAAGCGAGACCGCAGTCGAAAATTTCAGGATCGTTTCCACGACGTCAAAAACATCAGGAGTATGTGGCAAGGCATACGGGCGATTACAGACTACAACTCACCCTCCCCCCCCCCGGTGGGTGTAGTTGATGCTGACTTTCTAAATGGTCTAAATAACTTCTTTGGGAGGTTCGAGGCACTAAACGGCACTCCAGCAGTTAAAACTGTCCCCCATCAGGAAGAGGAGGTACTCTGCCTTGACTCCGCCGATGTGTTGAAGACCCTGAGGAGAGTCAACCCCTGTAAGGCCCCTGGCCCCGACAACATTCCTGGGCGTGTGTTCAGGGAATGTGCAAGTCATCTGGCTGGGGTCATCACAGACATTTTTAACACCTCGCTGGGCCAAGCCACAGTGCCGGCGTGCTTTAAGACTGCCTCCATCATTCCGGTGCCGAAGAAACCTCAAATCACCTCATTTAATGATTATCGGCCTGTTGCACTGACTCCGGTTATGATGAAGTGCTTCGAAAGGCTGCTTAAAGGTCACATCGTTTCCAGACTCCCCCTATTATTTGACCCGTTCCAGTTTGCCGACCGGCAAAACCGCTCCACTCAGGACGCCATCTCCTCCGTTCTTCACCTGAGCCTGGCTCACCTGGAGGAGAAGAACACCCATGTGCGGAGGCTGTTCCTGGACTTCAGCTCAGCGTTTAACACCATCATCCCACAGCATCTGGTAGGAAAATTGGAACACCTGGGCTTCAACACCCCCCTTCGCAACTGGCTGCTAGACTTCCTCACCAACAGACCTCAGTCAGTCCGGGTCGGACAGAACACCTCTGATGTCATCACCCTCAGCACAGGCTCCCTTCAGGGCTGCGTCCTGAGCCCCCTGCTGTGCACCCTGATGACACACGACTGCGTCCTCAGGTTCACCACCAATCACATCGTGAAGTCAGCAGACGACACAACGGTGGTGGGGCTCATCAGAGACAACAACGACCTGGACTACAGAGAGGAGGTGGAGCAGCTGGTGGGCTGGTGCAGAGAAAACAGCCTGATCCTGAATGAGGAGAAGATGAAGGAGATCATCGTCGACTTCAGGAAAAAACAGCCTCACCACGCTCCACTGATCATCAACAGCTCAGCTGTGGAGGTGGTCAGCACCACCAAATTCCTGGGGGTCCACATCACAGAAGACCTCACCTGGACTATGAACACTACGGCACTGGTCAAGAGGGCACAGAAGCGCTTGTACTTCCTGCGGAGGATGAGGAGAGCCCACCTGCCCCCACCCATCATGAGGACGTTCTACAGGAGCACCATAGAGAGCATTCTGACAAGCTGTCTCTCTGTGTGGTGTGGAGGCTGCACCGCCTCCGATTGGAAGAACGTGAGGAGAGTGGTGAGGACAGCAGAGAGGATCATAGGGGCTCCTCTTCCCTCCATTCAGGACATTTCATCTCAGCGCTGCATGTCCCGTGCCCGTAACATCATCAATGACCCATCACACCCCCACCATGGACTGTTCTCCCTGCTGCCCTCTGGGAAGAGGTTTGCAGCATCCGCTGCAGGTCCACCAGGTTCTGCAACAGCTTTTTCCCTGCTGTCATCAGACTGTTGAACACTAGAACTGTTGAGCTCTAAACTGAACTCTGCATCACACATTCACAGAACTGTACTTTATGACACTACGGACCTCTATCTTGCGCTATCTCGCACTACCAACTTTACTGAACTTGTATAAACCCTTTAAATAGAAGTTTAATACATGGTTTAGCATTCCTCTGCACACTCTTGAATACTGTTTTGCCTACTTGCACTATTGCATAATTATCACTGCTGCACTTTATACTTATTTTTAATATATATATATATATATATATATAGTATATATGTATATATATATATTTTCATAGGATATGTTACTTCTATTCAACTGCAATATCACTACTTTGTTGTAAGACGTATGCAACGGAATTTCGTTTTGTATGCACCATGTGCAGACAAGATGACAATAAAGTTTGTCTAAGTCTAAGTCATGTCAGGTCAGCTGTCTGGAGAGAGAGAGAAGTCAGGACCTGCGGGCGGAGCACCACCGTGCCACCGCCGCCATGACGGAACTCAAAAGCAAACTCCATGAGGAGAAGCAGAAAGAGTTAGCCATTACCAGGGAGACATTACTGCGGCAGCATGAAATGGAGCTGATGAGAGTGATCAAAATCAAAGATGGAGAGATCCAGCGACTGAATGCCTTGGTCCTCAGCCTGAGGGACGGCTCCATGGACAAGGTGATCCGCTCTATCCGTGTCTGACTATCCGCACGCCACGTCGGGCTTCGATGCGGCCGCTACCGTATTGTGTAGCTTGTCCCCAGTAAGCGTCGCGGCGCTCCGTTGCGGTCTCAACGGCCCGGTGTGGCGCAATGTCTGCTCAGGTGAGGAGGGGGGGCGCTTTGCTGGCGGAGGTGGAGGAGACGCGGCGGTGTCGGGAGACCGAGCGGTGTCGCCTCCACCAGGAGCGCGGAAGAAGCCCTGGCAGCGGCCCAGCAGGCCTGGCAGTCCCGAGCGGCCGAGCTCCGATCGGCTCATCACCAGCATCGGGAGGAGCTGAGCCGAACCAAGAGAGACTGCGAGAGGGAGATCCGCCGACTGGTAGGACTGATCAGATGCGCGGTGCGTGGCTATGTTCCCAATTTCGTTGTATACCTGCAGTGCAATGACACCTAAGGCATTCTATTCTATTCTATTTCACAAGAAGAAAATGTCCGGTTGCTCGCTTCGCTTTTGTCACAGCAAAGGTGTTCTAGTCGATTCCAGAAAAAAATTGGCCGGTTGCTCTCTTTGTTTTTGTCACAATTCTGGCAAATGAGTTTGCCCGCCTGCCTGAGCGCTCCCCGTTTGTACATCCAGACGGATGAGATCAAGCTGAAAGACAGAGCGGTTAGTGTTTTGGATGAAGCCCTGGGGCCGGCCACGTCCACCGCCTTCAGCTGCAGACTCAGGCTGCCGAGCAGCAGATCGCTGCCCTGAGGGATTCCCAAAGGGCGGGCCTAAACTACCCTGGAAGTGGGGTCAACGCCGCTACTAGCAATCCTCTTCATTGCGTAAGCCACCTCATCACACACTTGCAGTACGCATGACTTAGTTCGTTGCTGGAGGAAGGTAGCACAAAAACAGTTTTGAACTTTGAACGAGTGCTTGTGTGTGTGTGTTGCGGGGCGTTTTCAGTCTCAGGAGGATCGGGACACGCGACGGTTTCATCTGAAAATCGCTGAGCTCAGCGCAGTCATCAGGAAACTGGAGGATCGAAACGCCCTGCTTTCTGAAGAGCGCAATGAACTGGTAATTTATTGACGGCACGCTTGAAGGTTTGCGCTACGTTTGATGCGCGCCATCCAGCGAGGCACCCATTGCGCTTGCTTATTAGTTGAGCGGCGCGGCGAGTCGGTTGCCTGGTAGATGTCTTTTATTGGGAGCCAAAGCCACGATTCCGTTCAAACCGATGCAAAAGGAATGGATACGTTCTGGCCCGCGTGTTGTGCGTCTTTCACATCCCGCACTTCATGCTTGCAGCTAAAGCGACTGAGAGAAACAGAAAGCCAGTTTCTGCCACTCCTGTACAAAAACAAACGCCTGAGCAGGAAGAATGAAGAACTCTCGCTGGTGCTGTGCCGCCTTGAAAACAAAGTGCGCTTTGTCACCCAGGAGAACGAGGAGATGGCAAGCTTGGTAAGTCGACGCGGACAACGGCGGCGTGCCAACAGAGTCCACTGCATTTGTGTTCCACAGAGAAGGCCTAGTTCGCTCAATGACCTGGACCGCGGTTGCGGCCAGCAGGACGGTGAAATGGAGTTCCTTCAAGTTGTGGAGCAGCGGCACATCATCGACGACTTGTCCAAGGTCTTCAGGCAGGCGACTCGGTGCACGTACGGCAGCGCCGCGCTCGCTCGCTGTCGCCAGGAAACCTTTTCCGTCCAAAGCTTGGCCGGCGGCCGCCATCCAAAAAATTGGCCCCTTAAATTCCGACCTTTCAAGCAGGAGCATTGTGCGCACGCGTTTGAACACGCTTTAGACTTGTTTTGCCGTTTTCAGCAGCTCAAAGCTCCCGTTTTGTCAGCGCCTTTGCCACTCGCTGTGCGCTGAAAACGACGGACTTGCCCGGCTGCTCAGCCCGTCAACCATGAGCCGCGAGCGCGACGTCATTGTCCGTAGGCAGCTAGTGGCAAAATGCACCCTGTTAGAGTTGCGCTCGCTCCAACTTATTTTGCAAGAACCACACGGGAGACAAGTAAGTTCTTTTGGACACCTGCAGGTGGAGAGTCCATCCGTTGTACGAATGAAGTCTGACTCTCGGCTCCTGCACGAGCATTTTAATTAAGAGAAACAGGGTGGGTGTAAGAGTGGATTGAATAGAGGAAGCCCTTGACCTCTAGTCAAAACATAGCAAGGGGTGTTTTACGACTTTGTGTAGGAAGGGATAAGCGATAGGGATAAATAAGGGATAAATAATATTATTTATTACAGGTCGCAGTCAAAGTCAAAGCAACACAATGATACGATAAAGATAATCTGGAAAACCCTGACACACCCTGTAGTTGTCACTTTTGGAAAAGACGAGCGTCCCTCCAATCATCGCCGGTGACGTGTTTTTCAGGCTCTGGAGACAGGAGCTCATGTCAGAAATGTCATTGTGAGTCGCGTTTGTTTCTGCGCCGGAGCCGTTCGTTCCCTTTGCATCCAAAGAATCTCAAAGGCGGATTATTTGTGTCGACAGGAGAGAGATTTGCTGCTACGATACCGACGTCGAGAATCTCTGAGGAGGAACAAAGCGTGAGGTCCTGCAAGGTGAGTCTGTTTGTTTGCGGCTGCTTGGTGTTGCGCAAGATGAAATGGCCTTTTTCTCGCTATCGTTCCTCTCGTCGATTCATCGTGAGGTGTCGCTTCAGTTTGTTCAGAGAGATGTTCGCTTCCGCGCCCGCAGGTCATCGAAACATTTTACGGCTACGACGAAGACGTGTTGGTGGACTCGGACGGATCGTCCTTGTCTTTTCACACCGACAGAACCCCCGACACGGAACCCGAAGAGGTAGCCCGCCATTTCTGCCAGCGTATTGGCACCAAACATTCCTCTTCAGCCTGGAATCGGACTCGTCTTTGCGTCGCGGGTGCTTTGTCGCCGGTCTGACTGATTCTGGTACTAGTGCTGTGTTGCATTGGTGTGTGCATGAAGAGGCGGAGCTTCGCTACCGCCAGCTGACGCAAGAATATCAAGCGCTGCAACGAGCCTACGCTCTGCTAGCCCAGACCAGCGAAAGGGGACTACGACGCCGAGAAGGAGATCAAGGTGGCGCCCCTTCCCGCAACCCCCGGCCGGGTCGCAGCCTCCCCGTTCTCACCCAGCCTCGGGTGTTCTCTGGTCTGAAAGGAGGAGGAGGAGCCTCCCTCCTCCTCCTTTCAGACCAGAGAAAAGCTGATGGTAGAAATGGGTCACTATCAAAGCAGAGTAGCAGATCTGGAGTCAGCGCTGAAGCAACAAGGACAGGTAAGCTCATCAATGAGCACACCTTTTTCTCAGACAAAATAGCTACATTCTTCAGTCACTCATCCGTCTGGCATTACTGGACCAACCCCCCCCCCCCCCCCCCCGAACGTGGCTGGGAAAATGCGGAGAAAAGCAAATGTCATTTTCCAGTCAACCAAAGAATTTGTGGATGAAAATGACACAACATTCCAAAGCTGTCCACGCGTTTGTCTCTTCTAGAATGTCAAGTGGGTGGAGGAGAAGCAGCTGCTGCCTCAGAGCAATCAGCAGTTGGCCGAAAAGGTGACGGAAAGAAAGGCGCTGGGCGGAGTCGCTTGGCGTCACACCTGTCGGGAAGCCCCGCAGATGAGGTCTGACTGTCTTTTCAGGTCAGGCGGATGGAGGCGGAAGAAGCGCGTCTGAAAGAGCACATCCAGGATATCCGAGACCAAAACGAACTGCTTGAGTTCCGCATCCTGGAGATGGAGGTGGGAAGACTCGCACAAGCGTGTTGAGGCCAGAGATGTGACGGACGGACGGACGGACGGACGGATGCATGCCTCTGCCTTTCAGGAGAGGGAGTGGCGCTCCCCCGTCTTGAAGTTTCTGCAAGTCCGTTTCCCAGACGGCCTCAGCCCTTTGCAGATCTACTGCGAGGCCGAGGGCGTGAGCGTACGTAAGGCGTCCCTCGCAACCCTAACCTTAACCCGAGGTCCCAGAACACCTTACATTGCTCCTTGCGCCTTTCCCCCGGACATCGTCATCAGTGATCTGATGAAGAAGCTGGACATCCTGGGCTATAACGCCGTAAGTGTATGTCGAACTCCTTATGTTCGCACTCCACGAGACTCGGCGGCTCAAATGTGACTTTTGGAAGGCTTTGCGCTGAAAGAAGCTTGTTGACGCTATGCCTTTGGGCTCTTGCAGAATCTCACCAACGAGGAGCAGGTGGTCGTGATTCACGCCAGGACCCTTCTCACCCTAGCCGAGAAGGTAACGCGCACGTCCACGCACGCTCTCGCATTCTGCTTATGTGACAGCAGCCTTTCCTCAGTGGTTAGAATACATCAAAGTGACCAAGTCAGCACTTCAACAGAAGATGTTGGACATTGAAAGTGAGAAGGTAGACAGACACGCGACATCAGCCAAGGGGAACTCCGGCAATGTGCCCCAACAATTCTGACCTTGAGCTGTGCTAGGATATGTTCTGCAAGCAGAAGGGCTACCTGGATGAAGAGTTGGACTTCAGGAAGTGTTCCATGGACCAGGCTCATAAGGTAAGCCGCCCTCAAATCTCCCGCCGGACCACTGATGGACGAGGATTGCGGCCCAGAGGATCCTGGAGCTGGAGGCCATGTTGTACGAGGCGCTACCGCAGCGGGACTGCCCCGCCACGGACGGCGAAAAAGCCAGCCACGCTGGCGTGAATGACGTGCTGACGGCGGATCAGAGAGAAGAGCTTAGGAGCGCCGTGGACCAATGGAAGCGAGCCCTGATGTGCGAGTTGAGGGAGCGCGACGCTTGCATCCTCCAAGAGAGAATGGATCTGCTGCACAGCGCGCAACAGGTAAGGGCCCAAAGCCAGCCCGGCACTTACTTGCACGCTTACTGGCTTTTGAATGCCACTTTCCATTTGTCCGTCCTAGAGGAACAAAGAGCTGAAAGAATTCATCGAAGCTCAGAAGAGACAAATCAAACAATTGGAGGAGAAGTTTCTGTTTCTCTTTCTATTCTTCTCCTTGGCCTTCATTCTGTGGCCCTAACACCAGCTGGTGAGTGAGCTCCAGCGGCACCGCACTCGACACCTCCGATACACTGCCAGCCGGTCTCAGACGTTGGCAGACGCTCCGATGCCAACGTATACCCCCCGCCACGGTGACAGAGGCACCGCGTCACACCGGCGCTCATCCAATCAGAAGGCAGGAAAAGCAAATTCACATGCAGGGCACTTTTGAACCAGAAGAGAGCGCCACAAAAAACGGTTGTTGCCCCAAACGCGCACTAAAAAGGGTCAGAATAACAAGAGTCCCACTGGCCAGCCGGGGCCACCCGTCCAGCTGTTTCTTCAGGGGGGAAAAAAATTGGAGTCACCGGTGAGTACATTTTGCATTTAGCTCTGCTTTTCTGCTTCTGTCTTCAAGTGTGTGGCATCCTGCGATCAAAGAGTCAGCCAACCCCAAAGCGGTTGACCTCAACGTCCCACCACCATGCCTACCAGAGCAGGTGACGTGATGCTTTGGACATCCTTCCGTCTCAGATGCCCAAAAGTACTCTTTGCCACATCTGCGGCAATACGGTGTCTTTTCAAAGGTGCAAATAAATCCAGCGTGGGCGGAACACGCACGTCTTCGGTTTTTCCCGCTTTGTTTGTGTGACAGCTGTTGTGAAAATTTTATACAAATAAAGTTGTATAGTACAGGTTTGGCCAAGCCGCAACTCCCGAACCGCATGCGGCTCTTTTATGTTCATATCAACATTTGTGTGTGTGTGTGTGTGGGGGGGGGGGGTTGTGCGTGTTGGCTTCACTTGAGTTCAATTTGGTATTTTGGTCAAAAGCGCATGTGGTGAAATTCCACAAAGTAGGATGGGCAAACACATTTCTTTAAACTATGAGTGTCAATTGGGCTCTCGAAATGGCAGGGAAAAGATGCACAGCAAAACGAAAATACGTAGATGAACACAGGACGTTTTAATCAGAGTGGGAAAGTTTCTATTTTTTGTTGAACGTGATGGCAAACCATTCTGCCTGATATGTCAGACCTCAGCGCATTTCAAAGATTCAAATCTTCAGCGCCATGCACTTCAGCTCACTCCATGCTAACATTGATCAGGCGTCGAACCCGCATCATCATGCTTAAGAGGTGGCCATGCTAACCAGTGCGCCATTATGTCAACGCATAATAACTAAGTCTACTGGTCAAAACAGCGGTTACTATATGACGTCGCTACGTCGTGGTCACGTGACGCAGACAAGACGTCAATGGACGTGGGCAGAGTTAACTTGTTTAAAAGGGAGTAGGCAGAAGAAATATTTAATTTATTTAAATCTATTTTGAGTGCACACCATTATGCCAATGCATAACAACTGTAAATCTACTAAACAAAACAGCGGTTGCTATATGACATCTGCCACGTCGTGGTCACGTGACATACGTGACGTCGATGGGCGTAACTTTCGCCGGAATTCAAATCCGCGGGGAGAGTTAACTTGTTTAAAAGAGAGTGGGCAGAAGAATTATTTAATTTATTTAAATCTATTTGGTGTGTGCGCCATTATGTCAATGCATAACAACTGTAAGTCTACTAAACAAAACAGCGGTTGCTATTTGACGTCTGCCACGTCGTGGTCACGTGACGCGGACGTGACGTCGACGCCTACTTTACATCCCACCGATCACAGGACTCCTCGGCTGCATAACCGTGCCCCCTTCCCAACCAATCGGATTTGCTATACGCGAAAACGACGCCAATGGAAAGAGCTTCCGCCCAAATTTAAATCCGTGGGCGTGGCTCGCAGCAGGAAGTAGGAAAATGGCGGCGATGTTGACAAAGACACAGCGGATGGTAACATACGACTAACAAGAGAAATATTTTTATTTTCTGCTTGCAACTGGACCGTCCAGAGCGTACACGGTAAGTACAACTCATCGTTTTTAAAAAGAAGTACTTTTGTTGCCCTGAAAAGCGAGTGAGCGTGGCGTTTGTGGGGGACGTCGAATTTCGACGATTCTTTCTGGTCAACGGTTGTAAATGATTGTGTTGATTAAAAAAGAAAACTTGATGTAACTCTACTTTTAACTGCCGTTTCAGATAGATTTGGAATTGCATCACATCCAATTTTGCCTAGAGCGTACACGGTAAGTAACACTCGTTGTGTTTAAGGAGATTTACGTTTGTAATAGCAGAAGTGTAGCCGCGTTGCGTTGTACGTGTGAATGTTGGTCCGGGCGAAATGTTAATGTTTAATTTCATTCCTTTAGGTTCCACGGTGTTTGTTGGCTGCAAGTTTTCCACTGCAAGAAGAGGCTCATATCATTGACCAGGAGCGAGCTACAATGGTGAGTAGCCATAACATTTATGTTAAACACTTCCTATTTCATGTCTAACAGTACTTGATTTAACAAATAACCATAAATAAATACAGTGTGGGCACTGAAGTTAACATATGTGATTATACTGCCTAATCTGTCACCGAGTAGATTGTTGCAAAGTAATATAAGATCCAAAGTTGTAATTCAGAATAGTTTTCAAAAGAAGGCCATTAGAATTATATACAAGTCTGATTACCCCGAACAAGCTATTAATTAAATCACAAATTCTTCAATTCAAAGATTTGGTAGATTATCAGACAAATAATGTCTAACAGTAATTGATTTAACACATCACGATAAGTAGATTGAGTGTGGGCACTCTCAAGTTAACATATGTGATTATACTGCCTAATCTGTTACAGAGTATGTTGTTGCCAAGTAATGTAGAATAGATCCAAAGTAGTAATCCAGAATAGTTTTGAAGAGGCCATTAGAATGATAAACAAATCTGATTACCTTGAACATAATAACAAGCTAAGTGTTTAATATGTCCTATGAAGTCAAAATTGGGCACCATCATGTGGTGAAATTTGGAATTGCATCACATCCAATTTTGCCTGGGAACAAACAGATTACATAAATCTTAGTTTTGAATAAGCCACTCCTTCTCAAACAAGTAAACTCTGCCCATTTTGCGCAGTAGATGTTCTGTTAATATCTAGTATTTATACAAAGTCATAATTTAAATTGCTTTCAACCTTCATTCATCGGTTCAACCAACATTACTCGCTCTTATTACCAACTTGTATTGATTTAACTAAGCGTTTAATACTTCCTATCAGGTCTCAAATCGAGATTTGGCAAAATACAATTTCAGCAAATCCAATTTTGCCAGGGAACAAAAATAGATTAAATAAACTAAATAAGTCCTCTTCCCATTAAATAAATCAGAAAAGTCTGTCTTGTAACCAGTCCTCTTCAAACAAGTAAAGTCTGCCCATTTTGTGCCGTAGATTTTGTGTCTATGCCTAGTATTTAAACAAAATCATAATTTAAACGACTTCTTTCCTTCATTCACTTTGGAAATTTGGAATTGCAGCAAATCGAATTTTGGCAGGGAACAAAAATAGATCAATTAAACTAAATAAGTCTTCTTCCCATTAAATAAATTAAAAAAGTCTGTCTTGTAACCAGTCCTTTTCAAACAAGTAAAGTCTGCCCATTTTGTGCCGTCGATTTTGTGTTAATGCCTAGTATTTATACAAAATCATAATTTAAAGGACTTCATTCCTTCATTCACTTTGGAAATTTGGAATTGCAGCACATCAAATTTTGCCTGGGAAGAAAAGTAGATTAAATAAATTTAATAAGTCTTACTACTTCCCATTAAATAAATTAAATACGTCTTACTTGTTCCCACTCCTTTTCAAAACAGTAGTTTAAAACGAGGGCCCTTCACTCAATCTTTAACCTCAACCCCGCACGTTGTGTTGTATCTGTGAATGTTGGTTGTGGCCAAATGATAGTTTTCTTTCATTCGTTTAGGTTCCAAGAAAACTTGATGTAACTCTACTTTTAACTGCCGTTTCAGATAAGCGGGTATTACGTCGCAGTCAAATGCCGCGGATATGACGTAATTGCCCGAACCTCCGCCAAAATTCAAATCTGTTGGCGCGATGGCCGTGAGCCACTGAGCAGCGACGATTATCAACAGAAATATCTTTATTTTCTGCTTGCAACTGGACCGTCTAGAGCGTACACGGTAAGTAACACTCATTGTGTTTAAGGAGATTTACGTTTGTAATAGCAGAAGTGTAGCCGCGTTGCGTTGTACGTGTGAAAATTGGTCGAGGCGAAATGTTAATGTTTAATTTCATTCCTTTAGGTTCCACGGTGTTTGTTGGCTGCAAGTTTTCCACTGCAAGAAGAGGCTCGTATCATTGACCAGGAGCGAGCTACAATGGTGAGTAGCCATAACATTTATGTTAAACACTTCCTATTTCATGTCTAACAGTACTTGATTTAACAAATAACCATAAATAAATACAGTGTGGGCACTGAAGTTAACATATGTGATTATACTGCCTAATCTGTCACGGAGTAGATTGTTGCAAAGTAATATAAGATCCAAAGTTGTAATTCAGAATAGTTTTCAAAAGAAGGCCATTAGAATTATATACAAGTCTGATTACCCTGAACAAGCTATTAATTAAATCACAAATTCTTCAATTCAAAGATTTGGTAGATTATCAGACAAATAATGTCTAACAGTAATTGATTTAACACATCACGATAAGTAGATTGAGTGTGGGCACTCTCAAGTTAACATATGTGATTATACTGCCTAATCTGTTACAGAGTATGTTGTTGCCAAGTAATGTAGAATAGATCCAAAGTAGTAATCCAGAATAGTTTTGAAGAGGCCATTAGAATGATAAACAAATCTGATTACCTTGAACATAATAACAAGCTAAGTGTTTAATATGTCCTATGAAGTCAAAATTGGGCACCATCATGTGGTGAAATTTGGAATTGCATCACATCCAATTTTGCCTGGGAACAAACAGATTACATAAATCTTAGTTTTGAATAAGCCACTCCTTCTCAAACAAGTAAACTCTGCCCATTTTGCGCAGTAGATGTTCTGTTAATATCTAGTATTTATACAAAGTCATAATTAAATTGCTTTCAACCTTCATTCATCGGTTCAACCAACATTACTCGCTCTTATTACCAACTTGTATTGATTTAACTAAGCGTTTAATACTTCCTATCAGGTCTCAAATCGAGATTTGGCAAAATACAATTTCAGCAAATCCAATTTTGCCAGGGAACAAAAATAGATTAAATAAACTAAATAAGTCCTCTTCCCATTAAATAAATCAGAAAAGTCTGTCTTGTAACCAGTCCTCTTCAAACAAGTAAAGTCTGCCCATTTTGTGCCGTAGATTTTGTGTCTATGCCTAGTATTTAAACAAAATCATAATTTAAACGACTTCTTTCCTTCATTCACTTTGGAAATTTGGAATTGCAGCAAATCGAATTTTGGCAGGGAACAAAAATAGATCAATTAAACTAAATAAGTCTTCTTCCCATTAAATAAATTAAAAAAGTCTGTCTTGTAACCAGTCCTTTTCAAACAAGTAAAGTCTGCCCATTTTGTGCCGTCGATTTTGTGTTAATGCCTAGTATTTATACAAAATCATAATTTAAAGGACTTCATTCCTTCATTCACTTTGGAAATTTGGAATTGCAGCACATCAAATTTTGCCTGGGAAGAAAAGTAGATTAAATAAATTTAATAAGTCTTACTACTTCCCATTAAATAAATTAAATACGTCTTACTTGTTCCCACTCCTTTTCAAAACAGTAGTTTAAAACGAGGGCCCTTCACTCAATCTTTAACCCCAAACCCGCACGTTGTGTTGTATCTGTGAATGTTGGTTGTGGCCAAATGATAGTTTTCTTTCATTCGTTTAGGTTCCAAGAAAACTTGATGTAACTCTACTTTTAACTGCCGTTTCAGATAAGCGGGTATTACGTCGCAGTCATGTGCCGTGGATATGACGTAATTGCCCGAACCTCCGCCAAAATTCAAATCTGTTGGCGCGATGGCCGTGAGCCACTGAGCAGCGACGATTATCAACAGAAATATCTTTATTTTCTGCTTGCAACTGGACCGTCTAGAGCGTACACGGTAAGTAACACTCATTGTGTTTAAGGAGATTTACGTTTGTAATAGCAGAAGTGTAGCCGCGTTGCGTTGTACGTGTGAAAATTGGTCGAGGCGAAATGTTAATGTTTAATTTCATTCCTTTAGGTTCCACGGTGTTTGTTGGCTGCAAGTTTTCCACTGCAAGAAGAGGCTCGTATCATTGACCAGGAGCGAGCTACAATGGTGAGTAGCCATAACATTTATGTTAAACACTTCCTATTTCATGTCTAACAGTACTTGATTTAACAAATAACCATAAATAAATACAGTGTGGGCACTGAAGTTAACATATGTGATTATACTGCCTAATCTGTCACGGAGTAGATTGTTGCAAAGTAATATAAGATCCAAAGTTGTAATTCAGAATAGTTTTCAAAAGAAGGCCATTAGAATTATATACAAGTCTGATTACCCTTAACATAACAACAAGCTATTAATTAAATCACAAATTCTTCAATTCAAAGATTTGGTAGATTATCAGACAAATAATGTCTAACAGTAATTGATTTAACACATCACGATAAGTAGATTGAGTGTGGGCACTCTCAAGTTAACAGATATGATTATACTGCCTAATCTGTTACAGAGTATGTTGTTGCCAAGTAATGTAGAATAGATCCAAAGTAGTAATCCAGAATAGTTTTGAAGAGGCCATTAGAATAATAAACAAATCTGATTACCTTGAACATAATAACAAGCTAAGTGTTTAATATGTCCTATGAAGTCAAAATTGGGCACCATCATGTGGTGAAATTTGGAATTGCATCACATCCAATTTTGCCTGGGAACAAACAGATTAAATAAATCTTAGTTTTGAATAAGCCACTCCTTCTCAAACAAGTAAACTCTGCCCATTTCGCGCAGTAGATGTTCTGTTAATATCTAGTATTTATACAAAGTCATAATTTAAATTGCTTTCAACCTTCATTCATCGGTTCAACCAACATTACTCGCTCTTATTACCAACTTGTATTGATTTAACTAAGCGTTTAATACTTCCTATCAGGTCTCAAGGCAAGATTTGGCAAAATACAATTTCAGCAAATCCAATTTTGCCAGGGAACAAAAATAGATTAAATAAACTAAATAAGTCCTCGTCTTACTTGTTCCCACTCCTTTACAAAAAAGTAGTTTAAAACGAGGTCCCTTCACTCAACCTTTAACCCTATTTATTCACCTTCTAGGCTAAGTGTTAAAGGCTAAGTGTTAAAGGCTAAGTGTTAAAGGCTAAGTGTTAGAGGCTAAGTGCCAGAGGCTAGGCGCCAGAGGCGAGTTTTTGTGGGCTGAAGTTTTAGTGGGGTTAGTGTGAATACAATCCAAAAGAATACAACAGAATACAATACAATAGAATATAATACATAGATTAAATTCAATAGCTCTTACTACTTCCCATTAAATAAATTAAATACGTCTTACTTGTTCCCAATCCTTTTCAAAAAAGTAGTTTAAAACGAGGGCCCTTCACTCAACCTTTAACCTCAACCCCGCACGTCACATTGTGTTGTATCTGTGAATGTTGGTTGTGGCCAAATGATAGTTTTCTTTCATTCGTTTAGGTTCCACGGTGTTTGTTGGCTATGTTTTCCACTGTCAGAAGGATGAAAATACAAAGTACAACGCTTGGACGTGGGCGAAGACGTCACCGGTGAGTCCTTCCTTCCTATTTATTTACCTTCTAGATGCTAGAGGCTAAGTGTTAGAGGCTAAGTGTTAGAGGCTAAGTGTTAAACACAATACGAACAACACAACGATACTGCACTGAACAACACGATACCGCACTGAGAAACACGATACCGCACTGAACAACACGATACCGCACTGAACAACACCATGCCGCACTGAACACCATGCCACACTGAACAACACCATCCCGCACTGAACAACACCATGCCGCACTAAACAACACCATGCCGCACTGAACAACACCATGCCTCACTGAACGACACCATGCCGCACTGAAAGACACCATGCCGCACTGAACGACACCATGCCGCACTGAAAGACACCATCCCGCACTGAACACCATGCCGCACTGAACAACACCATCCTGCACTGAACAACACCATCCCGCACTGAACAACACCATGCCGCACTGAACAACATTATGCCGCACTGAACATTATGCCGCACTGAACAACACCATGCCGCACTGAACAACACCATGCCGCACTGAACAACATTATGCCACACTAAACAACACCATGCCGCACTGAACAACACCATGCCGCACTGAACAACACCATGCCGCACTGAACAACATTATGCCGCACTGAACAACACCATGCCGCACTGAACAACACCATCCTGCACTGAACAACACCATTCCGCATTGAACACCATGCCGCACTGAACAACACCATCCCGCACTGAACAACACCATGCCGCACTGAACAACACCATGCCGCACTGAACAACATTATGCCACACTAAACAACACCATGCCGCACTGAACAACACCATGCCGCACTGAACAACACCATGCCGCACTGAACAACATTATGCCGCACTGAACAACACCATGCCGCACTGAACAACACCATCCTGCACTGAACAACACCATTCCGCATTGAACACCATGCCGCACTGAACAACACCATCCCGCACTGAACAACACCATCCCGCACTGAACAACACCATGCCGCACTGAACAACATTATGCCGCACTGAACAACATTATGCCGCACTGAACAACACCATGCCGCACTGAACAACACCATGCCGCACTGAACAACACCATGCCGCACTGAACAACATTATAACGCACTGAACAACACCATCCCGCACTGAACAACACCATGCCGCACTAAACAACATTATGCCGCACTGAACAACATTATGCCGAAATGAACAACACCATGCCGCACTGAACAACACCATGCCGCACTGAACAACACCATCCTGCACTGAACAACACCATCCCGCACTGAACAACACCATGCCGCACTGAACAACACCATGCCGCACTGAAAAACACCATGCCGCAATGAACAACACCATCCCGCACTGAACAACATTATGCCGCACTGAACAACATTATGCCGCACTGAACAACATTATGCCGCACTGAACAACACCATGCCGCACTGAACAACACCATCCTGCACTGAACAACACCATCCCGCACTGAACAACACCATGCCGCACTGAACAACATTATGGCGCACTGAACAACATTATGCCGCACTGAACAACACCATGCCGCACTGAACAACACCATGCCGCACTGAACAACACCATGCCGCAATGAACAACACCATCCCGCACTGAACAACACCATGCCGCACTGAGCAACACCATGCCGCACTGAACAACACCATGCCGCACTGAACAACACCATGCCGCACTGAACAACATTATGCCGCACTGAACAACACCATGCCGCACTGAACAACACCATCCCGCACTGAACAACACCATGCCGCATTGAACAACACCATGCCGCACTGAACAACACCATCCTGCACTGAACAACACCATCCCGCACTAAACAACACCATGCCGCACTGAACAACATTATGGCGCACTGGACAACATTATGCCGCACTGAACAACACCATGCCGCACTGAACAACACCATGCCGCACTGAACAACACCATGCCGCACTGAACAACACCATGCCGCACTGAACAACATTATGCCGCACTGAACAACACCATGCCGCACTGAACAACACCATGCCGCACTGAACAACACGATCCCGCATTGAACAACACCATCCTGCACTGAACAACACCATGCCGCACTGAACAACACCATGCCGCACTGAACAACACCATTCCGCACTGAACAACACCATGCCGCACTGAACAACACCATCCTGCACTGAACAACACCATCCCGCACTGAACAACACCATGCCGCATTGAACAACACCATGCCGCACTGAACAACACCATCCTGCACTGAACAACACCATGCCGCACTGAACAACACCATGCCGCACTGAACAACACCATGCCGCACTGAACAACATTATGCCGCACTGAACAACATTATGCCGCACTAAACAACATTATGTCGCACTGAACAACACCATGCCGCACTGAACAACACCATGCTGCACTGAACAACATTATGCCGCACTGAACAACACGATCCCGCATTGAACAACACCATCCCGCAGTGAACAACACCATGCCGCATTGAACAACACCATGCCGCACTGAACAACACCATGCTGCACTGAACAACATTATGCTGCACTGAACAACACGATCCTGCATTGAACAACACCATGCCGCACTGAACAACACCATCCTGCACTGAACAACACCTTTCCACACTGAACAACACCATGCCGCACTGAACAACATTATGCCGCACTGAACAACACCATGCCGCACTGAACAACACCATGCCGCACTGAACAACACCATGCCGCACTGAACAACACCATGCCGCAATGAACAACACCATCCCGCACTGAACAACACCATGCCGCATTGAACAACACCATGCCGCACTGAACAACACCATCCCGCACTGAACAACACCACCCCGCACTGAACAACACGATCCCGCATTGAACAACACCATCCCGGACTGAACAACACCATGCCGCACTGAACAACACCATTCCGCACTGAACAACACCATGCCGCACTGAACAACACCATGCCGCACTGAACAACACCATGCCGCACTGAACAACACCATGCCGCACTGAACAACATTATGCCGCACTGAACAACACCATGCCGCACTGAACAACACCATCCCGCACTGAACAACACCATGCCGCATTGAACAACACCATGCCGCACTGAACAACACCATCCTGCACTGAACAACACCATCCCGCACTGAACAACACCATGCCGCACTGAACAACATTATGGCGCACTGAACAACATTATGCCGCACTGAACAACACCATGCCGCACTGAACAACACCATGCCGCACTGAACAACACCATGCCGCACTGAACAACATTATGCCGCACTGAACAACATTATGCCGCACTGAACAACACCATGCCGCACTGAACAACACCATGCCGCACTGAACAACACCATGCCGCACTGAACAACACGACGTCGCACTGAACAACACGACGCCGCACAGAACAACACGACGCCGCACAGAATAACACAATACCGCACAGAACAACACAATACCGCACAAACAGTTTTAGATAATATTACGTCGCAGTCGTGACGCGGACATGACGTCAATAGGCGGAACTCACGGCAAAATTATAATCCGTGGGCCTGGCTTGCAACAGGAAGTAGGAAAGCGGCAGTTCTGGCAAACAAGACACAGCTGTTAGTAACACGATGACTAACAAGGCAAATATTTTTGTTTTCAGCTTGCAACTTGACCGTCTAGAGCGTACAAGGTAATTACAACTGTTTTTTTTTAGCCCTGAAAAGCGAGGGAGTGTGGCGTTTGGGAGGAATGTCGAACTCGGCGTCTGCTTCCAGCCACAGACGCCAAATTTCGACGATTATTTCGACTGGTCAACGGTTGTAAATTATTGCGTTGACTAAAAACTTTATTTAACTCTACTCTTAACTTTGCCGTTTCAGATATGCGGGTATTACACCGCGGAAATGACGTCAATAGGCTGAACTCTCGCCAAAATTCAAATCTGTGGGCGCAATGGCCTTGAGCGAGACACCGGATACAAACACGACGATTATCAACAGAAATATCTTTATTTTCCGCTTGCAAGTGGACCGTCTAGAGCGTACACGGTAAGTACAACTCATTGTGTTTAAAAAGATTTACGTTTGTGTAGTTTGCGTTGCGTTGTATCTGTGAATGTTGGTTGAGGCTAAATGTTAATGTTTAATTTCATTCCTTTAGGTTCCACGGTGTTTGTTGGCTGTATGTTTTCCACTGCAAGAAGAGGCTCGTATCATTGACCAGCAGGAGCTACAATGGTGAGTACCCCTTTCGTCTTCCATTTATGTTAAACACTTCCTATTTCATGTCTAACAGTACTCGATTTAACAAATAACCATAAATAAATACAGTGTGGGCAGTCACGTTAACATATGTGATTATCCTGCCTAATATGTTTATCACAAATATGTCACTAATCACTAATATGTTTATTTGTTTATCACAACACCTTTGGACCTTCAGCAATCGATTATTTACCTTCATCTACATAGAGACAGAACGATGGTGTCTTAAACATCTCATTCATTTCACCAAATAACTTCACGCAGGTGGATAACGGCCGTCTCGGTCACGCTATGTTGCGTGATGCAGTTTTGAAGAACCAAATGCATTTATTCAATGAATAAGTCAAGCTAGTTCTATGTTTATGATGTTGTAAGTTACGGTACCGATTGAAGTTGAGTTCGAAGCCAGTGGAAAACAGCGCTGCGTTTGTGCTCTCCAGGTACAAATGTTGTGATCTCTGACTGACGACCGGGCGAGACTCGAGTAAGAGATGTCCAAACGAGCTCCGGCAGGGCGGGCCAAGGCGGAGCGAACGGACGCCCTTCAGGCCGCCAATGACGAGCTGAGAACCAAACTGATGGACGTCCAGTTAGAACTTCAGCAGGAGAAGAACAAGGTGAAAACCTCAACAGACAGACACTGCCTGCCTCCCTGCCTGCCTCCCTGCCTGCCTCCCTGCCTGCCTCCCTCCCTCCCAGTTTTCCCGATGTAGATTAGACATGCGTGTGCCATGACTGTGTCAGCCTACATCAACAAATGCACCGAGGACGTCAGCACCACTAAGAATATCATCACCCGGGGCAACCAACGACCCTGGATGACTGAGGAGGTACGTCAAACGCTACGAGCGCGGAACTCTGCCTTCAAGTCTGGCGACAAGGAGACACTGAGGACAGCGAGAGCCAACTTGAACCGTGCCATCAGGATAGCGAAGCGAGACCGCAGTCGAAAATTTCAGGATCGTTTCCACGACGTCAAAAACATCAGGAGTATGTGGCAAGGCATACGGGCGATTACAGACTACAACTCACCCTCCCCCCCCCCGGTGGGTGTAGTTGATGCTGACTTTCTAAATGGTCTAAATAACTTCTTTGGGAGGTTCGAGGCACTAAACGGCACTCCAGCAGTTAAAACTGTCCCCCATCAGGAAGAGGAGGTACTCTGCCTTGACTCCGCCGATGTGTTGAAGACCCTGAGGAGAGTCAACCCCTGTAAGGCCCCTGGCCCCGACAACATTCCTGGGCGTGTGTTCAGGGAATGTGCAAGTCATCTGGCTGGGGTCATCACAGACATTTTTAACACCTCGCTGGGCCAAGCCACAGTGCCGGCGTGCTTTAAGACTGCCTCCATCATTCCGGTGCCGAAGAAACCTCAAATCACCTCATTTAATGATTACCGGCCTGTTGCACTGACTCCGGTTATGATGAAGTGCTTCGAAAGGCTGCTTAAAGGTCACATCGTTTCCAGACTCCCCCTATTATTTGACCCGTTCCAGTTTGCCGACCGGCAAAACCGCTCCACTCAGGACGCCATCTCCTCCGTTCTTCACCTGAGCCTGGCTCACCTGGAGGAGAAGAACACCCATGTGCGGAGGCTGTTCCTGGACTTCAGCTCAGCGTTTAACACCATCATCCCACAGCATCTGGTAGGAAAATTGGAACACCTGGGCTTCAACACCCCCCTTCGCAACTGGCTGCTAGACTTCCTCACCAACAGACCTCAGTCAGTCCGGGTCGGACAGAACACCTCTGATGTCATCACCCTCAGCACAGGCTCCCTTCAGGGCTGCGTCCTGAGCCCCCTGCTGTGCACCCTGATGACACACGACTGCGTCCTCAGGTTCACCACCAATCACATCGTGAAGTCAGCAGACGACACAACGGTGGTGGGGCTCATCAGAGACAACAACGACCTGGACTACAGAGAGGAGGTGGAGCAGCTGGTGGGCTGGTGCAGAGAAAACAGCCTGATCCTGAATGAGGAGAAGATGAAGGAGATCATCGTCGACTTCAGGAAAAAACAGCCTCACCACGCTCCACTGATCATCAACAGCTCAGCTGTGGAGGTGGTCAGCACCACCAAATTCCTGGGGGTCCACATCACAGAAGACCTCACCTGGACTATGAACACTACGGCACTGGTCAAGAGGGCACAGAAGCGCTTGTACTTCCTGCGGAGGATGAGGAGAGCCCACCTGCCCCCACCCATCATGAGGACGTTCTACAGGAGCACCATAGAGAGCATTCTGACAAGCTGTCTCTCTGTGTGGTGTGGAGGCTGCACCGCCTCCGATTGGAAGAACGTGAGGAGAGTGGTGAGGACAGCAGAGAGGATCATAGGGGCTCCTCTTCCCTCCATTCAGGACATTTCATCTCAGCGCTGCATGTCCCGTGCCCGTAACATCATCAATGACCCATCACACCCCCACCATGGACTGTTCTCCCTGCTGCCCTCTGGGAAGAGGTTTGCAGCATCCGCTGCAGGTCCACCAGGTTCTGCAACAGCTTTTTCCCTGCTGTCATCAGACTGTTGAACACTAGAACTGTTGAGCTCTAAACTGAACTCTGCATCACACATTCACAGAACTGTACTTTATGACACTACGGACCTCTATCTTGCACTATCTCGCACTACCAACTTTACTGAACTTGTATAAACCCTTTAAATAGAAGTTTAATACATGGTTTAGCATTCCTCTGCACACTCTTGAATACTGTTTTGCCTACTTGCACTATTGCATAATTATCACTGCTGCACTTTATACTTATTTTTAATATATATATATATATATATATATATATATATATAGTATATATGTATATATATATATTTTCATAGGATATGTTACTTCTATTCAACTGCAATATCACTACTTTGTTGTAAGACGTATGCAACGGAATTTCGTTTTGTATGCACCATGTGCAGACAAGATGACAATAAAGTTTGTCTAAGTCTAAGTCATGTCAGGTCAGCTGTCTGGAGAGAGAGAGAAGTCAGGACCTGCGGGCGGAGCACCACCGTGCCACCGCCGCCATGACGGAACTCAAAAGCAAACTCCATGAGGAGAAGCAGAAAGAGTTAGCCATTACCAGGGAGACATTACTGCGGCAGCATGAAATGGAGCTGATGAGAGTGATCAAAATCAAAGATGGAGAGATCCAGCGACTGAATGCCTTGGTCCTCAGCCTGAGGGACGGCTCCATGGACAAGGTGATCCGCTCTATCCGTGTCTGACTATCCGCACGCCACGTCGGGCTTCGATGCGGCCGCTACCGTATTGTGTAGCTTGTCCCCAGTAAGCGTCGCGGCGCTCCGTTGCGGTCTCAACGGCCCGGTGTGGCGCAATGTCTGCTCAGGTGAGGAGGGGGGGCGCTTTGCTGGCGGAGGTGGAGGAGACGCGGCGGTGTCGGGAGACCGAGCGGTGTCGCCTCCACCAGGAGCGCGGAAGAAGCCCTGGCAGCGGCCCAGCAGGCCTGGCAGTCCCGAGCGGCCGAGCTCCGATCGGCTCATCACCAGCATCGGGAGGAGCTGAGCCGAACCAAGAGAGACTGCGAGAGGGAGATCCGCCGACTGGTAGGACTGATCAGATGCGCGGTGCGTGGCTATGTTCCCAATTTCGTTGTATACCTGCAGTGCAATGACACCTAAGGCATTCTATTCTATTCTATTTCACAAGAAGAAATTGTCCGGTTGCTCGCTTCGCTTTTGTCACAGCAAAGGTGTTCTAGTCGATTCCAGAAAAAAATTGGCCGGTTGCTCTCTTTGTTTTTGTCACAATTCTGGCAAATGAGTTTGCCCGCCTGCCTGAGCGCTCCCCGTTTGTACATCCAGACGGATGAGATCAAGCTGAAAGACAGAGCGGTTAGTGTTTTGGATGAAGCCCTGGGGCCGGCCACGTCCACCGCCTTCAGCTGCAGACTCAGGCTGCCGAGCAGCAGATCGCTGCCCTGAGGGATTCCCAAAGGGCGGGCCTAAACTACCCTGGAAGTGGGGTCAACGCCGCTACTAGCAATCCTCTTCATTGCGTAAGCCACCTCATCACACACTTGCAGTACGCATGACTTAGTTCGTTGCTGGAGGAAGGTAGCACAAAAACAGTTTTGAACTTTGAACGAGTGCTTGTGTGTGTGTGTTGCGGGGCGTTTTCAGTCTCAGGAGGATCGGGACACGCGACGGTTTCATCTGAAAATCGCTGAGCTCAGCGCAGTCATCAGGAAACTGGAGGATCGAAACGCCCTGCTTTCTGAAGAGCGCAATGAACTGGTAATTTATTGACGGCACGCTTGAAGGTTTGCGCTACGTTTGATGCGCGCCATCCAGCGAGGCACCCATTGCGCTTGCTTATTAGTTGAGCGGCGCGGCGAGTCGGTTGCCTGGTAGATGTCTTTTATTGGGAGCCAAAGCCACGATTCCGTTCAAACCGATGCAAAAGGAATGGATACGTTCTGGCCCGCGTGTTGTGCGTCTTTCACATCCCGCACTTCATGCTTGCAGCTAAAGCGACTGAGAGAAACAGAAAGCCAGTTTCTGCCACTCCTGTACAAAAACAAACGCCTGAGCAGGAAGAATGAAGAACTCTCGCTGGTGCTGTGTCGCCTTGAAAACAAAGTGCGCTTTGTCACCCAGGAGAACGAGGAGATGGCAAGCTTGGTAAGTCGACGCGGACAACGGCGGCGTGCCAACAGAGTCCACTGCATTTGTGTTCCACAGAGAAGGCCTAGTTCGCTCAATGACCTGGACCGCGGTTGCGGCCAGCAGGACGGTGAAATGGAGTTCCTTCAAGTTGTGGAGCAGCGGCACATCATCGACGACTTGTCCAAGGTCTTCAGGCAGGCGACTCGGTGCACGTACGGCAGCGCCGCGCTCGCTCGCTGTCGCCAGGAAACCTTTTCCGTCCAAAGCTTGGCCGGCGGCCGCCATCCAAAAAATTGGCCCCTTAAATTCCGACCTTTCAAGCAGGAGCATTGTGCGCACGCGTTTGAACACGCTTTAGACTTGTTTTGCCGTTTTCAGCAGCTCAAAGCTCCCGTTTTGTCAGCGCCTTTGCCACTCGCTGTGCGCTGAAAACGACGGACTTGCCCGGCTGCTCAGCCCGTCAACCATGAGCCGCGAGCGCGACGTCATTGTCCGTAGGCAGCTAGTGGCAAAATGCACCCTGTTAGAGTTGCGCTCGCTCCAACTTATTTTGCAAGAACCACACGGGAGACAAGTAAGTTCTTTTGGACACCTGCAGGTGGAGAGTCCATCCGTTGTACGAATGAAGTCTGACTCTCGGCTCCTGCACGAGCATTTTAATTAAGAGAAACAGGGTGGGTGTAAGAGTGGATTGAATAGAGGAAGCCCTTGACCTCTAGTCAAAACATAGCAAGGGGTGTTTTACGACTTTGTGTAGGAAGGGATAAGCGATAGGGATAAATAAGGGATAAATAATATTATTTATTACAGGTCGCAGTCAAAGTCAAAGCAACACAATGATACGATAAAGATAATCTGGAAAACCCTGACACACCCTGTAGTTGTCACTTTTGGAAAAGACGAGCGTCCCTCCAATCATCGCCGGTGACGTGTTTTTCAGGCTCTGGAGACAGGAGCTCATGTCAGAAATGTCATTGTGAGTCGCGTTTGTTTCTGCGCCGGAGCCGTTCGTTCCCTTTGCATCCAAAGAATCTCAAAGGCGGATTATTTGTGTCGACAGGAGAGAGATTTGCTGCTACGATACCGACGTCGAGAATCTCTGAGGAGGAACAAAGCGTGAGGTCCTGCAAGGTGAGTCTGTTTGTTTGCGGCTGCTTGGTGTTGCGCAAGATGAAATGGCCTTTTTCTCGCTATCGTTCCTCTCGTCGATTCATCGTGAGGTGTCGCTTCAGTTTGTTCAGAGAGATGTTTGCTTCCGCGCCCGCAGGTCATCGAAACATTTTACGGCTACGACGAAGACGTGTTGGTGGACTCGGACGGATCGTCCTTGTCTTTTCACACCGACAGAACCCCCGACACGGAACCCGAAGAGGTAGCCCGCCATTTCTGCCAGCGTATTGGCACCAAACATTCCTCTTCAGCCTGGAATCGGACTCGTCTTTGCGTCGCGGGTGCTTTGTCGCCGGTCTGACTGATTCTGGTACTAGTGCTGTGTTGCATTGGTGTGTGCATGAAGAGGCGGAGCTTCGCTACCGCCAGCTGACGCAAGAATATCAAGCGCTGCAACGAGCCTACGCTCTGCTAGCCCAGACCAGCGAAAGGGGACTACGACGCCGAGAAGGAGATCAAGGTGGCGCCCCTTCCCGCAACCCCCGGCCGGGTCGCAGCCTCCCCGTTCTCACCCAGCCTCGGGTGTTCTCTGGTCTGAAAGGAGGAGGAGGAGCCTCCCTCCTCCTCCTTTCAGACCAGAGAAAAGCTGATGGTAGAAATGGGTCACTATCAAAGCAGAGTAGCAGATCTGGAGTCAGCGCTGAAGCAACAAGGACAGGTAAGCTCATCAATGAGCACACCTTTTTCTCAGACAAAATAGCTACATTCTTCAGTCACTCATCCGTCTGGCATTACTGGACCAACACCCCCCCCCCCCCCGAACGTGGCTGGGAAAATGCGGAGAAAAGCAAATGTCATTTTCCAGTCAACCAAAGAATTTGTGGATGAAAATGACACAACATTCCAAAGCTGTCCACGCGTTTGTCTCTTCTAGAATGTCAAGTGGGTGGAGGAGAAGCAGCTGCTGCGTCAGAGCAATCAGCAGTTGGCCGAAAAGGTGACGGAAAGAAAGGCGCTGGGCGGAGTCGCTTGGCGTCACACCTGTCGGGAAGCCCCGCAGATGAGGTCTGACTGTCTTTTCAGGTCAGGCGGATGGAGGCGGAAGAAGCGCGTCTGAAAGAGCACATCCAGGATATCCGAGACCAAAACGAACTGCTTGAGTTCCGCATCCTGGAGCTGGAGGTGGGAAGACTCGCACAAGCGTGTTGAGGCCAGAGATGTGACGGACGGACGGACGGACGGACGGACGGATGCATGCCTCTGCCTTTCAGGAGAGGGAGTGGCGCTCCCCCGTCTTGAAGTTTCTGCAAGTCCGTTTCCCAGACGGCCTCAGCCCTTTGCAGATCTACTGCGAGGCCGAGGGCGTGAGCGTACGTAAGGCGTCCCTCGCAACCCTAACCTTAACCCGAGGTCCCAGAACACCTTACATTGCTCCTTGCGCCTTTCCCCCGGACATCGTCATCAGTGATCTGATGAAGAAGCTGGACATCCTGGGCTATAACGCCGTAAGTGTATGTCGAACTCCTTATGTTCGCACTCCACGAGACTCGGCGGCTCAAATGTGACTTTTGGAAGGCTTTGCGCTGAAAGAAGCTTGTTGACGCTGTGCCTTTGGGCTCTTGCAGAATCTCACCAACGAGGAGCAGGTGGTCGTGATTCACGCCAGGACCCTTCTCACCCTAGCCGAGAAGGTAACGCGCACGTCCACGCACGCTCTCGCATTCTGCTTATGTGACAGCAGCCTTTCCTCAGTGGTTAGAATACATCAAAGTGACCAAGTCAGCACTTCAACAGAAGATGTTGGACATTGAAAGTGAGAAGGTAGACAGACACGCGACATCAGCCAAGGGGAACTCCGGCAATGTGCCCCAACAATTCTGACCTTGAGCTGTGCTAGGATATGTTCTGCAAGCAGAAGGGCTACCTGGATGAAGAGTTGGACTTCAGGAAGTGTTCCATGGACCAGGCTCATAAGGTAAGCCGCCCTCAAATCTCCCGCCGGACCACTGATGGACGAGGATTGCGGCCCAGAGGATCCTGGAGCTGGAGGCCATGTTGTACGAGGCGCTACCGCAGCGGGACTGCCCCGCCACGGACGGCGAAAAAGCCAGCCACGCTGGCGTGAATGACGTGCTGACGGCGGATCAGAGAGAAGAGCTTAGGAGCGCCGTGGACCAATGGAAGCGAGCCCTGATGTGCGAGTTGAGGGAGCGCGACGCTTGCATCCTCCAAGAGAGAATGGATCTGCTGCACAGCGCGCAACAGGTAAGGGCCCAAAGCCAGCCCGGCACTTACTTGCACGCTTACTGGCTTTTGAATGCCACTTTCCATTTGTCCGTCCTAGAGGAACAAAGAGCTGAAAGAATTCATCGAAGCTCAGAAGAGACAAATCAAACAATTGGAGGAGAAGTTTCTGTTTCTCTTTCTATTCTTCTCCTTGGCCTTCATTCTGTGGCCCTAACACCAGCTGGTGAGTGAGCTCCAGCGGCACCGCACTCGACACCTCCGATACACTGCCAGCCGGTCTCAGACGTTGGCAGACGCTCCGATGCCAACGTATACCCCCCGCCACGGTGACAGAGGCACCGCGTCACACCGGCGCCCATCCAATCAGAAGGCAGGAAAAGCAAATTCACATGCAGGGCACTTTTGAACCAGAAGAGAGCGCCACAAAAAACGGTTGTTGCCCCAAACGCGCACTAAAAAGGGTCAGAATAACAAGAGTCCCACTGGCCAGCCGGGGCCACCCGTCCAGCTGTTTCTTCAGGGGGGAAAAAAATTGGAGTCACCGGTGAGTACATTTTGCATTTAGCTCTGCTTTTCTGCTTCTGTCTTCAAGTGTGTGGCATCCTGCGATCAAAGAGTCAGCCAACCCCAAAGCGGTTGACCTCAACGTCCCACCACCATGCCTACCAGAGCAGGTGACGTGATGCTTTGGACATCCTTCCGTCTCAGATGCCCAAAAGTACTCTTTGCCACATCTGCGGCAATACGGTGTCTTTTCAAAGGTGCAAATAAATCCAGCGTGGGCGGAACACGCACGTCTTCGGTTTTTCCCGCTTTGTTTGTGTGACAGCTGTTGTGAAAATTTTATACAAATAAAGTTGTATAGTACAGGTTTGGCCAAGCCGCAACTCCCGAACCGCATGCGGCTCTTTTATGTTCATATCAACATTTGTGTGTGTGTGTGTGTGTGTGTGGGGGGGGGGGGGGGGGTTGTGCGTGTTGGCTTCACTTGAGTTCAATTTGGTATTTTGGTCAAAAGCGCATGTGGTGAAATTCCACAAAGTAGGATGGGCAAACACATTTCTTTAAACTATGAGTGTCAATTGGGCTCTCGAAATGGCAGGGAAAAGATGCACAGCAAAACGAAAATACGTAGATGAACACAGGACGTTTTAATCAGAGTGGGAAAGTTTCTATTTTTTGTTGAACGTGATGGCAAACCATTCTGCCTGATATGTCAGACCTCAGCGCATTTCAAAGATTCAAATCTTCAGCGCCATGCACTTCAGCTCACTCCATGCTAACATTGATCAGGCGTCGAACCCGCATCATCATGCTTAAGAGGTGGCCATGCTAACCAGTGCGCCATTATGTCAACGCATAATAACTAAGTCTACTGGTCAAAACAGCGGTTACTATATGACGTCGCTACGTCGTGGTCACGTGACGCAGACAAGACGTCAATGGACGTGGGCAGAGTTAACTTGTTTAAAAGGGAGTAGGCAGAAGAAATATTTAATTTATTTAAATCTATTTTGAGTGCACACCATTATGCCAATGCATAACAACTGTAAATCTACTAAACAAAACAGCGGTTGCTATATGACATCTGCCACGTCGTGGTCACGTGACATACGTGACGTCGATGGGCGTAACTTTCGCCGGAATTCAAATCCGCGGGGAGAGTTAACTTGTTTAAAAGAGAGTGGGCAGAAGAATTATTTAATTTATTTAAATCTATTTGGTGTGTGCGCCATTATGTCAATGCATAACAACTGTAAGTCTACTAAACAAAACAGCGGTTGCTATTTGACGTCTGCCACGTCGTGGTCACGTGACGCGGACGTGACGTCGACGCCTACTTTACATCCCACCGATCACAGGACTCCTCGGCTGCATAACCGTGCCCCCTTCCCAACCAATCGGATTTGCTATACGCGAAAACGACGCCAATGGAAAGAGCTTCCGCCCAAATTTAAATCCGTGGGCGTGGCTCGCAGCAGGAAGTAGGAAAATGGCGGCGATGTTGACAAAGACACAGCGGATGGTAACATACGACTAACAAGAGAAATATTTTTATTTTCTGCTTGCAACTGGACCGTCCAGAGCGTACACGGTAAGTACAACTCATCGTTTTTAAAAAGAAGTACTTTTGTTGCCCTGAAAAGCGAGTGAGCGTGGCGTTTGTGGGGGACGTCGAATTTCGACGATTCTTTCTGGTCAACGGTTGTAAATGATTGTGTTGATTAAAAAAGAAAACTTGATGTAACTCTACTTTTAACTGCCGTTTCAGATAGATTTGGAATTGCATCACATCCAATTTTGCCTAGAGCGTACACGGTAAGTAACACTCGTTGTGTTTAAGGAGATTTACGTTTGTAATAGCAGAAGTGTAGCCGCGTTGCGTTGTACGTGTGAATGTTGGTCCGGGCGAAATGTTAATGTTTAATTTCATTCCTTTAGGTTCCACGGTGTTTGTTGGCTGCAAGTTTTCCACTGCAAGAAGAGGCTCATATCATTGACCAGGAGCGAGCTACAATGGTGAGTAGCCATAACATTTATGTTAAACACTTCCTATTTCATGTCTAACAGTACTTGATTTAACAAATAACCATAAATAAATACAGTGTGGGCACTGAAGTTAACATATGTGATTATACTGCCTAATCTGTCACCGAGTAGATTGTTGCAAAGTAATATAAGATCCAAAGTTGTAATTCAGAATAGTTTTCAAAAGAAGGCCATTAGAATTATATACAAGTCTGATTACCCTGAACAAGCTATTAATTAAATCACAAATTCTTCAATTCAAAGATTTGGTAGATTATCAGACAAATAATGTCTAACAGTAATTGATTTAACACATCACGATAAGTAGATTGAGTGTGGGCACTCTCAAGTTAACATATGTGATTATACTGCCTAATCTGTTACAGAGTATGTTGTTGCCAAGTAATGTAGAATAGATCCAAAGTAGTAATCCAGAATAGTTTTGAAGAGGCCATTAGAATGATAAACAAATCTGATTACCTTGAACATAATAACAAGCTAAGTGTTTAATATGTCCTATGAAGTCAAAATTGGGCACCATCATGTGGTGAAATTTGGAATTGCATCACATCCAATTTTGCCTGGGAACAAACAGATTACATAAATCTTAGTTTTGAATAAGCCACTCCTTCTCAAACAAGTAAACTCTGCCCATTTTGCGCAGTAGATGTTCTGTTAATATCTAGTATTTATACAAAGTCATAATTTAAATTGCTTTCAACCTTCATTCATCGGTTCAACCAACATTACTCGCTCTTATTACCAACTTGTATTGATTTAACTAAGCGTTTAATACTTCCTATCAGGTCTCAAATCGAGATTTGGCAAAATACAATTTCAGCAAATCCAATTTTGCCAGGGAACAAAAATAGATTAAATAAACTAAATAAGTCCTCTTCCCATTAAATAAATCAGAAAAGTCTGTCTTGTAACCAGTCCTCTTCAAACAAGTAAAGTCTGCCCATTTTGTGCCGTAGATTTTGTGTCTATGCCTAGTATTTAAACAAAATCATAATTTAAACGACTTCTTTCCTTCATTCACTTTGGAAATTTGGAATTGCAGCAAATCGAATTTTGCCAGGGAACAAAAATAGATCAATTAAACTAAATAAGTCTTCTTCCCATTAAATAAATTAAAAAAGTCTGTCTTGTAACCAGTCCTTTTCAAACAAGTAAAGTCTGCCCATTTTGTGCCGTCGATTTTGTGTTAATGCCTAGTATTTATACAAAATCATAATTTAAAGGACTTCATTCCTTCATTCACTTTGGAAATTTGGAATTGCAGCACATCAAATTTTGCCTGGGAAGAAAAGTAGATTAAATAAATTTAATAAGTCTTACTACTTCCCATTAAATAAATTAAATACGTCTTACTTGTTCCCACTCCTTTTCAAAACAGTAGTTTAAAACGAGGGCCCTTCACTCAATCTTTAACCTCAACCCCGCACGTTGTGTTGTATCTGTGAATGTTGGTTGTGGCCAAATGATAGTTTTCTTTCATTCGTTTAGGTTCCAAGAAAACTTGATGTAACTCTACTTTTAACTGCCGTTTCAGATAAGCGGGTATTACGTCGCAGTCAAATGCCGCGGATATGACGTAATTGCCCGAACCTCCGCCAAAATTCAAATCTGTTGGCGCGATGGCCGTGAGCCACTGAGCAGCGACGATTATCAACAGAAATATCTTTATTTTCTGCTTGCAACTGGACCGTCTAGAGCGTACACGGTAAGTAACACTCATTGTGTTTAAGGAGATTTACGTTTGTAATAGCAGAAGTGTAGCCGCGTTGCGTTGTACGTGTGAAAATTGGTCGAGGCGAAATGTTAATGTTTAATTTCATTCCTTTAGGTTCCACGGTGTTTGTTGGCTGCAAGTTTTCCACTGCAAGAAGAGGCTCGTATCATTGACCAGGAGCGAGCTACAATGGTGAGTAGCCATAACATTTATGTTAAACACTTCCTATTTCATGTCTAACAGTACTTGATTTAACAAATAACCATAAATAAATACAGTGTGGGCACTGAAGTTAACATATGTGATTATACTGCCTAATCTGTCACGGAGTAGATTGTTGCAAAGTAATATAAGATCCAAAGTTGTAATTCAGAATAGTTTTCAAAAGAAGGCCATTAGAATTATATACAAGTCTGATTACCCTGAACAAGCTATTAATTAAATCACAAATTCTTCAATTCAAAGATTTGGTAGATTATCAGACAAATAATGTCTAACAGTAATTGATTTAACACATCACGATAAGTAGATTGAGTGTGGGCACTCTCAAGTTAACATATGTGATTATACTGCCTAATCTGTTACAGAGTATGTTGTTGCCAAGTAATGTAGAATAGATCCAAAGTAGTAATCCAGAATAGTTTTGAAGAGGCCATTAGAATGATAAACAAATCTGATTACCTTGAACATAATAACAAGCTAAGTGTTTAATATGTCCTATGAAGTCAAAATTGGGCACCATCATGTGGTGAAATTTGGAATTGCATCACATCCAATTTTGCCTGGGAACAAACAGATTACATAAATCTTAGTTTTGAATAAGCCACTCCTTCTCAAACAAGTAAACTCTGCCCATTTTGCGCAGTAGATGTTCTGTTAATATCTAGTATTTATACAAAGTCATAATTTAAATTGCTTTCAACCTTCATTCATCGGTTCAACCAACATTACTCGCTCTTATTACCAACTTGTATTGATTTAACTAAGCGTTTAATACTTCCTATCAAGTCTCAAATCGAGATTTGGCAAAATACAATTTCAGCAAATCCAATTTTGCCAGGGAACAAAAATAGATTAAATAAACTAAATAAGTCCTCTTCCCATTAAATAAATCAGAAAAGTCTGTCTTGTAACCAGTCCTCTTCAAACAAGTAAAGTCTGCCCATTTTGTGCCGTAGATTTTGTGTCTATGCCTAGTATTTAAACAAAATCATAATTTAAACGACTTCTTTCCTTCATTCACTTTGGAAATTTGGAATTGCAGCAAATCGAATTTTGGCAGGGAACAAAAATAGATCAATTAAACTAAATAAGTCTTCTTCCCATTAAATAAATTAAAAAAGTCTGTCTTGTAACCAGTCCTTTTCAAACAAGTAAAGTCTGCCCATTTTGTGCCGTCGATTTTGTGTTAATGCCTAGTATTTATACAAAATCATAATTTAAAGGACTTCATTCCTTCATTCACTTTGGAAATTTGGAATTGCAGCACATCAAATTTTGCCTGGGAAGAAAAGTAGATTAAATAAATTTAATAAGTCTTACTACTTCCCATTAAATAAATTAAATACGTCTTACTTGTTCCCACTCCTTTTCAAAACAGTAGTTTAAAACGAGGGCCCTTCACTCAATCTTTAACCCCAACCCCGCACGTTGTGTTGTATCTGTGAATGTTGGTTGTGGCCAAATGATAGTTTTCTTTCATTCGTTTAGGTTCCAAGAAAACTTGATGTAACTCTACTTTTAACTGCCGTTTCAGATAAGCGGGTATTACGTCGCAGTCATGTGCCGTGGATATGACGTAATTGCCCGAACCTCCGCCAAAATTCAAATCTGTTGGCGCGATGGCCGTGAGCCACTGAGCAGCGACGATTATCAACAGAAATACCTTTATTTTCTGCTTGCAACTGGACCGTCTAGAGCGTACACGGTAAGTAACACTCATTGTGTTTAAGGAGATTTACGTTTGTAATAGCAGAAGTGTAGCCGCGTTGCGTTGTACGTGTGAAAATTGGTCGAGGCGAAATGTTAATGTTTAATTTCATTCCTTTAGGTTCCACGGTGTTTGTTGGCTGCAAGTTTTCCACTGCAAGAAGAGGCTCGTATCATTGACCAGGAGCGAGCTACAATGGTGAGTAGCCATAACATTTATGTTAAACACTTCCTATTTCATGTCTAACAGTACTTGATTTAACAAATAACCATAAATAAATACAGTGTGGGCACTGAAGTTAACATATGTGATTATACTGCCTAATCTGTCACGGAGTAGATTGTTGCAAAGTAATATAAGATCCAAAGTTGTAATTCAGAATAGTTTTCAAAAGAAGGCCATTAGAATTATATACAAGTCTGATTACCCTTAACATAACAACAAGCTATTAATTAAATCACAAATTCTTCAATTCAAAGATTTGGTAGATTATCAGACAAATAATGTCTAACAGTAATTGATTTAACACATCACGATAAGTAGATTGAGTGTGGGCACTCTCAAGTTAACAGATATGATTATACTGCCTAATCTGTTACAGAGTATGTTGTTGCCAAGTAATGTAGAATAGATCCAAAGTAGTAATCCAGAATAGTTTTGAAGAGGCCATTAGAATAATAAACAAATCTGATTACCTTGAACATAATAACAAGCTAAGTGTTTAATATGTCCTATGAAGTCAAAATTGGGCACCATCATGTGGTGAAATTTGGAATTGCATCACATCCAATTTTGCCTGGGAACAAACAGATTAAATAAATCTTAGTTTTGAATAAGCCACTCCTTCTCAAACAAGTAAACTCTGCCCATTTCGCGCAGTAGATGTTCTGTTAATATCTAGTATTTATACAAAGTCATAATTTAAATTGCTTTCAACCTTCATTCATCGGTTCAACCAACATTACTCGCTCTTATTACCAACTTGTATTGATTTAACTAAGCGTTTAATACTTCCTATCAGGTCTCAAGGCAAGATTTGGCAAAATACAATTTCAGCAAATCCAATTTTGCCAGGGAACAAAAATAGATTAAATAAACTAAATAAGTCTTCTTCCCATTAAATAAAGCAGAAAAGTCTGTCTTGTAACCAGTCCTCTTCAAACAAGTAAAGTCTGCCCATTTTGTGCCGTAGATTTTGTGTCTATGCCTAGTATTTAAACAAAATCATAATTTAAACGACTCCTTTCCTTCATTCACTTTGGAAATTTGGAATTGCAGCAAATCGAATTTTGCCAGGGAACAAAAATAGATCAATTAAACTAAATAAGTCTTCTTCCCATTAAATAAATTAAAAAAGTCTGTCTTGTAACCAGTCCTTTTCAAACAAGTAAAGTCTGCCCATTTTGTGCCGTCGATTTTGTGTTAATGCCTAGTATTTATACAAAATCATAATTTAAAGGACTTCATTCCTTCATTCACTTTGGAAATTTGGAATTGCAGCACATCAAATTTTGCCTGGGAAGAAAAGTAGATTAAATAAATTTAATAAGTCTTACTACTTCCCATTAAATAAATTAAATACGTCTTACTTGTTCCCACTCCTTTACAAAAAAGTAGTTTAAAACGAGGTCCCTTCACTCAACCTTTAACCCTATTTATTCACCTTCTAGGCTAAGTGTTAAAGGCTAAGTGTTAAAGGCTAAGTGTTAAAGGCTAAGTGTTAGAGGCTAAGTGCCAGAGGCTAGGCGCCAGAGGCGAGTTTTTGTGGGCTGAAGTTTTAGTGGGGTTAGTGTGAATACAATCCAAAAGAATACAACAGAATACAATACAATAGAATATAATACATAGATTAAATTCAATAGCTCTTACTACTTCCCATTAAATAAATTAAATACGTCTTACTTGTTCCCAATCCTTTTCAAAAAAGTAGTTTAAAACGAGGGCCCTTCACTCAACCTTTAACCTCAACCCCGCACGTCACATTGTGTTGTATCTGTGAATGTTGGTTGTGGCCAAATGATAGTTTTCTTTCATTCGTTTAGGTTCCACGGTGTTTGTTGGCTATGTTTTCCACTGTCAGAAGGATGAAAATACAAAGTACAACGCTTGGACGTGGGCGAAGACGTCACCGGTGAGTCCTTCCTTCCTATTTATTTACCTTCTAGATGCTAGAGGCTAAGTGTTAGAGGCTAAGTGTTAGAGGCTAAGTGTTAAACACAATACGAACAACACAACGATACTGCACTGAACAACACGATACCGCACTGAGAAACACGATACCGCACTGAACAACACGATACCGCACTGAACAACACCATGCCGCACTGAACACCATGCCACACTGAACAACACCATCCCGCACTGAACAACATTATGCCGCACTGAACAACACCATGCCGCACTGAACAACACCATGCCGCACTGAACAACACCATGCCGCACTGAACAACATTATGCCGCACTGAACAACACCATGCCGCACTGAACAACACCATCCTGCACTGAACAACACCATTCCGCACTGAACAACACCATCCCGCACTGAACAACACCATCCCGCACTGAACAACACCATGCCGCACTGAACAACATTATGCCGCACTGAACAACATTATGCCGCACTGAACAACACCATGCCGCACTGAACAACACCATGCCGCACTGAACAACACCATGCCGCACTGAACAACATTATAACGCACTGAACAACACCATCCCGCACTGAACAACACCATGCCGCACTAAACAACATTATGCCGCACTGAACAACATTATGCCGAAATGAACAACACCATGCCGCACTGAACAACACCATGCCGCACTGAACAACACCATCCTGCACTGAACAACACCATCCCGCACTGAACAACACCATGCCGCACTGAACAACACCATGCCGCACTGAACAACACCATGCCGCAATGAACAACACCATCCCGCACTGAACAACATTATGCCGCACTGAACAACATTATGCCGCACTGAACAACATTATGCTGCACTGAACAACACCATGCCGCACTGAACAACACCATCCTGCACTGAACAACACCATCCCGCACTGAACAACACCATGCCGCACTGAACAACATTATGGCGCACTGAACAACATTATGCCGCACTGAACAACACCATGCCGCACTGAACAACACCATGCCGCACTGAACAACACCATGCCGCAATGAACAACACCATCCCGCACTGAACAACACCATGCCGCACTGAGCAACACCATGCCGCACTGAACAACACCATCCTGCACTGAACAACACCACGCCGCACTGAACAACACCATTCCGCACTGAACAACACCATGCCGCACTGAACAACATTACGCCGCACTGAACAACACCATGCCGCACTGAACAACACCATGCCGCACTGAACAACACCATGCTGCACTGAACAACATTATGCTGCACTGAACAACACGATCCTGCATTGAACAACACCATGCCGCACTGAACAACACCATCCTGCACTGAACAACACCATCCTGCACTGAACAACACCACCCCGCACTGAACAACACGATCCCGCATTGAACACCATCCCGCACTGAACAACACCATGCCGCACTGAACAACACCATTCCGCACTGAACAACACCATGCCGCACTGAACAACACCATGCCGCACTGAACAACACCATGCCGCACTGAACAACACCATGCCGCACTGAACAACATTATGCCGCACTGAACAACACCATGCCGCACTGAACAACACCATCCCGCACTGAACAACACCATGCCGCATTGAACAACACCATGCCGCACTGAACAACACCATCCTGCACTGAACAACACCATCCCGCACTAAACAACACCATGCCGCACTGAACAACATTATGGCGCACTGGACAACATTATGCCGCACTGAACAACACCATGCCGCACTGAACAACACCATGCCGCACTGAACAACACCATGCCGCACTGAACAACACCATGCCGCACTGAACAACATTATGCCGCACTGAACAACACCATGCCGCACTGAACAACACCATGCCGCACTGAACAACACGATCCCGCATTGAACAACACCATCCTGCACTGAACAACACCATGCCGCACTGAACAACACCATGCCGCACTGAACAACACCATTCCGCACTGAACAACACCATGCCGCACTGAACGACACCATCCTGCACTGAACGACACCATCCTGCACTGAACAACACCATCCCGCACTGAACAACACCATGCCGCACTGAACAACACCATGCCGCACTGAACAACACCATCCTGCACTGAACAACACCATGCCGCACTGAACAACACCATGCCGCACTGAACAACATTATGCCGCACTGAACAACATTATGCCGCACTAAACAACATTATGTCGCACTGAACAACACCTTGCCGCACTGAACAACACCATGCTGCACTGAACAACATTATGCCGCACTGAACAACACGATCCCGCATTGAACAACACCATCCCGCAGTGAACAACACCATGCCGCATTGAACAACACCATGCCGCACTGAACAACACCATGCTGCACTGAACAACATTATGCTGCACTGAACAACACGATCCTGCATTGAACAACACCATGCCGCACTGAACAACACCATCCTGCACTGAACAACACCTTTCCACACTGAACAACACCATGCCGCACTGAACAACATTATGCCGCACTGAACAACACCATGCCGCACTGAACAACACCATGCCGCACTGAACAACACCATGCCGCACTGAACAACACCATGCCGCAATGAACAACACCATCCCGCACTGAACAACACCATGCCGCATTGAACAACACCATGCCGCACTGAACAACACCATCCCGCACTGAACAACACCACCCCGCACTGAACAACACGATCCCGCATTGAACAACACCATCCCGGACTGAACAACACCATGCCGCACTGAACAACACCATTCCGCACTGAACAACACCATGCCGCACTGAACAACACCATGCCGCACTGAACAACACCATGCCGCACTGAACAACACCATGCCGCACTGAACAACATTATGCCGCACTGAACAACACCATGCCGCACTGAACAACACCATCCCGCACTGAACAACACCATGCCGCATTGAACAACACCATGCCGCACTGAACAACACCATCCTGCACTGAACAACACCATCCCGCACTGAACAACACCATGCCGCACTGAACAACATTATGGCGCACTGAACAACATTATGCCGCACTGAACAACACCATGCCGCACTTAACAACACCATGCCGCACTGAACAACACCATGCCGCACTGAACAACATTATGCCGCACTGAACAACATTATGCCGCACTGAACAACACCATGCCGCACTGAACAACACCATGCCGCACTGAACAACACCATGCCGCACTGAACAACACGACGTCGCACTGAACAACACGACGCCGCACAGAACAACACGACGCCGCACAGAATAACACAATACCGCACAGAACAACACAATACCGCACAAACAGTTTTAGATAATATTACGTCGCAGTCGTGACGCGGACATGACGTCAATAGGCGGAACTCACGGCAAAATTATAATCCGTGGGCCTGGCTTGCAACAGGAAGTAGGAAAGCGGCAGTTCTGGCAAACAAGACACAGCTGTTAGTAACACGATGACTAACAAGGCAAATATTTTTGTTTTCAGCTTGCAACTTGACCGTCTAGAGCGTACAAGGTAATTACAACTGTTTTTTTTTAGCCCTGAAAAGCGAGGGAGTGTGGCGTTTGGGAGGAATGTCGAACTCGGCGTCTGCTTCCAGCCACAGACGCCAAATTTCGACGATTATTTCGACTGGTCAACGGTTGTAAATTATTGCGTTGACTAAAAACTTTATTTAACTCTACTCTTAACTTTGCCGTTTCAGATATGCGGGTATTACACCGCGGAAATGACGTCAATAGGCTGAACTCTCGCCAAAATTCAAATCTGTGGGCGCAATGGCCTTGAGCGAGACACCGGATACAAACACGACGATTATCAACAGAAATATCTTTATTTTCCGCCTGCAAGTGGACCGTCTAGAGCGTACACGGTAAGTACAACTCATTGTGTTTAAAAAGATTTACGTTTGTGTAGTTTGCGTTGCGTTGTATCTGTGAATGTTGGTTGAGGCTAAATGTTAATGTTTAATTTCATTCCTTTAGGTTCCACGGTGTTTGTTGGCTGTATGTTTTCCACTGCAAGAAGAGGCTCGTATCATTGACCAGCAGGAGCTACAATGGTGAGTACCCCTTTCGTCTTCCATTTATGTTAAACACTTCCTATTTCATGTCTAACAGTACTCGATTTAACAAATAACCATAAATAAATACAGTGTGGGCAGTCACGTTAACATATGTGATTATCCTGCCTAATATGTTTATCACAAATATGTCACTAATCACTAATATGTTTATTTGTTTATCACAACACCTTTGGACCTTCAGCAATCGATTATTTACCTTCATCTACATAGAGACAGAACGATGGTGTCTTAAACATCTCATTCATTTCACCAAATAACTTCACGCAGGTGGATAACGGCCGTCTCGGTCACGCTATGTTGCGTGATGCAGTTTTGAAGAACCAAATGCATTTATTCAATGAATAAGTCAAGCTAGTTCTATGTTTATGATGTTGTAAGTTACGGTACCGATTGAAGTTGAGTTCGAAGCCAGTGGAAAACAGCGCTGCGTTTGTGCTCTCCAGGTACAAATGTTGTGATCTCTGACTGACGACCGGGCGAGACTCGAGTAAGAGATGTCCAAACGAGCTCCGGCAGGGCGGGCCAAGGCGGAGCGAACGGACGCCCTTCAGGCCGCCAATGACGAGCTGAGAACCAAACTGATGGACGTCCAGTTAGAACTTCAGCAGGAGAAGAACAAGGTGAAAACCTCAACAGACAGACACTGCCTGCCTCCCTGCCTGCCTCCCTGCCTGCCTCCCTGCCTGCCTCCCTCCCTCCCAGTTTTCCCGATGTAGATTAGACATGCGTGTGCCATGACTGTGTCAGCCTACATCAACAAATGCACCGAGGACGTCAGCACCACTAAGAATATCATCACCCGGGGCAACCAACGACCCTGGATGACTGAGGAGGTACGTCAAACGCTACGAGCGCGGAACTCTGCCTTCAAGTCTGGCGACAAGGAGACACTGAGGACAGCGAGAGCCAACTTGAACCGTGCCATCAGGATAGCGAAGCGAGACCGCAGTCGAAAATTTCAGGATCGTTTCCACGACGTCAAAAACATCAGGAGTATGTGGCAAGGCATACGGGCGATTACAGACTACAACTCACCCTCCCCCCCCCCGGTGGGTGTAGTTGATGCTGACTTTCTAAATGGTCTAAATAACTTCTTTGGGAGGTTCGAGGCACTAAACGGCACTCCAGCAGTTAAAACTGTCCCCCATCAGGAAGAGGAGGTACTCTGCCTTGACTCCGCCGATGTGTTGAAGACCCTGAGGAGAGTCAACCCCTGTAAGGCCCCTGGCCCCGACAACATTCCTGGGCGTGTGTTCAGGGAATGTGCAAGTCATCTGGCTGGGGTCATCACAGACATTTTTAACACCTCGCTGGGCCAAGCCACAGTGCCGGCGTGCTTTAAGACTGCCTCCATCATTCCGGTGCCGAAGAAACCTCAAATCACCTCATTTAATGATTACCGGCCTGTTGCACTGACTCCGGTTATGATGAAGTGCTTCGAAAGGCTGCTTAAAGGTCACATCGTTTCCAGACTCCCCCTATTATTTGACCCGTTCCAGTTTGCCGACCGGCAAAACCGCTCCACTCAGGACGCCATCTCCTCCGTTCTTCACCTGAGCCTGGCTCACCTGGAGGAGAAGAACACCCATGTGCGGAGGCTGTTCCTGGACTTCAGCTCAGCGTTTAACACCATCATCCCACAGCATCTGGTAGGAAAATTGGAACACCTGGGCTTCAACACCCCCCTTCGCAACTGGCTGCTAGACTTCCTCACCAACAGACCTCAGTCAGTCCGGGTCGGACAGAACACCTCTGATGTCATCACCCTCAGCACAGGCTCCCTTCAGGGCTGCGTCCTGAGCCCCCTGCTGTGCACCCTGATGACACACGACTGCGTCCTCAGGTTCACCACCAATCACATCGTGAAGTCAGCAGACGACACAACGGTGGTGGGGCTCATCAGAGACAACAACGACCTGGACTACAGAGAGGAGGTGGAGCAGCTGGTGGGCTGGTGCAGAGAAAACAGCCTGATCCTGAATGAGGAGAAGATGAAGGAGATCATCGTCGACTTCAGGAAAAAACAGCCTCACCACGCTCCACTGATCATCAACAGCTCAGCTGTGGAGGTGGTCAGCACCACCAAATTCCTGGGGGTCCACATCACAGAAGACCTCACCTGGACTATGAACACTACGGCACTGGTCAAGAGGGCACAGAAGCGCTTGTACTTCCTGCGGAGGATGAGGAGAGCCCACCTGCCCCCACCCATCATGAGGACGTTCTACAGGAGCACCATAGAGAGCATTCTGACAAGCTGTCTCTCTGTGTGGTGTGGAGGCTGCACCGCCTCCGATTGGAAGAACGTGAGGAGAGTGGTGAGGACAGCAGAGAGGATCATAGGGGCTCCTCTTCCCTCCATTCAGGACATTTCATCTCAGCGCTGCATGTCCCGTGCCCGTAACATCATCAATGACCCATCACACCCCCACCATGGACTGTTCTCCCTGCTGCCCTCTGGGAAGAGGTTTGCAGCATCCGCTGCAGGTCCACCAGGTTCTGCAACAGCTTTTTCCCTGCTGTCATCAGACTGTTGAACACTAGAACTGTTGAGCTCTAAACTGAACTCTGCATCACACATTCACAGAACTGTACTTTATGACACTACGGACCTCTATCTTGCACTATCTCGCACTACCAACTTTACTGAACTTGTATAAACCCTTTAAATAGAAGTTTAATACATGGTTTAGCATTCCTCTGCACACTCTTGAATACTGTTTTGCCTACTTGCACTATTGCATAATTATCACTGCTGCACTTTATACTTATTTTTAATATATATATATATATATATATATAGTATATATGTATATATATATATTTTCATAGGATATGTTACTTCTATTCAACTGCAATATCACTACTTTGTTGTAAGACGTATGCAACGGAATTTCGTTTTGTATGCACCATGTGCAGACAAGATGACAATAAAGTTTGTCTAAGTCTAAGTCATGTCAGGTCAGCTGTCTGGAGAGAGAGAGAAGTCAGGACCTGCGGGCGGAGCACCACCGTGCCACCGCCGCCATGACGGAACTCAAAAGCAAACTCCATGAGGAGAAGCAGAAAGAGTTAGCCATTACCAGGGAGACATTACTGCGGCAGCATGAAATGGAGCTGATGAGAGTGATCAAAATCAAAGATGGAGAGATCCAGCGACTGAATGCCTTGGTCCTCAGCCTGAGGGACGGCTCCATGGACAAGGTGATCCGCTCTATCCGTGTCTGACTATCCGCACGCCACGTCGGGCTTCGATGCGGCCGCTACCGTATTGTGTAGCTTGTCCCCAGTAAGCGTCGCGGCGCTCCGTTGCGGTCTCAACGGCCCGGTGTGGCGCAATGTCTGCTCAGGTGAGGAGGGGGGGCGCTTTGCTGGCGGAGGTGGAGGAGACGCGGCGGTGTCGGGAGACCGAGCGGTGTCGCCTCCACCAGGAGCGCGGAAGAAGCCCTGGCAGCGGCCCAGCAGGCCTGGCAGTCCCGAGCGGCCGAGCTCCGATCGGCTCATCACCAGCATCGGGAGGAGCTGAGCCGAACCAAGAGAGACTGCGAGAGGGAGATCCGCCGACTGGTAGGACTGATCAGATGCGCGGTGCGTGGCTATGTTCCCAATTTCGTTGTATACCTGCAGTGCAATGACACCTAAGGCATTCTATTCTATTCTATTTCACAAGAAGAAAATGTCCGGTTGCTCGCTTCGCTTTTGTCACAGCAAAGGTGTTCTAGTCGATTCAAGAAAAAAATTGGCCGGTTGCTCTCTTTGTTTTTGTCACAATTCTGGCAAATGAGTTTGCCCGCCTGCCTGAGCGCTCCCCGTTTGTACATCCAGACGGATGAGATCAAGCTGAAAGACAGAGCGGTTAGTGTTTTGGATGAAGCCCTGGGGCCGGCCACGTCCACCGCCTTCAGCTGCAGACTCAGGCTGCCGAGCAGCAGATCGCTGCCCTGAGGGATTCCCAAAGGGCGGGCCTAAACTACCCTGGAAGTGGGGTCAACGCCGCTACTAGCAATCCTCTTCATTGCGTAAGCCACCTCATCACACACTTGCAGTACGCATGACTTAGTTCGTTGCTGGAGGAAGGTAGCACAAAAACAGTTTTGAACTTTGAACGAGTGCTTGTGTGTGTGTGTTGCGGGGCGTTTTCAGTCTCAGGAGGATCGGGACACGCGACGGTTTCATCTGAAAATCGCTGAGCTCAGCGCAGTCATCAGGAAACTGGAGGATCGAAACGCCCTGCTTTCTGAAGAGCGCAATGAACTGGTAATTTATTGACGGCACGCTTGAAGGTTTGCGCTACGTTTGATGCGCGCCATCCAGCGAGGCACCCATTGCGCTTGCTTATTAGTTGAGCGGCGCGGCGAGTCGGTTGCCTGGTAGATGTCTTTTATTGGGAGCCAAAGCCACGATTCCGTTCAAACCGATGCAAAAGGAATGGATACGTTCTGGCCCGCGTGTTGTGCGTCTTTCACATCCCGCACTTCATGCTTGCAGCTAAAGCGACTGAGAGAAACAGAAAGCCAGTTTCTGCCACTCCTGTACAAAAACAAACGCCTGAGCAGGAAGAATGAAGAACTCTCGCTGGTGCTGTGTCGCCTTGAAAACAAAGTGCGCTTTGTCACCCAGGAGAACGAGGAGATGGCAAGCTTGGTAAGTCGACGCGGACAACGGCGGCGTGCCAACAGAGTCCACTGCATTTGTGTTCCACAGAGAAGGCCTAGTTCGCTCAATGACCTGGACCGCGGTTGCGGCCAGCAGGACGGTGAAATGGAGTTCCTTCAAGTTGTGGAGCAGCGGCACATCATCGACGACTTGTCCAAGGTCTTCAGGCAGGCGACTCGGTGCACGTACGGCAGCGCCGCGCTCGCTCGCTGTCGCCAGGAAACCTTTTCCGTCCAAAGCTTGGCCGGCGGCCGCCATCCAAAAAATTGGCCCCTTAAATTCCGACCTTTCAAGCAGGAGCATTGTGCGCACGCGTTTGAACACGCTTTAGACTTGTTTTGCCGTTTTCAGCAGCTCAAAGCTCCCGTTTTGTCAGCGCCTTTGCCACTCGCTGTGCGCTGAAAACGACGGACTTGCCCGGCTGCTCAGCCCGTCAACCATGAGCCGCGAGCGCGACGTCATTGTCCGTAGGCAGCTAGTGGCAAAATGCACCCTGTTAGAGTTGCGCTCGCTCCAACTTATTTTGCAAGAACCACACGGGAGACAAGTAAATTCTTTTGGACACCTGCAGGTGGAGAGTCCATCCGTTGTACGAATGAAGTCTGACTCTCGGCTCCTGCACGAGCATTTTAATTAAGAGAAACAGGGTGGGTGTAAGAGTGGATTGAATAGAGGAAGCCCTTGACCTCTAGTCAAAACATAGCAAGGGGTGTTTTACGACTTTGTGTAGGAAGGGATAAGCGATAGGGATAAATAAGGGATAAATAATATTATTTATTACAGGTCGCAGTCAAAGTCAAAGCAACACAATGATACGATAAAGATAATCTGGAAAACCCTGACACACCCTGTAGTTGTCACTTTTGGAAAAGACGAGCGTCCCTCCAATCATCGCCGGTGACGTGTTTTTCAGGCTCTGGAGACAGGAGCTCATGTCAGAAATGTCATTGTGAGTCGCGTTTGTTTCTGCGCCGGAGCCGTTCGTTCCCTTTGCATCCAAAGAATCTCAAAGGCGGATTATTTGTGTCGACAGGAGAGAGATTTGCTGCTACGATACCGACGTCGAGAATCTCTGAGGAGGAACAAAGCGTGAGGTCCTGCAAGGTGAGTCTGTTTGTTTGCGGCTGCTTGGTGTTGCGCAAGATGAAATGGCCTTTTTCTCGCTATCGTTCCTCTCGTCGATTCATCGTGAGGTGTCGCTTCAGTTTGTTCAGAGAGATGTTCGCTTCCGCGCCCGCAGGTCATCGAAACATTTTACGGCTACGACGAAGACGTGTTGGTGGACTCGGACGGATCGTCCTTGTCTTTTCACACCGACAGAACCCCCGACACGGAACCCGAAGAGGTAGCCCGCCATTTCTGCCAGCGTATTGACACCAAACATTCCTCTTCAGCCTGGAATCGGACTCGTCTTTGCGTCGCGGGTGCTTTGTCGCTGGTCTGACTGATTCTGGTACTAGTGCTGTGTTGCATTGGTGTGTGCATGAAGAGGCGGAGCTTCGCTACCGCCAGCTGACGCAAGAATATCAAGCGCTGCAACGAGCCTACGCTCTGCTAGCCCAGACCAGCGAAAGGGGACTACGACGCCGAGAAGGAGATCAAGGTGGCGCCCCTTCCCGCAACCCCCGGCCGGGTCGCAGCCTCCCCGTTCTCACCCAGCCTCGGGTGTTCTCTGGTCTGAAAGGAGGAGGAGGAGCCTCCCTCCTCCTCCTTTCAGACCAGAGAAAAGCTGATGGTAGAAATGGGTCACTATCAAAGCAGAGTAGCAGATCTGGAGTCAGCGCTGAAGCAACAAGGACAGGTAAGCTCATCAATGAGCACACCTTTTTCTCAGACAAAATAGCTACATTCTTCAGTCACTCATCCGTCTGGCATTACTGGACCAACCCCCCCCCCCCCCCCCCCCCCCCCCGAACGTGGCTGGGAAAATGCGGAGAAAAGCAAATGTCATTTTCCAGTCAACCAAAGAATTTGTGGATGAAAATGACACAACATTCCAAAGCTGTCCACGCGTTTGTCTCTTCTAGAATGTCAAGTGGGTGGAGGAGAAGCAGCTGCTGCGTCAGAGCAATCAGCAGTTGGCTGAAAAGGTGACGGAAAGAAAGGCGCTGGGCGGAGTCGCTTGGCGTCACACCTGTCGGGAAGCCCCGCAGATGAGGTCTGACTGTCTTTTCAGGTCAGGCGGATGGAGGCGGAAGAAGCGCGTCTGAAAGAGCACATCCAGGATATCCGAGACCAAAACGAACTGCTTGAGTTCCGCATCCTGGAGCTGGAGGTGGGAAGACTCGCACAAGCGTGTTGAGGCCAGAGATGTGACGGACGGACGGACGGACGGACGGATGCATGCCTCTGCCTTTCAGGAGAGGGAGTGGCGCTCCCCCGTCTTGAAGTTTCTGCAAGTCCGTTTCCCAGACGGCCTCAGCCCTTTGCAGATCTACTGCGAGGCCGAGGGCGTGAGCGTACGTAAGGCGTCCCTCGCAACCCTAACCTTAACCCGAGGTCCCAGAACACCTTACATTGCTCCTTGCGCCTTTCCCCCGGACATCGTCATCAGTGATCTGATGAAGAAGCTGGACATCCTGGGCTATAACGCCGTAAGTGTATGTCGAACTCCTTATGTTCGCACTCCACGAGACTCGGCGGCTCAAATGTGACTTTTGGAAGGCTTTGCGCTGAAAGAAGCTTGTTGACGCTGTGCCTTTGGGCTCTTGCAGAATCTCACCAACGAGGAGCAGGTGGTCGTGATTCACGCCAGGACCCTTCTCACCCTAGCCGAGAAGGTAACGCGCACGTCCACGCACGCTCTCGCATTCTGCTTATGTGACAGCAGCCTTTCCTCAGTGGTTAGAATACATCAAAGTGACCAAGTCAGCACTTCAACAGAAGATGTTGGACATTGAAAGTGAGAAGGTAGACAGACACGCGACATCAGCCAAGGGGAACTCCGGCAATGTGCCCCAACAATTCTGACCTTGAGCTGTGCTAGGATATGTTCTGCAAGCAGAAGGGCTACCTGGATGAAGAGTTGGACTTCAGGAAGTGTTCCATGGACCAGGCTCATAAGGTAAGCCGCCCTCAAATCTCCCGCCGGACCACTGATGGACGAGGATTGCGGCCCAGAGGATCCTGGAGCTGGAGGCCATGTTGTACGAGGCGCTACCGCAGCGGGACTGCCCCGCCACGGACGGCGAAAAAGCCAGCCACGCTGGCGTGAATGACGTGCTGACGGCGGATCAGAGAGAAGAGCTTAGGAGCGCCGTGGACCAATGGAAGCGAGCCCTGATGTGCGAGTTGAGGGAGCGCGACGCTTGCATCCTCCAAGAGAGAATGGATCTGCTGCACAGCGCGCAACAGGTAAGGGCCCAAAGCCAGCCCGGCACTTACTTGCACGCTTACTGGCTTTTGAATGCCACTTTCCATTTGTCCGTCCTAGAGGAACAAAGAGCTGAAAGAATTCATCGAAGCTCAGAAGAGACAAATCAAACAATTGGAGGAGAAGTTTCTGTTTCTCTTTCTATTCTTCTCCTTGGCCTTCATTCTGTGGCCCTAACACCAGCTGGTGAGTGAGCTCCAGCGGCACCGCACTCGACACCTCCGATACACTGCCAGCCGGTCTCAGACGTTGGCAGACGCTCCGATGCCAACGTATACCCCCCGCCACGGTGACAGAGGCACCGCGTCACACCGGCGCTCATCCAATCAGAAGGCAGGAAAAGCAAATTCACATGCAGGGCACTTTTGAACCAGAAGAGAGCGCCACAAAAAACGGTTGTTGCCCCAAACGCGCACTAAAAAGGGTCAGAATAACAAGAGTCCCACTGGCCAGCCGGGGCCACCCGTCCAGCTGTTTCTTCAGGGGGGAAAAAAATTGGAGTCACCGGTGAGTACATTTTGCATTTAGCTCTGCTTTTCTGCTTCTGTCTTCAAGTGTGTGGCATCCTGCGATCAAAGAGTCAGCCAACCCCAAAGCGGTTGACCTCAACGTCCCACCACCATGCCTACCAGAGCAGGTGACGTGATGCTTTGGACATCCTTCCGTCTCAGATGCCCAAAAGTACTCTTTGCCACATCTGCGGCAATACGGTGTCTTTTCAAAGGTGCAAATAAATCCAGCGTGGGCGGAACACGCACGTCTTCGGTTTTTCCCGCTTTGTTTGTGTGACAGCTGTTGTGAAAATTTTATACAAATAAAGTTGTATAGTACAGGTTTGGCCAAGCCGCAACTCCCGAACCGCATGCGGCTCTTTTATGTTCATATCAACATTTGTGTGTGTGTGTGTGTGTGGGGGGGGGGGGGGGGGTGGGGTTGTGCGTGTTGGCTTCACTTGAGTTCAATTTGGTATTTTGGTCAAAAGCGCATGTGGTGAAATTCCACAAAGTAGGATGGGCAAACACATTTCTTTAAACTATGAGTGTCAATTGGGCTCTCGAAATGGCAGGGAAAAGATGCACAGCAAAACAAAAATACGTAGATGAACACAGGACGTTTTAATCAGAGTGGGAAAGTTTCTATTTTTTGTTGAACGTGATGGCAAACCATTCTGCCTGATATGTCAGACCTCAGCGCATTTCAAAGATTCAAATCTTCAGCGCCATGCACTTCAGCTCACTCCATGCTAACATTGATCAGGCGTCGAACCCGCATCATCATGCTTAAGAGGTGGCCATGCTAACCAGTGCGCCATTATGTCAACGCATAATAACTAAGTCTACTGGTCAAAACAGCGGTTACTATATGACGTCGCTACGTCGTGGTCACGTGACGCAGACAAGACGTCAATGGACGTGGGCAGAGTTAACTTGTTTAAAAGGGAGTAGGCAGAAGAAATATTTAATTTATTTAAATCTATTTTGAGTGCACACCATTATGCCAATGCATAACAACTGTAAATCTACTAAACAAAACAGCGGTTGCTATATGACATCTGCCACGTCGTGGTCACGTGACATACGTGACGTCGATGGGCGTAACTTTCGCCGGAATTCAAATCCGCGGGGAGAGTTAACTTGTTTAAAAGAGAGTGGGCAGAAGAATTATTTAATTTATTTAAATCTATTTGGTGTGTGCGCCATTATGTCAATGCATAACAACTGTAAGTCTACTAAACAAAACAGCGGTTGCTATTTGACGTCTGCCACGTCGTGGTCACGTGACGCGGACGTGACGTCGACGCCTACTTTACATCCCACCGATCACAGGACTCCTCGGCTGCATAACCGTGCCCCCTTCCCAACCAATCGGATTTGCTATACGCGAAAACGACGCCAATGGAAAGAGCTTCCGCCCAAATTTAAATCCGTGGGCGTGGCTCGCAGCAGGAAGTAGGAAAATGGCGGCGATGTTGACAAAGACACAGCGGATGGTAACATACGACTAACAAGAGAAATATTTTTATTTTCTGCTTGCAACTGGACCGTCCAGAGCGTACACGGTAAGTACAACTCATCGTTTTTAAAAAGAAGTACTTTTGTTGCCCTGAAAAGCGAGTGAGCGTGGCGTTTGTGGGGGACGTCGAATTTCGACGATTCTTTCTGGTCAACGGTTGTAAATGATTGTGTTGATTAAAAAAGAAAACTTGATGTAACTCTACTTTTAACTGCCGTTTCAGATAGATTTGGAATTGCATCACATCCAATTTTGCCTAGAGCGTACACGGTAAGTAACACTCGTTGTGTTTAAGGAGATTTACGTTTGTAATAGCAGAAGTGTAGCCGCGTTGCGTTGTACGTGTGAATGTTGGTCCGGGCGAAATGTTAATGTTTAATTTCATTCCTTTAGGTTCCACGGTGTTTGTTGGCTGCAAGTTTTCCACTGCAAGAAGAGGCTCATATCATTGACCAGGAGCGAGCTACAATGGTGAGTAGCCATAACATTTATGTTAAACACTTCCTATTTCATGTCTAACAGTACTTGATTTAACAAATAACCATAAATAAATACAGTGTGGGCACTGAAGTTAACATATGTGATTATACTGCCTAATCTGTCACGGAGTAGATTGTTGCAAAGTAATATAAGATCCAAAGTTGTAATTCAGAATAGTTTTCAAAAGAAGGCCATTAGAATTATATACAAGTCTGATTACCCTGAACAAGCTATTAATTAAATCACAAATTCTTCAATTCAAAGATTTGGTAGATTATCAGACAAATAATGTCTAACAGTAATTGATTTAACACATCACGATAAGTAGATTGAGTGTGGGCACTCTCAAGTTAACATATGTGATTATACTGCCTAATCTGTTACAGAGTATGTTGTTGCCAAGTAATGTAGAATAGATCCAAAGTAGTAATCCAGAATAGTTTTGAAGAGGCCATTAGAATGATAAACAAATCTGATTACCTTGAACATAATAACAAGCTAAGTGTTTAATATGTCCTATGAAGTCAAAATTGGGCACCATCATGTGGTGAAATTTGGAATTGCATCACATCCAATTTTGCCTGGGAACAAACAGATTACATAAATCTTAGTTTTGAATAAGCCACTCCTTCTCAAACAAGTAAACTCTGCCCATTTTGCGCAGTAGATGTTCTGTTAATATCTAGTATTTATACAAAGTCATAATTTAAATTGCTTTCAACCTTCATTCATCGGTTCAACCAACATTACTCGCTCTTATTACCAACTTGTATTGATTTAACTAAGCGTTTAATACTTCCTATCAGGTCTCAAATCGAGATTTGGCAAAATACAATTTCAGCAAATCCAATTTTGCCAGGGAACAAAAATAGATTAAATAAACTAAATAAGTCCTCTTCCCATTAAATAAATCAGAAAAGTCTGTCTTGTAACCAGTCCTCTTCAAACAAGTAAAGTCTGCCCATTTTGTGCCGTAGATTTTGTGTCTATGCCTAGTATTTAAACAAAATCATAATTTAAACGACTTCTTTCCTTCATTCACTTTGGAAATTTGGAATTGCAGCAAATCGAATTTTGGCAGGGAACAAAAATAGATCAATTAAACTAAATAAGTCTTCTTCCCATTAAATAAATTAAAAAAGTCTGTCTTGTAACCAGTCCTTTTCAAACAAGTAAAGTCTGCCCATTTTGTGCCGTCGATTTTGTGTTAATGCCTAGTATTTATACAAAATCATAATTTAAAGGACTTCATTCCTTCATTCACTTTGGAAATTTGGAATTGCAGCACATCAAATTTTGCCTGGGAAGAAAAGTAGATTAAATAAATTTAATAAGTCTTACTACTTCCCATTAAATAAATTAAATACGTCTTACTTGTTCCCACTCCTTTTCAAAACAGTAGTTTAAAACGAGGGCCCTTCACTCAATCTTTAACCCCAACCCCGCACGTTGTGTTGTATCTGTGAATGTTGGTTGTGGCCAAATGATAGTTTTCTTTCATTCGTTTAGGTTCCAAGAAAACTTGATGTAACTCTACTTTTAACTGCCGTTTCAGATAAGCGGGTATTACGTCGCAGTCATGTGCCGTGGATATGACGTAATTGCCCGAACCTCCGCCAAAATTCAAATCTGTTGGCGCGATGGCCGTGAGCCACTGAGCAGCGACGATTATCAACAGAAATATCTTTATTTTCTGCTTGCAACTGGACCGTCTAGAGCGTACACGGTAAGTAACACTCATTGTGTTTAAGGAGATTTACGTTTGTAATAGCAGAAGTGTAGCCGCGTTGCGTTGTACGTGTGAAAATTGGTCGAGGCGAAATGTTAATGTTTAATTTCATTCCTTTAGGTTCCACGGTGTTTGTTGGCTGCAAGTTTTCCACTGCAAGAAGAGGCTCGTATCATTGACCAGGAGCGAGCTACAATGGTGAGTAGCCATAACATTTATGTTAAACACTTCCTATTTCATGTCTAACAGTACTTGATTTAACAAATAACCATAAATAAATACAGTGTGGGCACTGAAGTTAACATATGTGATTATACTGCCTAATCTGTCACGGAGTAGATTGTTGCAAAGTAATATAAGATCCAAAGTTGTAATTCAGAATAGTTTTCAAAAGAAGGCCATTAGAATTATATACAAGTCTGATTACCCTTAACATAACAACAAGCTATTAATTAAATCACAAATTCTTCAATTCAAAGATTTGGTAGATTATCAGACAAATAATGTCTAACAGTAATTGATTTAACACATCACGATAAGTAGATTGAGTGTGGGCACTCTCAAGTTAACAGATATGATTATACTGCCTAATCTGTTACAGAGTATGTTGTTGCCAAGTAATGTAGAATAGATCCAAAGTAGTAATCCAGAATAGTTTTGAAGAGGCCATTAGAATAATAAACAAATCTGATTACCTTGAACATAATAACAAGCTAAGTGTTTAATATGTCCTATGAAGTCAAAATTGGGCACCATCATGTGGTGAAATTTGGAATTGCATCACATCCAATTTTGCCTGGGAACAAACAGATTAAATAAATCTTAGTTTTGAATAAGCCACTCCTTCTCAAACAAGTAAACTCTGCCCATTTCGCGCAGTAGATGTTCTGTTAATATCTAGTATTTATACAAAGTCATAATTTAAATTGCTTTCAACCTTCATTCATCGGTTCAACCAACATTACTCGCTCTTATTACCAACTTGTATTGATTTAACTAAGCGTTTAATACTTCCTATCAGGTCTCAAGGCAAGATTTGGCAAAATACAATTTCAGCAAATCCAATTTTGCCAGGGAACAAAAATAGATTAAATAAACTAAATAAGTCTTCTTCCCATTAAATAAATCAGAAAAGTCTGTCTTGTAACCAGTCCTCTTCAAACAAGTAAAGTCTGCCCATTTTGTGCCGTAGATTTTGTGTCTATGCCTAGTATTTAAACAAAATCATAATTTAAACGACTTCTTTCCTTCATTCACTTTGGAAATTTGGAATTGCAGCAAATCGAATTTTGCCAGGGAACAAAAATAGATCAATTAAACTAAATAAGTCTTCTTCCCATTAAATAAATTAAAAAAGTCTGTCTTGTAACCAGTCCTTTTCAAACAAGTAAAGTCTGCCCATTTTGTGCCGTCGATTTTGTGTTAATGCCTAGTATTTATACAAAATCATAATTTAAAGGACTTCATTCCTTCATTCACTTTGGAAATTTGGAATTGCAGCACATCAAATTTTGCCTGGGAAGAAAAGTAGATTAAATAAATTTAATAAGTCTTACTACTTCCCATTAAATAAATTAAATACGTCTTACTTGTTCCCACTCCTTTACAAAAAAGTAGTTTAAAACGAGGTCCCTTCACTCAACCTTTAACCCTATTTATTCACCTTCTAGGCTAAGTGTTAAAGGCTAAGTGTTAAAGGCGAAGTGTTAAAGGCTAAGTGTTAGAGGCTAAGTGCCAGAGGCTAGGCGCCAGAGGCGAGTTTTTGTGGGCTGAAGTTTTAGTGGGGTTAGTGTGAATACAATCCAAAAGAATACAACAGAATACAATACAATAGAATATAATACATAGATTAAATTCAATAGCTCTTACTACTTCCCATTAAATAAATTAAATACGTCTTACTTGTTCCCAATCCTTTTCAAAAAAGTAGTTTAAAACGAGGGCCCTTCACTCAACCTTTAACCTCAACCCCGCACGTCACATTGTGTTGTATCTGTGAATGTTGGTTGTGGCCAAATGATAGTTTTCTTTCATTCGTTTAGGTTCCACGGTGTTTGTTGGCTATGTTTTCCACTGTCAGAAGGATGAAAATACAAAGTACAACGCTTGGACGTGGGCGAAGACGTCACCGGTGAGTCCTTCCTTCCTATTTATTTACCTTCTAGATGCTAGAGGCTAAGTGTTAGAGGCTAAGTGTTAGAGGCTAAGTGTTAGAGGCTAAGTGTTAAACACAATACGAACAACACAACGATACTGCACTGAACAACACGATACCGCACTGAGAAACACGATACCGCACTGAACAACACGATACCGCACTGAACAACACCATGCCGCACTGAACACCATGCCACACTGAACAACACCATCCCGCACTGAACAACACCATGCCGCACTAAACAACACCATGCCGCACTGAACAACACCATGCCTCACTGAACGACACCATGCCGCACTGAAAGACACCATGCCGCACTGAACGACACCATGCCGCACTGAAAGACACCATCCCGCACTGAACACCATGCCGCACTGAACAACACCATCCTGCACTGAACAACACCATCCCGCACTGAACAACACCATGCCGCACTGAACAACATTATGCCGCACTGAACATTATGCCGCACTGAACAACACCATGCCGCACTGAACAACACCATGCCGCACTGAACAACATTATGCCGCACTGAACAACACCATGCCGCACTGAACAACACCATGCCGCACTGAACAACACCATGCCGCACTGAACAACATTATGCCGCACTGAACAACACCATGCCGCACTGAACAACACCATCCTGCACTGAACAACACCATTCCGCATTGAACACCATGCCGCACTGAACAACACCATCCCGCACTGAACAACACCATCCCGCACTGAACAACACCATGCCGCACTGAACAACATTATGCCGCACTGAACAACATTATGCCGCACTGAACAACACCATGCCGCACTGAACAACACCATGCCGCACTGAACAACACCATGCCGCACTGAACAACATTATAACGCACTGAACAACACCATCCCGCACTGAACAACACCATGCCGCACTAAACAACATTATGCCGCACTGAACAACATTATGCCGAAATGAACAACACCATGCCGCACTGAACAACACCATGCCGCACTGAACAACACCATCCTGCACTGAACAACACCATCCCGCACTGAACAACACCATGCTGCACTGAACAACACCATGCCGCACTGAACAACACCATGCCGCAATGAACAACACCATCCCGCACTGAACAACATTATGCCGCACTGAACAACATTATGCCGCACTGAACAACACCATGCCGCACTGAACAACACCATGCCGCACTGAACAACACCATCCTGCACTGAACAACACCATCCCGCACTGAACAACACCATGCCGCACTGAACAACACCATCCCGCACTGAACAACACCATGCCGCATTGAACAACACCATGCCGCACTGAACAACACCATCCTGCACTGAACAACACCATCCCGCACTAAACAACACCATGCCGCACTGAACAACATTATGGCGCACTGGACAACATTATGCCGCACTGAACAACACCATGCCGCACTGAACAACACCATGCCGCACTGAACAACACCATGCCGCACTGAACAACACCATGCCGCACTGAACATTATGCCGCACTGAACAACACCATGCCGCACTGAACAACACCATGCCGCACTGAACAACACGATCCCGCATTGAACAACACCATCCTGCACTGAACAACACCATGCCGCACTGAACAACACCATGCCGCACTGAACAACACCATTCCGCACTGAACAACACCATGCCGCACTGAACAACACCATCCTGCACTGAACAACACCATTCCGCACTGAACAACACCATGCCGCATTGAACAACACCATGCCGCACTGAACAACACCATCCTGCACTGAACAACACCATGCCGCACTGAACAACACCATGCCGCACTGAACAACACCATGCCGCACTGAACAACATTATGCCGCACTGAACAACATTATGCCGCACTAAACAACATTATGTCGCACTGAACAACACCATGCCGCACTGAACAACACCATGCTGCACTGAACAACATTATGCCGCACTGAACAACACGATCCCACATTGAACAACACCATCCCGCAGTGAACAACACCATGCCGCATTGAACAACACCATGCCGCACTGAACAACACCATGCTGCACTGAACAACATTATGCTGCACTGAACAACACGATCCTGCATTGAACAACACCATGCCGCACTGAACAACACCATCCTGCACTGAACAACACCTTTCCACACTGAACAACACCATGCCGCACTGAACAACACCATGCCGCACTGAACAACACCATGCCGCACTGAACAACACCATGCCGCACTGAACAACACCATGCCGCACTGAACAACACCATGCCGCAATGAACAACACCATCCCGCACTGAACAACACCATGCCGCATTGAACAACACCATGCCGCACTGAACAACACCATCCCGCACTGAACAACACCACCCCGCACTGAACAACACGATCCCGCATTGAACAACACCATCCCGGACTGAACAACACCATGCCGCACTGAACAACACCATTCCGCACTGAACAACACCATGCCGCACTGAACAACACCATGCCGCACTGAACAACACCATGCCGCACTGAACAACACCATGCCGCACTGAACAACACCATGCCGCAATGAACAACACCATCCCGCACTGAACAACACCATGCCGCATTGAACAACACCATGCCGCACTGAACAACACCATCCCGCACTGAACAACACCACCCCGCACTGAACAACACGATCCCGCATTGAACAACACCATCCCGGACTGAACAACACCATGCCGCACTGAACAACACCATTCCGCACTGAACAACACCATGCCGCACTGAACAACACCATGCCGCACTGAACAACACCATGCCGCACTGAACAACACCATGCCGCACTGAACAACATTATGCCGCACTGAACAACACCATGCCGCACTGAACAACACCATCCCGCACTGAACAACACCATGCCGCATTGAACAACACCATGCCGCACTGAACAACACCATCCTGCACTGAACAACACCATCCCGCACTGAACAACACCATGCCGCACTGAACAACATTATGGCGCACTGAACAACATTATGCCGCACTGAACAACACCATGCCGCACTGAACAACACCATGCCGCACTGAACAACACCATGCCGCACTGAACAACATTATGCCGCACTGAACAACATTATGCCGCACTGAACAACACCATGCCGCACTGAACAACACCATGCCGCACTGAACAACACCATGCCGCACTGAACAACACGACGTCGCACTGAACAACACGACGCCGCACAGAACAACATGACGCCGCACAGAATAACACAATACCGCACAGAACAACACAATACCGCACAAACAGTTTTAGATAATATTACGTCGCAGTCATGTGACGCGGACATGACGTCAATAGGCGGAACTCACGGCAAAATTATAATCCGTGGGCGTGGCTTGCAACAGGAAGTAGGAAAGCGGCAGTTCTGGCAAACAAGACACAGCTGTTAGTAACACGATGACTAACAAGGCAAATATTTTTGTTTTCAGCTTGCAACTTGACCGTCTAGAGCGTACAAGGTAATTACAACTGTTTTTTTTTAGCCCTGAAAAGCAAGGGAGTGTGGCGTTTGGGAGGAATGTCGAACTCGGCGTCTGCTTCCAGCCACAGACGCCAAATTTCGACGATTATTTCGACTGGTCAACGGTTGTAAATTATTGCGTTGACTAAAAACTTTATTTAACTCTACTCTTAACTTTGCCGTTTCAGATATGCGGGTATTACACCGCGGAAATGACGTCAATAGGCTGAACTCTCGCCAAAATTCAAATCTGTGGGCGCAATGGCCTTGAGCGAGACACCGGATACAAACACGACGATTATCAACAGAAATATCTTTATTTTCCGCTTGCAAGTGGACCGTCTAGAGCGTACACGGTAAGTACAACTCATTGTGTTTAAAAAGATTTACGTTTGTGTAGTTTGCGTTGCGTTGTATCTGTGAATGTTGGTTGAGGCTAAATGTTAATGTTTAATTTCATTCCTTTAGGTTCCACGGTGTTTGTTGGCTGTATGTTTTCCACTGCAAGAAGAGGCTCGTATCATTGACCAGCAGGAGCTACAATGGTGAGTACCCCTTTCGTCTTCCATTTATGTTAAACACTTCCTATTTCATGTCTAACAGTACTCGATTTAACAAATAACCATAAATAAATACAGTGTGGGCAGTCACGTTAACATATGTGATTATCCTGCCTAATATGTTTATCACAAATATGTCACTAATCACTAATATGTTTATTTGTTTATCACAACACCTTTGGACCTTCAGCAATCGATTATTTACCTTCATCTACATAGAGACAGAACGATGGTGTCTTAAACATCTCATTCATTTCACCAAATAACTTCACGCAGGTGGATAACGGCCGTCTCGGTCACGCTATGTTGCGTGATGCAGTTTTGAAGAACCAAATGCATTTATTCAATGAATAAGTCAAGCTAGTTCTATGTTTATGATGTTGTAAGTTACGGTACCGATTGAAGTTGAGTTCGAAGCCAGTGGAAAACAGCGCTGCGTTTGTGCTCTCCAGGTACAAATGTTGTGATCTCTGACTGACGACCGGGCGAGACTCGAGTAAGAGATGTCCAAACGAGCTCCGGCAGGCGGAGCGAACGGACGCCCTTCAGGCCGCCAATGACGAGCTGAGAACCAAACTGATGGACGTCCAGTTAGAACTTCAGCAGGAGAAGAACAAGGTGAAAACCTCAACAGACAGACACTGCCTGCCTCCCTGCCTGCCTCCCTGCCTGCCTCCCTGCCTGCCTCCCTCCCTCCCTCCCAGTTTTCCCGATGTAGATTAGACATGCGTGTGCCATGACTGTGTCAGCCTACATCAACAAATGCACCGAGGACGTCAGCACCACTAAGAATATCATCACCCGGGGCAACCAACGACCCTGGATGACTGAGGAGGTACGTCAAACGCTACGAGCGCGGAACTCTGCCTTCAAGTCTGGCGACAAGGAGACACTGAGGACAGCGAGAGCCAACTTGAACCGTGCCATCAGGATAGCGAAGCGAGACCGCAGTCGAAAATTTCAGGATCGTTTCCACGACGTCAAAAACATCAGGAGTATGTGGCAAGGCATACGGGCGATTACAGACTACAACTCACCCTCCCCCCCCCCGGTGGGTGTAGTTGATGCTGACTTTCTAAATGGTCTAAATAACTTCTTTGGGAGGTTCGAGGCACTAAACGGCACTCCAGCAGTTAAAACTGTCCCCCATCAGGAAGAGGAGGTACTCTGCCTTGACTCCGCCGATGTGTTGAAGACCCTGAGGAGAGTCAACCCCTGTAAGGCCCCTGGCCCCGACAACATTCCTGGGCGTGTGTTCAGGGAATGTGCAAGTCATCTGGCTGGGGTCATCACAGACATTTTTAACACCTCGCTGGGCCAAGCCACAGTGCCGGCGTGCTTTAAGACTGCCTCCATCATTCCGGTGCCGAAGAAACCTCAAATCACCTCATTTAATGATTACCGGCCTGTTGCACTGACTCCGGTTATGATGAAGTGCTTCGAAAGGCTGCTTAAAGGTCACATCGTTTCCAGACTCCCCCTATTATTTGACCCGTTCCAGTTTGCCGACCGGCAAAACCGCTCCACTCAGGACGCCATCTCCTCCGTTCTTCACCTGAGCCTGGCTCACCTGGAGGAGAAGAACACCCATGTGCGGAGGCTGTTCCTGGACTTCAGCTCAGCGTTTAACACCATCATCCCACAGCATCTGGTAGGAAAATTGGAACACCTGGGCTTCAACACCCCCCTTCGCAACTGGCTGCTAGACTTCCTCACCAACAGACCTCAGTCAGTCCGGGTCGGACAGAACACCTCTGATGTCATCACCCTCAGCACAGGCTCCCTTCAGGGCTGCGTCCTGAGCCCCCTGCTGTGCACCCTGATGACACACGACTGCGTCCTCAGGTTCACCACCAATCACATCGTGAAGTCAGCAGACGACACAACGGTGGTGGGGCTCATCAGAGACAACAACGACCTGGACTACAGAGAGGAAGTGGAGCAGCTGGTGGGCTGGTGCAGAGAAAACAGCCTGATCCTGAATGAGGAGAAGATGAAGGAGATCATCGTCGACTTCAGGAAAAAACAGCCTCACCACGCTCCACTGATCATCAACAGCTCAGCTGTGGAGGTGGTCAGCACCACCAAATTCCTGGGGGTCCACATCACAGAAGACCTCACCTGGACTATGAACACTACGGCACTGGTCAAGAGGGCACAGAAGCGCTTGTACTTCCTGCGGAGGATGAGGAGAGCCCACCTGCCCCCACCCATCATGAGGACGTTCTACAGGAGCACCATAGAGAGCATTCTGACAAGCTGTCTCTCTGTGTGGTGTGGAGGCTGCACCGCCTCCGATTGGAAGAACGTGAGGAGAGTGGTGAGGACAGCAGAGAGGATCATAGGGGCTCCTCTTCCCTCCATTCAGGACATTTCATCTCAGCGCTGCATGTCCCGTGCCCGTAACATCATCAATGACCCATCACACCCCCACCATAGACTGTTCTCCCTGCTGCCCTCTGGGAAGAGGTTTGCAGCATCCGCTGCAGGTCCACCAGGTTCTGCAACAGCTTTTTCCCTGCTGTCATCAGACTGTTGAACACTAGAACTGTTGAGCTCTAAACTGAACTCTGCATCACACATTCACAGAACTGTACTTTATGACACTACGGACCTCTATCTTGCACTATCTCGCACTACCAACTTTACTGAACTTGTATAAATCCTTTAAATAGAAGTTTAATACATGGTTTAGCATTCCTCTGCACACTCTTGAATACTGTTTTGCCTACTTGCACTATTGCATAATTATCACTGCTGCACTTTATACTTATTTTTAATATATATATATATATATATATATATATATAGTATATATGTATATATATATATTTTCATAGGATATGTTACTTCTATTCAACTGCAATATCACTACTTTGTTGTAAGACGTATGCAACGGAATTTCGTTTTGTATGCACCATGTGCAGACAAGATGACAATAAAGTTTGTCTAAGTCTAAGTCATGTCAGGTCAGCTGTCTGGAGAGAGAGAGAAGTCAGGACCTGCGGGCGGAGCACCACCGTGCCACCGCCGCCATGACGGAACTCAAAAGCAAACTCCATGAGGAGAAGCAGAAAGAGTTAGCCATTACCAGGGAGACATTACTGCGGCAGCATGAAATGGAGCTGATGAGAGTGATCAAAATCAAAGATGGAGAGATCCAGCGACTGAATGCCTTGGTCCTCAGCCTGAGGGACGGCTCCATGGACAAGGTGATCCGCTCTATCCGTGTCTGACTATCCGCACGCCACGTCGGGCTTCGATGCGGCCGCTACCGTATTGTGTAGCTTGTCCCCAGTAAGCGTCGCGGCGCTCCGTTGCGGTCTCAACGGCCCGGTGTGGCGCAATGTCTGCTCAGGTGAGGAGGGGGGGCGCTTTGCTGGCGGAGGTGGAGGAGACGCGGCGGTGTCGGGAGACCGAGCGGTGTCGCCTCCACCAGGAGCGCGGAAGAAGCCCTGGCAGCGGCCCAGCAGGCCTGGCAGTCCCGAGCGGCCGAGCTCCGATCGGCTCATCACCAGCATCGGGAGGAGCTGAGCCGAACCAAGAGAGACTGCGAGAGGGAGATCCGCCGACTGGTAGGACTGATCAGATGCGCGGTGCGTGGCTATGTTCCCAATTTCGTTGTATACCTGCAGTGCAATGACACCTAAGGCATTCTATTCTATTCTATTTCACAAGAAGAAAATGTCCGGTTGCTCGCTTCGCTTTTGTCACAGCAAAGGTGTTCTAGTCGATTCAAGAAAAAAATTGGCCGGTTGCTCTCTTTGTTTTTGTCACAATTCTGGCAAATGAGTTTGCCCGCCTGCCTGAGCGCTCCCCGTTTGTACATCCAGACGGATGAGATCAAGCTGAAAGACAGAGCGGTTAGTGTTTTGGATGAAGCCCTGGGGCCGGCCACGTCCACCGCCTTCAGCTGCAGACTCAGGCTGCCGAGCAGCAGATCGCTGCCCTGAGGGATTCCCAAAGGGCGGGCCTAAACTACCCTGGAAGTGGGGTCAACGCCGCTACTAGCAATCCTCTTCATTGCGTAAGCCACCTCATCACACACTTGCAGTACGCATGACTTAGTTCGTTGCTGGAGGAAGGTAGCACAAAAACAGTTTTGAACTTTGAACGAGTGCTTGTGTGTGTGTGTGTTGCGGGGCGTTTTCAGTCTCAGGAGGATCGGGACACGCGACGGTTTCATCTGAAAATCGCTGAGCTCAGCGCAGTCATCAGGAAACTGGAGGATCGAAACGCCCTGCTTTCTGAAGAGCGCAATGAACTGGTAATTTATTGACGGCACGCTTGAAGGTTTGCGCTACGTTTGATGCGCGCCATCCAGCGAGGCACCCATTGCGCTTGCTTATTAGTTGAGCGGCGCGGCGAGTCGGTTGCCTGGTAGATGTCTTTTATTGGGAGCCAAAGCCACGATTCCGTTCAAACCGATGCAAAAGGAATGGATACGTTCTGGCCCGCGTGTTGTGCGTCTTTCACATCCCGCACTTCATGCTTGCAGCTAAAGCGACTGAGAGAAACAGAAAGCCAGTTTCTGCCACTCCTGTACAAAAACAAACGCCTGAGCAGGAAGAATGAAGAACTCTCGCTGGTGCTGTGTCGCCTTGAAAACAAAGTGCGCTTTGTCACCCAGGAGAACGAGGAGATGGCAAGCTTGGTAAGTCGACGCGGACAACGGCGGCGTGCCAACAGAGTCCACTGCATTTGTGTTCCACAGAGAAGGCCTAGTTCGCTCAATGACCTGGACCGCGGTTGCGGCCAGCAGGACGGTGAAATGGAGTTCCTTCAAGTTGTGGAGCAGCGGCACATCATCGACGACTTGTCCAAGGTCTTCAGGCAGGCGACTCGGTGCACGTACGGCAGCGCCGCGCTCGCTCGCTGTCGCCAGGAAACCTTTTCCGTCCAAAGCTTGGCCGGCGGCCGCCATCCAAAAAATTGGCCCCTTAAATTCCGACCTTTCAAGCAGGAGCATTGTGCGCACGCGTTTGAACACGCTTTAGACTTGTTTTGCCGTTTTCAGCAGCTCAAAGCTCCCGTTTTGTCAGCGCCTTTGCCACTCGCTGTGCGCTGAAAACGACGGACTTGCCCGGCTGCTCAGCCCGTCAACCATGAGCCGCGAGCGCGACGTCATTGTCCGTAGGCAGCTAGTGGCAAAATGCACCCTGTTAGAGTTGCGCTCGCTCCAACTTATTTTGCAAGAACCACACGGGAGACAAGTAAGTTCTTTTGGACACCTGCAGGTGGAGAGTCCATCCGTTGTACGAATGAAGTCTGACTCTCGGCTCCTGCACGAGCATTTTAATTAAGAGAAACAGGGTGGGTGTAAGAGTGGATTGAATAGAGGAAGCCCTTGACCTCTAGTCAAAACATAGCAAGGGGTGTTTTACGACTTTGTGTAGGAAGGGATAAGCGATAGGGATAAATAAGGGATAAATAATATTATTTATTACAGGTCGCAGTCAAAGTCAAAGCAACACAATGATACGATAAAGATAATCTGGAAAACCCTGACACACCCTGTAGTTGTCACTTTTGGAAAAGACGAGCGTCCCTCCAATCATCGCCGGTGACGTGTTTTTCAGGCTCTGGAGACAGGAGCTCATGTCAGAAATGTCATTGTGAGTCGCGTTTGTTTCTGCGCCGGAGCCGTTCGTTCCCTTTGCATCCAAAGAATCTCAAAGGCGGATTATTTGTGTCGACAGGAGAGAGATTTGCTGCTACGATACCGACGTCGAGAATCTCTGAGGAGGAACAAAGCGTGAGGTCCTGCAAGGTGAGTCTGTTTGTTTGCGGCTGCTTGGTGTTGCGCAAGATGAAATGGCCTTTTTCTCGCTATCGTTCCTCTCGTCGATTCATCGTGAGGTGTCGCTTCAGTTTGTTCAGAGAGATGTTCGCTTCCGCGCCCGCAGGTCATCGAAACATTTTACGGCTACGACGAAGACGTGTTGGTGGACTCGGACGGATCGTCCTTGTCTTTTCACACCGACAGAACCCCCGACACGGAACCCGAAGAGGTAGCCCGCCATTTCTGCCAGCGTATTGGCACCAAACATTCCTCTTCAGCCTGGAATCGGACTCGTCTTTGCGTCGCGGGTGCTTTGTCGCCGGTCTGACTGATTCTGGTACTAGTGCTGTGTTGCATTGGTGTGTGCATGAAGAGGCGGAGCTTCGCTACCGCCAGCTGACGCAAGAATATCAAGCGCTGCAACGAGCCTACGCTCTGCTAGCCCAGACCAGCGAAAGGGGACTACGACGCCGAGAAGGAGATCAAGGTGGCGCCCCTTCCCGCAACCCCCGGCCGGGTCGCAGCCTCCCCGTTCTCACCCAGCCTCGGGTGTTCTCTGGTCTGAAAGGAGGAGGAGGAGCCTCCCTCCTCCTCCTTTCAGACCAGAGAAAAGCTGATGGTAGAAATGGGTCACTATCAAAGCAGAGTAGCAGATCTGGAGTCAGCGCTGAAGCAACAAGGACAGGTAAGCTCATCAATGAGCACACCTTTTTCTCAGACAAAATAGCTACATTCTTCAGTCACTCATCCGTCTGGCATTACTGGACCAACCCCCCGAACGTGGCTGGGAAAATGCGGAGAAAAGCAAATGTCATTTTCCAGTCAACCAAAGAATTTGTGGATGAAAATGACACAACATTCCAAAGCTGTCCACGCGTTTGTCTCTTCTAGAATGTCAAGTGGGTGGAGGAGAAGCAGCTGCTGCGTCAGAGCAATCAGCAGTTGGCCGAAAAGGTGACGGAAAGAAAGGCGCTGGGCGGAGTCGCTTGGCGTCACACCTGTCGGGAAGCCCCGCAGATGAGGTCTGACTGTCTTTTCAGGTCAGGCGGATGGAGGCGGAAGAAGCGCGTCTGAAAGAGCACATCCAGGATATCCGAGACCAAAACGAACTGCTTGAGTTCCGCATCCTGGAGATGGAGGTGGGAAGACTCGCACAAGCGTGTTGAGGCCAGAGATGTGACGGACGGACGGACGGACGGACGGATGCATGCCTCTGCCTTTCAGGAGAGGGAGTGGCGCTCCCCCGTCTTGAAGTTTCTGCAAGTCCGTTTCCCAGACGGCCTCAGCCCTTTGCAGATCTACTGCGAGGCCGAGGGCGTGAGCGTACGTAAGGCGTCCCTCGCAACCCTAACCTTAACCCGAGGTCCCAGAACACCTTACATTGCTCCTTGCGCCTTTCCCCCGGACATCGTCATCAGTGATCTGATGAAGAAGCTGGACATCCTGGGCTATAACGCCGTAAGTGTATGTCGAACTCCTTATGTTCGCACTCCACGAGACTCGGCGGCTCAAATGTGACTTTTGGAAGGCTTTGCGCTGAAAGAAGCTTGTTGACGCTGTGCCTTTGGGCTCTTGCAGAATCTCACCAACGAGGAGCAGGTGGTCGTGATTCACGCCAGGACCCTTCTCACCCTAGCCGAGAAGGTAACGCGCACGTCCACGCACGCTCTCGCATTCTGCTTATGTGACAGCAGCCTTTCCTCAGTGGTTAGAATACATCAAAGTGACCAAGTCAGCACTTCAACAGAAGATGTTGGACATTGAAAGTGAGAAGGTAGACAGACACGCGACATCAGCCAAGGGGAACTCCGGCAATGTGCCCCAACAATTCTGACCTTGAGCTGTGCTAGGATATGTTCTGCAAGCAGAAGGGCTACCTGGATGAAGAGTTGGACTTCAGGAAGTGTTCCATGGACCAGGCTCATAAGGTAAGCCGCCCTCAAATCTCCCGCCGGACCACTGATGGACGAGGATTGCGGCCCAGAGGATCCTGGAGCTGGAGGCCATGTTGTACGAGGCGCTACCGCAGCGGGACTGCCCCGCCACGGACGGCGAAAAAGCCAGCCACGCTGGCGTGAATGACGTGCTGACGGCGGATCAGAGAGAAGAGCTTAGGAGCGCCGTGGACCAATGGAAGCGAGCCCTGATGTGCGAGTTGAGGGAGCGCGACGCTTGCATCCTCCAAGAGAGAATGGATCTGCTGCACAGCGCGCAACAGGTAAGGGCCCAAAGCCAGCCCGGCACTTACTTGCACGCTTACTGGCTTTTGAATGCCACTTTCCATTTGTCCGTCCTAGAGGAACAAAGAGCTGAAAGAATTCATCGAAGCTCAGAAGAGACAAATCAAACAATTGGAGGAGAAGTTTCTGTTTCTCTTTCTATTCTTCTCCTTGGCCTTCATTCTGTGGCCCTAACACCAGCTGGTGAGTGAGCTCCAGCGGCACCGCACTCGAAACCTCCGATACACTGCCAGCCGGTCTCAGACGTTGGCAGACGCTCCGATGCCAACGTATACCCCCCGCCACGGTGACAGAGGCACCGCGTCACACCGGCGCTCATCCAATCAGAAGGCAGGAAAAGCAAATTCACATGCAGGGCACTTTTGAACCAGAAGAGAGCGCCACAAAAAACGGTTGTTGCCCCAAACGCGCACTAAAAAGGGTCAGAATAACAAGAGTCCCACTGGCCAGCCGGGGCCACCCGTCCAGCTGTTTCTTCAGGGGGGAAAAAAATTGGAGTCACCGGTGAGTACATTTTGCATTTAGCTCTGCTTTTCTGCTTCTGTCTTCAAGTGTGTGGCATCCTGCGATCAAAGAGTCAGCCAACCCCAAAGCGGTTGACCTCAACGTCCCACCACCATGCCTACCAGAGCAGGTGACGTGATGCTTTGGACATCCTTCCGTCTCAGATGCCCAAAAGTACTCTTTGCCACATCTGCGGCAATACGGTGTCTTTTCAAAGGTGCAAATAAATCCAGCGTGGGCGGAACACGCACGTCTTCGGTTTTTCCCGCTTTGTTTGTGTGACAGCTGTTGTGAAAATTTTATACAAATAAAGTTGTATAGTACAGGTTTGGCCAAGCCGCAACTCCCGAACCGCATGCGGCTCTTTTATGTTCATATCAACATTTGTGTGTGTGTGTGTGTGTGTGTGTGGGGGGGGGGGGGGTTGTGCGTGTTGGCTTCACTTGAGTTCAATTTGGTATTTTGGTCAAAAGCGCATGTGGTGAAATTCCACAAAGTAGGATGGGCAAACACATTTCTTTAAACTATGAGTGTCAATTGGGCTCTCGAAATGGCAGGGAAAAGATGCACAGCAAAACGAAAATACGTAGATGAACACAGGACGTTTTAATCAGAGTGGGAAAGTTTCTATTTTTTGTTGAACGTGATGGCAAACCATTCTGCCTGATATGTCAGACCTCAGCGCATTTCAAAGATTCAAATCTTCAGCGCCATGCACTTCAGCTCACTCCATGCTAACATTGATCAGGCGTCGAACCCGCATCATCATGCTTAAGAGGTGGCCATGCTAACCAGTGCGCCATTATGTCAACGCATAATAACTAAGTCTACTGGTCAAAACAGCGGTTACTATATGACGTCGCTACGTCGTGGTCACGTGACGCAGACAAGACGTCAATGGACGTGGGCAGAGTTAACTTGTTTAAAAGGGAGTAGGCAGAAGAAATATTTAATTTATTTAAATCTATTTTGAGTGCACACCATTATGCCAATGCATAACAACTGTAAATCTACTAAACAAAACAGCGGTTGCTATATGACATCTGCCACGTCGTGGTCACGTGACATACGTGACGTCGATGGGCGTAACTTTCGCCGGAATTCAAATCCGCGGGGAGAGTTAACTTGTTTAAAAGAGAGTGGGCAGAAGAATTATTTAATTTATTTAAATCTATTTGGTGTGTGCGCCATTATGTCAATGCATAACAACTGTAAGTCTACTAAACAAAACAGCGGTTGCTATTTGACGTCTGCCACGTCGTGGTCACGTGACGCGGACGTGACGTCGACGCCTACTTTACATCCCACCGATCACAGGACTCCTCGGCTGCATAACCGTGCCCCCTTCCCAACCAATCGGATTTGCTATACGCGAAAACGACGCCAATGGAAAGAGCTTCCGCCCAAATTTAAATCCGTGGGCGTGGCTCGCAGCAGGAAGTAGGAAAATGGCGGCGATGTTGACAAAGACACAGCGGATGGTAACATACGACTAACAAGAGAAATATTTTTATTTTCTGCTTGCAACTGGACCGTCCAGAGCGTACACGGTAAGTACAACTCATCGTTTTTAAAAAGAAGTACTTTTGTTGCCCTGAAAAGCGAGTGAGCGTGGCGTTTGTGGGGGACGTCGAATTTCGACGATTCTTTCTGGTCAACGGTTGTAAATGATTGTGTTGATTAAAAAAGAAAACTTGATGTAACTCTACTTTTAACTGCCGTTTCAGATAGATTTGGAATTGCATCACATCCAATTTTGCCTAGAGCGTACACGGTAAGTAACACTCGTTGTGTTTAAGGAGATTTACGTTTGTAATAGCAGAAGTGTAGCCGCGTTGCGTTGTACGTGTGAATGTTGGTCCGGGCGAAATGTTAATGTTTAATTTCATTCCTTTAGGTTCCACGGTGTTTGTTGGCTGCAAGTTTTCCACTGCAAGAAGAGGCTCATATCATTGACCAGGAGCGAGCTACAATGGTGAGTAGCCATAACATTTATGTTAAACACTTCCTATTTCATGTCTAACAGTACTTGATTTAACAAATAACCATAAATAAATACAGTGTGGGCACTGAAGTTAACATATGTGATTATACTGCCTAATCTGTCACCGAGTAGATTGTTGCAAAGTAATATAAGATCCAAAGTTGTAATTCAGAATAGTTTTCAAAAGAAGGCCATTAGAATTATATACAAGTCTGATTACCCCGAACAAGCTATTAATTAAATCACAAATTCTTCAATTCAAAGATTTGGTAGATTATCAGACAAATAATGTCTAACAGTAATTGATTTAACACATCACGATAAGTAGATTGAGTGTGGGCACTCTCAAGTTAACATATGTGATTATACTGCCTAATCTGTTACAGAGTATGTTGTTGCCAAGTAATGTAGAATAGATCCAAAGTAGTAATCCAGAATAGTTTTGAAGAGGCCATTAGAATGATAAACAAATCTGATTACCTTGAACATAATAACAAGCTAAGTGTTTAATATGTCCTATGAAGTCAAAATTGGGCACCATCATGTGGTGAAATTTGGAATTGCATCACATCCAATTTTGCCTGGGAACAAACAGATTACATAAATCTTAGTTTTGAATAAGCCACTCCTTCTCAAACAAGTAAACTCTGCCCATTTTGCGCAGTAGATGTTCTGTTAATATCTAGTATTTATACAAAGTCATAATTTAAATTGCTTTCAACCTTCATTCATCGGTTCAACCAACATTACTCGCTCTTATTACCAACTTGTATTGATTTAACTAAGCGTTTAATACTTCCTATCAGGTCTCAAATCGAGATTTGGCAAAATACAATTTCAGCAAATCCAATTTTGCCAGGGAACAAAAATAGATTAAATAAACTAAATAAGTCCTCTTCCCATTAAATAAATCAGAAAAGTCTGTCTTGTAACCAGTCCTCTTCAAACAAGTAAAGTCTGCCCATTTTGTGCCGTAGATTTTGTGTCTATGCCTAGTATTTAAACAAAATCATAATTTAAACGACTTCTTTCCTTCATTCACTTTGGAAATTTGGAATTGCAGCAAATCGAATTTTGGCAGGGAACAAAAATAGATCAATTAAACTAAATAAGTCTTCTTCCCATTAAATAAATTAAAAAAGTCTGTCTTGTAACCAGTCCTTTTCAAACAAGTAAAGTCTGCCCATTTTGTGCCGTCGATTTTGTGTTAATGCCTAGTATTTATACAAAATCATAATTTAAAGGACTTCATTCCTTCATTCACTTTGGAAATTTGGAATTGCAGCACATCAAATTTTGCCTGGGAAGAAAAGTAGATTAAATAAATTTAATAAGTCTTACTACTTCCCATTAAATAAATTAAATACGTCTTACTTGTTCCCACTCCTTTTCAAAACAGTAGTTTAAAACGAGGGCCCTTCACTCAATCTTTAACCTCAACCCCGCACGTTGTGTTGTATCTGTGAATGTTGGTTGTGGCCAAATGATAGTTTTCTTTCATTCGTTTAGGTTCCAAGAAAACTTGATGTAACTCTACTTTTAACTGCCGTTTCAGATAAGCGGGTATTACGTCGCAGTCAAATGCCGCGGATATGACGTAATTGCCCGAACCTCCGCCAAAATTCAAATCTGTTGGCGCGATGGCCGTGAGCCACTGAGCAGCGACGATTATCAACAGAAATATCTTTATTTTCTGCTTGCAACTGGACCGTCTAGAGCGTACACGGTAAGTAACACTCATTGTGTTTAAGGAGATTTACGTTTGTAATAGCAGAAGTGTAGCCGCGTTGCGTTGTACGTGTGAAAATTGGTCGAGGCGAAATGTTAATGTTTAATTTCATTCCTTTAGGTTCCACGGTGTTTGTTGGCTGCAAGTTTTCCACTGCAAGAAGAGGCTCGTATCATTGACCAGGAGCGAGCTACAATGGTGAGTAGCCATAACATTTATGTTAAACACTTCCTATTTCATGTCTAACAGTACTTGATTTAACAAATAACCATAAATAAATACAGTGTGGGCACTGAAGTTAACATATGTGATTATACTGCCTAATCTGTCACGGAGTAGATTGTTGCAAAGTAATATAAGATCCAAAGTTGTAATTCAGAATAGTTTTCAAAAGAAGGCCATTAGAATTATATACAAGTCAGATTACCCTGAACAAGCTATTAATTAAATCACAAATTCTTCAATTCAAAGATTTGGTAGATTATCAGACAAATAATGTCTAACAGTAATTGATTTAACACATCACGATAAGTAGATTGAGTGTGGGCACTCTCAAGTTAACATATGTGATTATACTGCCTAATCTGTTACAGAGTATGTTGTTGCCAAGTAATGTAGAATAGATCCAAAGTAGTAATCCAGAATAGTTTTGAAGAGGCCATTAGAATGATAAACAAATCTGATTACCTTGAACATAATAACAAGCTAAGTGTTTAATATGTCCTATGAAGTCAAAATTGGGCACCATCATGTGGTGAAATTTGGAATTGCATCACATCCAATTTTGCCTGGGAACAAACAGATTACATAAATCTTAGTTTTGAATAAGCCACTCCTTCTCAAACAAGTAAACTCTGCCCATTTTGCGCAGTAGATGTTCTGTTAATATCTAGTATTTATACAAAGTCATAATTTAAATTGCTTTCAACCTTCATTCATCGGTTCAACCAACATTACTCGCTCTTATTACCAACTTGTATTGATTTAACTAAGCGTTTAATACTTCCTATCAGGTCTCAAATCGAGATTTGGCAAAATACAATTTCAGCAAATCCAATTTTGCCAGGGAACAAAAATAGATTAAATAAACTAAATAAGTCCTCTTCCCATTAAATAAATCAGAAAAGTCTGTCTTGTAACCAGTCCTCTTCAAACAAGTAAAGTCTGCCCATTTTGTGCCGTAGATTTTGTGTCTATGCCTAGTATTTAAACAAAATCATAATTTAAACGACTTCTTTCCTTCATTCACTTTGGAAATTTGGAATTGCAGCAAATCGAATTTTGGCAGGGAACAAAAATAGATCAATTAAACTAAATAAGTCTTCTTCCCATTAAATAAATTAAAAAAGTCTGTCTTGTAACCAGTCCTTTTCAAACAAGTAAAGTCTGCCCATTTTGTGCCGTCGATTTTGTGTTAATGCCTAGTATTTATACAAAATCATAATTTAAAGGACTTCATTCCTTCATTCACTTTGGAAATTTGGAATTGCAGCACATCAAATTTTGCCTGGGAAGAAAAGTAGATTAAATAAATTTAATAAGTCTTACTACTTCCCATTAAATAAATTAAATACGTCTTACTTGTTCCCACTCCTTTTCAAAACAGTAGTTTAAAACGAGGGCCCTTCACTCAATCTTTAACCCCAACCCCGCACGTTGTGTTGTATCTGTGAATGTTGGTTGTGGCCAAATGATAGTTTTCTTTCATTCGTTTAGGTTCCAAGAAAACTTGATGTAACTCTACTTTTAACTGCCGTTTCAGATAAGCGGGTATTACGTCGCAGTCATGTGCCGTGGATATGACGTAATTGCCCGAACCTCCGCCAAAATTCAAATCTGTTGGCGCGATGGCCGTGAGCCACTGAGCAGCGACGATTATCAACAGAAATATCTTTATTTTCTGCTTGCAACTGGACCGTCTAGAGCGTACACGGTAAGTAACACTCATTGTGTTTAAGGAGATTTACGTTTGTAATAGCAGAAGTGTAGCCGCGTTGCGTTGTACGTGTGAAAATTGGTCGAGGCGAAATGTTAATGTTTAATTTCATTCCTTTAGGTTCCACGGTGTTTGTTGGCTGCAAGTTTTCCACTGCAAGAAGAGGCTCGTATCATTGACCAGGAGCGAGCTACAATGGTGAGTAGCCATAACATTTATGTTAAACACTTCCTATTTCATGTCTAACAGTACTTGATTTAACAAATAACCATAAATAAATACAGTGTGGGCACTGAAGTTAACATATGTGATTATACTGCCTAATCTGTCACGGAGTAGATTGTTGCAAAGTAATATAAGATCCAAAGTTGTAATTCAGAATAGTTTTCAAAAGAAGGCCATTAGAATTATATACAAGTCTGATTACCCTTAACATAACAACAAGCTATTAATTAAATCACAAATTCTTCAATTCAAAGATTTGGTAGATTATCAGACAAATAATGTCTAACAGTAATTGATTTAACACATCACGATAAGTAGATTGAGTGTGGGCACTCTCAAGTTAACAGATATGATTATACTGCCTAATCTGTTACAGAGTATGTTGTTGCCAAGTAATGTAGAATAGATCCAAAGTAGTAATCCAGAATAGTTTTGAAGAGGCCATTAGAATAATAAACAAATCTGATTACCTTGAACATAATAACAAGCTAAGTGTTTAATATGTCCTATGAAGTCAAAATTGGGCACCATCATGTGGTGAAATTTGGAATTGCATCACATCCAATTTTGCCTGGGAACAAACAGATTAAATAAATCTTAGTTTTGAATAAGCCACTCCTTCTCAAACAAGTAAACTCTGCCCATTTCGCGCAGTAGATGTTCTGTTAATATCTAGTATTTATACAAAGTCATAATTTAAATTGCTTTCAACCTTCATTCATCGGTTCAACCAACATTACTCGCTCTTATTACCAACTTGTATTGATTTAACTAAGCGTTTAATACTTCCTATCAGGTCTCAAGGCAAGATTTGGCAAAATACAATTTCAGCAAATCCAATTTTGCCAGGGAACAAAAATAGATTAAATAAACTAAATAAGTCTTCTTCCCATTAAATAAATCAGAAAAGTCTGTCTTGTAACCAGTCCTCTTCAAACAAGTAAAGTCTGCCCATTTTGTGCCGTAGATTTTGTGTCTATGCCTAGTATTTAAACAAAATCATAATTTAAACGACTTCTTTCTTTCATTCACTTTGGAAATTTGGAATTGCAGCAAATCGAATTTTGCCAGGGAACAAAAATAGATCAATTAAACTAAATAAGTCTTCTTCCCATTAAATAAATTAAAAAAGTCTGTCTTGTAACCAGTCCTTTTCAAACAAGTAAAGTCTGCCCATTTTGTGCCGTCGATTTTGTGTTAATGCCTAGTATTTATACAAAATCATAATTTAAAGGACTTCATTCCTTCATTCACTTTGGAAATTTGGAATTGCAGCACATCAAATTTTGCCTGGGAAGAAAAGTAGATTAAATAAATTTAATAAGTCTTACTACTTCCCATTAAATAAATTAAATACGTCTTACTTGTTCCCACTCCTTTACAAAAAAGTAGTTTAAAACGAGGTCCCTTCACTCAACCTTTAACCCTATTTATTCACCTTCTAGGCTAAGTGTTAAAGGCTAAGTGTTAAAGGCTAAGTGTTAAAGGCTAAGTGTTAGAGGCTAAGTGCCAGAGGCTAGGCGCCAGAGGCGAGTTTTTGTGGGCTGAAGTTTTAGTGGGGTTAGTGTGAATACAATCCAAAAGAATACAACAGAATACAATACAATAGAATATAATACATAGATTAAATTCAATAGCTCTTACTACTTCCCATTAAATAAATTAAATACGTCTTACTTGTTCCCAATCCTTTTCAAAAAAGTAGTTTAAAACGAGGGCCCTTCACTCAACCTTTAACCTCAACCCCGCACGTCACATTGTGTTGTATCTGTGAATGTTGGTTGTGGCCAAATGATAGTTTTCTTTCATTCGTTTAGGTTCCACGGTGTTTGTTGGCTATGTTTTCCACTGTCAGAAGGATGAAAATACAAAGTACAACACTTGGACGTGGGCGAAGACGTCACCGGTGAGTCCTTCCTTCCTATTTATTTACCTTCTAGATTCTAGAGGCTAAGTGTTAGAGGCTAAGTGTTAGAGGCTAAGTGTTAAACACAATACGAACAACACAACGATACTGCACTGAACAACACGATACCGCACTGAGAAACACGATACCGCACTGAACAACACGATACCGCACTGAACAACACCATGCCGCACTGAACACCATGCCACACTGAACAACACCATCCCGCACTGAACAACACCATGCCGCACTAAACAACACCATGCCGCACTGAACAACACCATGCCTCACTGAACGACACCATGCCGCACTGAAAGACACCATGCCGCACTGAACGACACCATGCCGCACTGAAAGACACCATCCCGCACTGAACACCATGCCGCACTGAACAACACCATCCTGCACTGAACAACACCATCCCGCACTGAACAACACCATGCCGCACTGAACATTATGCCGCACTGAACAACACCATGCCGCACTGAACAACACCATGCCGCACTGAACAACATTATGCCGCACTGAACAACACCATGCCGCACTGAACAACACCATGCCGCACTGAACAACACCATGCCGCACTGAACAACATTATGCCGCACTGAACAACACCATGCCGCACTGAACAACACCATCCTGCACTGAACAACACCATTCCGCATTGAACACCATGCCGCACTGAACAACACCATCCCGCACTGAACAACACCATCCCGCACTGAACAACACCATGCCGCACTGAACAACATTATGCCGCACTGAACAACATTATGCCGCACTGAACAACACCATGCCGCACTGAACAACACCATGCCGCACTGAACAACACCATGCCGCACTGAACAACATTATAACGCACTGAACAACACCATCCCGCACTGAACAACACCATGCCGCACTAAACAACATTATGCCGCACTGAACAACATTATGCCGAAATGAACAACACCATGCCGCACTGAACAACACCATGCCGCACTGAACAACACCATCCTGCACTGAACAAAACCATCCCGCACTGAACAACACCATGCCGCACTGAACAACACCATGCCGCACTGAACAACACCATGCCGCAATGAACAACACCATCCCGCACTGAACAACATTATGCCGCACTGAACAACATTATGCCGCACTGAACAACATTATGCCGCACTGAACAACATTATGCCGCACTGAACAACACCATGCCGCACTGAACAACACCATGCCGCACTGAACAACACCATGCCGCACTGAACAAGACCATGCCGCACTGAACAACACGATCCCGCATTGAACAACACCATGCCGCACTGAACAACACCATCCCGCACTGAACAACACCATGCCGCACTGAACAACATTATGGCGCACTGAACAACATTATGGCGCACTGAACAACATTATGCCGCACTGAACAACACCATGCCGCACTGAACAACACCATGCCGCAATGAACAACACCATCCCGCACTGAACAACACCATGCCGCACTGAGCAACACCATGCCGCACTGAACAACACCATCCTGCACTGAACAACACCATGCCGCACTGAACAACACCATTCCGCACTGAACAACACCATGCCGCACTGAACAACATTACGCTGCACTGAACAACACCATGCCGCACTGAACAACACCATGCCGCATTGAACAACACCATGCCGCATTGAACAACACCATGCCGCACTGAACAACACCATGCCGCACTGAACAACACCATCCTGCACTGAACAACACCATGCCGCACTGAACAACACCATGCCGCACTGAACAACACCATCCTGCACTGAACAACACCATCCCGCACTGAACAACACCATCCCGCATTGAACAACACCATCCTGCACTGAACAACACCATGCCGCACTGAACAACACCATGCCGCACTGAACAACACCATTCCGCACTGAACAACACCATGCCGCACTGAACAACACCATCCTGCACTGAACAACACCATCCCGCACTGAAAAACACCATGCCGCATTGAACAACACCATCCTGCACTGAACAACACCATCCTGCACTGAACAACACCATGCCGCACTGAACAACACCATGCCGCACTGAACAACACCATGCCGCACTGAACAACACCATGCCGCACTGAACAACATTATGCCGCACTGAACAACATTATGTCGCACTGAACAACACCATGCCGCACTGAACAACACCATGCCGCACTGAACAACATTATGCCGCACTGAAAAACACCATGCCGCACTGAACAACACCATCCCGCACTGAACAACACCATGCCGCATTGAACAACACCATGCCGCACTGAACAACACCATGCTGCACTGAACAACATTATGCTGCACTGAACAACACGATCCTGCATTGAACAACACCATGCCGCACTGAACAACACCATCCTGCACTGAACAACACCATCCTGCACTGAACAACACCACCCCGCACTGAACACGATCCCGCATTGAACACCATCCCGCACTGAACAACACCATGCCGCACTGAACAACACCATGCCGCACTGAACAACACCATGCCGCACTGAACAACACCATGCCGCACTGAACAACACCATGCCGCACTGAACAACACCATGCCGCACTGAACAACATTATGCCGCACTGAACAACACCATGCCGCACTGAACAACACCATCCCGCACTGAACAACACCATGCCGCATTGAACAACACCATGCCGCACTGAACAACACCATCCTGCACTGAACAACACCATCCCGCACTAAACAACACCATGCCGCACTGAACAACATTATGGCGCACTGGACAACATTATGCCGCACTGAACAACACCATGCCGCACTGAACAACACCATGCCGCACTGAACAACACCATGCCGCACTGAACAACACCATGCCGCACTGAACAACATTATGCCGCACTGAACAACACCATGCCGCACTGAACAACACCATGCCGCACTGAACAACACGATCCCGCATTGAACAACACCATCCTGCACTGAACAACACCATGCCGCACTGAACAACACCATGCCGCACTGAACAACACCATTCCGCACTGAACAACACCATGCCGCACTGAACAACACCATCCTGCACTGAACAACACCATCCCGCACTGAACAACACCATGCCGCATTAAACAACACCATGCCGCACTGAACAACACCATCCTGCACTGAACAACACCATGCCGCACTGAACAACACCATGCCGCACTGAACAACACCATGCCGCACTGAACAACATTATGCCGCACTGAACAACATTATGCCGCACTAAACAACATTATGTCGCACTGAACAACACCATGCCGCACTGAACAACACCATGCTGCACTGAACAACATTATGCCGCACTGAACAACACGATCCCGCATTGAACAACACCATCCCGCAGTGAACAACACCATGCCGCATTGAACAACACCATGCCGCACTGAACAACACCATGCTGCACTGAACAACATTATGCTGCACTGAACAACACGATCCTGCATTGAACAACACCATGCCGCACTGAACAACACCATCCTGCACTGAACAACACCATGCCGCACTGAACAACACCATGCCGCACTGAACAACATTATGCCGCACTGAAAAACACCATGCCGCACTGAACAACACCATCCCGCACTGAACAACACCATGCCGCATTGAACAACACCATGCCGCACTGAACAACACCATGCTGCACTGAACAACATTATGCTGCACTGAACAACACGATCCTGCATTGAACAACACCATGCCGCACTGAACAACACCATCCTGCACTGAACAACACCATCCTGCACTGAACAACACCACCCCGCACTGAACAACATGATCCCGCATTGAACAACACCATCCCGCACTGAACAACACCATGCCGCACTGAACAACACCATTCCGCACTGAACAACACCATGCCGCACTGAACAACACCATGCCGCACTGAACAACACCATGCCGCACTGAACAACACCATGCCGCACTGAACAACATTATGCCGCACTGAACAACACCATGCCGCACTGAACAACACCATCCCGCACTGAACAACACCATGCCGCATTGAACAACACCATGCCGCACTGAATAACACCATCCTGCACTGAACAACACCATCCCGCACTAAACAACACCATGCCGCACTAAACAACATTATGGCGCACTGGACAACATTATGCCGCACTGAACAACACCATGCTGCACTGAACAACATTATGCTGCACTGAAAAACACGATCCTGCATTGAACAACACCATGCCGCACTGAACAACACCATCCTGCACTGAACAAAACCATGCCGCACTGAACAACACCATGCCGCACTGAACAACATTATGCCGCACTGAAAAACACCATGCCGCACTGAACAACACCATCCCGCACTGAACAACACCATGCCGCACTGAACAACACCATCCTGCACTGAACAACACCATGCCGCACTGAACAACACCATTCCGCACTGAACAACACCATGCCGCACTGAACAACATTACGCTGCACTGAACAACACCATGCCGCACTGAACAACACCATGCCGCATTGAACAACACCATGCCGCATTGAACAACACCATGCCGCACTGAACAACACCATGCCGCACTGAACAACACCATCCTGCACTGAACAACACCATGCCGCACTGAACAACACCATGCCGCACTGAACAACACCATCCTGCACTGAACAACACCATGCCGCACCGAACAACATTATGCCGCACTGAACAACACCATGCCGCACTGAACAACACCATCCCGCACTGAACAACATTATGCCGCACTGAAAAACACCATGCCGCACTGAACAACACCATCCCGCACTGAACAACACCATGCCGCATTGAACAACACCATGCCGCACTGAACAACACCATGCTGCACTGAACAACATTATGCTGCACTGAACAACACGATCCTGCATTGAACAACACCATGCCGCACTGAACAACACCATCCTGCACTGAACAACACCATCCTGCACTGAACAACACCACCCCGCACTGAACAACATGATCCCGCATTGAACAACACCATCCCGCACTGAACAACACCATGCCGCACTGAACAACACCATTCCGCACTGAACAACACCATGCCGCACTGAACAACACCATGCCGCACTGAACAACACCATGCCGCACTGAACAACACCATGCCGCACTGAACAACATTATGCCGCACTGAACAACACCATGCCGCACTGAACAACACCATCCCGCACTGAACAACACCATGCCGCATTGAACAACACCATGCCGCACTGAACAACACCATCCTGCACTGAACAACACCATCCCGCACTAAACAACACCATGCCACACTGAACAACATTATGGCGCACTGGACAACATTATGCCGCACTGAACAACACCATGCCGCACTGAACAACACCATGCCGCACTGAACAACACCATGCCGCACTGAACAACACCATGCCGCACTGAACAACATTATGCCGCACTGAACAACACCATGCCGCACTGAACAACACCATGCCGCACTGAACAACACGATCCCGCATCGAACAACACCATCCTGCACTGAACAACACCATGCCGCACTGAACAACACCATGCCGCACTGAACAACACCATTCCACACTGAACAACACCATGCCGCACTGAACAACACCATCCTGCACTGAACAACACCATCCCGCACTGAACAACACCATGCCGCATTGAACAACACCATGCCGCACTGAACAACACCATCCTGCACTGAACAACACCATGCCGCACTGAACAACACCATGCCGCACTGAACAACACCATGCCGCACTGAACAACATTATGCCGCACTGAACAACATTATGCCGCACTAAACAACATTATGTCGCACTGAACAACACCATGCCGCACTGAACAACACCATGCTGCACTGAACAACATTATGCCGCACTGAACAACACGATCCCGCATTGAACAACACCATCCCGCAGTGAACAACACCATGCCGCATTGAACAACACCATGCCGCACTGAACAACACCATGCTGCACTGAACAACATTATGGCGCACTGAACAACATTATGCCGCACTGAACAACACCATGCCGCACTGAACAACACCATGCCGCACTGAACAACACCATGCCGCACTGAACAACATTATGCCGCACTGAACAACATTATGCCGCACTGAACAACACCATGCCGCACTGAACAACACCATGCCGCACTGAACAACACCATGCCGCACTGAACAACACGACGTCGCACTGAACAACACGACGCCGCACAGAACAACACGACGCCGCACAGAATAACACAATACCGCACAGAACAACACAATACCGCACAAACAGTTTTAGATAATATTACGTCGCAGTCATGTGACGCGGACATGACGTCAATAGGCGGAACTCACGGCAAAATTATAATCCGTGGGCGTGGCTTGCAACAGGAAGTAGGAAAGCGGCAGTTCTGGCAAACAAGACACAGCGGTTAGTAACACGATGACTAACAAGGCAAATATTTTTGTTTTCAGCTTGCAACTTGACCGTCTAGAGCGTACAAGGTAATTACAACTGTTTTTTTTTAGCCCTGAAAAGCGAGGGAGTGTGGCGTTTGGGAGGAATGTCGAACTCGGCGTCTGCTTCCAGCCACAGACGCCAAATTTCGACGATTATTTTGACTGGTCAACGGTTGTAAATTATTGCGTTGACTAAAAACTTTATTTAACTCTACTCTTAACTTTGCCGTTTCAGATATGCGGGTATTACACCGCGGAAATGACGTCAATAGGCTGAACTCTCACCAAAATTCAAATCTGTGGGCGCAATGGCCTTGAGCGAGACACCGGATACAAACACGACGATTATCAACAGAAATATCTTTATTTTCTGCTTGCAAGTGGACCGTCTAGAGCGTACACGGTAAGTACAACTCATTGTGTTTAAAAAGATTTACCTTTGTGTAGTTTGCGTTGCGTTGTATCTGTGAATGTTGGTTGAGGCTAAATGTTAATGTTTAATTTCATTCCTTTAGGTTCCACGGTGTTTGTTGGCTGTATGTTTTCCACTGCAAGAAGAGGCTCGTATCATTGACCAGCAGGAGCTACAATGGTGAGTACCCCTTTCGTCTTCCATTTATGTTAAACACTTCCTATTTCATGTCTAACAGTACTCGATTTAACAAATAACCATAAATAAATACAGTGTGGGCAGTCACGTTAACATATGTGATTATCCTGCCTAATATGTTTATCACAAATATGTCACTAATCACTAATATGTTTATTTGTTTATCACAACACCTTTGGACCTTCAGCAATCGATTATTTACCTTCATCTACATAGAGACAGAACGATGGTGTCTTAAACATCTCATTCATTTCACCAAATAACTTCACGCAGGTGGATAACGGCCGTCTCGGTCACGCTATGTTGCGTGATGCAGTTTTGAAGAACCAAATGCATTTATTCAATGAATAAGTCAAGCTAGTTCTATGTTTATGATGTTGTAAGTTACGGTACCGATTGAAGTTGAGTTCGAAGCCAGTGGAAAACAGCGCTGCGTTTGTGCTCTCCAGGTACAAATGTTGTGATCTCTGACTGACGACCGGGCGAGACTCAAGTAAGAGATGTCCAAACGAGCTCCGGCAGGGCGGGCCAAGGCGGAGCGAACGGACGCCCTTCAGGCCGCCAATGACGAGCTGAGAACCAAACTGATGGACGTCCAGTTAGAACTTCAGCAGGAGAAGAACAAGGTGAAAACCTCAACAGGCAGACACTGCCTGCCTCCCTGCCTGCCTCCCTGCCTGCCTCCCTGCCTGCCTCCCTCCCTCCCAGTTTTCCCGATGTAGATTAGACATGCGTGTGCCATGACTGTGTCAGCCTACATCAACAAATGCACCGAGGACGTCAGCACCACTAAGAATATCATCACCCGGGGCAACCAACGACCCTGGATGACTGAGGAGGTACGTCAAACGCTACGAGCGCGGAACTCTGCCTTCAAGTCTGGCGACAAGGAGACACTGAGGACAGCGAGAGCCAACTTGAACCGTGCCATCAGGATAGCGAAGCGAGACCGCAGTCGAAAATTTCAGGATCGTTTCCACGACGTCAAAAACATCAGGAGTATGTGGCAAGGCATACGGGCGATTACAGACTACAACTCACCCTCCCCCCCCCGGTGGGTGTAGTTGATGCTGACTTTCTAAATGGTCTAAATAACTTCTTTGGGAGGTTCGAGGCACTAAACGGCACTCCAGCAGTTAAAACTGTCCCCCATCAGGAAGAGGAGGTACTCTGCCTTGACTCCGCCGATGTGTTGAAGACCCTGAGGAGAGTCAACCCCTGTAAGGCCCCTGGCCCCGACAACATTCCTGGGCGTGTGTTCAGGGAATGTGCAAGTCATCTGGCTGGGGTCATCACAGACATTTTTAACACCTCGCTGGGCCAAGCCACAGTGCCGGCGTGCTTTAAGACTGCCTCCATCATTCCGGTGCCGAAGAAACCTCAAATCACCTCATTTAATGATTACCGGCCTGTTGCACTGACTCCGGTTATGATGAAGTGCTTCGAAAGGCTGCTTAAAGGTCACATCGTTTCCAGACTCCCCCTATTATTTGACCCGTTCCAGTTTGCCGACCGGCAAAACCGCTCCACTCAGGACGCCATCTCCTCCGTTCTTCACCTGAGCCTGGCTCACCTGGAGGAGAAGAACACCCATGTGCGGAGGCTGTTCCTGGACTTCAGCTCAGCGTTTAACACCATCATCCCACAGCATCTGGTAGGAAAATTGGAACACCTGGGCTTCAACACCCCCCTTCGCAACTGGCTGCTAGACTTCCTCACCAACAGACCTCAGTCAGTCCGGGTCGGACAGAACACCTCTGATGTCATCACCCTCAGCACAGGCTCCCTTCAGGGCTGCGTCCTGAGCCCCCTGCTGTGCACCCTGATGACACACGACTGCGTCCTCAGGTTCACCACCAATCACATCGTGAAGTCAGCAGACGACACAACGGTGGTGGGGCTCATCAGAGACAACAACGACCTGGACTACAGAGAGGAGGTGGAGCAGCTGGTGGGCTGGTGCAGAGAAAACAGCCTGATCCTGAATGAGGAGAAGATGAAGGAGATCATCGTCGACTTCAGGAAAAAACAGCCTCACCACGCTCCACTGATCATCAACAGCTCAGCTGTGGAGGTGGTCAGCACCACCAAATTCCTGGGGGTCCACATCACAGAAGACCTCACCTGGACTATGAACACTACGGCACTGGTCAAGAGGGCACAGAAGCGCTTGTACTTCCTGCGGAGGATGAGGAGAGCCCACCTGCCCCCACCCATCATGAGGACGTTCTACAGGAGCACCATAGAGAGCATTCTGACAAGCTGTCTCTCTGTGTGGTGTGGAGGCTGCACCGCCTCCGATTGGAAGAACGTGAGGAGAGTGGTGAGGACAGCAGAGAGGATCATAGGGGCTCCTCTTCCCTCCATTCAGGACATTTCATCTCAGCGCTGCATGTCCCGTGCCCGTAACATCATCAATGACCCATCACACCCCCACCATGGACTGTTCTCCCTGCTGCCCTCTGGGAAGAGGTTTGCAGCATCCGCTGCAGGTCCACCAGGTTCTGCAACAGCTTTTTCCCTGCTGTCATCAGACTGTTGAACACTAGAACTGTTGAGCTCTAAACTGAACTCTGCATCACACATTCACAGAACTGTACTTTATGACACTACGGACCTCTATCTTGCACTATCTCGCACTACCAACTTTACTGAACTTGTATAAACCCTTTAAATAGAAGTTTAATACATGGTTTAGCATTCCTCTGCACACTCTTGAATACTGTTTTGCCTACTTGCACTATTGCATAATTATCACTGCTGCACTTTATACTTATTTTTAATATATATATATATATATATATATATATATATATATATAGTATATATGTATATATATATATTTTCATAGGATATGTTACTTCTATTCAACTGCAATATCACTACTTTGTTGTAAGACGTATGCAACGGAATTTCGTTTTGTATGCACCATGTGCAGACAAGATGACAATAAAGTTTGTCTAAGTCTAAGTCATGTCAGGTCAGCTGTCTGGAGAGAGAGAGAAGTCAGGACCTGCGGGCGGAGCACCACCGTGCCACCGCCGCCATGACGGAACTCAAAAGCAAACTCCATGAGGAGAAGCAGAAAGAGTTAGCCATTACCAGGGAGACATTACTGCGGCAGCATGAAATGGAGCTGATGAGAGTGATCAAAATCAAAGATGGAGAGATCCAGCGACTGAATGCCTTGGTCCTCAGCCTGAGGGACGGCTCCATGGACAAGGTGATCCGCTCTATCCGTGTCTGACTATCCGCACGCCACGTCGGGCTTCGATGCGGCCGCTACCGTATTGTGTAGCTTGTCCCCAGTAAGCGTCGCGGCGCTCCGTTGCGGTCTCAACGGCCCGGTGTGGCGCAATGTCTGCTCAGGTGAGGAGGGGGGGCGCTTTGCTGGCGGAGGTGGAGGAGACGCGGCGGTGTCGGGAGACCGAGCGGTGTCGCCTCCACCAGGAGCGCGGAAGAAGCCCTGGCAGCGGCCCAGCAGGCCTGGCAGTCCCGAGCGGCCGAGCTCCGATCGGCTCATCACCAGCATCGGGAGGAGCTGAGCCGAACCAAGAGAGACTGCGAGAGGGAGATCCGCCGACTGGTAGGACTGATCAGATGCGCGGTGCGTGGCTATGTTCCCAATTTCGTTGTATACCTGCAGTGCAATGACACCTAAGGCATTCTATTCTATTCTATTTCACAAGAAGAAAATGTCCGGTTGCTCGCTTCGCTTTTGTCACAGCAAAGGTGTTCTAGTCGATTCAAGAAAAAAATTGGCCGGTTGCTTTCTTTGTTTTTGTCACAATTCTGGCAAATGAGTTTGCCCGCCTGCCTGAGCGCTCCCCGTTTGTACATCCAGACGGATGAGATCAAGCTGAAAGACAGAGCGGTTAGTGTTTTGGATGAAGCCCTGGGGCCGGCCACGACCACCGCCTTCAGCTGCAGACTCAGGCTGCCGAGCAGCAGATCGCTGCCCTGAGGGATTCCCAAAGGGCGGGCCTAAACTACCCTGGAAGTGGGGTCAACGCCGCTACTAGCAATCCTCTTCATTGCGTAAGCCACCTCATCACACACTTGCAGTACGCATGACTTAGTTCGTTGCTGGAGGAAGGTAGCACAAAAACAGTTTTGAACTTTGAACGAGTGCTTGTGTGTGTGTGTTGCGGGGTGTTTTCAGTCTCAGGAGGATCGGGACACGCGACGGTTTCATCTGAAAATCGCTGAGCTCAGCGCAGTCATCAGGAAACTGGAGGATCGAAACGCCCTGCTTTCTGAAGAGCGCAATGAACTGGTAATTTATTGACGGCACGCTTGAAGGTTTGCGCTACGTTTGATGCGCGCCATCCAGCGAGGCACCCATTGCGCTTGCTTATTAGTTGAGCGGCGCGGCGAGTCGGTTGCCTGGTAGATGTCTTTTATTGGGAGCCAAAGCCACGATTCCGTTCAAACCGATGCAAAAGGAATGGATACGTTCTGGCCCGCGTGTTGTGCGTCTTTCACATCCCGCACTTCATGCTTGCAGCTAAAGCGACTGAGAGAAACAGAAAGCCAGTTTCTGCCACTCCTGTACAAAAACAAACGCCTGAGCAGGAAGAATGAAGAACTCTCGCTGGTGCTGTGTCGCCTTGAAAACAAAGTGCGCTTTGTCACCCAGGAGAACGAGGAGATGGCAAGCTTGGTAAGTCGACGCGGACAAGGGCGGCGTGCCAACAGAGTCCACTGCATTTGTGTTCCACAGAGAAGGCCTAGTTCGCTCAATGACCTGGACCGCGGTTGCGGCCAGCAGGACGGTGAAATGGAGTTCCTTCAAGTTGTGGAGCAGCGGCACATCATCGACGACTTGTCCAAGGTCTTCAGGCAGGCGACTCGGTGCACGTACGGCAGCGCCGCGCTCGCTCGCTGTCGCCAGGAAACCTTTTCCGTCCAAAGCTTGGCCGGCGGCCGCCATCCAAAAAATTGGCCCCTTAAATTCCGACCTTTCAAGCAGGAGCATTGTGCGCACGCGTTTGAACACGCTTTAGACTTGTTTTGCCGTTTTCAGCAGCTCAAAGCTCCCGTTTTGTCAGCGCCTTTGCCACTCGCTGTGCGCTGAAAACGACGGACTTGCCCGGCTGCTCAGCCCGTCAACCATGAGCCGCGAGCGCGACGTCATTGTCCGTAGGCAGCTAGTGGCAAAATGCACCCTGTTAGAGTTGCGCTCGCTCCAACTTATTTTGCAAGAACCACACGGGAGACAAGTAAGTTCTTTTGGACACCTGCAGGTGGAGAGTCCATCCGTTGTACGAATGAAGTCTGACTCTCGGCTCCTGCACGAGCATTTTAATTAAGAGAAACAGGGTGGGTGTAAGAGTGGATTGAATAGAGGAAGCCCTTGACCTCTAGTCAAAACATAGCAAGGGGTGTTTTACGACTTTGTGTAGGAAGGGATAAGCGATAGGGATAAATAAGGGATAAATAATATTATTTATTACAGGTCGCAGTCAAAGTCAAAGCAACACAATGATACGATAAAGATAATCTGGAAAACCCTGACACACCCTGTAGTTGTCACTTTTGGAAAAGACGAGCGTCCCTCCAATCATCGCCGGTGACGTGTTTTTCAGGCTCTGGAGACAGGAGCTCATGTCAGAAATGTCATTGTGAGTCGCGTTTGTTTCTGCGCCGGAGCCGTTCGTTCCCTTTGCATCCAAAGAATCTCAAAGGCGGATTATTTGTGTCGACAGGAGAGAGATTTGCTGCTACGATACCGACGTCGAGAATCTCTGAGGAGGAACAAAGCGTGAGGTCCTGCAAGGTGAGTCTGTTTGTTTGCGGCTGCTTGGTGTTGCGCAAGATGAAATGGCCTTTTTCTCGCTATCGTTCCTCTCGTCGATTCATCGTGAGGTGTCGCTTCAGTTTGTTCAGAGAGATGTTCGCTTCCGCGCCCGCAGGTCATCGAAACATTTTACGGCTACGACGAAGACGTGTTGGTGGACTCGGACGGATCGTCCTTGTCTTTTCACACCGACAGAACCCCCGACACGGAACCCGAAGAGGTAGCCCGCCATTTCTGCCAGCGTATTGGCACCAAACATTCCTCTTCAGCCTGGAATCGGACTCGTCTTTGCGTCGCGGGTGCTTTGTCGCCGGTCTGACTGATTCTGGTACTAGTGCTGTGTTGCATTGGTGTGTGCATGAAGAGGCGGAGCTTCGCTACCGCCAGCTGACGCAAGAATATCAAGCGCTGCAACGAGCCTACGCTCTGCTAGCCCAGACCAGCGAAAGGGGACTACGACGCCGAGAAGGAGATCAAGGTGGCGCCCCTTCCCGCAACCCCCGGCCGGGTCGCAGCCTCCCCGTTCTCACCCAGCCTCGGGTGTTCTCTGGTCTGAAAGGAGGAGGAGGAGCCTCCCTCCTCCTCCTTTCAGACCAGAGAAAAGCTGATGGTAGAAATGGGTCACTATCAAAGCAGAGTAGCAGATCTGGAGTCAGCGCTGAAGCAACAAGGACAGGTAAGCTCATCAATGAGCACACCTTTTTCTCAGACAAAATAGCTACATTCTTCAGTCACTCATCCGTCTGGCATTACTGGACCAACCCCCCCCCCCCCCCCCCCCCGAACGTGGCTGGGAAAATGCGGAGAAAAGCAAATGTCATTTTCCAGTCAACCAAAGAATTTGTGGATGAAAATGACACAACATTCCAAAGCTGTCCACGCGTTTGTCTCTTCTAGAATGTCAAGTGGGTGGAGGAGAAGCAGCTGCTGCGTCAGAGCAATCAGCAGTTGGCCGAAAAGGTGACGGAAAGAAAGGCGCTGGGCGGAGTCGCTTGGCGTCACACCTGTCGGGAAGCCCCGCAGATGAGGTCTGACTGTCTTTTCAGGTCAGGCGGATGGAGGCGGAAGAAGCGCGTCTGAAAGAGCACATCCAGGATATCCGAGACCAAAACGAACTGCTTGAGTTCCGCATCCTGGAGCTGGAGGTGGGAAGACTCGCACAAGCGTGTTGAGGCCAGAGATGTGACGGACGGACGGACGGACGGACGGATGCATGCCTCTGCCTTTCAGGAGAGGGAGTGGCGCTCCCCCGTCTTGAAGTTTCTGCAAGTCCGTTTCCCAGACGGCCTCAGCCCTTTGCAGATCTACTGCGAGGCCGAGGGCGTGAGCGTACGTAAGGCGTCCCTCGCAACCCTAACCTTAACCCGAGGTCCCAGAACACCTTACATTGCTCCTTGCGCCTTTCCCCCGGACATCGTCATCAGTGATCTGATGAAGAAGCTGAACATCCTGGGCTATAACGCCGTAAGTGTATGTCGAACTCCTTATGTTCGCACTCCACGAGACTCGGCGGCTCAAATGTGACTTTTGGAAGGCTTTGCGCTGAAAGAAGCTTGTTGACGCTGTGCCTTTGGGCTCTTGCAGAATCTCACCAACGAGGAGCAGGTGGTCGTGATTCACGCCAGGACCCTTCTCACCCTAGCCGAGAAGGTAACGCGCACGTCCACGCACGCTCTCGCATTCTGCTTATGTGACAGCAGCCTTTCCTCAGTGGTTAGAATACATCAAAGTGACCAAGTCAGCACTTCAACAGAAGATGTTGGACATTGAAAGTGAGAAGGTAGACAGACACGCGACATCAGCCAAGGGGAACTCCGGCAATGTGCCCCAACAATTCTGACCTTGAGCTGTGCTAGGATATGTTCTGCAAGCAGAAGGGCTACCTGGATGAAGAGTTGGACTTCAGGAAGTGTTCCATGGACCAGGCTCATAAGGTAAGCCGCCCTCAAATCTCCCGCCGGACCACTGATGGACGAGGATTGCGGCCCAGAGGATCCTGGAGCTGGAGGCCATGTTGTACGAGGCGCTACCGCAGCGGGACTGCCCCGCCACGGACGGCGAAAAAGCCAGCCACGCTGGCGTGAATGACGTGCTGATGGCGGATCAGAGAGAAGAGCTTAGGAGCGCCGTGGACCAATGGAAGCGAGCCCTGATGTGCGAGTTGAGGGAGCGCGACGCTTGCATCCTCCAAGAGAGAATGGATCTGCTGCACAGCGCGCAACAGGTAAGGGCCCAAAGCCAGCCCGGCACTTACTTGCACGCTTACTGGCTTTTGAATGCCACTTTCCATTTGTCCGTCCTAGAGGAACAAAGAGCTGAAAGAATTCATCGAAGCTCAGAAGAGACAAATCAAACAATTGGAGGAGAAGTTTCTGTTTCTCTTTCTATTCTTCTCCTTGGCCTTCATTCTGTGGCCCTAACACCAGCTGGTGAGTGAGCTCCAGCGGCACCGCACTCGACACCTCCGATACACTGCCAGCCGGTCTCAGACGTTGGCAGACGCTCCGATGCCAACGTATACCCCCCGCCACGGTGACAGAGGCACCGCGTCACACCGGCGCTCATCCAATCAGAAGGCAGGAAAAGCAAATTCACATGCAGGGCACTTTTGAACCAGAAGAGAGCGCCACAAAAAACGGTTGTTGCCCCAAACGCGCACTAAAAAGGGTCAGAATAACAAGAGTCCCACTGGCCAGCCGGGGCCACCCGTCCAGCTGTTTCTTCAGGGGGGAAAAAAATTGGAGTCACCGGTGAGTACATTTTGCATTTAGCTCTGCTTTTCTGCTTCTGTCTTCAAGTGTGTGGCATCCTGCGATCAAAGAGTCAGCCAACCCCAAAGCGGTTGACCTCAACGTCCCACCACCATGCCTACCAGAGCAGGTGACGTGATGCTTTGGACATCCTTCCGTCTCAGATGCCCAAAAGTACTCTTTGCCACATCTGCGGCAATACGGTGTCTTTTCAAAGGTGCAAATAAATCCAGCGTGGGCGGAACACGCACGTCTTCGGTTTTTCCCGCTTTGTTTGTGTGACAGCTGTTGTGAAAATTTTATACAAATAAAGTTGTATAGTACAGGTTTGGCCAAGCCGCAACTCCCGAACCGCATGCGGCTCTTTTATGTTCATATCAACATTTGTGTGTGTGTGTGGGGGGGGGGGGGGGGGGGTTGTGCGTGTTGGCTTCACTTGAGTTCAATTTGGTATTTTGGTCAAAAGCGCATGTGGTGAAATTCCACAAAGTAGGATGGGCAAACACATTTCTTTAAACTATGAGTGTCAATTGGGCTCTCGAAATGGCAGGGAAAAGATGCACAGCAAAACGAAAATACGTAGATGAACACAGGACGTTTTAATCAGAGTGGGAAAGTTTCTATTTTTTGTTGAACGTGATGGCAAACCATTCTGCCTGATATGTCAGACCTCAGCGCATTTCAAAGATTCAAATCTTCAGCGCCATGCACTTCAGCTCACTCCATGCTAACATTGATCAGGCGTCGAACCCGCATCATCATGCTTAAGAGGTGGCCATGCTAACCAGTGCGCCATTATGTCAACGCATAATAACTAAGTCTACTGGTCAAAACAGCGGTTACTATATGACGTCGCTACGTCGTGGTCACGTGACGCAGACAAGACGTCAATGGACGTGGGCAGAGTTAACTTGTTTAAAAGGGAGTAGGCAGAAGAAATATTTAATTTATTTAAATCTATTTTGAGTGCACACCATTATGCCAATGCATAACAACTGTAAATCTACTAAACAAAACAGCGGTTGCTATATGACATCTGCCACGTCGTGGTCACGTGACATACGTGACGTCGATGGGCGTAACTTTCGCCGGAATTCAAATCCGCGGGGAGAGTTAACTTGTTTAAAAGAGAGTGGGCAGAAGAATTATTTAATTTATTTAAATCTATTTGGTGTGTGCGCCATTATGTCAATGCATAACAACTGTAAGTCTACTAAACAAAACAGCGGTTGCTATTTGACGTCTGCCACGTCGTGGTCACGTGACGCGGACGTGACGTCGACGCCTACTTTACATCCCACCGATCACAGGACTCCTCGGCTGCATAACCGTGCCCCCTTCCCAACCAATCGGATTTGCTATACGCGAAAACGACGCCAATGGAAAGAGCTTCCGCCCAAATTTAAATCCGTGGGCGTGGCTCGCAGCAGGAAGTAGGAAAATGGCGGCGATGTTGACAAAGACACAGCGGATGGTAACATACGACTAACAAGAGAAATATTTTTATTTTCTGCTTGCAACTGGACCGTCCAGAGCGTACACGGTAAGTACAACTCATCGTTTTTAAAAAGAAGTACTTTTGTTGCCCTGAAAAGCGAGTGAGCGTGGCGTTTGTGGGGGACGTCGAATTTCGACGATTCTTTCTGGTCAACGGTTGTAAATGATTGTGTTGATTAAAAAAGAAAACTTGATGTAACTCTACTTTTAACTGCCGTTTCAGATAGATTTGGAATTGCATCACATCCAATTTTGCCTAGAGCGTACACGGTAAGTAACACTCGTTGTGTTTAAGGAGATTTACGTTTGTAATAGCAGAAGTGTAGCCGCGTTGCGTTGTACGTGTGAATGTTGGTCCGGGCGAAATGTTAATGTTTAATTTCATTCCTTTAGGTTCCACGGTGTTTGTTGGCTGCAAGTTTTCCACTGCAAGAAGAGGCTCATATCATTGACCAGGAGCGAGCTACAATGGTGAGTAGCCATAACATTTATGTTAAACACTTCCTATTTCATGTCTAACAGTACTTGATTTAACAAATAACCATAAATAAATACAGTGTGGGCACTGAAGTTAACATATGTGATTATACTGCCTAATCTGTCACCGAGTAGATTGTTGCAAAGTAATATAAGATCCAAAGTTGTAATTCAGAATAGTTTTCAAAAGAAGGCCATTAGAATTATATACAAGTCTGATTACCCTGAACAAGCTATTAATTAAATCACAAATTCTTCAATTCAAAGATTTGGTAGATTATCAGACAAATAATGTCTAACAGTAATTGATTTAACACATCACGATAAGTAGATTGAGTGTGGGCACTCTCAAGTTAACATATGTGATTATACTGCCTAATCTGTTACAGAGTATGTTGTTGCCAAGTAATGTAGAATAGATCCAAAGTAGTAATCCAGAATAGTTTTGAAGAGGCCATTAGAATGATAAACAAATCTGATTACCTTGAACATAATAACAAGCTAAGTGTTTAATATGTCCTATGAAGTCAAAATTGGGCACCATCATGTGGTGAAATTTGGAATTGCATCACATCCAATTTTGCCTGGGAACAAACAGATTACATAAATCTTAGTTTTGAATAAGCCACTCCTTCTCAAACAAGTAAACTCTGCCCATTTTGCGCAGTAGATGTTCTGTTAATATCTAGTATTTATACAAAGTCATAATTTAAATTGCTTTCAACCTTCATTCATCGGTTCAACCAACATTACTCGCTCTTATTACCAACTTGTATTGATTTAACTAAGCGTTTAATACTTCCTATCAGGTCTCAAATCGAGATTTGGCAAAATACAATTTCAGCAAATCCAATTTTGCCAGGGAACAAAAATAGATTAAATAAACTAAATAAGTCCTCTTCCCATTAAATAAATCAGAAAAGTCTGTCTTGTAACCAGTCCTCTTCAAACAAGTAAAGTCTGCCCATTTTGTGCCGTAGATTTTGTGTCTATGCCTAGTATTTAAACAAAATCATAATTTAAACGACTTCTTTCCTTCATTCACTTTGGAAATTTGGAATTGCAGCAAATCGAATTTTGGCAGGGAACAAAAATAGATCAATTAAACTAAATAAGTCTTCTTCCCATTAAATAAATTAAAAAAGTCTGTCTTGTAACCAGTCCTTTTCAAACAAGTAAAGTCTGCCCATTTTGTGCCGTCGATTTTGTGTTAATGCCTAGTATTTATACAAAATCATAATTTAAAGGACTTCATTCCTTCATTCACTTTGGAAATTTGGAATTGCAGCACATCAAATTTTGCCTGGGAAGAAAAGTAGATTAAATAAATTTAATAAGTCTTACTACTTCCCATTAAATAAATTAAATACGTCTTACTTGTTCCCACTCCTTTTCAAAACAGTAGTTTAAAACGAGGGCCCTTCACTCAATCTTTAACCCCAACCCCGCACGTTGTGTTGTATCTGTGAATGTTGGTTGTGGCCAAATGATAGTTTTCTTTCATTCGTTTAGGTTCCAAGAAAACTTGATGTAACTCTACTTTTAACTGCCGTTTCAGATAAGCGGGTATTACGTCGCAGTCATGTGCCGTGGATATGACGTAATTGCCCGAACCTCCGCCAAAATTCAAATCTGTTGGCGCGATGGCCGTGAGCCACTGAGCAGCGACGATTATCAACAGAAATATCTTTATTTTCTGCTTGCAACTGGACCGTCTAGAGCGTACACGGTAAGTAACACTCATTGTGTTTAAGGAGATTTACGTTTGTAATAGCAGAAGTGTAGCCGCGTTGCGTTGTACGTGTGAAAATTGGTCGAGGCGAAATGTTAATGTTTAATTTCATTCCTTTAGGTTCCACGGTGTTTGTTGGCTGCAAGTTTTCCACTGCAAGAAGAGGCTCGTATCATTGACCAGGAGCGAGCTACAATGGTGAGTAGCCATAACATTTATGTTAAACACTTCCTATTTCATGTCTAACAGTACTTGATTTAACAAATAACCATAAATAAATACAGTGTGGGCACTGAAGTTAACATATGTGATTATACTGCCTAATCTGTCACGGAGTAGATTGTTGCAAAGTAATATAAGATCCAAAGTTGTAATTCAGAATAGTTTTCAAAAGAAGGCCATTAGAATTATATACAAGTCTGATTACCCTTAACATAACAACAAGCTATTAATTAAATCACAAATTCTTCAATTCAAAGATTTGGTAGATTATCAGACAAATAATGTCTAACAGTAATTGATTTAACATCACGATAAGTAGATTGAGTGTGGGCACTCTCAAGTTAACAGATATGATTATACTGCCTAATCTGTTACAGAGTATGTTGTTGCCAAGTAATGTAGAATAGATCCAAAGTAGTAATCCAAAATAGTTTTGAAGAGGCCATTAGAATAATAAACAAATCTGATTACCTTGAACATAATAACAAGCTAAGTGTTTAATATGTCCTATGAAGTCAAAATTGGGCACCATCATGTGGTGAAATTTGGAATTGCATCACATCCAATTTTGCCTGGGAACCAACAGATTAAATAAATCTTAGTTTTGAATAAGCCACTCCTTCTCAAACAAGTAAACTCTGCCCATTTCGCGCAGTAGATGTTCTGTTAATATCTAGTATTTATACAAAGTCATAATTTAAATTGCTTTCAACCTTCATTCATCGGTTCAACCAACATTACTCGCTCTTATTACCAACTTGTATTGATTTAACTAAGCGTTTAATACTTCCTATCAGGTCTCAAGGCAAGATTTGGCAAAATACAATTTCAGCAAATCCAATTTTGCCAGGGAACAAAAATAGATTAAATAAACTAAATAAGTCTTCTTCCCATTAAATAAATCAGAAAAGTCTGTCTTGTAACCAGTCCTCTTCAAACAAGTAAAGTCTGCCCATTTTGTGCCGTAGATTTTGTGTCTATGCTTAGTATTTAAACAAAATCATAATTTAAACGACTTCTTTCCTTCATTCACTTTGGAAATTTGGAATTGCAGCAAATCGAATTTTGCCAGGGAACAAAAATAGATCAATTAAACTAAATAAGTCTTCTTCCCATTAAATAAATTAAAAAAGTCTGTCTTGTAACCAGTCCTTTTCAAACAAGTAAAGTCTGCCCATTTTGTGCCGTCGATTTTGTGTTAATGCCTAGTATTTATACAAAATCATAATTTAAAGGACTTCATTCCTTCATTCACTTTGGAAATTTGGAATTGCAGCACATCAAATTTTGCCTGGGAAGAAAAGTAGATTAAATAAATTTAATAAGTCTTACTACTTCCCATTAAATAAATTAAATACGTCTTACTTGTTCCCACTCCTTTACAAAAAAGTAGTTTAAAACGAGGTCCCTTCACTCAACCTTTAACCCTATTTATTCACCTTCTAGGCTAAGTGTTAAAGGCTAAGTGTTAAAGGCTAAGTGTTAAAGGCTAAGTGTTAGAGGCTAAGTGCCAGAGGCTAGGCGCCAGAGGCGAGTTTTTGTGGGCTGAAGTTTTAGTGGGGTTAGTGTGAATACAATCCAAAAGAATACAACAGAATACAATACAATAGAATATAATACATAGATTAAATTCAATAGCTCTTACTACTTCCCATTAAATAAATTAAATACGTCTTACTTGTTCCCAATCCTTTTCAAAAAAGTAGTTTAAAACGAGGGCCCTTCACTCAACCTTTAACCTCAACCCCGCACGTCACATTGTGTTTTATCTGTGAATGTTGGTTGTGGCCAAATGATAGTTTTCTTTCATTCGTTTAGGTTCCACGGTGTTTGTTGGCTATGTTTTCCACTGTCAGAAGGATGAAAATACAAAGTACAACGCTTGGACGTGGGCGAAGACGTCACCGGTGAGTCCTTCCTTCCTATTTATTTACCTTCTAGATGCTAGAGGCTAAGTGTTAGAGGCTAAGTGTTAGAGGCTAAGTGTTAAACACAATACGAACAACACAACGATACTGCACTGAACAACACGATACCGCACTGAGAAACACGATACCGCACTGAACAACACGATGCCGCACTGAACAACACCATGCCGCACTGAACACCATGCCACACTGAACAACACCATCCCGCACTGAACAACACCATGCCGCACTAAACAACACCATGCCGCACTGAACAACACCATGCCTCACTGAACGACACCATGCCGCACTGAAAGACACCATGCCGCACTGAACGACACCATGCCGCACTGAAAGACACCATCCCGCACTGAACACCATGCCGCACTGAACAACACCATCCTGCACTGAACAACACCATCCCGCACTGAACAACACCATGCCGCACTGAACAACATTATGCCGCACTGAACATTATGCCGCACTGAACAACACCATGCCGCACTGAACAACACCATGCCGCACTGAACAACATTATGCCGCACTGAACAACACCATGCCGCACTGAACAACACCATGCCGCACTGAACAACACCATGCCGCACTGAACAACATTATGCCGCACTGAACAACACCATGCCGCACTGAACAACACCATCCTGCACTGAACAACACCATTCCGCATTGAACACCATGCCGCACTGAACAACACCATCCCGCACTGAACAACACCATCCCGCACTGAACAACACCATGCCGCACTGAACAACATTATGCCGCACTGAACAACATTATGCCGCACTGAACAACACCATGCCGCACTGAACAACACCATGCCGCACTGAACAACACCATGCCGCACTGAACAACATTATAACGCACTGAACAACACCATCCCGCACTGAACAACACCATGCCGCACTAAACAACATTATGCCGCACTGAACAACATTATGCCGAAATGAACAACACCATGCCGCACTGAACAACACCATGCCGCACTGAACAACACCATCCTGCACTGAACAACACCATCCCGCACTGAACAACACCATGCCGCACTGAACAACACCATGCCGCACTGAACAACACCATGCCGCCATGAACAACACCATCCCGCACTGAACAACATTATGCCGCACTGAACAACATTATGCCGCACTGAACAACACCATGCCGCACTGAACAACACCATGCCGCACTGAACAACACCATCCTGCACTGAACAACACCATCCCGCACTGAACAACACCATGCCGCACTGAACAACATTATGGCGCACTGAACAACATTATGCCGCACTGAACAACACCATGCCGCACTGAACAACACCATGCCGCACTGAACAACACCATGCCGCAATGAACAACACCATCCCGCACTGAACAACACCATGCCGCACTGAGCAACACCATGCCGCACTGAACAACACCATCCTGCACTGAACAACACCATGCCGCACTGAACAACACCATTCCGCACTGAACAACACCATGCCGCACTGAACAACATTACGCTGCACTGAACAACACCATGCCGCACTGAACAACACCATGCCGCACTGAACAACACCATGCCGAATTGAACAACACCATGCCGCATTGAACAACACCATGCCGCACTGAACAACACCATCCTGCACTGAACAACACCATGCCGCATTGAACAACACCATGCCGCACTGAACAACACCATCCTGCACTGAACAACACCATCCCGCACTGAACAACACCATCCCGCATTGAACAACACCATCCTGCACTGAACAACACCATGCCGCACTGAACAACACCATGCCGCACTGAACAACACCATTCCGCACTGAACAACACCATGCCGCACTGAACAACACCATCCCGCACTGAACAACACCATCCCGCACTGAACAACACCATCCTGCACTGAACAACACAATCCTGCACTGAACAACACCATCCTGCACTGAACAACACCATGCCGCACTGAACAACACCATGCCGCACTGAACAACACCATGCCGCACTGAACAACACCATGCCGCACTGAACAACATTATGCCGCACTGAACAACATTATGTCGCACTGAACAACACCATGCCGCACTGAACAACACCATGCCGCACTGAACAACATTATGCCGCACTGAAAAACACCATGCCGCACTGAACAACACCATCCCGCACTGAACAACACCATGCCGCATTGAACAACACCATGCCGCACTGAACAACACCATGCTGTACTGAACAACATTATGCTGCACTGAACAACACGATCCTGCATTGAACAACACCATGCCGCACTGAACAACACCATCCTGCACTGAACAACACCATCCTGCACTGAACAACACCACCCCGCACTGAACAACACGATCCCGCATTGAACACCATCCCGCACTGAACAACACCATGCCGCACTGAACAACACCATTCCGCACTGAACAACACCATGCCGCACTGAACAACACCATGCCGCACTGAACAACACCATGCCGCACTGAACAACACCATGCCGCACTGAACAACATTATGCCGCACTGAACAACACCATGCCGCACTGAACAACACCATCCCGCACTGAACAACACCATGCCGCATTGAACAACACCATGCCGCACTGAACAACACCATCCTGCACTGAACAACACCATCCCGCACTAAACAACACCATGCCGCACTGAACAACATTATGGCGCACTGGACAACATTATGCCGCACTGAACAACACCATGCCGCACTGAACAACACCATGCCGCACTGAACAACACCATGCCGCACTGAACAACACCATGCCGCACTGAACAACATTATGCCGCACTGAATAACACCATGCCGCACTGAACAACACCATGCCGCACTGAACAACACGATCCCGCATTGAACAACACCATCCTGCACTGAACAACACCATGCCGCACTGAACAACACCATGCCGCACTGAACAACACCATTCCGCACTGAACAACACCATGCCGCACTGAACGACACCATCCTGCACTGAACAACACCATCCCGCACTGAACAACACCATGCCGCATTAAACAACACCATGCCGCACTGAACAACACCATCCTGCACTGAACAACACCATGCCGCACTGAACAACACCATGCCGCACTGAACAACACCATGCCGCACTGAACAACATTATGCCGCACTGAACAACATTATGCCGCACTAAACAACATTATGTCGCACTGAACAACACCATGCCGCACTGAACAACACCATGCTGCACTGAACAACATTATGCCGCACTGAACAACACGATCCCGCATTGAACAACACCATCCCGCAGTGAACAACACCATGCCGCATTGAACAACACCATGCCGCACTGAACAACACCATGCTGCACTGAACAACATTATGCTGCACTGAACAACACGATCCTGCATTGAACAACACCATGCCGCACTGAACAACACCATCCTGCACTGAACAACACCATGCCGCACTGAACAACACCATGCCGCACTGAACAACATTATGCCGCACTGAAAAACACCATGCCGCACTGAACAACACCATCCCGCACTGAACAACACCATGCCGCATTGAACAACACCATGCCGCACTGAACAACACCATGCTGCACTGAACAACATTATGCTGCACTGAACAACACGATCCTGCATTGAACAACACCATGCCGCACTGAAAGACACCATCCTGCACTGAACAACACCATCCTGCACTGAACAACACCACCCCGCACTGAACAACACGATCCCGCATTGAACAACACCATCCCGCACTGAACAACACCATGCCGCACTGAACAACACCATTCCGCACTGAACAACACCATGCCGCACTGAACAACACCATGCCGCACTGAACAACACCATGCCGCACTGAACAACACCATCCCGCACTGAACAACACCATGCCGCACTGAACAACATTATGCCGCACTGAACAACACCATGCCGCACTGAACAACACCATCCCGCACTGAACAACACCATGCCGCATTGAACAACACCATGCCGCACTGAACAACACCATCCTGCACTGAACAACACCATCCCGCACTAAACAACACCATGCCGCACTGAACAACATTATGGCGCACTGGACAACATCATGCCGCACTGAACAACACCATGCCGCACTGAACAACACCATGCCGCACTGAACAACACCATGCCGCACTGAACAACACCATGCCGCACTGAACAACATTATGCCGCACTGAACAACACCATGCCGCACTGAACAACACCATGCCGCACTGAACAACACGATCCCGCATTGAACAACACCATCCTGCACTGAACAACACCATGCCGCACTGAACAACACCATGCCGCACTGAACAACACCATTCCGCACTGAACAACACCATGCCGCACTGAACAACACCATCCTGCACTGAACAACACCATTCCGCACTGAACAACACCATGCCGCATTGAACAACACCATGCCGCACTGAACAACACCATCCTGCACTGAACACCATGCCGCACTGAACAACACCATGCCGCACTGAACAACACCATGCCGCACTGAACAACATTATGCCGCACTGAACAACATTATGCCGCACTAAACAACATTATGTCGCACTGAACAACACCATGCCGCACTGAACAACACCATGCTGCACTGAACAACATTATGCCGCACTGAACAACACGATCCCACATTGAACAACACCATCCCGCAGTGAACAACACCATGCCGCATTGAACAACACCATGCCGCACTGAACAACACCATGCTGCACTGAACAACATTATGCTGCACTGAACAACACGATCCTGCATTGAACAACACCATGCCGCACTGAACAACACCATCCTGCACTGAACAACACCTTTCCACACTGAACACCATGCCGCACTGAACAACATTATGCCGCACTGAACAACACCATGCCGCACTGAACAACACCATGCCGCACTGAACAACACCATGCCGCACTGAACAACACCATGCCGCAATGAACAACACCATCCCGCACTGAACAACACCATGCCGCATTGAACAACACCATGCCGCACTGAACAACACCATCCCGCACTGAACAACACCACCCCGCACTGAACAACACGATCCCGCATTGAACAACACCATCCCGGACTGAACAACACCATGCCGCACTGAACAACACCATTCCGCACTGAACAACACCATGCCGCACTGAACAACACCATGCCGCACTGAACAACACCATGCCGCACTGAACAACACCATGCCGCACTGAACAACATTATGCCGCACTGAACAACACCATGCCGCACTGAACAACACCATCCCGCACTGAACAACACCATGCCGCATTGAACAACACCATGCCGCACTGAACAACACCATCCTGCACTGAACAACACCATCCCGCACTGAACAACACCATGCCGCACTGAACAACATTATGGCGCACTGAACAACATTATGCCGCACTGAACAACACCATGCCGCACTGAACAACACCATGCCGCACTGAACAACACCATGCCGCACTGAACAACATTATGCCGCACTGAACAACATTATGCCGCACTGAACAACACCATGCCGCACTGAACAACACCATGCCGCACTGAACAACACCATGCCGCACTGAACAACACGACGTCGCACTAAACAACACGACGCCGCACAGAACAACACGACGCCGCACAGAATAACACAATACCGCACAGAACAACACAATACCGCACAAACAGTTTTAGATAATATTACGTCGCAGTCATGTGACGCGGACATGACGTCAATAGGCGGAACTCACGGCAAAATTATAATCCGTGGGCGTGGCTTGCAACAGGAAGTAGGAAAGCGGCAGTTCTGGCAAACAAGACACAGCTGTTAGTAACACGATGACTAACAAGGCAAATATTTTTGTTTTCAGCTTGCAACTTGACCGTCTAGAGCGTACAAGGTAATTACAACTGTTTTTTTTTAGCCCTGAAAAGCAAGGGAGTGTGGCGTTTGGGAGGAATGTCGAACTCGGCGTCTGCTTCCAGCCACAGACGCCAAATTTCGACGATTATTTCGACTGGTCAACGGTTGTAAATTATTGCGTTGACTAAAAACTTTATTTAACTCTACTCTTAACTTTGCCGTTTCAGATATGCGGGTATTACACCGCGGAAATGACGTCAATAGGCTGAACTCTCGCCAAAATTCAAATCTGTGGGCGCAATGGCCTTGAGCGAGACACCGGATACAAACACGACGATTATCAACAGAAATATCTTTATTTTCCGCTTGCAAGTGGACCGTCTAGAGCGTACACGGTAAGTACAACTCATTGTGTTTAAAAAGATTTACGTTTGTGTAGTTTGCGTTGCGTTGTATCTGTGAATGTTGGTTGAGGCTAAATGTTAATGTTTAATTTCATTCCTTTAGGTTCCACGGTGTTTGTTGGCTGTATGTTTTCCACTGCAAGAAGAGGCTCGTATCATTGACCAGCAGGAGCTACAATGGTGAGTACCCCTTTCGTCTTCCATTTATGTTAAACACTTCCTATTTCATGTCTAACAGTACTCGATTTAACAAATAACCATAAATAAATAGTGTGGGCAGTCACGTTAACATATGTGATTATCCTGCCTAATATGTTTATCACAAATATGTCACTAATCACTAATATGTTTATTTGTTTATCACAACACCTTTGGACCTTCAGCAATCGATTATTTACCTTCATCTACATAGAGACAGAACGATGGTGTCTTAAACATCTCATTCATTTCACCAAATAACTTCACGCAGGTGGATAACGGCCGTCTCGGTCACGCTATGTTGCGTGATGCAGTTTTGAAGAACCAAATGCATTTATTCAATGAATAAGTCAAGCTAGTTCTATGTTTATGATGTTGTAAGTTACGGTACCGATTGAAGTTGAGTTCGAAGCCAGTGGAAAACAGCGCTGCGTTTGTGCTCTCCAGGTACAAATGTTGTGATCTCTGACTGACGACCGGGCGAGACTCGAGTAAGAGATGTCCAAACGAGCTCCGGCAGGGCGGGCCAAGGCGGAGCGAACGGACGCCCTTCAGGCCGCCAATGACGAGCTGAGAACCAAACTGATGGACGTCCAGTTAGAACTTCAGCAGGAGAAGAACAAGGTGAAAACCTCAACAGACAGACACTGCCTGCCTCCCTGCCTGCCTCCCTGCCTGCCTCCCTGCCTGCCTCCCTCCCTCCCAGTTTTCCCGATGTAGATTAGACATGCGTGTGCCATGACTGTGTCAGCCTACATCAACAAATGCACCGAGGACGTCAGCACCACTAAGAATATCATCACCCGGGGCAACCAACGACCCTGGATGACTGAGGAGGTACGTCAAACGCTACGAGCGCGGAACTCTGCCTTCAAGTCTGGCGACAAGGAGACACTGAGGACAGCGAGAGCCAACTTGAACCGTGCCATCAGGATAGCGAAGCGAGACCGCAGTCGAAAATTTCAGGATCGTTTCCACGACGTCAAAAACATCAGGAGTATGTGGCAAGGCATACGGGCGATTACAGACTACAACTCACCCTCCCCCCCCCCGGTGGGTGTAGTTGATGCTGACTTTCTAAATGGTCTAAATAACTTCTTTGGGAGGTTCGAGGCACTAAACGGCACTCCAGCAGTTAAAACTGTCCCCCATCAGGAAGAGGAGGTACTCTGCCTTGACTCCGCCGATGTGTTGAAGACCCTGAGGAGAGTCAACCCCTGTAAGGCCCCTGGCCCCGACAACATTCCTGGGCGTGTGTTCAGGGAATGTGCAAGTCATCTGGCTGGGGTCATCACAGACATTTTTAACACCTCGCTGGGCCAAGCCACAGTGCCGGCGTGCTTTAAGACTGCCTCCATCATTCCGGTGCCGAAGAAACCTCAAATCACCTCATTTAATGATTACCGGCCTGTTGCACTGACTCCGGTTATGATGAAGTGCTTCGAAAGGCTGCTTAAAGGTCACATCGTTTCCAGACTCCCCCTATTATTTGACCCGTTCCAGTTTGCCGACCGGCAAAACCGCTCCACTCAGGACGCCATCTCCTCCGTTCTTCACCTGAGCCTGGCTCACCTGGAGGAGAAGAACACCCATGTGCGGAGGCTGTTCCTGGACTTCAGCTCAGCGTTTAACACCATCATCCCACAGCATCTGGTAGGAAAATTGGAACACCTGGGCTTCAACACCCCCCTTCGCAACTGGCTGCTAGACTTCCTCACCAACAGACCTCAGTCAGTCCGGGTCGGACAGAACACCTCTGATGTCATCACCCTCAGCACAGGCTCCCTTCAGGGCTGCGTCCTGAGCCCCCTGCTGTGCACCCTGATGACACACGACTGCGTCCTCAGGTTCACCACCAATCACATCGTGAAGTCAGCAGACGACACAACGGTGGTGGGGCTCATCAGAGACAACAACGACCTGGACTACAGAGAGGAGGTGGAGCAGCTGGTGGGCTGGTGCAGAGAAAACAGCCTGATCCTGAATGAGGAGAAGATGAAGGAGATCATCGTCGACTTCAGGAAAAAACAGCCTCACCACGCTCCACTGATCATCAACAGCTCAGCTGTGGAGGTGGTCAGCACCACCAAATTCCTGGGGGTCCACATCACAGAAGACCTCACCTGGACTATGAACACTACGGCACTGGTCAAGAGGGCACAGAAGCGCTTGTACTTCCTGCGGAGGATGAGGAGAGCCCACCTGCCCCCACCCATCATGAGGACGTTCTACAGGAGCACCATAGAGAGCATTCTGACAAGCTGTCTCTCTGTGTGGTGTGGAGGCTGCACCGCCTCCGATTGGAAGAACGTGAGGAGAGTGGTGAGGACAGCAGAGAGGATCATAGGGGCTCCTCTTCCCTCCATTCAGGACATTTCATCTCAGCGCTGCATGTCCCGTGCCCGTAACATCATCAATGACCCATCACACCCCCACCATGGACTGTTCTCCCTGCTGCCCTCTGGGAAGAGGTTTGCAGCATCCGCTGCAGGTCCACCAGGTTCTGCAACAGCTTTTTCCCTGCTGTCATCAGACTGTTGAACACTAGAACTGTTGAGCTCTAAACTGAACTCTGCATCACACATTCACAGAACTGTACTTTATGACACTACGGACCTCTATCTTGCACTATCTCGCACTACCAACTTTACTGAACTTGTATAAACCCTTTAAATAGAAGTTTAATACATGGTTTAGCATTCCTCTGCACACTCTTGAATACTGTTTTGCCTACTTGCACTATTGCATAATTATCACTGCTGCACTTTATACTTATTTTTAATATATATATATATATATATATATATATATATATATATATAGTATATATGTATATATATATATTTTCATAGGATATGTTACTTCTATTCAACTGCAATATCACTACTTTGTTGTAAGACGTATGCAACGGAATTTCGTTTTGTATGCACCATGTGCAGACAAGATGACAATAAAGTTTGTCTAAGTCTAAGTCATGTCAGGTCAGCTGTCTGGAGAGAGAGAGAAGTCAGGACCTGCGGGCGGAGCACCACCGTGCCACCGCCGCCATGACGGAACTCAAAAGCAAACTCCATGAGGAGAAGCAGAAAGAGTTAGCCATTACCAGGGAGACATTACTGCGGCAGCATGAAATGGAGCTGATGAGAGTGATCAAAATCAAAGATGGAGAGATCCAGCGACTGAATGCCTTGGTCCTCAGCCTGAGGGACGGCTCCATGGACAAGGTGATCCGCTCTATCCGTGTCTGACTATCCGCACGCCACGTCGGGCTTCGATGCGGCCGCTACCGTATTGTGTAGCTTGTCCCCAGTAAGCGTCGCGGCGCTCCGTTGCGGTCTCAACGGCCCGGTGTGGCGCAATGTCTGCTCAGGTGAGGAGGGGGGGCGCTTTGCTGGCGGAGGTGGAGGAGACGCGGCGGTGTCGGGAGACCGAGCGGTGTCGCCTCCACCAGGAGCGCGGAAGAAGCCCTGGCAGCGGCCCAGCAGGCCTGGCAGTCCCGAGCGGCCGAGCTCCGATCGGCTCATCACCAGCATCGGGAGGAGCTGAGCCGAACCAAGAGAGACTGCGAGAGGGAGATCCGCCGACTGGTAGGACTGATCAGATGCGCGGTGCGTGGCTATGTTCCCAATTTCGTTGTATACCTGCAGTGCAATGACACCTAAGGCATTCTATTCTATTCTATTTCACAAGAAGAAAATGTCCGGTTGCTCGCTTCGCTTTTGTCACAGCAAAGGTGTTCTAGTCGATTCAAGAAAAAAATTGGCCGGTTGCTCTCTTTGTTTTTGTCACAATTCTGGCAAATGAGTTTGCCCGCCTGCCTGAGCGCTCCCCGTTTGTACATCCAGACGGATGAGATCAAGCTGAAAGACAGAGCGGTTAGTGTTTTGGATGAAGCCCTGGGGCCGGCCACGACCACCGCCTTCAGCTGCAGACTCAGGCTGCCGAGCAGCAGATCGCTGCCCTGAGGGATTCCCAAAGGGCGGGCCTAAACTACCCTGGAAGTGGGGTCAACGCCGCTACTAGCAATCCTCTTCATTGCGTAAGCCACCTCATCACACACTTGCAGTACGCATGACTTAGTTCGTTGCTGGAGGAAGGTAGCACAAAAACAGTTTTGAACTTTGAACGAGTGCTTGTGTGTGTGTGTTGCGGGGTGTTTTCAGTCTCAGGAGGATCGGGACACGCGACGGTTTCATCTGAAAATCGCTGAGCTCAGCGCAGTCATCAGGAAACTGGAGGATCGAAACGCCCTGCTTTCTGAAGAGCGCAATGAACTGGTAATTTATTGACGGCACGCTTGAAGGTTTGCGCTACGTTTGATGCGCGCCATCCAGCGAGGCACCCATTGCGCTTGCTTATTAGTTGAGCGGCGCGGCGAGTCGGTTGCCTGGTAGATGTCTTTTATTGGGAGCCAAAGCCACGATTCCGTTCAAACCGATGCAAAAGGAATGGATACGTTCTGGCCCGCGTGTTGTGCGTCTTTCACATCCCGCACTTCATGCTTGCAGCTAAAGCGACTGAGAGAAACAGAAAGCCAGTTTCTGCCACTCCTGTACAAAAACAAACGCCTGAGCAGGAAGAATGAAGAACTCTCGCTGGTGCTGTGTCGCCTTGAAAACAAAGTGCGCTTTGTCACCCAGGAGAACGAGGAGATGGCAAGCTTGGTAAGTCGACGCGGACAAGGGCGGCGTGCCAACAGAGTCCACTGCATTTGTGTTCCACAGAGAAGGCCTAGTTCGCTCAATGACCTGGACCGCGGTTGCGGCCAGCAGGACGGTGAAATGGAGTTCCTTCAAGTTGTGGAGCAGCGGCACATCATCGACGACTTGTCCAAGGTCTTCAGGCAGGCGACTCGGTGCACGTACGGCAGCGCCGCGCTCGCTCGCTGTCGCCAGGAAACCTTTTCCGTCCAAAGCTTGGCCGGCGGCCGCCATCCAAAAAATTGGCCCCTTAAATTCCGACCTTTCAAGCAGGAGCATTGTGCGCACGCGTTTGAACACGCTTTAGACTTGTTTTGCCGTTTTCAGCAGCTCAAAGCTCCCGTTTTGTCAGCGCCTTTGCCACTCGCTGTGCGCTGAAAACGACGGACTTGCCCGGCTGCTCAGCCCGTCAACCATGAGCCGCGAGCGCGACGTCATTGTCCGTAGGCAGCTAGTGGCAAAATGCACCCTGTTAGAGTTGCGCTCGCTCCAACTTATTTTGCAAGAACCACACGGGAGACAAGTAAGTTCTTTTGGACACCTGCAGGTGGAGAGTCCATCCGTTGTACGAATGAAGTCTGACTCTCGGCTCCTGCACGAGCATTTTAATTAAGAGAAACAGGGTGGGTGTAAGAGTGGATTGAATAGAGGAAGCCCTTGACCTCTAGTCAAAACATAGCAAGGGGTGTTTTACGACTTTGTGTAGGAAGGGATAAGCGATAGGGATAAATAAGGGATAAATAATATTATTTATTACAGGTCGCAGTCAAAGTCAAAGCAACACAATGATACGATAAAGATAATCTGGAAAACCCTGACACACCCTGTAGTTGTCACTTTTGGAAAAGACGAGCGTCCCTCCAATCATCGCCGGTGACGTGTTTTTCAGGCTCTGGAGACAGGAGCTCATGTCAGAAATGTCATTGTGAGTCGCGTTTGTTTCTGCGCCGGAGCCGTTCGTTCCCTTTGCATCCAAAGAATCTCAAAGGCGGATTATTTGTGTCGACAGGAGAGAGATTTGCTGCTACGATACCGACGTCGAGAATCTCTGAGGAGGAACAAAGCGTGAGGTCCTGCAAGGTGAGTCTGTTTGTTTGCGGCTGCTTGGTGTTGCGCAAGATGAAATGGCCTTTTTCTCGCTATCGTTCCTCTCGTCGATTCATCGTGAGGTGTCGCTTCAGTTTGTTCAGAGAGATGTTCGCTTCCGCGCCCGCAGGTCATCGAAACATTTTACGGCTACGACGAAGACGTGTTGGTGGACTCGGACGGATCGTCCTTGTCTTTTCACACCGACAGAACCCCCGACACGGAACCCGAAGAGGTAGCCCGCCATTTCTGCCAGCGTATTGGCACCAAACATTCCTCTTCAGCCTGGAATCGGACTCGTCTTTGCGTCGCGGGTGCTTTGTCGCCGGTCTGACTGATTCTGGTACTAGTGCTGTGTTGCATTGGTGTGTGCATGAAGAGGCGGAGCTTCGCTACCGCCAGCTGACGCAAGAATATCAAGCGCTGCAACGAGCCTACGCTCTGCTAGCCCAGACCAGCGAAAGGGGACTACGACGCCGAGAAGGAGATCAAGGTGGCGCCCCTTCCCGCAACCCCCGGCCGGGTCGCAGCCTCCCCGTTCTCACCCAGCCTCGGGTGTTCTCTGGTCTGAAAGGAGGAGGAGGAGCCTCCCTCCTCCTCCTTTCAGACCAGAGAAAAGCTGATGGTAGAAATGGGTCACTATCAAAGCAGAGTAGCAGATCTGGAGTCAGCGCTGAAGCAACAAGGACAGGTAAGCTCATCAATGAGCACACCTTTTTCTCAGACAAAATAGCTACATTCTTCAGTCACTCATCCGTCTGGCATTACTGGACCAACCCCCCCCCCCCCCCCCCCCCCGAACGTGGCTGGGAAAATGCGGAGAAAAGCAAATGTCATTTTCCAGTCAACCAAAGAATTTGTGGATGAAAATGACACAACATTCCAAAGCTGTCCACGCGTTTGTCTCTTCTAGAATGTCAAGTGGGTGGAGGAGAAGCAGCTGCTGCGTCAGAGCAATCAGCAGTTGGCCGAAAAGGTGACGGAAAGAAAGGCGCTGGGCGGAGTCGCTTGGCGTCACACCTGTCGGGAAGCCCCGCAGATGAGGTCTGACTGTCTTTTCAGGTCAGGCGGATGGAGGCGGAAGAAGCGCGTCTGAAAGAGCACATCCAGGATATCCGAGACCAAAACGAACTGCTTGAGTTCCGCATCCTGGAGCTGGAGGTGGGAAGACTCGCACAAGCGTGTTGAGGCCAGAGATGTGACGGACGGACGGACGGACGGACGGATGCATGCCTCTGCCTTTCAGGAGAGGGAGTGGCGCTCCCCCGTCTTGAAGTTTCTGCAAGTCCGTTTCCCAGACGGCCTCAGCCCTTTGCAGATCTACTGCGAGGCCGAGGGCGTGAGCGTACGTAAGGCGTCCCTCGCAACCCTAACCTTAACCCGAGGTCCCAGAACACCTTACATTGCTCCTTGCGCCTTTCCCCCGGACATCGTCATCAGTGATCTGATGAAGAAGCTGGACATCCTGGGCTATAACGCCGTAAGTGTATGTCGAACTCCTTATGTTCGCACTCCACGAGACTCGGCGGCTCAAATGTGACTTTTGGAAGGCTTTGCGCTGAAAGAAGCTTGTTGACGCTGTGCCTTTGGGCTCTTGCAGAATCTCACCAACGAGGAGCAGGTGGTCGTGATTCACGCCAGGACCCTTCTCACCCTAGCCGAGAAGGTAACGCGCACGTCCACGCACGCTCTCGCATTCTGCTTATGTGACAGCAGCCTTTCCTCAGTGGTTAGAATACATCAAAGTGACCAAGTCAGCACTTCAACAGAAGATGTTGGACATTGAAAGTGAGAAGGTAGACAGACACGCGACATCAGCCAAGGGGAACTCCGGCAATGTGCCCCAACAATTCTGACCTTGAGCTGTGCTAGGATATGTTCTGCAAGCAGAAGGGCTACCTGGATGAAGAGTTGGACTTCAGGAAGTGTTCCATGGACCAGGCTCATAAGGTAAGCCGCCCTCAAATCTCCCGCCGGACCACTGATGGACGAGGATTGCGGCCCAGAGGATCCTGGAGCTGGAGGCCATGTTGTACGAGGCGCTACCGCAGCGGGACTGCCCCGCCACGGACGGCGAAAAAGCCAGCCACGCTGGCGTGAATGACGTGCTGATGGCGGATCAGAGAGAAGAGCTTAGGAGCGCCGTGGACCAATGGAAGCGAGCCCTGATGTGCGAGTTGAGGGAGCGCGACGCTTGCATCCTCCAAGAGAGAATGGATCTGCTGCACAGCGCGCAACAGGTAAGGGCCCAAAGCCAGCCCGGCACTTACTTGCACGCTTACTGGCTTTTGAATGCCACTTTCCATTTGTCCGTCCTAGAGGAACAAAGAGCTGAAAGAATTCATCGAAGCTCAGAAGAGACAAATCAAACAATTGGAGGAGAAGTTTCTGTTTCTCTTTCTATTCTTCTCCTTGGCCTTCATTCTGTGGCCCTAACACCAGCTGGTGAGTGAGCTCCAGCGGCACCGCACTCGACACCTCCGATACACTGCCAGCCGGTCTCAGACGTTGGCAGACGCTCCGATGCCAACGTATACCCCCCGCCACGGTGACAGAGGCACCGCGTCACACCGGCGCTCATCCAATCAGAAGGCAGGAAAAGCAAATTCACATGCAGGGCACTTTTGAACCAGAAGAGAGCGCCACAAAAAACGGTTGTTGCCCCAAACGCGCACTAAAAAGGGTCAGAATAACAAGAGTCCCACTGGCCAGCCGGGGCCACCCGTCCAGCTGTTTCTTCAGGGGGGAAAAAAATTGGAGTCACCGGTGAGTACATTTTGCATTTAGCTCTGCTTTTCTGCTTCTGTCTTCAAGTGTGTGGCATCCTGCGATCAAAGAGTCAGCCAACCCCAAAGCGGTTGACCTCAACGTCCCACCACCATGCCTACCAGAGCAGGTGACGTGATGCTTTGGACATCCTTCCGTCTCAGATGCCCAAAAGTACTCTTTGCCACATCTGCGGCAATACGGTGTCTTTTCAAAGGTGCAAATAAATCCAGCGTGGGCGGAACACGCACGTCTTCGGTTTTTCCCGCTTTGTTTGTGTGACAGCTGTTGTGAAAATTTTATACAAATAAAGTTGTATAGTACAGGTTTGGCCAAGCCGCAACTCCCGAACCGCATGCGGCTCTTTTATGTTCATATCAACATTTGTGTGTGTGTGTGTGTGGGGGGGGGGGGGGGGGGGGTTGTGCGTGTTGGCTTCACTTGAGTTCAATTTGGTATTTTGGTCAAAAGCGCATGTGGTGAAATTCCACAAAGTAGGATGGGCAAACACATTTCTTTAAACTATGAGTGTCAATTGGGCTCTCGAAATGGCAGGGAAAAGATGCACAGCAAAACGAAAATACGTAGATGAACACAGGACGTTTTAATCAGAGTGGGAAAGTTTCTATTTTTTGTTGAACGTGATGGCAAACCATTCTGCCTGATATGTCAGACCTCAGCGCATTTCAAAGATTCAAATCTTCAGCGCCATGCACTTCAGCTCACTCCATGCTAACATTGATCAGGCGTCGAACCCGCATCATCATGCTTAAGAGGTGGCCATGCTAACCAGTGCGCCATTATGTCAACGCATAATAACTAAGTCTACTGGTCAAAACAGCGGTTACTATATGACGTCGCTACGTCGTGGTCACGTGACGCAGACAAGACGTCAATGGACGTGGGCAGAGTTAACTTGTTTAAAAGGGAGTAGGCAGAAGAAATATTTAATTTATTTAAATCTATTTTGAGTGCACACCATTATGCCAATGCATAACAACTGTAAATCTACTAAACAAAACAGCGGTTGCTATATGACATCTGCCACGTCGTGGTCACGTGACATACGTGACGTCGATGGGCGTAACTTTCGCCGGAATTCAAATCCGCGGGGAGAGTTAACTTGTTTAAAAGAGAGTGGGCAGAAGAATTATTTAATTTATTTAAATCTATTTGGTGTGTGCGCCATTATGTCAATGCATAACAACTGTAAGTCTACTAAACAAAACAGCGGTTGCTATTTGACGTCTGCCACGTCGTGGTCACGTGACGCGGACGTGACGTCGACGCCTACTTTACATCCCACCGATCACAGGACTCCTCGGCTGCATAACCGTGCCCCCTTCCCAACCAATCGGATTTGCTATACGCGAAAACGACGCCAATGGAAAGAGCTTCCGCCCAAATTTAAATCCGTGGGCGTGGCTCGCAGCAGGAAGTAGGAAAATGGCGGCGATGTTGACAAAGACACAGCGGATGGTAACATACGACTAACAAGAGAAATATTTTTATTTTCTGCTTGCAACTGGACCGTCCAGAGCGTACACGGTAAGTACAACTCATCGTTTTTAAAAAGAAGTACTTTTGTTGCCCTGAAAAGCGAGTGAGCGTGGCGTTTGTGGGGGACGTCGAATTTCGACGATTCTTTCTGGTCAACGGTTGTAAATGATTGTGTTGATTAAAAAAGAAAACTTGATGTAACTCTACTTTTAACTGCCGTTTCAGATAGATTTGGAATTGCATCACATCCAATTTTGCCTAGAGCGTACACGGTAAGTAACACTCGTTGTGTTTAAGGAGATTTACGTTTGTAATAGCAGAAGTGTAGCCGCGTTGCGTTGTACGTGTGAATGTTGGTCCGGGCGAAATGTTAATGTTTAATTTCATTCCTTTAGGTTCCACGGTGTTTGTTGGCTGCAAGTTTTCCACTGCAAGAAGAGGCTCATATCATTGACCAGGAGCGAGCTACAATGGTGAGTAGCCATAACATTTATGTTAAACACTTCCTATTTCATGTCTAACAGTACTTGATTTAACAAATAACCATAAATAAATACAGTGTGGGCACTGAAGTTAACATATGTGATTATACTGCCTAATCTGTCACCGAGTAGATTGTTGCAAAGTAATATAAGATCCAAAGTTGTAATTCAGAATAGTTTTCAAAAGAAGGCCATTAGAATTATATACAAGTCTGATTACCCTGAACAAGCTATTAATTAAATCACAAATTCTTCAATTCAAAGATTTGGTAGATTATCAGACAAATAATGTCTAACAGTAATTGATTTAACACATCACGATAAGTAGATTGAGTGTGGGCACTCTCAAGTTAACATATGTGATTATACTGCCTAATCTGTTACAGAGTATGTTGTTGCCAAGTAATGTAGAATAGATCCAAAGTAGTAATCCAGAATAGTTTTGAAGAGGCCATTAGAATGATAAACAAATCTGATTACCTTGAACATAATAACAAGCTAAGTGTTTAATATGTCCTATGAAGTCAAAATTGGGCACCATCATGTGGTGAAATTTGGAATTGCATCACATCCAATTTTGCCTGGGAACAAACAGATTACATAAATCTTAGTTTTGAATAAGCCACTCCTTCTCAAACAAGTAAACTCTGCCCATTTTGCGCAGTAGATGTTCTGTTAATATCTAGTATTTATACAAAGTCATAATTTAAATTGCTTTCAACCTTCATTCATCGGTTCAACCAACATTACTCGCTCTTATTACCAACTTGTATTGATTTAACTAAGCGTTTAATACTTCCTATCAGGTCTCAAATCGAGATTTGGCAAAATACAATTTCAGCAAATCCAATTTTGCCAGGGAACAAAAATAGATTAAATAAACTAAATAAGTCCTCTTCCCATTAAATAAATCAGAAAAGTCTGTCTTGTAACCAGTCCTCTTCAAACAAGTAAAGTCTGCCCATTTTGTGCCGTAGATTTTGTGTCTATGCCTAGTATTTAAACAAAATCATAATTTAAACGACTTCTTTCCTTCATTCACTTTGGAAATTTGGAATTGCAGCAAATCGAATTTTGGCAGGGAACAAAAATAGATCAATTAAACTAAATAAGTCTTCTTCCCATTAAATAAATTAAAAAAGTCTGTCTTGTAACCAGTCCTTTTCAAACAAGTAAAGTCTGCCCATTTTGTGCCGTCGATTTTGTGTTAATGCCTAGTATTTATACAAAATCATAATTTAAAGGACTTCATTCCTTCATTCACTTTGGAAATTTGGAATTGCAGCACATCAAATTTTGCCTGGGAAGAAAAGTAGATTAAATAAATTTAATAAGTCTTACTACTTCCCATTAAATAAATTAAATACGTCTTACTTGTTCCCACTCCTTTTCAAAACAGTAGTTTAAAACGAGGGCCCTTCACTCAATCTTTAACCCCAACCCCGCACGTTGTGTTGTATCTGTGAATGTTGGTTGTGGCCAAATGATAGTTTTCTTTCATTCGTTTAGGTTCCAAGAAAACTTGATGTAACTCTACTTTTAACTGCCGTTTCAGATAAGCGGGTATTACGTCGCAGTCATGTGCCGTGGATATGACGTAATTGCCCGAACCTCCGCCAAAATTCAAATCTGTTGGCGCGATGGCCGTGAGCCACTGAGCAGCGACGATTATCAACAGAAATATCTTTATTTTCTGCTTGCAACTGGACCGTCTAGAGCGTACACGGTAAGTAACACTCATTGTGTTTAAGGAGATTTACGTTTGTAATAGCAGAAGTGTAGCCGCGTTGCGTTGTACGTGTGAAAATTGGTCGAGGCGAAATGTTAATGTTTAATTTCATTCCTTTAGGTTCCACGGTGTTTGTTGGCTGCAAGTTTTCCACTGCAAGAAGAGGCTCGTATCATTGACCAGGAGCGAGCTACAATGGTGAGTAGCCATAACATTTATGTTAAACACTTCCTATTTCATGTCTAACAGTACTTGATTTAACAAATAACCATAAATAAATACAGTGTGGGCACTGAAGTTAACATATGTGATTATACTGCCTAATCTGTCACGGAGTAGATTGTTGCAAAGTAATATAAGATCCAAAGTTGTAATTCAGAATAGTTTTCAAAAGAAGGCCATTAGAATTATATACAAGTCTGATTACCCTTAACATAACAACAAGCTATTAATTAAATCACAAATTCTTCAATTCAAAGATTTGGTAGATTATCAGACAAATAATGTCTAACAGTAATTGATTTAACATCACGATAAGTAGATTGAGTGTGGGCACTCTCAAGTTAACAGATATGATTATACTGCCTAATCTGTTACAGAGTATGTTGTTGCCAAGTAATGTAGAATAGATCCAAAGTAGTAATCCAGAATAGTTTTGAAGAGGCCATTAGAATAATAAACAAATCTGATTACCTTGAACATAATAACAAGCTAAGTGTTTAATATGTCCTATGAAGTCAAAATTGGGCACCATCATGTGGTGAAATTTGGAATTGCATCACATCCAATTTTGCCTGGGAACCAACAGATTAAATAAATCTTAGTTTTGAATAAGCCACTCCTTCTCAAACAAGTAAACTCTGCCCATTTCGCGCAGTAGATGTTCTGTTAATATCTAGTATTTATACAAAGTCATAATTTAAATTGCTTTCAACCTTCATTCATCGGTTCAACCAACATTACTCGCTCTTATTACCAACTTGTATTGATTTAACTAAGCGTTTAATACTTCCTATCAGGTCTCAAGGCAAGATTTGGCAAAATACAATTTCAGCAAATCCAATTTTGCCAGGGAACAAAAATAGATTAAATAAACTAAATAAGTCTTCTTCCCATTAAATAAATCAGAAAAGTCTGTCTTGTAACCAGTCCTCTTCAAACAAGTAAAGTCTGCCCATTTTGTGCCGTAGATTTTGTGTCTATGCCTAGTATTTAAACAAAATCATAATTTAAACGACTTCTTTCCTTCATTCACTTTGGAAATTTGGAATTGCAGCAAATCGAATTTTGCCAGGGAACAAAAATAGATCAATTAAACTAAATAAGTCTTCTTCCCATTAAATAAATTAAAAAAGTCTGTCTTGTAACCAGTCCTTTTCAAACAAGTAAAGTCTGCCCATTTTGTGCCGTCGATTTTGTGTTAATGCCTAGTATTTATACAAAATCATAATTTAAAGGACTTCATTCCTTCATTCACTTTGGAAATTTGGAATTGCAGCACATCAAATTTTGCCTGGGAAGAAAAGTAGATTAAATAAATTTAATAAGTCTTACTACTTCCCATTAAATAAATTAAATACGTCTTACTTGTTCCCACTCCTTTACAAAAAAGTAGTTTAAAACGAGGTCCCTTCACTCAACCTTTAACCCTATTTATTCACCTTCTAGGCTAAGTGTTAAAGGCTAAGTGTTAAAGGCTAAGTGTTAAAGGCTAAGTGTTAGAGGCTAAGTGCCAGAGGCTAGGCGCCAGAGGCGAGTTTTTGTGGGCTGAAGTTTTAGTGGGGTTAGTGTGAATACAATCCAAAAGAATACAACAGAATACAATACAATAGAATATAATACATAGATTAAATTCAATAGCTCTTACTACTTCCCATTAAATAAATTAAATACGTCTTACTTGTTCCCAATCCTTTTCAAAAAAGTAGTTTAAAACGAGGGCCCTTCACTCAACCTTTAACCTCAACCCCGCACGTCACATTGTGTTTTATCTGTGAATGTTGGTTGTGGCCAAATGATAGTTTTCTTTCATTCGTTTAGGTTCCACGGTGTTTGTTGGCTATGTTTTCCACTGTCAGAAGGATGAAAATACAAAGTACAACGCTTGGACGTGGGCGAAGACGTCACCGGTGAGTCCTTCCTTCCTATTTATTTACCTTCTAGATGCTAGAGGCTAAGTGTTAGAGGCTAAGTGTTAGAGGCTAAGTGTTAAACACAATACGAACAACACAACGATACTGCACTGAACAACACGATACCGCACTGAGAAACACGATACCGCACTGAACAACACGATGCCGCACTGAACAACACCATGCCGCACTGAACACCATGCCACACTGAACAACACCATCCCGCACTGAACAACACCATGCCGCACTAAACAACACCATGCCGCACTGAACAACACCATGCCTCACTGAACGACACCATGCCGCACTGAAAGACACCATGCCGCACTGAACGACACCATGCCGCACTGAAAGACACCATCCCGCACTGAACACCATGCCGCACTGAACAACACCATCCTGCACTGAACAACACCATCCCGCACTGAACAACACCATGCCGCACTGAACAACATTATGCCGCACTGAACATTATGCCGCACTGAACAACACCATGCCGCACTGAACAACACCATGCCGCACTGAACAACATTATGCCGCACTGAACAACACCATGCCGCACTGAACAACACCATGCCGCACTGAACAACACCATGCCGCACTGAACAACATTATGCCGCACTGAACAACACCATGCCGCACTGAACAACACCATCCTGCACTGAACAACACCATTCCGCATTGAACACCATGCCGCACTGAACAACACCATCCCGCACTGAACAACACCATGCCGCACTGAACAACATTATGCCGCACTGAACAACACCATGCCGCACTGAACAACACCATCCCGCACTGAACAACACCATGCCGCATTGAACAACACCATGCCGCACTGAACAACACCATCCTGCACTGAACAACACCATCCCGCACTAAACAACACCATGCCGCACTGAACAACATTATGGCGCACTGGACAACATCATGCCGCACTGAACAACACCATGCCGCACTGAACAACACCATGCCGCACTGAACAACACCATGCCGCACTGAACAACACCATGCCGCACTGAACAACATTATGCCGCACTGAACAACACCATGCCGCACTGAACAACACCATGCCGCACTGAACAACACGATCCCGCATTGAACAACACCATCCTGCACTGAACAACACCATGCCGCACTGAACAACACCATGCCGCACTGAACAACACCATTCCGCACTGAACAACACCATGCCGCACTGAACAACACCATCCTGCACTGAACAACACCATTCCGCACTGAACAACACCATGCCGCATTGAACAACACCATGCCGCACTGAACAACACCATCCTGCACTGAACAACACCATGCCGCACTGAACAACACCATGCCGCACTGAACAACACCATGCCGCACTGAACAACATTATGCCGCACTGAACAACATTATGCCGCACTAAACAACATTATGTCGCACTGAACAACACCATGCCGCACTGAACAACACCATGCTGCACTGAACAACATTATGCCGCACTGAACAACACGATCCCACATTGAACAACACCATCCCGCAGTGAACAACACCATGCCGCATTGAACAACACCATGCCGCACTGAACAACACCATGCTGCACTGAACAACATTATGCTGCACTGAACAACACGATCCTGCATTGAACAACACCATGCCGCACTGAACAACACCATCCTGCACTGAACAACACCTTTCCACACTGAACACCATGCCGCACTGAACAACATTATGCCGCACTGAACAACACCATGCCGCACTGAACAACACCATGCCGCACTGAACAACACCATGCCGCACTGAACAACACCATGCCGCACTGAACAACATTATGCCGCACTGAACAACACCATGCCGCACTGAACAACACCATCCCGCACTGAACAACACCATGCCGCATTGAACAACACCATGCCGCACTGAACAACACCATCCTGCACTGAACAACACCATCCCGCACTGAACAACACCATGCCGCACTGAACAACATTATGGCGCACTGAACAACATTATGCCGCACTGAACAACACCATGCCGCACTGAACAACACCATGCCGCACTGAACAACACCATGCCGCACTGAACAACATTATGCCGCACTGAACAACATTATGCCGCACTGAACAACACCATGCCGCACTGAACAACACCATGCCGCACTGAACAACATTATGGCGCACTGGACAACATCATGCCGCACTGAACAACACCATGCCGCACTGAACAACACCATGCCGCACTGAACAACACCATGCCGCACTGAACAACACCATGCCGCACTGAACAACATTATGCCGCACTGAACAACACCATGCCGCACTGAACAACACCATGCCGCACTGAACAACACGATCCCGCATTGAACAACACCATCCTGCACTGAACAACACCATGCCGCACTGAACAACACCATGCCGCACTGAACAACACCATTCCGCACTGAACAACACCATGCCGCACTGAACAACACCATCCTGCACTGAACAACACCATTCCGCACTGAACAACACCATGCCGCATTGAACAACACCATGCCGCACTGAACAACACCATCCTGCACTGAACAACACCATGCCGCACTGAACAACACCATGCCGCACTGAACAACACCATGCCGCACTGAACAACATTATGCCGCACTGAACAACATTATGCCGCACTAAACAACATTATGTCGCACTGAACAACACCATGCCGCACTGAACAACACCATGCTGCACTGAACAACATTATGCCGCACTGAACAACACGATCCCACATTGAACAACACCATCCCGCAGTGAACAACACCATGCCGCATTGAACAACACCATGCCGCACTGAACAACACCATGCTGCACTGAACAACATTATGCTGCACTGAACAACACGATCCTGCATTGAACAACACCATGCCGCACTGAACAACACCATCCTGCACTGAACAACACCTTTCCACACTGAACACCATGCCGCACTGAACAACATTATGCCGCACTGAACAACACCATGCCGCACTGAACAACACCATGCCGCACTGAACAACACCATGCCGCACTGAACAACACCATGCCGCAATGAACAACACCATCCCGCACTGAACAACACCATGCCGCATTGAACAACACCATGCCGCACTGAACATCACCATCCCGCACTGAACAACACCACCCCGCACTGAACAACACGATCCCGCATTGAACAACACCATCCCGGACTGAACAACACCATGCCGCACTGAACAACACCATTCCGCACTGAACAACACCATGCCGCACTGAACAACACCATGCCGCACTGAACAACACCATGCCGCACTGAACAACACCATGCCGCACTGAACAACATTATGCCGCACTGAACAACACCATGCCGCACTGAACAACACCATCCCGCACTGAACAACACCATGCCGCATTGAACAACACCATGCCGCACTGAACAACACCATCCTGCACTGAACAACACCATCCCGCACTGAACAACACCATGCCGCACTGAACAACATTATGGCGCACTGAACAACATTATGCCGCACTGAACAACACCATGCCGCACTGAACAACACCATGCCGCACTGAACAACACCATGCCGCACTGAACAACATTATGCCGCACTGAACAACATTATGCCGCACTGAACAACACCATGCCGCACTGAACAACACCATGCCGCACTGAACAACACCATGCCGCACTGAACAACACGACGTCGCACTAAACAACACGACGCCGCACAGAACAACACGACGCCGCACAGAATAACACAATACCGCACAGAACAACACAATACCGCACAAACAGTTTTAGATAATATTACGTCGCAGTCATGTGACGCGGACATGACGTCAATAGGCGGAACTCACGGCAAAATTATAATCCGTGGGCGTGGCTTGCAACAGGAAGTAGGAAAGCGGCAGTTCTGGCAAACAAGACACAGCTGTTAGTAACACGATGACTAACAAGGCAAATATTTTTGTTTTCAGCTTGCAACTTGACCGTCTAGAGCGTACAAGGTAATTACAACTGTTTTTTTTTAGCCCTGAAAAGCAAGGGAGTGTGGCGTTTGGGAGGAATGTCGAACTCGGCGTCTGCTTCCAGCCACAGACGCCAAATTTCGACGATTATTTCGACTGGTCAACGGTTGTAAATTATTGCGTTGACTAAAAACTTTATTTAACTCTACTCTTAACTTTGCCGTTTCAGATATGCGGGTATTACACCGCGGAAATGACGTCAATAGGCTGAACTCTCGCCAAAATTCAAATCTGTGGGCGCAATGGCCTTGAGCGAGACACCGGATACAAACACGACGATTATCAACAGAAATATCTTTATTTTCCGCTTGCAAGTGGACCGTCTAGAGCGTACACGGTAAGTACAACTCATTGTGTTTAAAAAGATTTACGTTTGTGTAGTTTGCGTTGCGTTGTATCTGTGAATGTTGGTTGAGGCTAAATGTTAATGTTTAATTTCATTCCTTTAGGTTCCACGGTGTTTGTTGGCTGTATGTTTTCCACTGCAAGAAGAGGCTCGTATCATTGACCAGCAGGAGCTACAATGGTGAGTACCCCTTTCGTCTTCCATTTATGTTAAACACTTCCTATTTCATGTCTAACAGTACTCGATTTAACAAATAACCATAAATAAATAGTGTGGGCAGTCACGTTAACATATGTGATTATCCTGCCTAATATGTTTATCACAAATATGTCACTAATCACTAATATGTTTATTTGTTTATCACAACACCTTTGGACCTTCAGCAATCGATTATTTACCTTCATCTACATAGAGACAGAACGATGGTGTCTTAAACATCTCATTCATTTCACCAAATAACTTCACGCAGGTGGATAACGGCCGTCTCGGTCACGCTATGTTGCGTGATGCAGTTTTGAAGAACCAAATGCATTTATTCAATGAATAAGTCAAGCTAGTTCTATGTTTATGATGTTGTAAGTTACGGTACCGATTGAAGTTGAGTTCGAAGCCAGTGGAAAACAGCGCTGCGTTTGTGCTCTCCAGGTACAAATGTTGTGATCTCTGACTGACGACCGGGCGAGACTCGAGTAAGAGATGTCCAAACGAGCTCCGGCAGGGCGGGCCAAGGCGGAGCGAACGGACGCCCTTCAGGCCGCCAATGACGAGCTGAGAACCAAACTGATGGACGTCCAGTTAGAACTTCAGCAGGAGAAGAACAAGGTGAAAACCTCAACAGACAGACACTGCCTGCCTCCCTGCCTGCCTCCCTGCCTGCCTCCCTGCCTGCCTCCCTCCCTCCCAGTTTTCCCGATGTAGATTAGACATGCGTGTGCCATGACTGTGTCAGCCTACATCAACAAATGCACCGAGGACGTCAGCACCACTAAGAATATCATCACCCGGGGCAACCAACGACCCTGGATGACTGAGGAGGTACGTCAAACGCTACGAGCGCGGAACTCTGCCTTCAAGTCTGGCGACAAGGAGACACTGAGGACAGCGAGAGCCAACTTGAACCGTGCCATCAGGATAGCGAAGCGAGACCGCAGTCGAAAATTTCAGGATCGTTTCCACGACGTCAAAAACATCAGGAGTATGTGGCAAGGCATACGGGCGATTACAGACTACAACTCACCCTCCCCCCCCCCCCGGTGGGTGTAGTTGATGCTGACTTTCTAAATGGTCTAAATAACTTCTTTGGGAGGTTCGAGGCACTAAACGGCACTCCAGCAGTTAAAACTGTCCCCCATCAGGAAGAGGAGGTACTCTGCCTTGACTCCGCCGATGTGTTGAAGACCCTGAGGAGAGTCAACCCCTGTAAGGCCCCTGGCCCCGACAACATTCCTGGGCGTGTGTTCAGGGAATGTGCAAGTCATCTGGCTGGGGTCATCACAGACATTTTTAACACCTCGCTGGGCCAAGCCACAGTGCCGGCGTGCTTTAAGACTGCCTCCATCATTCCGGTGCCGAAGAAACCTCAAATCACCTCATTTAATGATTACCGGCCTGTTGCACTGACTCCGGTTATGATGAAGTGCTTCGAAAGGCTGCTTAAAGGTCACATCGTTTCCAGACTCCCCCTATTATTTGACCCGTTCCAGTTTGCCGACCGGCAAAACCGCTCCACTCAGGACGCCATCTCCTCCGTTCTTCACCTGAGCCTGGCTCACCTGGAGGAGAAGAACACCCATGTGCGGAGGCTGTTCCTGGACTTCAGCTCAGCGTTTAACACCATCATCCCACAGCATCTGGTAGGAAAATTGGAACACCTGGGCTTCAACACCCCCCTTCGCAACTGGCTGCTAGACTTCCTCACCAACAGACCTCAGTCAGTCCGGGTCGGACAGAACACCTCTGATGTCATCACCCTCAGCACAGGCTCCCTTCAGGGCTGCGTCCTGAGCCCCCTGCTGTGCACCCTGATGACACACGACTGCATCCTCAGGTTCACCACCAATCACATCGTGAAGTCAGCAGACGACACAACGGTGGTGGGGCTCATCAGAGACAACAACGACCTGGACTACAGAGAGGAGGTGGAGCAGCTGGTGGGCTGGTGCAGAGAAAACAGCCTGATCCTGAATGAGGAGAAGATGAAGGAGATCATCGTCGACTTCAGGAAAAAACAGCCTCACCACGCTCCACTGATCATCAACAGCTCAGCTGTGGAGGTGGTCAGCACCACCAAATTCCTGGGGGTCCACATCACAGAAGACCTCACCTGGACTATGAACACTACGGCACTGGTCAAGAGGGCACAGAAGCGCTTGTACTTCCTGCGGAGGATGAGGAGAGCCCACCTGCCCCCACCCATCATGAGGACGTTCTACAGGAGCACCATAGAGAGCATTCTGACAAGCTGTCTCTCTGTGTGGTGTGGAGGCTGCACCGCCTCCGATTGGAAGAACGTGAGGAGAGTGGTGAGGACAGCAGAGAGGATCATAGGGGCTCCTCTTCCCTCCATTCAGGACATTTCATCTCAGCGCTGCATGTCCCGTGCCCGTAACATCATCAATGACCCATCACACCCCCACCATGGACTGTTCTCCCTGCTGCCCTCTGGGAAGAGGTTTGCAGCATCCACTGCAGGTCCACCAGGTTCTGCAACAGCTTTTTCCCTGCTGTCATCAGACTGTTGAACACTAGAACTGTTGAGCTCTAAACTGAACTCTGCATCACACATTCACAGAACTGTACTTTATGACACTACGGACCTCTATCTTGCACTATCTCGCACTACCAACTTTACTGAACTTGTATAAACCCTTTAAATAGAAGTTTAATACATGGTTTAGCATTCCTCTGCACACTCTTGAATACTGTTTTGCCTACTTGCACTATTGCATAATTATCACTGCTGCACTTTATACTTATTTTTAATATATATATATATATATATATAGTATATGTATATATATATATTTTCATAGGATATGTTACTTCTATTCAACTGCAATATCACTACTTTGTTGTAAGACGTATGCAACGGAATTTCGTTTTGTATGCACCATGTGCAGACAAGATGACAATAAAGTTTGTCTAAGTCTAAGTCTAAGTCATGTCAGGTCAGCTGTCTGGAGAGAGAGAGAAGTCAGGACCTGCGGGCGGAGCACCACCGTGCCACCGCCGCCATGACGGAACTCAAAAGCAAACTCCATGAGGAGAAGCAGAAAGAGTTAGCCATTACCAGGGAGACATTACTGCGGCAGCATGAAATGGAGCTGATGAGAGTGATCAAAATCAAAGATGGAGAGATCCAGCGACTGAATGCCTTGGTCCTCAGCCTGAGGGACGGCTCCATGGACAAGGTGATCCGCTCTATCCGTGTCTGACTATCCGCACGCCACGTCGGGCTTCGATGCGGCCGCTACCGTATTGTGTAGCTTGTCCCCAGTAAGCGTCGCGGCGCTCCGTTGCGGTCTCAACGGCCCGGTGTGGCGCAATGTCTGCTCAGGTGAGGAGGGGGGGCGCTTTGCTGGCGGAGGTGGAGGAGACGCGGCGGTGTCGGGAGACCGAGCGGTGTCGCCTCCACCAGGAGCGCGGAAGAAGCCCTGGCAGCGGCCCAGCAGGCCTGGCAGTCCCGAGCGGCCGAGCTCCGATCGGCTCATCACCAGCATCGGGAGGAGCTGAGCCGAACCAAGAGAGACTGCGAGAGGGAGATCCGCCGACTGGTAGGACTGATCAGATGCGCGGTGCGTGGCTATGTTCCCAATTTCGTTGTATACCTGCAGTGCAATGACACCTAAGGCATTCTATTCTATTCTATTTCACAAGAAGAAAATGTCCGGTTGCTCGCTTCGCTTTTGTCACAGCAAAGGTGTTCTAGTCGATTCAAGAAAAAAATTGGCCGGTTGCTCTCTTTGTTTTTGTCACAATTCTGGCAAATGAGTTTGCCCGCCTGCCTGAGCGCTCCCCGTTTGTACATCCAGACGGATGAGATCAAGCTGAAAGACAGAGCGGTTAGTGTTTTGGATGAAGCCCTGGGGCCGGCCACGTCCACCGCCTTCAGCTGCAGACTCAGGCTGCCGAGCAGCAGATCGCTGCCCTGAGGGATTCCCAAAGGGCGGGCCTAAACTACCCTGGAAGTGGGGTCAACGCCGCTACTAGCAATCCTCTTCATTGCGTAAGCCACCTCATCACACACTTGCAGTACGCATGACTTAGTTCGTTGCTGGAGGAAGGTAGCACAAAAACAGTTTTGAACTTTGAACGAGTGCTTGTGTGTGTGTGTTGCGGGGCGTTTTCAGTCTCAGGAGGATCGGGACACGCGACGGTTTCATCTGAAAATCGCTGAGCTCAGCGCAGTCATCAGGAAACTGGAGGATCGAAACGCCCTGCTTTCTGAAGAGCGCAATGAACTGGTAATTTATTGACGGCACGCTTGAAGGTTTGCGCTACGTTTGATGCGCGCCATCCAGCGAGGCACCCATTGCGCTTGCTTATTAGTTGAGCGGCGCGTCGAGTCGGTTGCCTGGTAGATGTCTTTTATTGGGAGCCAAAGCCACGATTCCGTTCAAACCGATGCAAAAGGAATGGATACGTTCTGGCCCGCGTGTTGTGCGTCTTTCACATCCCGCACTTCATGCTTGCAGCTAAAGCGACTGAGAGAAACAGAAAGCCAGTTTCTGCCACTCCTGTACAAAAACAAACGCCTGAGCAGGAAGAATGAAGAACTCTCGCTGGTGCTGTGTCGCCTTGAAAACAAAGTGCGCTTTGTCACCCAGGAGAACGAGGAGATGGCAAGCTTGGTAAGTCGACGCGGACAACGGCGGCGTGCCAACAGAGTCCACTGCATTTGTGTTCCACAGAGAAGGCCTAGTTCGCTCAATGACCTGGACCGCGGTTGCGGCCAGCAGGACGGTGAAATGGAGTTCCTTCAAGTTGTGGAGCAGCGGCACATCATCGACGACTTGTCCAAGGTCTTCAGGCAGGCGACTCGGTGCACGTACGGCAGCGCCGCGCTCGCTCGCTGTCGCCAGGAAACCTTTTCCGTCCAAAGCTTGGCCGGCGGCCGCCATCCAAAAAATTGGCCCCTTAAATTCCGACCTTTCAAGCAGGAGCATTGTGCGCACGCGTTTGAACACGCTTTAGACTTGTTTTGCCGTTTTCAGCAGCTCAAAGCTCCCGTTTTGTCAGCGCCTTTGCCACTCGCTGTGCGCTGAAAACGACGGACTTGCCCGGCTGCTCAGCCCGTCAACCATGAGCCGCGAGCGCGACGTCATTGTCCGTAGGCAGCTAGTGGCAAAATGCACCCTGTTAGAGTTGCGCTCGCTCCAACTTATTTTGCAAGAACCACACGGGAGACAAGTAAGTTCTTTTGGACACCTGCAGGTGGAGAGTCCATCCGTTGTACGAATGAAGTCTGACTCTCGGCTCCTGCACGAGCATTTTAATTAAGAGAAACAGGGTGGGTGTAAGAGTGGATTGAATAGAGGAAGCCCTTGACCTCTAGTCAAAACATAGCAAGGGGTGTTTTACGACTTTGTGTAGGAAGGGATAAGCGATAGGGATAAATAAGGGATAAATAATATTATTTATTACAGGTCGCAGTCAAAGTCAAAGCAACACAATGATACGATAAAGATAATCTGGAAAACCCTGACACACCCTGTAGTTGTCACTTTTGGAAAAGACGAGCGTCCCTCCAATCATCGCCGGTGACGTGTTTTTCAGGCTCTGGAGACAGGAGCTCATGTCAGAAATGTCATTGTGAGTCGCGTTTGTTTCTGCGCCGGAGCCGTTCGTTCCCTTTGCATCCAAAGAATCTCAAAGGCGGATTATTTGTGTCGACAGGAGAGAGATTTGCTGCTACGATACCGACGTCGAGAATCTCTGAGGAGGAACAAAGCGTGAGGTCCTGCAAGGTGAGTCTGTTTGTTTGCGGCTGCTTGGTGTTGCGCAAGATGAAATGGCCTTTTTCTCGCTATCGTTCCTCTCGTCGATTCATCGTGAGGTGTCGCTTCAGTTTGTTCAGAGAGATGTTCGCTTCCGCGCCCGCAGGTCATCGAAACATTTTACGGCTACGACGAAGACGTGTTGGTGGACTCGGACGGATCGTCCTTGTCTTTTCACACCGACAGAACCCCCGACACGGAACCCGAAGAGGTAGCCCGCCATTTCTGCCAGCGCATTGACACCAAACATTCCTCTTCAGCCTGGAATCGGACTCGTCTTTGCGTCGCGGGTGCTTTGTCGCTGGTCTGACTGATTCTGGTACTAGTGCTGTGTTGCATTGGTGTGTGCATGAAGAGGCGGAGCTTCGCTACCGCCAGCTGACGCAAGAATATCAAGCGCTGCAACGAGCCTACGCTCTGCTAGCCCAGACCAGCGAAAGGGGACTACGACGCCGAGAAGGAGATCAAGGTGGCGCCCCTTCCCGCAACCCCCGGCCGGGTCGCAGCCTCCCCGTTCTCACCCAGCCTCGGGTGTTCTCTGGTCTGAAAGGAGGAGGAGGAGCCTCCCTCCTCCTCCTTTCAGACCAGAGAAAAGCTGATGGTAGAAATGGGTCACTATCAAAGCAGAGTAGCAGATCTGGAGTCAGCGCTGAAGCAACAAGGACAGGTAAGCTCATCAATGAGCACACCTTTTTCTCAGACAAAATAGCTACATTCTTCAGTCACTCATCCGTCTGGCATTACTGGACCAACCCCCCCCCCCCCCCCCCCGAACGTGGCTGGGAAAATGCGGAGAAAAGCAAATGTCATTTTCCAGTCAACCAAAGAATTTGTGGATGAAAATGACACAACATTCCAAAGCTGTCCACGCGTTTGTCTCTTCTAGAATGTCAAGTGGGTGGAGGAGAAGCAGCTGCTGCGTCAGAGCAATCAGCAGTTGGCCGAAAAGGTGACGGAAAGAAAGGCGCTGGGCGGAGTCGCTTGGCGTCACACCTGTCGGGAAGCCCCGCAGATGAGGTCTGACTGTCTTTTCAGGTCAGGCGGATGGAGGCGGAAGAAGCGCGTCTGAAAGAGCACATCCAGGATATCCGAGACCAAAACGAACTGCTTGAGTTCCGCATCCTGGAGCTGGAGGTGGGAAGACTCGCACAAGCGTGTTGAGGCCAGAGATGTGACGGACGGACGGACGGACGGACGGACGGATGCATGCCTCTGCCTTTCAGGAGAGTGAGTGGCGCTCCCCCGTCTTGAAGTTTCTGCAAGTCCGTTTCCCAGACGGCCTCAGCCCTTTGCAGATCTACTGCGAGGCCGAGGGCGTGAGCGTACGTAAGGCGTCCCTCGCAACCCTAACCTTAACCCGAGGTCCCAGAACACCTTACATTGCTCCTTGCGCCTTTCCCCCGGACATCGTCATCAGTGATCTGATGAAGAAGCTGGACATCCTGGGCTATAACGCCGTAAGTGTATGTCGAACTCCTTATGTTCGCACTCCACGAGACTCGGCGGCTCAAATGTGACTTTTGGAAGGCTTTGCGCTGAAAGAAGCTTGTTGACGCTGTGCCTTTGGGCTCTTGCAGAATCTCACCAACGAGGAGCAGGTGGTCGTGATTCACGCCAGGACCCTTCTCACCCTAGCCGAGAAGGTAACGCGCACGTCCACGCACGCTCTCGCATTCTGCTTATGTGACAGCAGCCTTTCCTCAGTGGTTAGAATACATCAAAGTGACCAAGTCAGCACTTCAACAGAAGATGTTGGACATTGAAAGTGAGAAGGTAGACAGACACGCGACATCAGCCAAGGGGAACTCCGGCAATGTGCCCCAACAATTCTGACCTTGAGCTGTGCTAGGATATGTTCTGCAAGCAGAAGGGCTACCTGGATGAAGAGTTGGACTTCAGGAAGTGTTCCATGGACCAGGCTCATAAGGTAAGCCGCCCTCAAATCTCCCGCCTCTAGCCTCTAACACTTAGCCTCTAGCATCTAGAAGGTAAATAAATAGGAAGGAAGGACTCACCGGTGACGTCTTCGCCCACGTCCAAGCGTTGTACTTTGTATTTTCATCCTTCTGACAGTGGAAAACATAGCCAACAAACACCGTGGAACCTAAACGAATGAAAGAAAACTATCATTTGGCCACAACCAACATTCACAGATACAACACAATGTGACGTGCGGGGTTGAGGTTAAAGGTTGAGTGAAGGGCCCTCGTTTTAAACTACTTTTTTGAAAAGGATTGGGAACAAGTAAGACGTATTTAATTTATTTAATGGGAAGTAGTAAGAGCTATTGAATTTAATCTATGTATTATATTCTATTGTATTGTATTCTGTTGTATTCTTTTGGATTGTATTCACACTAACCCCACTAAAACTTCAGCCCACAAAAACTCGCCTCTGGCGCCTAGCCTCTGGCACTTAGCCTCTAACACTTAGCCTTTAACACTTAGCCTTTAACACTTAGCCTTTAACACTTAGCCTTTAACACTTAGCCTAGAAGGTGAATAAATAGGGTTAAAGGTTGAGTGAAGGGACCTCGTTTTAAACTACTTTTTTGAAAAGGAGTGGGAACAAGTAAGACGTATTTAATTTATTTAATGGGAAGTAGTAAGACTTATTAAATTTATTTAATCTACTTTTCTTCCCAGGCAAAATTTGATGTGCTGCAATTCCAAATTTCCAAAGTGAATGAAGGAATGAAGTCCTTTAAATTATGATTTTGTATAAATACTAGGCATTAACACAAAATCGACGGCACAAAATGGGCAGACTTTACTTGTTTGAAAAGGACTGGTTACAAGACAGACTTTTTTAATTTATTTAATGGGAAGAAGACTTATTTAGTTTAATTGATCTATTTTTGTTCCCTGGCAAAATTCGATTTGCTGCAATTCCAAATTTCCAAAGTGAATGAAGGAAAGAAGTCGTTTAAATTATGATTTTGTTTAAATACTAGGCATAGACACAAAATCTACGGCACAAAATGGGCAGACTTTACTTGTTTGAAGAGGACTGGTTACAAGACAGACTTTTCTGATTTATTTAATGGGAAGAAGACTTATTTAGTTTATTTAATCTATTTTTGTTCCCTGGCAAAATTGGATTTGCTGAAATTGTATTTTGCCAAATCTTGCCTTGAGACCTGATAGGAAGTATTAAACGCTTAGTTAAATCAATACAAGTTGGTAATAAGAGCGAGTAATGTTGGTTGAACCGATGAATGAAGGTTGAAAGCAATTTAAATTATGACTTTGTATAAATACTAGATATTAACAGAACATCTACTGCGCGAAATGGGCAGAGTTTACTTGTTTGAGAAGGAGTGGCTTATTCAAAACTAAGATTTATTTAATCTGTTTGTTCCCAGGCAAAATTGGATGTGATGCAATTCCAAATTTCACCACATGATGGTGCCCAATTTTGACTTCATAGGACATATTAAACACTTAGCTTGTTATTATGTTCAAGGTAATCAGATTTGTTTATTATTCTAATGGCCTCTTCAAAACTATTCTGGATTACTACTTTGGATCTATTCTACATTACTTGGCAACAACATACTCTGTAACAGATTAGGCAGTATAATCATATCTGTTAACTTGAGAGTGCCCACACTCAATCTACTTATCGTGATGTGTTAAATCAATTACTGTTAGACATTATTTGTCTGATAATCTACCAAATCTTTGAATTGAAGAATTTGTGATTTAATTAATAGCTTGTTCAGGGTAATCAGACTTGTATATAATTCTAATGGCCTTCTTTTGAAAACTATTCTGAATTATAACTTTGGATCTTATATTACTTTGCAACAATCTACTCCGTGACAGATTAGGCAGTATAATCACATATGTTAACTTCAGTGCCCACACTGTATTTATTTATGGTTATTTGTTAAATCAAGTACTGTTAGACATGAAATAGGAAGTGTTTAACATAAATGTTATGGCTACTCACCATTGTAGCTCGCTCCTGGTCAATGATACGAGCCTCTTCTTGCAGTGGAAAACTTGCAGCCAACAAACACCGTGGAACCTAAAGGAATGAAATTAAACATTAACATTTCGCCTCGACCAATTTTCACACGTACAACGCAACGCGGCTACACTTCTGCTATTACAAACGCAAATCTCCTTAAACACAATGAGTGTTACTTACCGTGTACGCTCTAGACGGTCCAGTTGCAAGCAGAAAATAAAGATATTTCTGTTGATAATCGTCGCTGCTCAGTGGCTCACGGCCATCGCGCCAACAGATTTGAATCGGAGGTTCGGGCAATTACGTCATATCCGCGGCACATGACTGCGACGTAATACCTGCTTATCTGAAACGGCAGTTAAAAGTAGAGTTACATCAAGTTTTCTTGGAACCTAAACGAATGAAAGAAAACTATCATTTGGCCACAACCAACATTCACAGATACAACACAACGTGCGGGGTTGAGGTTAAAGATTGAGTGAAGGGCCCTCGTTTTAAACTACTGTTTTGAAAAGGAGTGGGAACAAGTAAGACGTATTTAATTTATTTAATGGGAAGTAGTAAGACTTATTAAATTTATTTAATCTACTTTTCTTCCCAGGCAAAATTTGATGTGCTGCAATTCCAAATTTCCAAAGTGAATGAAGGAATGAAGTCCTTTAAATTATGATTTTGTATAAATACTAGGCATTAACACAAAATCGACGGCACAAAATGGGCAGACTTTACTTGTTTGAAAAGGACTGGTTACAAGACAGACTTTTTTAATTTATTTAATGGGAAGAAGACTTATTTAGTTTAATTGATCTATTTTTGTTCCCTGCCAAAATTCGATTTGCTGCAATTCCAAATTTCCAAAGTGAATGAAGGAAAGAAGTCGTTTAAATTATGATTTTGTTTAAATACTAGGCATAGACACAAAATCTACGGCACAAAATGGGCAGACTTTACTTGTTTGAAGAGGACTGGTTACAAGACAGACTTTTCTGATTTATTTAATGGGAAGAGGACTTATTTAGTTTATTTAATCTATTTTTGTTCCCTGGCAAAATTGGATTTGCTGAAATTGTATTTTGCCAAATCTCGATTTGAGACCTGATAGGAAGTATTAAACGCTTAGTTAAATCAATACAAATTGGTAATAAGAGCGAGTAATGTTGGTTGAACCGATGAATGAAGGTTGAAAGCAATTTAAATTATGACTTTGTATAAATACTAGATATTAACAGAACATCTACTGCGCAAAATGGGCAGAGTTTACTTGTTTGAGAAGGAGTGGCTTATTCAAAACTAAGATTTATGTAATCTGTTTGTTCCCAGGCAAAATTGGATGTGATGCAATTCCAAATTTCACCACATGATGGTGCCCAATTTTGACTTCATAGGACATATTAAACACTTAGCTTGTTATTATGTTCAAGGTAATCAGATTTGTTTATCATTCTAATGGCCTCTTCAAAACTATTCTGGATTACTACTTTGGATCTATTCTACATTACTTGGCAACAACATACTCTGTAACAGATTAGGCAGTATAATCACATATGTTAACTTGAGAGTGCCCACACTCAATCTACTTATCGTGATGTGTTAAATCAATTACTGTTAGACATTATTTGTCTGATAATCTACCAAATCTTTGAATTGAAGAATTTGTGATTTAATTAATAGCTTGTTCAGGGTAATCAGACTTGTATATAATTCTAATGGCCTTCTTTTGAAAACTATTCTGAATTATAACTTTGGATCTTATATTACTTTGCAACAATCTACTCCGTGACAGATTAGGCAGTATAATCACATATGTTAACTTCAGTGCCCACACTGTATTTATTTATGGTTATTTGTTAAATCAAGTACTGTTAGACATGAAATAGGAAGTGTTTAACATAAATGTTATGGCTACTCACCATTGTAGCTCGCTCCTGGTCAATGATATGAGCCTCTTCTTGCAGTGGAAAACTTGCAGCCAACAAACACCGTGGAACCTAAAGGAATGAAATTAAACATTAACATTTCGCCTCGACCAATTTTCACACGTACAACGCAACGCGGCTACACTTCTGCTATTACAAACGTAAATCTCCTTAAACACGAGTGTTACTTACCGTGTACGCTCTAGGCAAAATTGGATGTGATGCAATTCCAAATCTATCGGAAACGGCAGTTAAAAGTAGAGTTACATCAAGTTTTCTTTTTTAATCAACACAATCATTTACAACCGTTGACCAGAAAGAATCGTCGAAATTCGACGTCCCCCACAAACGCCACGCTCACTCGCTTTTCAGGGCAACAAAAGTACTTCTTTTTAAAAACGATGAGTTGTACTTACCGTGTACGCTCTGGACGGTCCAGTTGCAAGCAGAAAATAAAAATATTTCTCTTGTTAGTCGTATGTTACCATCCGCTGTGTCTTTGTCAACATCGCCGCCATTTTCCTACTTCCTGCTGCGAGCCACGCCCACGGATTTAAATTTGGGCGGAAGCTCTTTCCATTGGCGTCGTTTTCGCGTATAGCAAATCCGATTGGTTGGGAAGGGGGCACGGTTATGCAGCCGAGGGGTCCTGTGATCGGTGGGATGTAAAGTAGGCGTCGACGTCACGTCCGCGTCACGTGACCACGACGTGGCAGACGTCATATAGCAACCGCTGTTTTGTTTAGTAGACTTACAGTTGTTATGCATTGACATAATGGCGCACACACCAAATAGATTTAAATAAATTAAATAATTCTTCTGCCCACTCTCTTTTAAACAAGTTAACTCTCCCCGCGGATTTGAATTCCGGCGAAAGTTACGCCCATCGACGTCACGTATGTCACGTGACCACGACGTGGCAGATGTCATATAGCAACCGCTGTTTTATTTAGTAGATTTACAGTTGTTATGCATTGGCATAATGGTGTGCACTCAAAATAGATTTAAATAAATTAAATATTTCTTCTGCCTACTCCCTTTTAAACAAGTTAACTCTGCCCACGTCCATTGACGTCTTGTCTGCGTCACGTGACCACGACGTAGCGACGTCATATAGTAACCGCTGTTTTGACCAGCAGACTTAGTTATTATGCGTTGACATAATGGCGCACTGGTTAGCATGGCCACCTCTTAAGCATGATGATGCGGGTTCGACGCCTGATCAATGTTAGCATGGAGTGAGCTGAAGTGCATGGCGCTGAAGATTTGAATCTTTGAAATGCGCTGAGGTCTGACATATCAGGCAGAATGGTTTGCCATCACGTTCAACAAAAAATAGAAACTTTCCCACTCTGATTAAAACGTCCTGTGTTCATCTACGTATTTTCGTTTTGCTGTGCATCTTTTCCCTGCCATTTCGAGAGCCCAATTGACACTCATAGTTTAAAGAAATGTGTTTGCCCATCCTACTTTGTGGAATTTCACCACATGCGCTTTTGACCAAAATACCAAATTGAACTCAAGTGAAGCCAACACGCACAACCCCCCCCCCCCCCCCCCCCACACACACACACACACAAATGTTGATATGAACATAAAAGAGCCGCATGCGGTTCGGGAGTTGCGGCTTGGCCAAACCTGTACTATACAACTTTATTTGTATAAAATTTTCACAACAGCTGTCACACAAACAAAGCGGGAAAAACCGAAGACGTGCGTGTTCCGCCCACGCTGGATTTATTTGCACCTTTGAAAAGACACCGTATTGCCGCAGATGTGGCAAAGAGTACTTTTGGGCATCTGAGACGGAAGGATGTCCAAAGCATCACGTCACCTGCTCTGGTAGGCATGGTGGTGGGACGTTGAGGTCAACCGCTTTGGGGTTGGCTGAATCTTTGATCGCAGGATGCCACACACTTGAAGACAGAAGCAGAAAAGCAGAGCTAAATGCAAAATGTACTCACCGGTGACTCCAATTTTTTTCCCCCCTGAAGAAACAGCTGGACGGGTGGCCCCGGCTGGCCAGTGGGACTCTTGTTATTCTGACCCTTTTTAGTGCGCGTTTGGGGCAACAACCGTTTTTTGTGGCGCTCTCTTCTGGTTCAAAAGTGCCCTGCATGTGAATTTGCTTTTCCTGCCTTCTGATTGGATGAGCGCCGGTGTGACGCGGTGCCTCTGTCACCGTGGCGGGGGGTATACGTTGGCATCGGAGCGTCTGCCAACGTCTGAGACCGGCTGGCAGTGTATCGGAGGTGTCGAGTGCGGTGCCGCTGGAGCTCACTCACCAGCTGGTGTTAGGGCCACAGAATGAAGGCCAAGGAGAAGAATAGAAAGAGAAACAGAAACTTCTCCTCCAATTGTTTGATTTGTCTCTTCTGAGCTTCGATGAATTCTTTCAGCTCTTTGTTCCTCTAGGACGGACAAATGGAAAGTGGCATTCAAAAGCCAGTAAGCGTGCAAGTAAGTGCCGGGCTGGCTTTGGGCCCTTACCTGTTGCGCGCTGTGCAGCAGATCCATTCTCTCTTGGAGGATGCAAGCGTCGCGCTCCCTCAACTCACACATCAGGGCTCGCTTCCATTGGTCCACGGCGCTCCTAAGCTCTTCTCTCTGATCCGCCGTCAGCACGTCATTCACGCCAGCGTGGCTGGCTTTTTCGCCGTCCGTGGCGGGGCAGTCCCGCTGCGGTAGCGCCTCGTACAACATGGCCTCCAGCTCCAGGATCCTCTGGGCCGCAATCCTCGTCCATCAGTGGTCCGGCGGGAAATTTGAGGGAGGCTTACCTTATGAGCCTGGTCCATGGAACACTTCCTGAAGTCCAACTCTTCATCCAGGTAGCCCTTCTGCTTGCAGAACATAGAAGAGCCAAAAGGCACAGCGTCAACAAGCTTCTTTCAGCGCAAAGCCTTCCAAAAGTCACATTTGAGCCGCCGAGTCTCGTGGAGTGCGAACATAAGGAGTTCGACATACACTTACGGCGTTATAGCCCAGGATGTCCAGCTTCTTCATCAGATCACTGATGACGATGTCCGGGGGAAAGGCGCAAGGAGCAATGTAAGGTGTTCTGGGACCTCGGGTTAAGGTTAGGGTTGCGAGGGACGCCTTACGTACGCTCACGCCCTCGGCCTCGCAGTAGATCTGCAAAGGGCTGAGGCCGTCTGGGAAACGGACTTGCAGAAACTTCAAGACGGGGGAGCGCCACTCCCTCTCCTGAAAGGCAGAGGCATGCATCCGTCCGTCCGTCCGTCCGTCCGTCACATCTCTGGCCTCAACACGCTTGTGCGAGTCTTCCCACCTCCAGCTCCAGGATGCGGAACTCAAGCAGTTCGTTTTGGTCTCGGATATCCTGGATGTGCTCTTTCAGACGCGCTTCTTCCGCCTCCATCCGCCTGACCTGAAAAGGCAGTCAGACCTCATCTGCGGGGCTTCCCGACGGGTGTGACGCCAAGCGACTCCGCCCAGCGCCTTTCTTTCCGTCACCTTTTCGGCCAACTGCTGATTGCTCTGACGCAGCAGCTGCTTCTCCTCCACCCACTTGACATTCTAGAAGAGACAAACGCGTGGACAGCTTTGGAATGTTGTGTCATTTTCATCCACAAATTCTTTGGTTGACTGGAAAATGACATTTGCTTTTCTCCGCATTTTCCCAGCCACATTCGGGGGGGGGTTGGTCCAGTAATGCCAGACGAATGAGTGACTGAAGAATGTAGCTATTTTGTCTGAGAAAAAGGTGTGCTCATTGATGAGCTTACCTGTCCTTGTTGCTTCAGCGCTGACTCCAGATCTGCTACTCTGCTTTGATAGTGACCCATTTCTACCATCAGCTTTTCTCTGGTCTGAAAGGAGGAGGAGGGAGGCTCCTCCTCCTCCTTTCAGACCAGAGAACACCCGAGGCTGGGTGAGAACGGGGAGGCTGCGACCCGGCCGGGGGTTGCGGGAAGGGGCGCCACCTTGATCTCCTTCTCGGCGTCGTAGTCCCCTTCGCTGGTCTGGGCTAGCAGAGCGTAGGCTCGTTGCAGCGCTTGATATTCTTGCGTCAGCTGGCGGTAGCGAAGCTCCGCCTCTTCATGCACACACCAATGCAACACAGCACTAGTACCAGAATCAGTCAGACCGGCGACAAAGCACCCGCGACGCAAAGACGAGTCCGATTCCAGGCTGAAGAGGAATGTTTGGTGCCAATACGCTGGCAGAAATGGCGGGCTACCTCTTCGGGTTCCGTGTCGGGGGTTCTGTCGGTGTGAAAAGACAAGGACGATCCGTCCGAGTCCACCAACACGTCTTCGTCGTAGCCGTAAAATGTTTCGATGACCTGCGGGCGCGGAAGCAAACATCTCTCTGAACAAACTGAAGCGACACCTCACGATGAATCGACGAGAGGAACGATAGCGAGAAAAAGGCCATTTCATCTTGCGCAACACCAAGCAGCCGCAAACAAACAGACTCACCTTGCAGGACCTCACGCTTTGTTCCTCCTCAGAGATTCTCGACGTCGGTATCGTAGCAGCAAATCTCTCTCCTGTCGACACAAATAATCCGCCTTTGAGATTCTTTGGATGCAAAGGGAACGAACGGCTCCGGCGCAGAAACAAACGCGACTCACAATGACATTTCTGACATGAGCTCCTGTCTCCAGAGCCTGAAAAACACGTCACCGGCGATGATTGGAGGGACGCTTGTCTTTTCCAAAAGTGACAACTACAGGGTGTGTCAGGGTTTTCCAGATTATCTTTATCGTATCATTATGTTGCTTTGACTTTGACTGCAACCTGTAATAAATAATATTATTTATCCCTTATTTATCCCTATCGCTTATCCCTTCCTACACAAAGTCGTAAAACACCCCTTGCTATGTTTTGACTAGAGGTCAAGGGCTTCCTCTATTCAATCCACTCTTACACCCACCCTGTTTCTCTTAATTAAAATGCTCGTGCAGGAGCCGAGAGTCAGACTTCATTCGTACAACGGATGGACTCTCCACCTGCAGGTGTCCAAAAGAACTTACTTGTCTCCCGTGTGGTTCTTGCAAAATAAGTTGGAGCGAGCGCAACTCTAACAGGGTGCATTTTGCCACTAGCTGCCTACGGACAATGATGTCGCGCTCGCGGCTCATGGTTGACGGGCTGAGCAGCCGGGCAAGTCCGTCGTTTTCAGCGCACAGCGAGTGGCAAAGGCGCTGACAAAACGGGAGCTTTGAGCTGCTGAAAACGGCAAAACAAGTCTAAAGCGTGTTCAAACGCGTGCGCACAATGCTCCTGCTTGAAAGGTCGGAATTTAAGGGGCCAATTTTTTGGATGGCGGCCGCCGGCCAAGCTTTGGACGGAAAAGGTTTCCTGGCGACAGCGAGCGAGCGTGGCGCTGCCGTACGTGCACCGAGTCGCCTGCCTGAAGACCTTGGACAAGTCGTCGATGATGTGCCGCTGCTCCACAACTTGAAGGAACTCCATTTCACCGTCCTGCTGGCCGCAACCGCGGTCCAGGTCATTGAGCGAACTAGGCCTTCTCTGTGGAACACAAATGCAGTGGACTCTGTTGGCACGCCGCCGTTGTCCGCGTCGACTTACCAAGCTTGCCATCTCCTCGTTCTCCTGGGTGACAAAGCGCACTTTGTTTTCAAGGCGACACAGCACCAGCGAGAGTTCTTCATTCTTCCTGCTCAGGCGTTTGTTTTTGTACAGGAGTGGCAGAAACTGGCTTTCTGTTTCTCTCAGTCGCTTTAGCTGCAAGCATGAAGTGCGGGATGTGAAAGACGCACAACACGCGGGCCAGAACGTATCCATTCCTTTTGCATCGGTTTGAACGGAATCGTGGCTTTGGCTCCCAATAAAAGACATCTACCAGGCAACCGACTCGACGCGCCGCTCAACTAATAAGCAAGCGCAATGGGTGCCTCGCTGGATGGCGCGCATCAAACGTAGCGCAAACCTTCAAGCGTGCCGTCAATAAATTACCAGTTCATTGCGCTCTTCAGAAAGCAGGGCGTTTCGATCCTCCAGGTTCCTGATGACTGCGCTGAGCTCAGCGATTTTCAGATGAAACCGTCGCGTGTCCCGATCCTCCTGAGACTGAAAACGCCCCGCAACACACACACACAAGCACTCGTTCAAAGTTCAAAACTGTTTTTGTGCTACCTTCCTCCAGCAACGAACTAAGTCATGCGTACTGCAAGTGTGTGATGAGGTGGCTTACGCAATGAAGAGGATTGCTAGTAGCGGCGTTGACCCCACTTCCAGGGTAGTTTAGGCCCGCCCTTTGGGAATCCCTCAGGGCAGCGATCTGCTGCTCGGCAGCCTGAGTCTGCAGCTGAAGGCGGTGGACGTGGCCGGCCCCAGGGCTTCATCCAAAACACTAACCGCTCTGTCTTTCAGCTTGATCTCATCCGTCTGGATGTACAAACGGGGAGCGCTCAGGCAGGCGGGCAAACTCATTTGCCAGAATTGTGACAAAAACAAAGAGAGCAACCGGCCAATTTTTTTTCTTGAATCGACTAGAACACCTTTGCTGTGACAAAAGCGAAGCGAGCAACCGGACATTTTCTTCTTGTGAAATAGAATAGAATAGAATGCCTTAGGTGTCATTGCACTGCAGGTATACAACGAAATTGGGAACATAGCCACGCACCGCGCATCTGATCAGTCCTACCAGTCGGCGGATCTCCCTCTCGCAGTCTCTCTTGGTTCGGCTCAGCTCCTCCCGATGCTGGTGATGAGCCGATCGGAGCTCGGCCGCTCGGGACTGCCAGGCCTGCTGGGCCGCTGCCAGGGCTTCTTCCGCGCTCCTGGTGGAGGCGACACCGCTCGGTCTCCCGACACCGCCGCGTCTCCTCCACCTCCGCCAGCAAAGCGCCCCCCCTCCTCACCTGAGCAGACATTGCGCCACACCGGGCCGTTGAGACCGCAACGGAGCGCCGCGACGCTTACTGGGGACAAGCTACACAATACGGTAGCGGCCGCATCGAAGCCCGACGTGGCGTGCGGATAGTCAGACACGGATAGAGCGGATCACCTTGTCCATGGAGCCGTCCCTCAGGCTGAGGACCAAGGCATTCAGTCGCTGGATCTCTCCATCTTTGATTTTGATCACTCTCATCAGCTCCATTTCATGCTGCCGCAGTAATGTCTCCCTGGTAATGGCTAACTCTTTCTGCTTCTCCTCATGGAGTTTGCTTTTGAGTTCCGTCATGGCGGCGGTGGCACGGTGGTGCTCCGCCCGCAGGTCCTGACTTCTCTCTCTCTCCAGACAGCTGACCTGACATGACTTAGACTTAGACTTAGACAAACTTTATTGTCATCTTGTCTGCACATGGTGCATACAAAACGAAATTCCGTTGCATACGTCTTACAACAAAGTAGTGATATTGCAGTTGAATAGAAGTAACATATCCTATGAAAATATATATATATACATATACTATATATATATATATATATATATATATATATATATATTAAAAATAAGTATAAAGTGCAGCAGTGATAATTATGCAATAGTGCAAGTAGGCAAAACAGTATTCAAGAGTGTGCAGAGGAATGCTAAACCATGTATTAAACTTCTATTTAAAGGGTTTATACAAGTTCAGTAAAGTTGGTAGTGCGAGATAGTGCAAGATAGAGGTCCGTAGTGTCATAAAGTACAGTTCTGTGAATGTGTGATGCAGAGTTCAGTTTAGAGCTCAACAGTTCTAGTGTTCAACAGTCTGATGACAGCAGGGAAAAAGCTGTTGCAGAACCTGGTGGACCTGCAGCGGATGCTGCAAACCTCTTCCCAGAGGGCAGCAGGGAGAACAGTCCATGGTGGGGGTGTGATGGGTCATTGATGATGTTACGGGCACGGGACATGCAGCGCTGAGATGAAATGTCCTGAATGGAGGGAAGAGGAGCCCCTATGATCCTCTCTGCTGTCCTCACCACTCTCCTCACGTTCTTCCAATCGGAGGCGGTGCAGCCTCCACACCACACAGAGAGACAGCTTGTCAGAATGCTCTCTATGGTGCTCCTGTAGAACGTCCTCATGATGGGTGGGGGCAGGTGGGCTCTCCTCATCCTCCGCTGTAAGTACAAGCGCTTCTGTGCCCTCTTGACCAGTGCCGTAGTGTTCATAGTCCAGGTGAGGTCTTCTGTGATGTGGACCCCCAGGAATTTGGTGGTGCTGACCACCTCCACAGCTGAGCTGTTGATGATCAGTGGAGCGTGGTGAGGCTGTTTTTTCCTGAAGTCGACGATGATCTCCTTCATCTTCTCCTCATTCAGGATCAGGCTGTTTTCTCTGCACCAGCCCACCAGCTGCTCCACCTCCTCTCTGTAGTCCAGGTCGTTGTTGTCTCTGATGAGCCCCACCACCGTTGTGTCGTCTGCTGACTTCACGATGTGATTGGTGGTGAACCTGAGGACGCAGTCGTGTGTCATCAGGGTGAACAGCAGGGGGCTCAGGACGCAGCCCTGAAGGGAGCCTGTGCTGAGGGTGATGACATCAGAGGTGTTCTGTCCGACCCGGACTGACTGAGGTCTGTTGCTGAGGAAGTCTAGCAGCCAGTTGCGAAGGGGGGTGTTGAAGCCCAGGTGTTCCAATTTTCCTACCAGATGCTGTGGGATGATGGTGTCAAACGCTGAGCTGAAGTCCAGGAACAGCCTCCGCACATGGGTGTTCTTCTCCTCCAGGTGAGCCAGGCTCAGGTGAAGAACGGAGGAGATGGCGTCCTGAGTGGAGCGGTTTTGCCGGTCGGCAAACTGGAACGGGTCAAATAATAGGGGGAGTCTGGAAACGATGTGACCTTTAAGCAGCCTTTCGAAGCACTTCATCATAACCGGAGTCAGTGCAACAGGCCGGTAATCATTAAATGAGGTGATTTGAGGTTTCTTCGGCACCGGAATGATGGAGGCAGTCTTAAAGCACGCCGGCACTGTGGCTTGGCCCAGCGAGGTGTTAAAAATGTCTGTGATGACCCCAGCCAGATGACTTGCACATTCCCTGAACACACGCCCAGGAATGTTGTCGGGGCCAGGGGCCTTACAGGGGTTGACTCTCCTCAGGGTCTTCAACACATCGGCGGAGTCAAGGCAGAGTACCTCCTCTTCCTGATGGGGGACAGTTTTAACTGCTGGAGTGCCGTTTAGTGCCTCGAACCTCCCAAAGAAGTTATTTAGACCATTTAGAAAGTCAGCATCAACTACACCCACCGGGGGGGGGAGAGTGAGTTGTAGTCTGTAATCGCCCGTATGCCTTGCCACATACTCCTGATGTTTTTGACGTCGTGGAAACGATCCTGAAATTTTCGACTGCGGTCTCGCTTCGCTATCCTGATGGCACGGTTCAAGTTGGCTCTCGCTGTCCTCAGTGTCTCCTTGTCGCCAGACTTGAAGGCAGAGTTCCGCGCTCGTAGCGTTTGACGTACCTCCTCAGTCATCCAGGGTCGTTGGTTGCCCCGGGTGATGATATTCTTAGTGGTGCTGACGTCCTCGGTGCATTTGTTGATGTAGGCTGACACAGTCATGGCACACGCATGTCTAATCTACATCGGGAAAACTGGGAGGGAGGGAGGGAGGCAGGCAGGGAGGCAGGCAGTGTCTGTCTGTTGAGGTTTTCACCTTGTTCTTCTCCTGCTGAAGTTCTAACTGGACGTCCATCAGTTTGGTTCTCAGCTCGTCATTGGCGGCCTGAAGGGCGTCCGTTCGCTCCGCCTTGGCCCGCCCTGCCGGAGCTCGTTTGGACATCTCTTACTCGAGTCTCGCCCGGTCGTCAGTCAGAGATCACAACATTTGTACCTGGAGAGCACAAACGCAGCGCTGTTTTCCACTGGCTTCGAACTCAACTTCAATCGGTACCGTAACTTACAACATCATAAACATAGAACTAGCTTGACTTATTCATTGAATAAATGCATTTGGTTCTTCAAAACTGCATCACGCAACATAGCGTGACCGAGACGGCCGTTATCCACCTGCGTGAAGTTATTTGGTGAAATGAATGAGATGTTTAAGACACCATCGTTCTGTCTCTATGTAGATGAAGGGAAATAATCGATTGCTGAAGGTCCAAAGGTGTTGTGATAAACAAATAAACATATTAGTGATTAGTGACATATTTGTGATAAACATATTAGGCAGGATAATCACATATGTTAACGTGACTGCCCACACTGTATTTATTTATGGTTATTTGTTAAATCGAGTACTGTTAGACATGAAATAGGAAGTGTTTAACATAAATGGAAGACGAAAGGGGTACTCACCATTGTAGCTCCTGCTGGTCAATGATACGAGCCTCTTCTTGCAGTGGAAAACATACAGCCAACAAACACCGTGGAACCTAAAGGAATGAAATTAAACATTAACATTTAGCCTCAACCAACATTCACAGATACAACGCAACGCAAACTACACAAACGTAAATCTTTTTAAACACAATGAGTTGTACTTACCGTGTACGCTCTAGACGGTCCACTTGCAAGCAGAAAATAAAGATATTTCTGTTGATAATCGTCGTGTTTGTATCCGGTGTCTCGCTCAAGGCCATTGCGCCCACAGATTTGAATTTTGGCGAGAGTTCAGCCTATTGACGTCATTTCCGCGGTGTAATACCCGCATATCTGAAACGGCAAAGTTAAGAGTAGAGTTAAATAAAGTTTTTAGTCAACGCAATAATTTACAACCGTTGACCAGTCGAAATAATCGTCGAAATTTGGCGTCTGTGGCTGGAAGCAGACGCCGAGTTCGACATTCCTCCCAAACGCCACACTCCCTCGCTTTTCAGGGCTAAAAAAAAACAGTTGTAATTACCTTGTACGCTCTAGACGGTCAAGTTGCAAGCTGAAAACAAAAATATTTGCCTTGTTAGTCATCGTGTTACTAACCGCTGTGTCTTGTTTGCCAGAATTGCCGCTTTCCTACTTCCTGTTGCAAGCCACGCCCACGGATTATAATTTTGCCGTGAGTTCCGCCTATTGACGTCATGTCCGCGTCACATGACTGCGACGTAATATTATCTAAAACTGTTTGTGCGGTATTGTGTTGTTCTGTGCGGTATTGTGTTATTCTGTGCGGCGTCGTGTTGTTCTGTGCGGCGTCATGTTGTTCAGTGCGACGTCGTGTTGTTCAGTGCGGCATGGTGTTGTTCAGTAAGGCATGGTGTTGTTCAGTGCGGCATGGTGTTGTTCAGTGCGGCATAATGTTGTTCAGTGCGGCATGGTGTTGTTCAGTGCAGGATGGTGTTGTTCAGTGCGGCATGGTGTTGTTCAATGCAGGATCGTGTTGTTCAGTGCAGCATAATGTTGTTCAGTGCAGCATGGTGTTGTTCAGTGCGGCATGGTGTTGTTCAATGCGGCATGGTGTTGTTCACTGCGGGATGGTGTTGTTCAATGCGGGATCGTGTTGTTCAGTGCGGCATAATGTTGTTCAGTGCGGCATGGTGTTGTTCAGTGCGGCATGGTGTTGTTCAGTGCGACATAATGTTGTTTAGTGCGGCATAATGTTGTTCAGTGCGGCATAATGTTGTTCAGTGCGGCATGGTGTTGTTCAGTGCGGCATGGTGTTGTTCAGTGCGGCATGGTGTTGTTCAGTGCAGGATGGTGTTGTTCAGTGCGGCATGGTGTTGTTCAATGCGGCATGGTGTTGTTCAGTGCGGGATGGTGTTGTTCATTGCGGCATGGTGTTGTTCAGTGCGGCATGGTGTTGTTTAGTGCGGCATGGTGTTCAGTGCGGCATGGTGTTGTTCAGTGCGGCATAATGTTGTTCAGTGCGGCATGGTGTTGTTCAGTGCAGGATGGTGTTGTTCAGTGCGGCATGGTGTTGTTCAATGCAGGATCGTGTTGTTCAGTGCAGCATAATGTTGTTCAGTGCAGCATGGTGTTGTTCAGTGCGGCATGGTGTTGTTCAATGCGGCACGGTGTTGTTCACTGCGGGATGGTGTTGTTCAATGCGGGATCGTGTTGTTCAGTGCGGCATAATGTTGTTCAGTGCGGCATGGTGTTGTTCAGTGCGGCATGGTGTTGTTCAGTGCGACATAATGTTGTTTAGTGCGGCATAATGTTGTTCAGTGCGGCATAATGTTGTTCAGTGCGGCATGGTGTTGTTCAGTGCGGCATGGTGTTGTTCAGTGCGGCATGGTGTTGTTCAGTGCAGGATGGTGTTGTTCAGTGCGGCATGGTGTTGTTCAATGCGGCATGGTGTTGTTCAGTGCGGGATGGTGTTGTTCAGTGCGGGATGGTGTTGTTCAGTGCGGCATGGTGTTGTTCAGTGCGGAATGGTGTTGTTCAGTGCGGCATGGTGTTGTTCAGTGCGGCATGGTGTTGTTCAATGCGGCATGGTGTTGTTCAGTGCGGGATGGTGTTGTTCAGTGCGGCATGGTGTTGTTCAGTGCGGCATGGTGTTGTTCAGTGCGGCATGGTGTTGTTCAGTGCGGCATGGTGTTGTTCAGTGCGGCATGGTGTTGTTCAGTGCGGCATGGTGTTGTTCAATGCGGCATGGTGTTGTTCAGTGCGGGATGGTGTTGTTCAGTGCAGGATGGTGTTGTTCAGTGCGGCATGGTGTTGTTCAATGCGTCAGTGCGGCATAATGTTGTTCAGTGCGGCATGGTGTTGTTCAGTGCGGCATGGTGTTGTTCAGTGCGGCATGGTGTTGTTCAGTGCAGGATGGTGTTGTTCAGTGCGGCATGGTGTTGTTCAATGCGGCATGGTGTTGTTCAGTGCGGGATGGTGTTGTTCAGTGCAGGATGGTGTTGTTCAGTGCGGCATGGTGTTGTTCAGTGCGGAATGGTGCTGTTCAGTGCGGCATGGTGTTGTTCAGTGCGGCATGGTGTTGTTCAGTGCAGGATGGTGTTGTTCAATGCGGGATCGTGTTGTTCAGTGCGGCATGGTGTTGTTCAGTGCGGCATGGTGTTGTTCAGTGCGGCATAATGTTGTTCAGTGCGGCATGGTGTTGTTCAGTGCGGCATGGTGTTGTTCAGTGCGGCATGGTGTTGTTCAGTGCGGCATGGTGTTGTTCAGTGCGGCATAATGTTGTCCAGTGCGCCATAATGTTGTTCAGTGCGGCATGGTGTTGTTCAGTGCGGGATGGTGTTGTTCAGTGCGGCATGGTGTTGTTCAATGCGGCATGGTGTTGTTCAGTGCGGGATGGTGTTGTTCAGTGCAGGATGGTGTTGTTCAGTGCGGCATGGTGTTGTTCAATGCGGCATGGTGTTGTTCAGTGCGGGATGGTGTTGTTCAGTGCGGCATGGTGTTGTTCAGTGCGGCATGGTGTTGTTCAGTGCGGCATGGTGTTGTTCAGTGCGGCATGGTGTTGTTCAGTGCGGCATGGTGTTGTTCAGTGCGGCATGGTGTTGTTCAGTGCGGAATGGTGTTGTTCAGTGCGGCATGGTGTTGTTCAGTGCGGGATGGTGTTGTTCAATGCGGGATCGTGTTGTTCAGTGCGGGGTGGTGTTGTTCAGTGCAGGATGGTGTTGTTCAGTGCAGGATGGTGTTGTTCAGTGCGGCATGGTGTTGTTCAATGCAGGATCGTGTTGTTCAGTGCAGCATAATGTTGTTCAGTGCAGCATGGTGTTGTTCAGTGCGGCATGGTGTTGTTCAATGCGGCATGGTGTTGTTCAGTGCGGGATGGTGTTGTTCAGTGCGGCATGGTGTTTTTCAGTGCGGCATAATGTTGTTCAGTGCAGCATGGTGTTGTTCAGTGCGGCATGGTGTTGTTCAGTGCGACATAATGTTGTTCAGTGCGGCATAATGTTGTTCAGTGCGGCATGGTGTTGTTCAGTGCGGCATGGTGTTGTTCAGTGCGGCATGGTGTTGTTCAGTGCGGCATGGTGTTGTTCAGTGCAGGATGGTGTTGTTCAGTGCAGGATGGTGTTGTTCAATGCGGCATGGTGTTGTTCAGTGCGGGATGGTGTTGTTCAGTGCAGGATGGTGTTGTTCAGTGGGCATGGTGTTGTTCAGTGCGGAATGGTGTTGTTCAGTGCGGCATGGTGTTGTTGAGTGCGGCATGGTGTTGTTCAGTGCAGGATGGTGTTGTTCAATGCGGGATGGTGTTGTTCAGTGCGGGATGGTGTTGTTCAGTGCAGGATGGTGTTGTTCAGTGCGGCATGGTGTTGTTCAATGCGGCATGGTGTTGTTCAGTGCAGGATGGTGTTGTTCAGTGCGGCATGGTGTTGTTCAATGCGGCATGGTGTTGTTCAATGCGGCATGGTGTTGTTCAGTGCGGCATGGTGTTGTTCAGTGCGGCATGGTGTTGTTCAGTAGAGCGTAATGTTGTTCAGTGCGGCATGGTGTTGTTCAGTGCGGAATGGTGTTGTTCAGTGCGGGATGGTGTTGTTCAGTGCGGGATGGTGTTGTTCAGTGCGGCATGGTGTTGTTCAGTGCGGCATGGTGTTGTTCAGTGCGGGATGGTGTTGTTCATTGCGGCATGGTGTTGTTCAGTGCGGCATGGTGTTGTTCAGTGCGGCATAATGTTGTTCAGTGCGGCATAATGTTGTTCAGTGCGGCATGGTGTTGTTCAGTGCGGGATGGTGTTGTTCAGTGCAGGATGGTGTTGTTCAGTGCGGCATGGTGTTGTTCAATGCGGGATCGTGTTGTTCAGTGCGGCATGGTATTGTTCAGTGCGGCATGGTGTTGTTCAGTGCGGCATGGTGTTGTTCAGTGCGGCATAATGTTGTTCAGTGCGGCATAATGTTGTTCAGTGCGGCATAATGTTGTTCAGTGCGGCATAATGTTGTTCAGTGCGGCATAATGTTGTTCAGTGCGGGATGGTGTTGTTCATTGCGGCATGGTGTTGTTCAGTGCGGCATGGTGTTGTTCAGTGTGGCATGGTGTTGTTCAGTGCGGGATGGTGTTGTTCAGTGCAGGATGGTGTTGTTCAGTGCGGCATGGTGTTGTTCAATGCGGCATGGTGTTGTTCAGTTCGGGATGGTGTTGTTCAGTGCGGCATGGTGTTGTTCAGTGCGGCATAATGTTTTTCAGTGCGGCATGGTGTTGTTCAGTGCGGCATGGTGTTGTTCAGTGCAGCATAATGTTGTTCAGTGCGGCATGGTGTTGTTCAGTGCAGGATGGTGTTGTTCAGTGCGGCATGGTGTTGTTCAATGCAGGATCGTGTTGTTCAGTGCAGCATAATGTTGTTCAGTGCAGCATGGTGTTGTTCAGTGCGGCATGGTGTTGTTCAATGCGGCATGGTGTTGTTCAGTGCGGGATGGTGTTGTTCAGTGCGGCATGGTGTTTTTCAGTGCGGCATAATGTTGTTCAGTGCAGCATGGTGTTGTTCAGTGCGGCATGGTGTTGTTCAGTGCGACATAATGTTGTTCAGTGCGGCATAATGTTGTTCAGTGCGGCATGGTGTTGTTCAGTGCGGCATGGTGTTGTTCAGTGCGGCATGGTGTTGTTCAGTGCGGCATGGTGTTGTTCAGTGCAGGATGGTGTTGTTCAGTGCAGGATGGTGTTGTTCAATGCGGCATGGTGTTGTTCAGTGCGGGATGGTGTTGTTCAGTGCAGGATGGTGTTTTTCAGTGCGGCATGGTGTTGTTCAGTGCGGCATGGTGTTGTTCAGTGCAGCATAATGTTGTTCAGTGCGGCATGGTGTTGTTCAGTGCGGAATGGTGTTGTTCAGTGCGGCATGGTGTTGTTCAGTGCGGCATGGTGTTGTTCAGTGCGGCATGGTGTTGTTCAGTGCGGCATGGTGTTGTTCAGTGCGGGATGGTGTTCAATGCGGGATCGTGTTGTTCAGTGCGGCATGGTGTTGTTCAGTGCGGCATGGTGTTGTTCAGTGCGGCATGGTGTTGTTCAGTGCAGCATGGTGTTGTTCATTTCAGCATAATGTTGTTCAGTGCGGCATAATGTTGTTTAGTGCGGCATGGTGTTGTTCAGTGCGGGATGGTGTTGTTCAGTGCGTTATAATGTTGTTCAGTGCGGCATGGTGTTGTTCAGTGCGGCATGGTGTTGTTCAGTGCGGCATGGTGTTGTTCAGTGCGGCATAATGTTGTTCAGTGCGGCATAATGTTGTTCAGTGCGGCATGGTGTTCAGTGCGGGATGGTGTTGTTCAGTGCGGGATGGTGTTGTTCAGTGCGGCATGGTGTTCAATGCGGAATGGTGTTGTTCAGTGCAGGATGGTGTTGTTCAGTGCGGCATGGTGTTGTTCAGTGCGGCATAATGTTCAGTGCGGCATAATGTTGTTCAGTGCGGCATGGTGTTGTTCAGTGCGGGATGGTGTTGTTCAGTGCAGGATGGTGTTGTTCAGTGCGGCATGGTGTTCAGTGCGGGATGGTGTCTTTCAGTGCGGCATGGTGTCGTTCAGTGCGGCATGGTGTCTTTCAGTGCGGCATGGTGTCGTTCAGTGAGGCATGGTGTTGTTCAGTGCGGCATGGTGTTATTTAGTGCGGCATGGTGTTGTTCAGTGCGGGATGGTGTTGTTCAGTGTGGCATGGTGTTCAGTGCGGCATGGTGTTGTTCAGTGCGGTATCGTGTTGTTCAGTGCGGTATCGTGTTTCTCAGTGCGGTATCGTGTTGTTCAGTGCAGTATCGTTGTGTTGTTCGTATTGTGTTGTGTTGTTCGTAATGTGTTGTGTTGTTCGTATTGTGTTGTGTTGTTCATATTGTGTTGTTCATATTGTGTTGAGTTGTTCGTATTGTGTTGTGTTGTTCGTATTGTGTTGCCTTTAACACTTAGCCTCTAACACTTAGCCTCTAACACTTAGCCTCTAGCATCTAGAAGGTAAATAAATAGGAAGGAAGGACTCACCGGTGACGTCTTCGCCCACGTCCAAGCGTTGTACTTTGTATTTTCATCCTTCTGACAGTGGAAAACATAGCCAACAAACACCGTGGAACCTAAACGAATGAAAGAAAACTATCATTTGGCCACAACCAACATTCACAGATACAACACAATGTGACGTGCGGGGTTGAGGTTAAAGGTTGAGTGAAGGGCCCTCGTTTTAAACTACTTTTTTGAAAAGGATTGGGAACAAGTAAGACGTATTTAATTTATTTAATGGGAAGTAGTAAGAGCTATTGAATTTAATCTATGTATTATATTCTATTGTATTGTATTCTGTTGTATTCTTTTGGATTGTATTCACACTAACCCCACTAAAACTTCAGCCCACAAAAACTCGCCTCTGGCGCCTAGCCTCTGGCACTTAGCCTCTGGCACTTAGCCTCTAACACTTAGCCTTTAACACTTAGCCTTTAACACTTAGCCTTTAACACTTAGCCTTTAACACTTAGCCTAGAAGGTGAATAAATAGGGTTAAAGGTTGAGTGAAGGGACCTCGTTTTAAACTACTTTTTTGAAAAGGAGTGGGAACAAGTAAGACGTATTTAATTTATTTAATGGGAAGTAGTAAGACTTATTAAATTTATTTAATCTACTTTTCTTCCCAGGCAAAATTTGATGTGCTGCAATTCCAAATTTCCAAAGTGAATGAAGGAATGAAGTCCTTTAAATTATGATTTTGTATAAATACTAGGCATTAACACAAAATCGACGGCACAAAATGGGCAGACTTTACTTGTTTGAAAAGGACTGGTTACAAGACAGACTTTTTTAATTTATTTAATGGGAAGAAGACTTATTTAGTTTAATTGATCTATTTTTGTTCCCTGGCAAAATTCGATTTGCTGCAATTCCAAATTTCCAAAGTGAATGAAGGAAAGAAGTCGTTTAAATTATGATTTTGTTTAAATACTAGGCATAGACACAAAATCTACGGCACAAAATGGGCAGACTTTACTTGTTTGAAGAGGACTGGTTACAAGACAGACTTTTCTGATTTATTTAATGGGAAGAAGACTTATTTAGTTTGTTTAATCTATTTTTGTTCCCTGGCAAAATTGGATTTGCTGAAATTGTATTTTGCCAAATCTTGCCTTGAGACCTGATAGGAAGTATTAAACGCTTAGTTAAATCAATACAAGTTGGTAATAAGAGCGAGTAATGTTGGTTGAACCGATGAATGAAGGTTGAAAGCAATTTAAATTATGACTTTGTATAAATACTAGATATTAACAGAACATCTACTGCGCGAAATGGGCAGAGTTTACTTGTTTGAGAAGGAGTGGCTTATTCAAAACTAAGATTTATTTAATCTGTTTATTCCCAGGCAAAATTGGATGTGATGCAATTCCAAATTTCACCACATGATGGTGCCCAATTTTGACTTCATAGGACATATTAAACACTTAGCTTGTTATTATGTTCAAGGTAATCAGATTTGTTTATTATTCTAATGGCCTCTTCAAAACTATTCTGGATTACTACTTTGGATCTATTCTATATTACTTGGCAACAACATACTCTGTAACAGATTAGGCAGTATAATCATATATGTTAACTTGAGAGTGCCCACACTCAATCTACTTATCGTGATGTGTTAAATCAATTACTGTTAGACATTATTTGTCTGATAATCTACCAAATCTTTGAATTGAAGAATTTGTGATTTAATTAATAGCTTGTTCAGGGTAATCAGACTTGTATATAATTCTAATGGCCTTCTTTTGAAAACTATTCTGAATTACAACTTTGGATCTTATATTACTTTGCAACAATCTACTCGGTGACAGATTAGGCAGTATAATCACATATGTTAACTTCAGTGCCCACACTGTATTTATTTATGGTTATTTGTTAAATCAAGTACTGTTAGACATGAAATAGGAAGTGTTTAACATAAATGTTATGGCTACTCACCATTGTAGCTCGCTCCTGGTCAATGATACGAGCCTCTTCTTGCAGTGGAAAACTTGCAGCCAACAAACACCGTGGAACCTAAAGGAATGAAATTAAACATTAACATTTCGCCTCGACCAATGTTCACACGTACAACGCAACGCGGCTACACTTCTGCTATTACAAACGTAAATCTCCTTAAACACAACGAGTGTTACTTACCGTGTACGCTCTAGGCAAAATTGGATGTGATGCAATTCCAAATCTATCTGAAACGGCAGTTAAAAGTAGAGTTACATCAAGTTTTCTTTTTTAATCAACACAATCATTTACAACCGTTGACCAGAAAGAATCGTCGAAATTCGACGTCCCCCACAAACGCCACGCTCACTCGCTTTTCAGGGCAACAAAAGTACTTCTTTTTAAAAACGATGAGTTGTACTTACCGTGTACGCTCTGGACGGTCCAGTTGCAAGCAGAAAATAAAAATATTTCTCTTGTTAGTCGTATGTTACCATCCGCTGTGTCTTTGTCAACATCGCCGCCATTTTCCTACTTCCTGCTGCGAGCCACGCCCACGGATTTAAATTTGGGCGGAAGCTCTTTCCATTGGCGTCGTTTTCGCGTATAGCAAATCCGATTGGTTGGGAAGGGGGCACGGTTATGCAGCCGAGGGGTCCTGTGATCGGTGGGATGTAAAGTAGGCGTCGACGTCACGTCCGCGTCACGTGACCACGACGTGGCAGACGTCCTATAGCAACCGCTGTTTTGTTTAGTAGACTTACAGTTGTTATGCATTGACATAATGGCGCACACACCAAATAGATTTAAATAAATTAAATAGTTCTTCTGCCCACTCTCTTTTAAACAAGTTAACTCTCCCCGCGGATTTGAATTCCGGCGAAAGTTACGCCCATCGACGTCACGTATGTCACGTGACCACGACGTGGCAGATGTCATATAGCAACCGCTGTTTTGTTTAGTAGATTTACAGTTGTTATGCATTGGCATAATGGTGTGCACTCAAAATAGATTTAAATAAATTAAATATTTCTTCTGCCCACTCCCTTTTAAACAAGTTAACTCTGCCCACGTCCATTGACGTCTTGTCTGCGTCACGTGACCACGACGTAGCGACGTCATATAGTAACCGCTGTTTTGATCAGTAGACTTAGTTATTATGCGTTGACATAATGGCGCACTGGTTAGCATGGCCACCTCTTAAGCATGATGTTGCGGGTTCGACGCCTGATCAATGTTAGCATGGAGTGAGCTGAAGTGCATGGCGCTGAAGATTTGAATCTTTGAAATGCGCTGAGGTCTGACATATCAGGCAGAATGGTTTGCCATCACGTTCAACAAAAAATAGAAACTTTCCCACTCTGATTAAAACGTCCTGTGTTCATCTACGTATTTTCGTTTTGCTGTGCATCTTTTCCCTGCCATTTCGAGAGCCCAATTGACACTCATAGTTTAAAGAAATGTGTTTGCCCATCCTACTTTGTGGAATTTCACCACATGCGCTTATGACCAAAATACCAAATTGAACTCAAGTGAAGCCAACACGCACAACCCCCCCCCCCCCCCACACACACACACACACACACAAATGTTGATATGAACATAAAAGAGCCGCATGCGGTTCGGGAGTTGCGGCTTGGCCAAACCTGTACTATACAACTTTATTTGTATAAAATTTTCACAACAGCTGTCACACAAACAAAGCGGGAAAAACCGAAGACGTGCGTGTTCCGCCCACGCTGGATTTATTTGCACCTTTGAAAAGACACCGTATTGCCGCAGATGTGGCAAAGAGTACTTTTGGGCATCTGAGACGGAAGGATGTCCAAAGCATCACGTCACCTGCTCTGGTAGGCATGGTGGTGGGACGTTGAGGTCAACCGCTTTGGGGTTGGCTGAATCTTTGATCGCAGGATGCCACACACTTGAAGACAGAAGCAGAAAAGCAGAGCTAAATGCAAAATGTACTCACCGGTGACTCCAATTTTTTTCCCCCCTGAAGAAACAGCTGGACGGGTGGCCCCGGCTGGCCAGTGGGACTCTTGTTATTCTGACCCTTTTTAGTGCGCGTTTGGGGCAACAACCGTTTTTTGTGGCGCTCTCTTCTGGTTCAAAAGTGCCCTGCATGTGAATTTGCTTTTCCTGCCTTCTGATTGGATGAGCGCCGGTGTGACGCGGTGCCTCTGTCACCGTGGCGGGGGGTATACGTTGGCATCGGAGCGTCTGCCAACGTCTGAGACCGGCTGGCAGTGTATCGGAGGTGTCGAGTGCGGTGCCGCTGGAGCTCACTCACCAGCTGGTGTTAGGGCCACAGAATGAAGGCCAAGGAGAAGAATAGAAAGAGAAACAGAAACTTCTCCTCCAATTGTTTGATTTGTCTCTTCTGAGCTTCGATGAATTCTTTCAGCTCTTTGTTCCTCTAGGACGGACAAATGGAAAGTGGCATTCAAAAGCCAGTAAGCGTGCAAGTAAGTGCCGGGCTGGCTTTGGGCCCTTACCTGTTGCGCGCTGTGCAGCAGATCCATTCTCTCTTGGAGGATGCAAGCGTCGCGCTCCCTAAACTCGCACATCAGGGCTCGCTTCCATTGGTCCACGGCGCTCCTAAGCTCTTCTCTCTGATCCGCCGTCAGCACGTCATTCACGCCAGCGTGGCTGGCTTTTTCGCCGTCCGTGGCGGGGCAGTCCCGCTGCGGTAGCGCCTCGTACAACATGGCCTCCAGCTCCAGGATCCTCTGGGCCGCAATCCTCGTCCATCAGTGGTCCGGCGGGAGATTTGAGGGAGGCTTACCTTATGAGCCTGGTCCATGGAACACTTCCTGAAGTCCAACTCTTCATCCAGGTAGCCCTTCTGCTTGCAGAACATAGACGAGCCCAAAGGCACAGCGTCAACAAGCTTCTTTCAGCGCAAAGCCTTCCAAAAGTCACATTTGAGCCGCCGAGTCTCGTGGAGTGCGAACATAAGGAGTTCGACATACACTTGCGGCGTTATAGCCCAGGATGTCCAGCTTCTTCATCAGATCACTGATGACGATGTCCGGGGGAAAGGCGCAAGGAGCAATGTAAGATGTTCTGGGACCTCGGGTTAAGGTTAGGGTTGCGAGGGACGCCTTACGTACGCTCACGCCCTCGGCCTCGCAGTAGATCTGCAAAGGGCTGAGGCCGTCTGGGAAACGGACTTGCAGAAACTTCAAGACGGGGGAGCGCCACTCCCTCTCCTGAAAGGCAGAGGCATGCATCCGTCCGTCCGTCCGTCCGTCACATCTCTGGCCTCAACACGCTTGTGCGAGTCTTCCCACCTCCAGCTCCAGGATGCGGAACTCAAGCAGTTCGTTTTGGTCTCGGATATCCTGGATGTGCTCTTTCAGACGCGCTTCTTCCACCTCCATCCGCCTGACCTGAAAAGACAGTCAGACCTCATCTGCGGGGCTTCCCGACGGGTGTGACGCCAAGCGACTCCGCCCAGCGCCTTTCTTTCCGTCACCTTTTCGGCCAACTGCTGATTGCTCTGACGCAGCAGCTGCTTCTCCTCCACCCACTTGACATTCTAGAAGAGACAAACGCGTGGACAGCTTTGGAATGTTGTGTCATTTTCATCCACAAATTCTTTGGTTGACTGGAAAATGACATTTGCTTTTCTCCGCATTTTCCCAGCCACATTCGGGGGGGGGGTTGGTCCAGTAATGCCAGACGAATGAGTGACTGAAGAATGTAGCTATTTTGTCTGAGAAAAAGGTGTGCTCATTGATGAGCTTACCTGTCCTTGTTGCTTCAGCGCTGACTCCAGATCTGCTACTCTGCTTTGATAGTGACCCATTTCTACCATCAGCTTTTCTCTGGTCTGAAAGGAGGAGGAGGGAGGCTCCTCCTCCTCCTTTCAGACCAGAGAACACCCGAGGCTGGGTGAGAACGGGGAGGCTGCGACCCGGCCGGGGGTTGCGGGAAGGGGCGCCACCTTGATCTCCTTCTCGGCGTCGTAGTCCCCTTCGCTGGTCTGGGCTAGCAGAGCGTAGGCTCGTTGCAGCGCTTGATATTCTTGCGTCAGCTGGCGGTAGCGAAGCTCCGCCTCTTCATGCACACACCAATGCAACACAGCACTAGTACCAGAATCAGTCAGACCGGCGACAAAGCACCCGCGACGCAAAGACGAGTCCGATTCCAGGCTGAAGAGGAATGTTTGGTGCCAATACGCTGGCAGAAATGGCGGGCTACCTCTTCGGGTTCCGTGTCGGGGGTTCTGTCGGTGTGAAAAGACAAGGACGATCCGTCCGAGTCCACCAACACGTCTTCGTCGTAGCCGTAAAATGTTTCGATGACCTGCGGGCGCGGAAGCAAACATCTCTCTGAACAAACTGAAGCGACACCTCACGATGAATCGACGAGAGGAACGATAGCGAGAAAAAGGCCATTTCATCTTGCGCAACACCAAGCAGCCGCAAACAAACAGACTCACCTTGCAGGACCTCACGCTTTGTTCCTCCTCAGAGATTCTCGACGTCGGTATCGTAGCAGCAAATCTCTCTCCTGTCGACACAAATAATCCGCCTTTGAGATTCTTTGGATGCAAAGGGAACGAACGGCTCCGGCGCAGAAACAAACGCGACTCACAATGACATTTCTGACATGAGCTCCTGTCTCCAGAGCCTGAAAAACACGTCACCGGCGATGATTGGAGGGACGCTTGTCTTTTCCAAAAGTGACAACTACAGGGTGTGTCAGGGTTTTCCAGATTATCTTTATCGTATCATTATGTTGCTTTGACTTTGACTGCAACCTGTAATAAATAATATTATTTATCCCTTATTTATCCCTATCGCTTATCCCTTCCTACACAAAGTCGTAAAACACCCCTTGCTATGTTTTGACTAGAGGTCAAGGGCTTCCTCTATTCAATCCACTCTTACACCCACCCTGTTTCTCTTAATTAAAATGCTCGTGCAGGAGCCGAGAGTCAGACTTCATTCGTACAACGGATGGACTCTCCACCTGCAGGTGTCCAAAAGAACTTACTTGTCTCCCGTGTGGTTCTTGCAAAATAAGTTGGAGCGAGCGCAACTCTAACAGGGTGCATTTTGCCACTAGCTGCCTACGGACAATGATGTCGCGCTCGCGGCTCATGGTTGACGGGCTGAGCAGCCGGGCAAGTCCGTCGTTTTCAGCGCACAGCGAGTGGCAAAGGCGCTGACAAAACGGGAGCTTTGAGCTGCTGAAAACGGCAAAACAAGTCTAAAGCGTGTTCAAACGCGTGCGCACAATGCTCCTGCTTGAAAGGTCGGAATTTAAGGGGCCAATTTTTTGGATGGCGGCCGCCGGCCAAGCTTTGGACGGAAAAGGTTTCCTGGCGACAGCGAGCGAGCGTGGCGCTGCCGTACGTGCACCGAGTCGCCTGCCTGAAGACCTTGGACAAGTCGTCGATGATGTGCCGCTGCTCCACAACTTGAAGGAACTCCATTTCACCGTCCTGCTGGCCGCAACCGCGGTCCAGGTCATTGAGCGAACTAGGCCTTCTCTGTGGAACACAAATGCAGTGGACTCTGTTGGCACGCCGCCGTTGTCCGCGTCGACTTACCAAGCTTGCCATCTCCTCGTTCTCCTGGGTGACAAAGCGCACTTTGTTTTCAAGGCGACACAGCACCAGCGAGAGTTCTTCATTCTTCCTGCTCAGGCGTTTGTTTTTGTACAGGAGTGGCAGAAACTGGCTTTCTGTTTCTCTCAGTCGCTTTAGCTGCAAGCATGAAGTGCGGGATGTGAAAGACGCACAACACGCGGGCCAGAACGTATCCATTCCTTTTGCATCGGTTTGAACGGAATCGTGGCTTTGGCTCCCAATAAAAGACATCTACCAGGCAACCGACTCGACGCGCCGCTCAACTAATAAGCAAGCGCAATGGGTGCCTCGCTGGATGGCGCGCATCAAACGTAGCGCAAACCTTCAAGCGTGCCGTCAATAAATTACCAGTTCATTGCGCTCTTCAGAAAGCAGGGCGTTTCGATCCTCCAGGTTCCTGATGACTGCGCTGAGCTCAGCGATTTTCAGATGAAACCGTCGCGTGTCCCGATCCTCCTGAGACTGAAAACGCCCCGCAACACACACACACAAGCACTCGTTCAAAGTTCAAAACTGTTTTTGTGCTACCTTCCTCCAGCAACGAACTAAGTCATGCGTACTGCAAGTGTGTGATGAGGTGGCTTACGCAATGAAGAGGATTGCTAGTAGCGGCGTTGACCCCACTTCCAGGGTAGTTTAGGCCCGCCCTTTGGGAATCCCTCAGGGCAGCGATCTGCTGCTCGGCAGCCTGAGTCTGCAGCTGAAGGCGGTGGACGTGGCCGGCCCCAGGGCTTCATCCAAAACACTAACCGCTCTGTCTTTCAGCTTGATCTCATCCGTCTGGATGTACAAACGGGGAGCGCTCAGGCAGGCGGGCAAACTCATTTGCCAGAATTGTGACAAAAACAAAGAGAGCAACCGGCCAATTTTTTTTCTTGAATCGACTAGAACACCTTTGCTGTGACAAAAGCGAAGCGAGCAACCGGACATTTTCTTCTTGTGAAATAGAATAGAATAGAATGCCTTAGGTGTCATTGCACTGCAGGTATACAACGAAATTGGGAACATAGCCACGCACCGCGCATCTGATCAGTCCTACCAGTCGGCGGATCTCCCTCTCGCAGTCTCTCTTGGTTCGGCTCAGCTCCTCCCGCTGCTGGTGATGAGCCGATCGGAGCTCGGCCGCTCGGGACTGCCAGGCCTGCTGGGCCGCTGCCAGGGCTTCTTCCGCGCTCCTGGTGGAGGCGACACCGCTCGGTCTCCCGACACCGCCGCGTCTCCTCCACCTCCGCCAGCAAAGCGCCCCCCCTCCTCACCTGAGCAGACATTGCGCCACACCGGGCCGTTGAGACCGCAACGGAGCGCCGCGACGCTTACTGGGGACAAGCTACACAATACGGTAGCGGCCGCATCGAAGCCCGACGTGGCGTGCGGATAGTCAGACACGGATAGAGCGGATCACCTTGTCCATGGAGCCGTCCCTCAGGCTGAGGACCAAGGCATTCAGTCGCTGGATCTCTCCATCTTTGATTTTGATCACTCTCATCAGCTCCATTTCATGCTGCCGCAGTAATGTCTCCCTGGTAATGGCTAACTCTTTCTGCTTCTCCTCATGGAGTTTGCTTTTGAGTTCCGTCATGGCGGCGGTGGCACGGTGGTGCTCCGCCCGCAGGTCCTGACTTCTCTCTCTCTCCAGACAGCTGACCTGACATGACTTAGACTTAGACTTAGACAAACTTTATTGTCATCTTGTCTGCACATGGTGCATACAAAACGAAATTCCGTTGCATACGTCTTACAACAAAGTAGTGATATTGCAGTTGAATAGAAGTAACATATCCTATGAAAATATATATATATACATATACTATATATATATATATATATATATATTAAAAATAAGTATAAAGTGCAGCAGTGATAATTATGCAATAGTGCAAGTAGGCAAAACAGTATTCAAGAGTGTGCAGAGGAATGCTAAACCATGTATTAAACTTCTATTTAAAGGGTTTATACAAGTTCAGTAAAGTTGGTAGTGCGAGATAGTGCAAGATAGAGGTCCGTAGTGTCATAAAGTACAGTTCTGTGAATGTGTGATGCAGAGTTCAGTTTAGAGCTCAACAGTTCTAGTGTTCAACAGTCTGATGACAGCAGGGAAAAAGCTGTTGCAGAACCTGGTGGACCTGCAGCGGATGCTGCAAACCTCTTCCCAGAGGGCAGCAGGGAGAACAGTCCATGGTGGGGGTGTGATGGGTCATTGATGATGTTACGGGCACGGGACATGCAGCGCTGAGATGAAATGTCCTGAATGGAGGGAAGAGGAGCCCCTATGATCCTCTCTGCTGTCCTCACCACTCTCCTCACGTTCTTCCAATCGGAGGCGGTGCAGCCTCCACACCACACAGAGAGACAGCTTGTCAGAATGCTCTCTATGGTGCTCCTGTAGAACGTCCTCATGATGGGTGGGGGCAGGTGGGCTCTCCTCATCCTCCGCTGTAAGTACAAGCGCTTCTGTGCCCTCTTGACCAGTGCCGTAGTGTTCATAGTCCAGGTGAGGTCTTCTGTGATGTGGACCCCCAGGAATTTGGTGGTGCTGACCACCTCCACAGCTGAGCTGTTGATGATCAGTGGAGCGTGGTGAGGCTGTTTTTTCCTGAAGTCGACGATGATCTCCTTCATCTTCTCCTCATTCAGGATCAGGCTGTTTTCTCTGCACCAGCCCACCAGCTGCTCCACCTCCTCTCTGTAGTCCAGGTCGTTGTTGTCTCTGATGAGCCCCACCACCGTTGTGTCGTCTGCTGACTTCACGATGTGATTGGTGGTGAACCTGAGGACGCAGTCGTGTGTCATCAGGGTGAACAGCAGGGGGCTCAGGACGCAGCCCTGAAGGGAGCCTGTGCTGAGGGTGATGACATCAGAGGTGTTCTGTCCGACCCGGACTGACTGAGGTCTGTTGCTGAGGAAGTCTAGCAGCCAGTTGCGAAGGGGGGTGTTGAAGCCCAGGTGTTCCAATTTTCCTACCAGATGCTGTGGGATGATGGTGTCAAACGCTGAGCTGAAGTCCAGGAACAGCCTCCGCACATGGGTGTTCTTCTCCTCCAGGTGAGCCAGGCTCAGGTGAAGAACGGAGGAGATGGCGTCCTGAGTGGAGCGGTTTTGCCGGTCGGCAAACTGGAACGGGTCAAATAATAGGGGGAGTCTGGAAACGATGTGACCTTTAAGCAGCCTTTCGAAGCACTTCATCATAACCGGAGTCAGTGCAACAGGCCGGTAATCATTAAATGAGGTGATTTGAGGTTTCTTCGGCACCGGAATGATGGAGGCAGTCTTAAAGCACGCCGGCACTGTGGCTTGGCCCAGCGAGGTGTTAAAAATGTCTGTGATGACCCCAGCCAGATGACTTGCACATTCCCTGAACACACGCCCAGGAATGTTGTCGGGGCCAGGGGCCTTACAGGGGTTGACTCTCCTCAGGGTCTTCAACACATCGGCGGAGTCAAGGCAGAGTACCTCCTCTTCCTGATGGGGGACAGTTTTAACTGCTGGAGTGCCGTTTAGTGCCTCGAACCTCCCAAAGAAGTTATTTAGACCATTTAGAAAGTCAGCATCAACTACACCCACCGGGGGGGGGGAGAGTGAGTTGTAGTCTGTAATCGCCCGTATGCCTTGCCACATACTCCTGATGTTTTTGACGTCGTGGAAACGATCCTGAAATTTTCGACTGCGGTCTCGCTTCGCTATCCTGATGGCACGGTTCAAGTTGGCTCTCGCTGTCCTCAGTGTCTCCTTGTCGCCAGACTTGAAGGCAGAGTTCCGCGCTCGTAGCGTTTGACGTACCTCCTCAGTCATCCAGGGTCGTTGGTTGCCCCGGGTGATGATATTCTTAGTGGTGCTGACGTCCTCGGTGCATTTGTTGATGTAGGCTGACACAGTCATGGCACACGCATGTCTAATCTACATCGGGAAAACTGGGAGGGAGGGAGGGAGGCAGGCAGGGAGGCAGGCAGGGAGGCAGGCAGTGTCTGTCTGTTGAGGTTTTCACCTTGTTCTTCTCCTGCTGAAGTTCTAACTGGACGTCCATCAGTTTGGTTCTCAGCTCGTCATTGGCGGCCTGAAGGGCGTCCGTTCGCTCCGCCTTGGCCCGCCCTGCCGGAGCTCGTTTGGACATCTCTTACTCGAGTCTCGCCCGGTCGTCAGTCAGAGATCACAACATTTGTACCTGGAGAGCACAAACGCAGCGCTGTTTTCCACTGGCTTCGAACTCAACTTCAATCGGTACCGTAACTTACAACATCATAAACATAGAACTAGCTTGACTTATTCATTGAATAAATGCATTTGGTTCTTCAAAACTGCATCACGCAATATAGCGTGACCGAGACGGCCGTTATCCACCTGCGTGAAGTTATTTGGTGAAATGAATGAGATGTTTAAGACACCATCGTTCTGTCTCTATGTAGATGAAGGGAAATAATCGATTGCTGAAGGTCCAAAGGTGTTGTGATAAACAAATAAACATATTAGTGATTAGTGACATATTTGTGATAAACATATTAGGCAGGATAATCACATATGTTAACGTGACTGCCCACACTGTATTTATTTATGGTTATTTGTTAAATCGAGTACTGTTACACATGAAATAGGAAGTGTTTAACATAAATGGAAGACGAAAGGGGTACTCACCATTGTAGCTCCTGCTGGTCAATGATACGAGCCTCTTCTTGCAGTGGAAAACATACAGCCAACAAACACCGTGGAACCTAAAGGAATGAAATTAAACATTAACATTTAGCCTCAACCAACATTCACAGATACAACGCAACGCAAACTACACAAACGTAAATCTTTTTAAACACAATGAGTTGTACTTACCGTGTACGCTCTAGACGGTCCACTTGCAAGCAGAAAATAAAGATATTTCTGTTGATAATCGTCGTGTTTGTATCCGGTGTCTCGCTCAAGGCCATTGCGCCCACAGATTTGAATTTTGGCGAGAGTTCAGCCTATTGACGTCATTTCCGCGGTGTAATACCCGCATATCTGAAACGGCAAAGTTAAGAGTAGAGTTAAATAAAGTTTTTAGTCAACGCAATAATTTACAACCGTTGACCAGTCGAAATAATCGTCGAAATTTGGCGTCTGTGGCTGGAAGCAGACGCCGAGTTCGACATTCCTCCCAAACGCCACACTCCCTCGCTTTTCAGGGCTAAAAAAAACCAGTTGTAATTACCTTGTACGCTCTAGACGGTCAAGTTGCAAGCTGAAAACAAAAATATTTGCCTTGTTAGTCATCGTGTTACTAACCGCTGTGTCTTGTTTGCCAGAATTGCCGCTTTCCTACTTCCTGTTGCAAGCCACGCCCACGGATTATAATTTTGCCGTGAGTTCCGCCTATTGACGTCATGTCCGCGTCACATGACTGCGACGTAATATTATCTAAAACTGTTTGTGCGGTATTGTGTTGTTCTGTGCGGTATTGTGTTATTCTGTGCGGCGTCGTGTTGTTCTGTGCGGCGTCGTGTTGTTCAGTGCGACGTCGTGTTGTTCAGTGCGGCATGGTGTTGTTCAGTAAGGCATGGTGTTGTTCAGTGCGGCATGGTGTTGTTCAGTGCGGCATAATGTTGTTCAGTGCGGCATGGTGTTGTTCAGTGCAGGATGGTGTTGTTCAGTGCGGCATGGTGTTGTTCAATGCAGGATCGTGTTGTTCAGTGCAGCATAATGTTGTTCAGTGCAGCATGGTGTTGTTCAGTGCGGCATGGTGTTGTTCAATGCGGCATGGTGTTGTTCACTGCGGGATGGTGTTGTTCAATGCGGGATCGTGTTGTTCAGTGCGGCATAATGTTGTTCAGTGCGGCATGGTGTTGTTCAGTGCAGCATGGTGTTGTTCAGTGCGACATAATGTTGTTTAGTGCGGCATAATGTTGTTCAGTGCGGCATAATGTTGTTCAGTGCGGCATGGTGTTGTTCAGTGCGGCATGGTGTTGTTCAGTGCGGCATGGTGTTGTTCAGTGCAGGATGGTGTTGTTCAGTGCGGCATGGTGTTGTTCAATGCGGCATGGTGTTGTTCAGAGCGGGATGGTGTTGTTCAGTCCGGGATGGTGTTGTTCAGTGCGGCATGGTGTTGTTCAGTGCGGAATGGTGTTGTTCAGTGCGGCATGGTGTTGTTCAGTGCGGCATGGTGTTGTTCAATGCGGCATGGTGTTGTTCAGTGCGGGATGGTGTTGTTCAGTGCGGCATGGTGTTGTTCAGTGCGGCATGGTGTTGTTCAGTGCGGCATGGTGTTGTTCAGTGCGGCATGGTGTTGTTCAGTGCGGCATGGTGTTGTTCAGTGCGGCATGGTGTTGTTCAATGCGGCATGGTGTTGTTCAGTGCGGGATGGTGTTGTTCAGTGCAGGATGGTGTTGTTCAGTGCGGCATGGTGTTGTTCAATGCGTCAGTGCGGCATAATGTTGTTCAGTGCGGCATGGTGTTGTTCAGTGCGGCATGGTGTTGTTCAGTGCGGCATGGTGTTGTTCAGTGCAGGATGGTGTTGTTCAGTGCGGCATGGTGTTGTTCAATGCGGCATGGTGTTGTTCAGTGCGGGATGGTGTTGTTCAGTGCAGGATGGTGTTGTTCAGTGCGGCATGGTGTTGTTCAGTGCGGAATGTTGCTGTTCAGTGCGGCATGGTGTTGTTCAGTCCGGCATGGTGTTGTTCAGTGCAGGATGGTGTTGTTCAATGCGGGATCGTGTTGTTCAGTGCGGCATGGTGTTGTTCAGTGCGGCATGGTGTTGTTCAGTGCGGCATAATGTTGTTCAGTGCGGCATGGTGTTGTTCAGTGCGGCATGGTGTTGTTCAGTGCGGCATGGTGTTGTTCAGTGCGGCATGGTGTTGTTCAGTGCGGCATAATGTTGTCCAGTGCGCCATAATGTTGTTCAGTGCGGCATGGTGTTGTTCAGTGCGGGATGGTGTTGTTCAGTGCGGCATGGTGTTGTTCAATGCGGCATGGTGTTGTTCAGTGCGGGATGGTGTTGTTCAGTGATGGATGGTGTTGTTCAGTGCGGCATGGTGTTGTTCAGTGCGGCATGGTGTTGTTCAGTGCGGGATGGTGTTGTTCAGTGCGGCATGGTGTTGTTCAGTGCGGCATGGTGTTGTTCAGTGCGGCATGGTGTTGTTCAGTGCGGCATGGTGTTGTTCAGTGCGGCATGGTGTTGTTCAGTGCGGCATGGTGTTGTTCAGTGCGGCATGGTGTTGTTCAGTGCGGCATGGTGTTGTTCAGTGCGGCATGGTGTTGTTCAATGCGGCATGGTGTTGTTCAGTGCGGGATGGTGTTGTTCAGTGCAGGATGGTGTTGTTCAGTGCGGCATGGTGTTGTTCAATGCGTCAGTGCGGCATAATGTTGTTCAGTGCGGCATGGTGTTGTTCAGTGCGGCATGGTGTTGTTCAGTGCGGCATGGTGTTGTTCAGTGCAGGATGGTGTTGTTCAGTGCGGCATGGTGTTGTTCAATGCGGCATGGTGTTGTTCAGTGCGGGATGGTGTTGTTCAGTGCAGGATGGTGTTGTTCAGTGCGGCATGGTGTTGTTCAGTGCGGAATGTTGCTGTTCAGTGCGGCATGGTGTTGTTCAGTGCGGCATGGTGTTGTTCAGTGCAGGATGGTGTTGTTCAATGCGGGATCGTGTTGTTCAGTGCGGCATGGTGTTGTTCAGTGCGGCATGGTGTTGTTCAGTGCGGCATAATGTTGTTCAGTGCGGCATGGTGTTGTTCAGTGCGGCATGGTGTTGTTCAGTGCGGCATGGTGTTGTTCAGTGCGGCATGGTGTTGTTCAGTGCGGCATAATAGTGTCCAGTGCGCCATAATGTTGTTCAGTGCGGCATGGTGTTGTTCAGTGCAGGATGGTGTTGTTCAGTGCGGCATGGTGTTGTTCAGTGCGGAATTTTGCTGTTCAGTGCGGCATGGTGTTGTTCAGTGCGGCATGGTGTTGTTCAGTGCAGGATGGTGTTGTTCAATGCGGGATCGTGTTGTTCAGTGCGGCATGGTGTTGTTCAGTGCGGCATGGTGTTGTTCAGTGCGGCATAATGTTGTTCAGTGCGGCATGGTGTTGTTCAGTGCGGCATGGTGTTGTTCAGTGCGGCATGGTGTTGTTCAGTGCGGCATGGTGTTGTTCAGTGCGGCATAATGTTGTCCAGTGCGCCATAATGTTGTTCAGTGCGGCATGGTGTTGTTCAGTGCGGGATGGTGTTGTTCAGTGCGGCATGGTGTTGTTCAATGCGGCATGGTGTTGTTCAGTGCGGGATGGTGTTGTTCAGTGCAGGATGGTGTTGTTCAGTGCGGCATGGTGTTGTTCAATGCGGCATGGTGTTGTTCAGTGCGGGATGGTGTTGTTCAGTGCGGCATGGTGTTGTTCAGTGCGGCATGGTGTTGTTCAGTGCGGCATGGTGTTGTCCAGTGCGGCATGGTGTTGTTCAGTGCGGCATGGTGTTGTTCAGTGCGGCATGGTGTTGTTCAGTGCGGCATGGTGTTGTTCAGTGCGGCATGGTGTTGTTCAATGCGGCATGGTGTTGTTCAGTGCGGGATGGTGTTGTTCAGTGCAGGATGGTGTTGTTCAGTGCGGCATGGTGTTGTTCAATGCGTCAGTGCGGCATAATGTTGTTCAGTGCGGCATGGTGTTGTTCAGTGCGGCATGGTGTTGTTCAGTGCGGCATGGTGTTGTTCAGTGCAGGATGGTGTTGTTCAGTGCGGCATGGTGTTGTTCAATGCGGCATGGTGTTGTTCAGTGCGGGATGGTGTTGTTCAGTGCAGGATGGTGTTGTTCAGTGCGGCATGGTGTTGTTCAGTGCGGAATGTTGCTGTTCAGTGCGGCATGGTGTTGTTCAGTGCGGCATGGTGTTGTTCAGTGCAGGATGGTGTTGTTCAATGCGGGATCGTGTTGTTCAGTGCGGCATGGTGTTGTTCAGTGCGGCATGGTGTTGTTCAGTGCGGCATGGTGTTGTTCAGTGCGGCATGGTGTTGTTCAGTGCGGCATGGTGTTGTTCAGTGCGGCATGGTGTTGTTCAGTGCGGCATGGTGTTGTTCAGTGCGGCATGGTGTTGTTCAGTGCGGCATAATGTTGTCCAGTGCGCCATAATGTTTTTCAGTGCGGCATGGTGTTGTTCAGTGCGGGATGGTGTTGTTCAGTGCGGCATGGTGTTGTTCAATACGGCATGGTGTTGTTCAGTGCGGGATGGTGTTGTTCAGTGCAGGATGGTGTTGTTCAGTGCGGCATGGTGTTGTTCAATGCGGCATGGTGTTGTTCAGTGCGGGATGGTGTTGTTCAGTGCGGGATGGTGTTGTTCAGTGCGGCATGGTGTTGTTCAGTGCGGCATGGTGTTGTTCAGTGCGGCATGGTGTTGTTCAGTGCGGCATGGTGTTGTTCAGTGCGGCATGGTGTTGTTCAGTGCGGAATGGTGTTGTTCAGTGCGGCATGGTGTTGTTCAGTGCGGGATGGTGTTGTTCAATGCAGGATCGTGTTGTTCAGTGCGGGGTGGTGTTGTTCAGTGCAGGATGGTGTTGTTCAGTTCAGGATGGTGTTGTTCAGTGCGGCATGGTGTTGTTCAATGCAGGATCGTGTTGTTCAGTGCAGCATAATGTTGTTCAGTGCAGCATGATGTTGTTCAGTGCGGCATGGTGTTGTTCAATGCGGCATGGTGTTGTTCAGTGCGGCATGGTGTTGTTCAGTGCGGGATGGTGTTGTTCAGTGCGGCATGGTGTTGTTCAATACGGCATGGTGTTGTTCAGTGCGGGATGGTGTTGTTCAGTGCAGGATGGTGTTGTTCAGTGCGGCATGGTGTTGTTCAGTGCGGCATGGTGTTGTTCAGTGCAGGATGGTGTTGTTCAGTGCGGCATGGTGTTGTTCAATGCGGCATGGTGTTGTTCAGTGCGGGATGGTGTTGTTCAGTGCAGGATGGTGTTGTTCAGTGCGGCATGGTGTTGTTCAGTGCGGAATGTTGCTGTTCAGTGCGGCATGGTGTTGTTCAGTGCGGCATGGTGTTGTTCAGTGCAGGATGGTGTTGTTCAATGCGGGATCGTGTTGTTCAGTGCGGCATGGTGTTGTTCAGTGCGGCATGGTGTTGTTCAGTGCGGCATAATGTTGTTCAGTGCGGCATGGTGTTGTTCAGTGCGGCATGGTGTTGTTCAGTGCGGCATGGTGTTGTTCAGTGCGGCATGGTGTTGTTCAGTGCGGCATAATGTTGTCCAGTGCGCCATAATGTTGTTCAGTGCGGCATGGTGTTGTTCAGTGCAGGATGGTGTTGTTCAGTGCGGCATGGTGTTGTTCAGTGCGGAATGTTGCTGTTCAGTGCGGCATGGTGTTGTTCAGTGCGGCATGGTGTTGTTCAGTGCAGGATGGTGTTGTTCAATGCGGGATCGTGTTGTTCAGTGCGGCATGGTGTTGTTCAGTGCGGCATGGTGTTGTTCAGTGCGGCATAATGTTGTTCAGTGCGGCATGGTGTTGTTCAGTGCGGCATGGTGTTGTTCAGTGCGGCATGGTGTTGTTCAGTGCGGCATGGTGTTGTTCAGTGCGGCATAATGTTGTCCAGTGCGCCATAATGTTGTTCAGTGCGGCATGGTGTTGTTCAGTGCGGGATGGTGTTGTTCAGTGCGGCATGGTGTTGTTCAATGCGGCATGGTGTTGTTCAGTGCGGGATGGTGTTGTTCAGTGCAGGATGGTGTTGTTCAGTGCGGCATGGTGTTGTTCAATGCGGCATGGTGTTGTTCAGTGCGGGATGGTGTTGTTCAGTGCGGCATGGTGTTGTTCAGTGCGGCATGGTGTTGTTCAGTGCGGCATGGTGTTGTCCAGTGCGGCATGGTGTTGTTCAGTGCGGCATGGTGTTGTTCAGTGCGGCATGGTGTTGTTCAGTGCGGCATGGTGTTGTTCAGTGCGGCATGGTGTTGTTCAATGCGGCATGGTGTTGTTCAGTGCGGGATGGTGTTGTTCAGTGCAGGATGGTGTTGTTCAGTGCGGCATGGTGTTGTTCAATGCGTCAGTGCGGCATAATGTTGTTCAGTGCGGCATGGTGTTGTTCAGTGCGGCATGGTGTTGTTCAGTGCGGCATGGTGTTGTTCAGTGCAGGATGGTGTTGTTCAGTGCGGCATGGTGTTGTTCAATGCGGCATGGTGTTGTTCAGTGCGGGATGGTGTTGTTCAGTGCAGGATGGTGTTGTTCAGTGCGGCATGGTGTTGTTCAGTGCGGAATGTTGCTGTTCAGTGCGGCATGGTGTTGTTCAGTGCGGCATGGTGTTGTTCAGTGCAGGATGGTGTTGTTCAATGCGGGATCGTGTTGTTCAGTGCGGCATGGTGTTGTTCAGTGCGGCATGGTGTTGTTCAGTGCGGCATGGTGTTGTTCAGTGCGGCATGGTGTTGTTCAGTGCGGCATGGTGTTGTTCAGTGCGGCATGGTGTTGTTCAGTGCGGCATGGTGTTGTTCAGTGCGGCATAATGTTGTCCAGTGCGCCATAATGTTTTTCAGTGCGGCATGGTGTTGTTCAGTGCGGGATGGTGTTGTTCAGTGCGGCATGGTGTTGTTCAATACGGCATGGTGTTGTTCAGTGCGGGATGGTGTTGTTCAGTGCAGGATGGTGTTGTTCAGTGCGGCATGGTGTTGTTCAATGCGGCATGGTGTTGTTCAGTGCGGGATGGTGTTGTTCAGTGCGGGATGGTGTTGTTCAGTGCGGCATGGTGTTGTTCAGTGCGGCATGGTGTTGTTCAGTGCGGCATGGTGTTGTTCAGTGCGGCATGGTGTTGTTCAGTGCGGCATGGTGTTGTTCAGTGCGGAATGGTGTTGTTCAGTGCGGCATGGTGTTGTTCAGTGCGGGATGGTGTTGTTCAATGCAGGATCGTGTTGTTCAGTGCGGGGTGGTGTTGTTCAGTGCAGGATGGTGTTGTTCAGTTCAGGATGGTGTTGTTCAGTGCGGCATGGTGTTGTTCAATGCAGGATCGTGTTGTTCAGTGCAGCATAATGTTGTTCAGTGCAGCATGATGTTGTTCAGTGCGGCATGGTGTTGTTCAATGCGGCATGGTGTTGTTCAGTGCGGGATGGTGTTGTTCAGTGCGGCATGGTGTTTTTCAGTGCGGCATAATGTTGTTCAGTGCAGCATGGTGTTGTTCAGTGCGGCATGGTGTTGTTCAGTGCGACATAATGTTGTTCAGTGCGGCATAATGTTGTTCAGTGCGGCATGGTGTTGTTCAGTGCGGCATGGTGTTGTTCAGTGCGGCATGGTGTTGTTCAGTGCGGCATGGTGTTGTTCAGTGCAGGATGGTGTTGTTCAGTGCAGGATGGTGTTGTTCAATGCGGCATGGTGTTGTTCAGTGCGGGATGGTGTTGTTCAGTGCAGGATGGTGTTGTTCAGTGGAAATGGTGTTGTTCAGTGCGGAATGGTGTTGTTCAGTGCGGCATGGTGTTGTTGAGTGCGGCATGGTGTTGTTCAGTGCAGGATGGTGTTGTTCAATGCGGGATGGTGTTGTTCAGTGCGGCATGGTGTTCAATGCGGAATGGTGTTGTTCAGTGCAGGATGGTGTTGTTCAGTGCGGCATGGTGTTGTTCAGTGCGGCATAATGTTGTTCAGTGCGGCATGGTGTTGTTCAGTGCGGCATGGTGTTGTTCAGTGCGGCATGGTGTTGTTCAGTGCGGCATGATGTTGTTCAGTGCGGCATAATGTTGTTCAGTGCGGCATGGTGTTGTTCAGTGCGGCATGGTGTTGTTCAGTGCGGCATAATGTTCAGTGCGGCATAATGTTGTTCAGTGCGGCATGGTGTTGTTCAGTGCGGGATGGTGTTGTTCAGTGCAGGATGGTGTTGTTCAGTGCGGCATGGTGTTCAGTGCGGGATGGTGTCTTTCAGTGCGGCATGGTGTCGTTCAGTGCGGCATGGTGTCTTTCAGTGCGGCATGGTGTCGTTCAGTGAGGCATGGTGTTGTTCAGTGCGGCATGGTGTTATTTAGTGCGGCATGGTGTTGTTCAGTGCGGGATGGTGTTGTTCAGTGTGGCATGGTGTTCAGTGCGGCATGGTGTTGTTCAGTGCGGTATCGTGTTGTTCAGTGCGGTATCGTGTTTCTCAGTGCGGTATCGTGTTGTTCAGTGCAGTATCGTTGTGTTGTTCGTATTGTGTTGTGTTGTTCGTAATGTGTTGTGTTGTTCGTATTGTGTTGTGTTGTTCATATTGTGTTGTTCATATTGTGTTGAGTTGTTCGTAATGTGTTGTGTTGTTCGTATTGTGTTGCCTTTAACACTTAGCCTCTAACACTTAGCCTCTAACACTTAGCCTCTAGCATCTAGAAGGTAAATAAATAGGAAGGAAGGACTCACCGGTGACGTCTTCGCCCACGTCCAAGCGTTGTACTTTGTATTTTCATCCTTCTGACAGTGGAAAACATAGCCAACAAACACCGTGGAACCTAAACGAATGAAAGAAAACTATCATTTGGCCACAACCAACATTCACAGATACAACACAATGTGACGTGCGGGGTTGAGGTTAAAGGTTGAGTGAAGGGCCCTCGTTTTAAACTACTTTTTTGAAAAGGATTGGGAACAAGTAAGACGTATTTAATTTATTTAATGGGAAGTAGTAAGAGCTATTGAATTTAATCTATGTATTATATTCTATTGTATTGTATTCTGTTGTATTCTTTTGGATTGTATTCACACTAACCCCACTAAAACTTCAGCCCACAAAAACTCGCCTCTGGCGCCTAGCCTCTGGCACTTAGCCTCTGGCACTTAGCCTCTAACACTTAGCCTTTAACACTTAGCCTTTAACACTTAGCCTTTAACACTTAGCCTTTAACACTTAGCCTAGAAGGTGAATAAATAGGGTTAAAGGTTGAGTGAAGGGACCTCGTTTTAAACTACTTTTTTGAAAAGGAGTGGGAACAAGTAAGACGTATTTAATTTATTTAATGGGAAGTAGTAAGACTTATTAAATTTATTTAATCTACTTTTCTTCCCAGGCAAAATTTGATGTGCTGCAATTCCAAATTTCCAAAGTGAATGAAGGAATGAAGTCCTTTAAATTATGATTTTGTATAAATACTAGGCATTAACACAAAATCGACGGCACAAAATGGGCAGACTTTACTTGTTTGAAAAGGACTGGTTACAAGACAGACTTTTTTCATTTATTTAATGGGAAGAAGACTTATTTAGTTTAATTGATCTATTTTTGTTCCCTGGCAAAATTCGATTTGCTGCAATTCCAAATTTCCAAAGTGAATGAAGGAAAGAAGTCGTTTAAATTATGATTTTGTTTAAATACTAGGCATAGACACAAAATCTACGGCACAAAATGGGCAGACTTTACTTGTTTGAAGAGGACTGGTTACAAGACAGACTTTTCTGATTTATTTAATGGGAAGAAGACTTATTTAGTTTATTTAATCTATTTTTGTTCCCTGGCAAAATTGGATTTGCTGAAACTGTATTTTGCCAAATCTTGCCTTGAGACCTGATAGGAAGTATTAAACGCTTAGTTAAATCAATACAAGTTGGTAATAAGAGCGAGTAATGTTGGTTGAACCGATGAATGAAGGTTGAAAGCAATTTAAATTATGACTTTGTATAAATACTAGATATTAACAGAACATCTACTGCGCGAAATGGGCAGAGTTTACTTGTTTGAGAAGGAGTGGCTTATTCAAAACTAAGATTTATTTAATCTGTTTGTTCCCAGGCAAAATTGGATGTGATGCAATTCCAAATTTCACCACATGATGGTGCCCAATTTTGACTTCATAGGACATATTAAACACTTAGCTTTTTATTATGTTCAAGGTAATCAGATTTGTTTATTATTCTAATGGCCTCTTCAAAACTATTCTGGATTACTACTTTGGATCTATTCTACATTACTTGGCAACAACATACTCTGTAACAGATTAGGCAGTATAATCATATATGTTAACTTGAGAGTGCCCACACTCAATCTACTTATCGTGATGTGTTAAATCAATTACTGTTAGACATTATTTGTCTGATAATCTACCAAATCTTTGAATTGAAGAATTTGTGATTTAATTAATAGCTTGTTCAGGGTAATCAGACTTGTATATAATTCTAATGGCCTTCTTTTGAAAACTATTCTGAATTACAATTTTGGATCTTATATTACTTTGCAACAATCTACTCGGTGACAGATTAGGCAGTATAATCACATATGTTAACTTCAGTGCCCACACTGTATTTATTTATGGTTATTTGTTAAATCAAGTACTGTTAGACATGAAATAGGAAGTGTTTAACATAAATGTTATGGCTACTCACCATTGTAGCTCGCTCCTGGTCAATGATACGAGCCTCTTCTTGCAGTGGAAAACTTGCAGCCAACAAACACCGTGGAACCTAAAGGAATGAAATTAAACATTAACATTTCGCCTCGACCAATGTTCACACGTACAACGCAACGCGGCTACACTTCTGCTATTACAAACGTAAATCTCCTTAAACACAATGAGTGTTACTTACCGTGTACGCTCTAGACGGTCCAGTTGCAAGCAGAAAATAAAGATATTTCCGTTGATAATCGTCGCTGCTCAGTGGCTCACGGCCATCGCGCCAACAGATTTGAATTTTGGCGGAGGTTCGGGCAATTACGTCATATCCGCGGCACATGACTGCGACGTAATACCCGCTTATCTGAAACGGCAGTTAAAAGTAGAGTTACATCAAGTTTTCTTGGAACCTAAACGAATGAAAGAAAACTATCATTTGGCCACAACCAACATTCACAGATACAACACAACGTGCGGGGTTGAGGTTAAAGATTGAGTGAAGGGCCCTCGTTTTAAACTACTGTTTTGAAAAGGAGTGGGAACAAGTAAGACGTATTTAATTTATTTAATGGGAAGTAGTAAGACTTATTAAATTTATTTAATCTACTTTTCTTCCCAGGCAAAATTTGATGTGCTGCAATTCCAAATTTCCAAAGTGAATGAAGGAATGAAGTCCTTTAAATTATGATTTTGTATAAATACTAGGCATTAACACAGAATCGACGGCACAAAATGGGCAGACTTTACTTGTTTGAAAAGGACTGGTTACAAGACAGACTTTTTTAATTTATTTAATGGGAAGAAGACTTATTTAGTTTAATTGATCTATTTTTGTTCCCTGGCAAAATTCGATTTGCTGCAATTCCAAATTTCCAAAGTGAATGAAGGAAAGAAGTCGTTTAAATTATGATTTTGTTTAAATACTAGGCATAGACACAAAATCTACGGCACAAAATGGGCAGACTTTACTTGTTTGAAGAGGACTGGTTACAAGACAGACTTTTCTGATTTATTTAATGGGAAGAAGACTTATTTAGTTTATTTAATCTATTTTTGTTCCCTGGCAAAATTGGATTTGCTGAAACTGTATTTTGCCAAATCTTGCCTTGAGACCTGATAGGAAGTATTAAACGCTTAGTTAAATCAATACAAGTTGGTAATAAGAGCGAGTAATGTTGGTTGAACCGATGAATGAAGGTTGAAAGCAATTTAAATTATGACTTTGTATAAATACTAGATATTAACAGAACATCTACTGCGCGAAATAAGCAGAGTTACTTGTTTGAGAAGGAGTGGCTTATTCAAAACTAAGATTTATTTAATCTGAATGAAGTCCTTTAAATTATGATTTTGTATAAATACTAGGCATTAACACAGAATCGACGGCACAAAATGGGCAGACTTTACTTGTTTGAAAAGGACTGGTTACAAGACAGACTTTTTTAATTTATTTAATGGGAAGAAGACTTATTTAGTTTAATTGATCTATTTTTGTTCCCTGGCAAAATTCGATTTGCTGCAATTCCAAATTTCCAAAGTGAATGAAGGAAAGAAGTCGTTTAAATTATGATTTTGTTTAAATACTAGGCATAGACACAAAATCTACGGCACAAAATGGGCAGACTTTACTTGTTTGAAGAGGACTGGTTACAAGACAGACTTTTCTGATTTATTTAATGGGAAGAAGACTTATTTAGTTTATTTAATCTATTTTTGTTCCCTGGCAAAATTGGATTTGCTGAAACTGTATTTTGCCAAATCTTGCCTTGAGACCTGATAGGAAGTATTAAACGCTTAGTTAAATCAATACAAGTTGGTAATAAGAGCGAGTAATGTTGGTTGAACCGATGAATGAAGGTTGAAAGCAATTTAAATTATGACTTTGTATAAATACTAGATATTAACAGAACATCTACTGCGCGAAATAAGCAGAGTTACTTGTTTGAGAAGGAGTGGCTTATTCAAAACTAAGATTTATTTAATCTGTTTGTTCCCAGGCAAAATTGGATGTGATGCAATTCCAAATTTCACCACACGATGAAGCCCAATTTTGACTTCATAGGACATATTAAACACTTAGCTTGTTATTATGTTCAAGGTAATCAGATTTGTTTATTATTCTAATGGCCTCTTCAAAACTATTCTGGATTACTACTTTGGATCTATTCTACATTACTTGGCAACAACATACTCTGTAACAGATTAGGCAGTATAATCGTATATGTTAACTTGAGAGTGCCCACACTCAATCTACTTATCGTGATGTGTTAAATCAATTACTGTTAGACATTATTTGTCTGATAATCTACCAAATCTTTGAATTGAAGAATTTGTGATTTAATTAATAGCTTGTTCAGGGTAATCAGACTTGTATATAATTCTAATGGCCTTCTTTAGAAAACTATTCTGAATTACAACTTTGGATCTTATATTACTTTGCAACAATCTACTCGGTGACAGATTAGGCAGTATAATCACATATGTTAACTTCAGTGCCCACACTGTATTTATTTATGGTTATTTGTTAAATCAAGTACTGTTAGACATGAAATAGGAAGTGTTTAACATAAATGTTATGGACACTCACCATTGTAGCTCGCTCCTGGTCAATGATATGAGCCTCTTCTTGCAGTGGAAAACTTGCAGCCAACAAACACCGTGGAACCTAAAGGAATGAAATTAAACATTAACATTTCGCCTGGACCAACATTCACACGTACAACGCAACGCGGCTACACTTCTGCTATTACAAACGTAAATCTCCTTAAACACAACGAGTGTTACTTACCGTGTACGCTCTAGGCAAAATTGGATGTGATGCAATTCCAAATCTATCTGAAACGGCAGTTAAAAGTAGAGTTACATCAAGTTTTCTTTTTTAATCAACACAATCATTTACAACCGTTGACCAGAAAGAATCGTCGAAATTCGACGTCCCCCACAAACGCCACGCTCACTCGCTTTTCAGGGCAACAAAAGTACTTCTTTTTAAAAACGATGAGTTGTACTTACCGTGTACGCTCTGGACGGTCCAGTTGCAAGCAGAAAATAACAATATTTCTCTTGTTAGTCGTATGTTACCATCCGCTGTGTCTTTGTCAACATCGCCGCCATTTTCCTACTTCCTGCTGCGAGCCACGCCCACGGATTTAAATTTGGGCGGAAGCTCTTTCCATTGGCGTCGTTTTCGCGTATAGCAAATCCGATTGGTTGGGAAGGGGGCACGGTTATGCAGCCGAGGGGTCCTGTGATCGGTGGGATGTAAAGTAGGCGTCGACGTCACGTCCGCGTCACGTGACCACGACGTGGCAGACGTCCTATAGCAACCGCTGTTTTGTTTAGTAGACTTACAGTTGTTATGCATTGACATAATGGCGCACACACCAAATAGATTTAAATAAATTAAATAGTTCTTCTGCCCACTCTCTTTTAAACAAGTTAACTCTCCCCGCGGATTTGAATTCCGGCGAAAGTTACGCCCATCGACGTCACGTATGTCACGTGACCACGACGTGGCAGATGTCATATAGCAACCGCTGTTTTGTTTAGTAGATTTACAGTTGTTATGCATTGGCATAATGGTGTGCACTCAAAATAGATTTAAATAAATTAAATATTTCTTCTGCCCACTCCCTTTTAAACAAGTTAACTCTGCCCACGTCCATTGACGTCTTGTCTGCGTCACGTGACCACGACGTAGCGACGTCATATAGTAACCGCTGTTTTGATCAGTAGACTTAGTTATTATGCGTTGACATAATGGCGCACTGGTTAGCATGGCCACCTCTTAAGCATGATGTTGCGGGTTCGACGCCTGATCAATGTTAGCATGGAGTGAGCTGAAGTGCATGGCGCTGAAGATTTGAATCTTTGAAATGCGCTGAGGTCTGACATATCAGGCAGAATGGTTTGCCATCACGTTCAACAAAAAATAGAAACTTTCCCACTCTGATTAAAACGTCCTGTGTTCATCTACGTATTTTCGTTTTGCTGTGCATCTTTTCCCTGCCATTTCGAGAGCCCAATTGACACTCATAGTTTAAAGAAATGTGTTTGCCCATCCTACTTTGTGGAATTTCACCACATGCGCTTATGACCAAAATACCAAATTGAACTCAAGTGAAGCCAACACGCACAACCCCCCCCCCCCCCCCACACACACACACACACACACACACAAATGTTGATATGAACATAAAAGAGCCGCATGCGGTTCGGGAGTTGCGGCTTGGCCAAACCTGTACTATACAACTTTATTTGTATAAAATTTTCACAACAGCTGTCACACAAACAAAGCGGGAAAAACCGAAGACGTGCGTGTTCCGCCCACGCTGGATTTATTTGCACCTTTGAAAAGACACCGTATTGCCGCAGATGTGGCAAAGAGTACTTTTGGGCATCTGAGACGGAAGGATGTCCAAAGCATCACGTCACCTGCTCTGGTAGGCATGGTGGTGGGACGTTGAGGTCAACCGCTTTGGGGTTGGCTGAATCTTTGATCGCAGGATGCCACACACTTGAAGACAGAAGCAGAAAAGCAGAGCTAAATGCAAAATGTACTCACCGGTGACTCCAATTTTTTTCCCCCCTGAAGAAACAGCTGGACGGGTGGCCCCGGCTGGCCAGTGGGACTCTTGTTATTCTGACCCTTTTTAGTGCGCGTTTGGGGCAACAACCGTTTTTTGTGGCGCTCTCTTCTGGTTCAAAAGTGCCCTGCATGTGAATTTGCTTTTCCTGCCTTCTGATTGGATGAGCGCCGGTGTGACGCGGTGCCTCTGTCACCGTGGCGGGGAGTATACGTTGGCATCGGAGCGTCTGCCAACGTCTGAGACCGGCTGGCAGTGTATCGGAGGTGTCGAGTGCGGTGCCGCTGGAGCTCACTCACCAGCTGGTGTTAGGGCCACAGAATGAAGGCCAAGGAGAAGAATAGAAAGAGAAACAGAAACTTCTCCTCCAATTGTTTGATTTGTCTCTTCTGAGCTTCGATGAATTCTTTCAGCTCTTTGTTCCTCTAGGACGGACAAATGGAAAGTGGCATTCAAAAGCCAGTAAGCGTGCAAGTAAGTGCCGGGCTGGCTTTGGGCCCTTACCTGTTGCGCGCTGTGCAGCAGATCCATTCTCTCTTGGAGGATGCAAGCGTCGCGCTCCCTAAACTCGCACATCAGGGCTCGCTTCCATTGGTCCACGGCGCTCCTAAGCTCTTCTCTCTGATCCGCCGTCAGCACGTCATTCACGCCAGCGTGGCTGGCTTTTTCGCCGTCCGTGGCGGGGCAGTCCCGCTGCGGTAGCGCCTCGTACAACATGGCCTCCAGCTCCAGGATCCTCTGGGCCGCAATCCTCGTCCATCAGTGGTCCGGCGGGAGATTTGAGGGAGGCTTACCTTATGAGCCTGGTCCATGGAACACTTCCTGAAGTCCAACTCTTCATCCAGGTAGCCCTTCTGCTTGCAGAACATAGACGAGCCCAAAGGCACAGCGTCAACAAGCTTCTTTCAGCGCAAAGCCTTCCAAAAGTCACATTTGAGCCGCCGAGTCTCGTGGAGTGCGAACATAAGGAGTTCGACATACACTTGCGGCGTTATAGCCCAGGATGTCCAGCTTCTTCATCAGATCACTGATGACGATGTCCGGGGGAAAGGCGCAAGGAGCAATGTAAGATGTTCTGGGACCTCGGGTTAAGGTTAGGGTTGCGAGGGACGCCTTACGTACGCTCACGCCCTCGGCCTCGCAGTAGATCTGCAAAGGGCTGAGGCCGTCTGGGAAACGGACTTGCAGAAACTTCAAGACGGGGGAGCGCCACTCCCTCTCCTGAAAGGCAGAGGCATGCATCCGTCCGTCCGTCCGTCCGTCACATCTCTGGCCTCAACACGCTTGTGCGAGTCTTCCCACCTCCAGCTCCAGGATGCGGAACTCAAGCAGTTCGTTTTGGTCTCGGATATCCTGGATGTGCTCTTTCAGACGCGCTTCTTCCGCCTCCATCCGCCTGACCTGAAAAGACAGTCAGACCTCATCTGCGGGGCTTCCCGACGGGTGTGACGCCAAGCGACTCCGCCCAGCGCCTTTCTTTCCGTCACCTTTTCGGCCAACTGCTGATTGCTCTGACGCAGCAGCTGCTTCTCCTCCACCCACTTGACATTCTAGAAGAGACAAACGCGTGGACAGCTTTGGAATGTTGTGTCATTTTCATCCACAAATTCTTTGGTTGACTGGAAAATGACATTTGCTTTTCTCCGCATTTTCCCAGCCACATTCGGGGGGGGGGTTGGTCCAGTAATGCCAGACGAATGAGTGACTGAAGAATGTAGCTATTTTGTCTGAGAAAAAGGTGTGCTCATTGATGAGCTTACCTGTCCTTGTTGCTTCAGCGCTGACTCCAGATCTGCTACTCTGCTTTGATAGTGACCCATTTCTACCATCAGCTTTTCTCTGGTCTGAAAGGAGGAGGAGGGAGGCTCCTCCTCCTCCTTTCAGACCAGAGAACACCCGAGGCTGGGTGAGAACGGGGAGGCTGCGACCCGGCCGGGGGTTGCGGGAAGGGGCGCCACCTTGATCTCCTTCTCGGCGTCGTAGTCCCCTTCGCTGGTCTGGGCTAGCAGAGCGTAGGCTCGTTGCAGCGCTTGATATTCTTGCGTCAGCTGGCGGTAGCGAAGCTCCGCCTCTTCATGCACACACCAATGCAACACAGCACTAGTACCAGAATCAGTCAGACCGGCGACAAAGCACCCGCGACGCAAAGACGAGTCCGATTCCAGGCTGAAGAGGAATGTTTGGTGCCAATACGCTGGCAGAAATGGCGGGCTACCTCTTCGGGTTCCGTGTCGGGGGTTCTGTCGGTGTGAAAAGACAAGGACGATCCGTCCGAGTCCACCAACACGTCTTCGTCGTAGCCGTAAAATGTTTCGATGACCTGCGGGCGCGGAAGCAAACATCTCTCTGAACAAACTGAAGCGACACCTCACGATGAATCGACGAGAGGAACGATAGCGAGAAAAAGGCCATTTCATCTTGCGCAACACCAAGCAGCCGCAAACAAACAGACTCACCTTGCAGGACCTCACGCTTTGTTCCTCCTCAGAGATTCTCGACGTCGGTATCGTAGCAGCAAATCTCTCTCCTGTCGACACAAATAATCCGCCTTTGAGATTCTTTGGATGCAAAGGGAACGAACGGCTCCGGCGCAGAAACAAACGCGACTCACAATGACATTTCTGACATGAGCTCCTGTCTCCAGAGCCTGAAAAACACGTCACCGGCGATGATTGGAGGGACGCTTGTCTTTTCCAAAAGTGACAACTACAGGGTGTGTCAGGGTTTTCCAGATTATCTTTATCGTATCATTATGTTGCTTTGACTTTGACTGCAACCTGTAATAAATAATATTATTTATCCCTTATTTATCCCTATCGCTTATCCCTTCCTACACAAAGTCGTAAAACACCCCTTGCTATGTTTTGACTAGAGGTCAAGGGCTTCCTCTATTCAATCCACTCTTACACCCACCCTGTTTCTCTTAATTAAAATGCTCGTGCAGGAGCCGAGAGTCAGACTTCATTCGTACAACGGATGGACTCTCCACCTGCAGGTGTCCAAAAGAACTTACTTGTCTCCCGTGTGGTTCTTGCAAAATAAGTTGGAGCGAGCGCAACTCTAACAGGGTGCATTTTGCCACTAGCTGCCTACGGACAATGATGTCGCGCTCGCGGCTCATGGTTGACGGGCTGAGCAGCCGGGCAAGTCCGTCGTTTTCAGCGCACAGCGAGTGGCAAAGGCGCTGACAAAACGGGAGCTTTGAGCTGCTGAAAACGGCAAAACAAGTCTAAAGCGTGTTCAAACGCGTGCGCACAATGCTCCTGCTTGAAAGGTCGGAATTTAAGGGGCCAATCTTTTGGATGGCGGCCGCCGGCCAAGCTTTGGACGGAAAAGGTTTCCTGGCGACAGCGAGCGAGCGTGGCGCTGCCGTACGTGCACCGAGTCGCCTGCCTGAAGACCTTGGACAAGTCGTCGATGATGTGCCGCTGCTCCACAACTTGAAGGAACTCCATTTCACCGTCCTGCTGGCCGCAACCGCGGTCCAGGTCATTGAGCGAACTAGGCCTTCTCTGTGGAACACAAATGCAGTGGACTCTGTTGGCACGCCGCCGTTGTCCGCGTCGACTTACCAAGCTTGCCATCTCCTCGTTCTCCTGGGTGACAAAGCGCACTTTGTTTTCAAGGCGACACAGCACCAGCGAGAGTTCTTCATTCTTCCTGCTCAGGCGTTTGTTTTTGTACAGGAGTGGCAGAAACTGGCTTTCTGTTTCTCTCAGTCGCTTTAGCTGCAAGCATGAAGTGCGGGATGTGAAAGACGCACAACACGCGGGCCAGAACGTATCCATTCCTTTTGCATCGGTTTGAACGGAATCGCGGCTTTGGCTCCCAATAAAAGACATCTACCAGGCAACCGACTCGACGCGCCGCTCAACTAATAAGCAAGCGCAATGGGTGCCTCGCTGGATGGCGCGCATCAAACGTAGCGCAAACCTTCAAGCGTGCCGTCAATAAATTACCAGTTCATTGCGCTCTTCAGAAAGCAGGGCGTTTCGATCCTCCAGGTTCCTGATGACTGCGCTGAGCTCAGCGATTTTCAGATGAAACCGTCGCGTGTCCCGATCCTCCTGAGACTGAAAACGCCCCGCAACACACACACACAAGCACTCGTTCAAAGTTCAAAACTGTTTTTGTGCTACCTTCCTCCAGCAACGAACTAAGTCATGCGTACTGCAAGTGTGTGATGAGGTGGCTTACGCAATGAAGAGGATTGCTAGTAGCGGCGTTGACCCCACTTCCAGGGTAGTTTAGGCCCGCCCTTTGGGAATCCCTCAGGGCAGCGATCTGCTGCTCGGCAGCCTGAGTCTGCAGCTGAAGGCGGTGGACGTGGCCGGCCCCAGGGCTTCATCCAAAACACTAACCGCTCTGTCTTTCAGCTTGATCTCATCCGTCTGGATGTACAAACGGGGAGCGCTCAGGCAGGCGGGCAAACTCATTTGCCAGAATTGTGACAAAAACAAAGAGAGCAACCGGCCAATTTTTTTTCTTGAATCGACTAGAACACCTTTGCTGTGACAAAAGCGAAGCGAGCAACCGGACATTTTCTTCTTGTGAAATAGAATAGAATAGAATGCCTTAGGTGTCATTGCACTGCAGGTATACAACGAAATTGGGAACATAGCCACGCACCGCGCATCTGATCAGTCCTACCAGTCGGCGGATCTCCCTCTCGCAGTCTCTCTTGGTTCGGCTCAGCTCCTCCCGATGCTGGTGATGAGCCGATCGGAGCTCGGCCGCTCGGGACTGCCAGGCCTGCTGGGCCGCTGCCAGGGCTTCTTCCGCGCTCCTGGTGGAGGCGACACCGCTCGGTCTCCCGACACCGCCGCGTCTCCTCCACCTCCGCCAGCAAAGCGCCCCCCCTCCTCACCTGAGCAGACATTGCGCCACACCGGGCCGTTGAGACCGCAACGGAGCGCCGCGACGCTTACTGGGGACAAGCTACACAATACGGTAGCGGCCGCATCGAAGCCCGACGTGGCGTGCGGATAGTCAGACACGGATAGAGCGGATCACCTTGTCCATGGAGCCGTCCCTCAGGCTGAGGACCAAGGCATTCAGTCGCTGGATCTCTCCATCTTTGATTTTGATCACTCTCATCAGCTCCATTTCATGCTGCCGCAGTAATGTCTCCCTGGTAATGGCTAACTCTTTCTGCTTCTCCTCATGGAGTTTGCTTTTGAGTTCCGTCATGGCGGCGGTGGCACGGTGGTGCTCCGCCCGCAGGTCCTGACTTCTCTCTCTCTCCAGACAGCTGACCTGACATGACTTAGACTTAGACTTAGACAAACTTTATTGTCATCTTGTCTGCACATGGTGCATACAAAACGAAATTCCGTTGCATACGTCTTACAACAAAGTAGTGATATTGCAGTTGAATAGAAGTAACATATCCTATGAAAATATATATATATACATATACTATATATATATATATATATATATTAAAAATAAGTATAAAGTGCAGCAGTGATAATTATGCAATAGTGCAAGTAGGCAAAACAGTATTCAAGAGTGTGCAGAGGAATGCTAAACCATGTATTAAACTTCTATTTAAAGGGTTTATACAAGTTCAGTAAAGTTGGTAGTGCGAGAGGTCCGTAGTGTCATAAAGTACAGTTCTGTGAATGTGTGATGCAGAGTTCAGTTTAGAGCTCAACAGTTCTAGTGTTCAACAGTCTGATGACAGCAGGGAAAAAGCTGTTGCAGAACCTGGTGGACCTGCAGCGGATGCTGCAAACCTCTTCCCAGAGGGCAGCAGGGAGAACAGTCCATGGTGGGGGTCTGATGGGTCATTGATGATGTTACGGGCACGGGACATGCAGCGCTGAGATGAAATGTCCTGAATGGAGGGAAGAGGAGCCCCTATGACCCTCTCTGCTGTCCTCACCACTCTCCTCACGTTCTTCCAATCGGAGGCGGTGCAGCCTCCACACCACACAGAGAGACAGCTTGTCAGAATGCTCTCTATGGTGCTCCTGTAGAACGTCCTCATGATGGGTGGGGGCAGGTGGGCTCTCCTCATCCTCCGCTGTAAGTACAAGCGCTTCTGTGCCCTCTTGACCAGTGCCGTAGTGTTCATAGTCCAGGTGAGGTCTTCTGTGATGTGGACCCCCAGGAATTTGGTGGTGCTGACCACCTCCACAGCTGAGCTGTTGATGATCAGTGGAGCGTGGTGAGGCTGTTTTTTCCTGAAGTCGACGATGATCTCCTTCATCTTCTCCTCATTCAAGATCAGGCTGTTTTCTCTGCACCAGCCCACCAGCTGCTCCACCTCCTCTCTGTAGTCCAGGTCGTTGTTGTCTCTGATGAGCCCCACCACCGTTGTGTCGTCTGCTGACTTCACGATGTGATTGGTGGTGAACCTGAGGACGCAGTCGTGTGTCATCAGGGTGAACAGCAGGGGGCTCAGGACGCAGCCCTGAAGGGAGCCTGTGCTGAGGGTGATGACATCAGAGGTGTTCTGTCCGACCCGGACTGACTGAGGTCTGTTGCTGAGGAAGTCTAGCAGCCAGTTGCGAAGGGGGGTGTTGAAGCCCAGGTGTTCCAATTTTCCTACCAGATGCTGTGGGATGATGGTGTCAAACGCTGAGCTGAAGTCCAGGAACAGCCTCCGCACATGGGTGTTCTTCTCCTCCAGGTGAGCCAGGCTCAGGTGAAGAACGGAGGAGATGGCGTCCTGAGTGGAGCGGTTTTGCCGGTCGGCAAACTGGAACGGGTCAAATAATAGGGGGAGTCTGGAAACGATGTGACCTTTAAGCAGCCTTTCGAAGCACTTCATCATAACCGGAGTCAGTGCAACAGGCCGGTAATCATTAAATGAGGTGATTTGAGGTTTCTTCGGCACCGGAATGATGGAGGCAGTCTTAAAGCACGCCGGCACTGTGGCTTGGCCCAGCGAGGTGTTAAAAATGTCTGTGATGACCCCAGCCAGATGACTTGCACATTCCCTGAACACACGCCCAGGAATGTTGTCGGGGCCAGGGGCCTTACAGGGGTTGACTCTCCTCAGGGTCTTCAACACATCGGCGGAGTCAAGGCAGAGTACCTCCTCTTCCTGATGGGGGACAGTTTTAACTGCTGGAGTGCCGTTTAGTGCCTCGAACCTCCCAAAGAAGTTATTTAGACCATTTAGAAAGTCAGCATCAACTACACCCACCGGGGGGGGGGGAGAGTGAGTTGTAGTCTGTAATCGCCCGTATGCCTTGCCACATACTCCTGATGTTTTTGACGTCGTGGAAACGATCCTGAAATTTTCGACTGCGGTCTCGCTTCGCTATCCTGATGGCACGGTTCAAGTTGGCTCTCGCTGTCCTCAGTGTCTCCTTGTCGCCAGACTTGAAGGCAGAGTTCCGCGCTCGTAGCGTTTGACGTACCTCCTCAGTCATCCAGGGTCGTTGGTTGCCCCGGGTGATGATATTCTTAGTGGTGCTGACGTCCTCGGTGCATTTGTTGATGTAGGCTGACACAGTCATGGCACACGCATGTCTAATCTACATCGGGAAAACTGGGAGGGAGGGAGGGAGGCAGGCAGGGAGGCAGGCAGTGTCTGTCTGTTGAGGTTTTCACCTTGTTCTTCTCCTGCTGAAGTTCTAACTGGACGTCCATCAGTTTGGTTCTCAGCTCGTCATTGGCGGCCTGAAGGGCGTCCGTTCGCTCCGCCTTGGCCCGCCCTGCCGGAGCTCGTTTGGACATCTCTTACTCGAGTCTCGCCCGGTCGTCAGTCAGAGATCACAACATTTGTACCTGGAGAGCACAAACGCAGCGCTGTTTTCCACTGGCTTCGAACTCAACTTCAATCGGTACCGTAACTTACAACATCATAAACATAGAACTAGCTTGACTTATTCATTGAATAAATGCATTTGGTTCTTCAAAACTGCATCACGCAACATAGCGTGACCGAGACGGCCGTTATCCACCTGCGTGAAGTTATTTGGTGAAATGAATGAGATGTTTAAGACACCATCGTTCTGTCTCTATGTAGATGAAGGGAAATAATCGATTGCTGAAGGTCCAAAGGTGTTGTGATAAACAAATAAACATATTAGTGATTAGTGACATATTTGTGATAAACATATTAGGCAGGATAATCACATATGTTAACGTGACTGCCCACACTGTATTTATTTATGGTTATTTGTTAAATCGAGTACTGTTAGACATGAAATAGGAAGTGTTTAACATAAATGGAAGACGAAAGGGGTACTCACCATTGTAGCTCCTGCTGGTCAATGATACGAGCCTCTTCTTGCAGTGGAAAACATACAGCCAACAAACACCGTGGAACCTAAAGGAATGAAATTAAACATTAACATTTAGCCTCAACCAACATTCACAGATACAACGCAACGCAAACTACACAAACGTAAATCTTTTTAAACACAATGAGTTGTACTTACCGTGTACGCTCTAGACGGTCCACTTGCAAGCAGAAAATAAAGATATTTCTGTTGATAATCGTCGTGTTTGTATCCGGTGTCTCGCTCAAGGCCATTGCGCCCACAGATTTGAATTTTGGCGAGAGTTCAGCCTATTGACGTCATTTCCGCGGTGTAATACCCGCATATCTGAAACGGCAAAGTTAAGAGTAGAGTTAAATAAAGTTTTTAGTCAACGTAATAATTTACAACCGTTGACCAGTCGAAATAATCGTCGAAATTTGGCGTCTGTGGCTGGAAGCAGACGCCGAGTTCGACATTCCTCCCAAACGCCACACTCCCTCGCTTTTCAGGGCTAAAAAAAAACAGTTGTAATTACCTTGTACGCTCTAGACGGTCAAGTTGCAAGCTGAAAACAAAAATATTTGCCTTGTTAGTCATCGTGTTACTAACCGCTGTGTCTTGTTTGCCAGAATTGCCGCTTTCCTACTTCCTGTTGCAAGCCACGCCCACGGATTATAATTTTGCCGTGAGTTCCGCCTATTGACGTCATGTCCGCGTCACATGACTGCGACGTAATATTATCTAAAACTGTTTGTGCGGTATTGTGTTGTTCTGTGCGGTATTGTGTTATTCTGTGCGGCGTCGTGTTGTTCTGTGCGGCGTCGTGTTGTTCAGTGCGACGTCGTGTTGTTCAGTGCGGCATGGTGTTGTTCAGTAAGGCATGGTGTTGTTCAGTGCGGCATGGTGTTGTTCAGTGCGGCATAATGTTGTTCAGTGCGGCATGGTGTTGTTCAGTGCAGCATGGTGTTGTTCAGTGCGGCATGGTGTTGTTCAATGCGGCATGGTGTTGTTCACTGCGGGATGGTGTTGTTCAATGCGGGATCGTGTTGTTCAGTGCGGCATAATGTTGTTCAGTGCGGCATGGTGTTGTTCAGTGCGGCATGGTGTTGTTCAGTGCGACAATGTTGTTTAGTGCGGCATAATGTTGTTCAGTGCGGCATAATGTTGTTCAGTGCGGCATGGTGTTGTTCAGTGCGGCCTGGTGTTGTTCAGTGCGGCATGGTGTTGTTCAGTGCAGGATGGTGTTGTTCAGTGCGGCATGGTGTTGTTCAATGCGGCATGGTGTTGTTCAGTGCGGGATGGTGTTGTTCATTGCGGCATGGTGTTGTTCAGTGCAGCATGGTGTTGTTCAGTGCGGCATGGTGTTGTTCAGTGCGGCATGGTGTTGTTCAGTGCGGCATAATGTTGTTCAGTGCGGCATGGTGTTGTTCAGTGCAGGATGGTGTTGTTCAGTGCGGCATGGTGTTGTTCAATGCAGGATCGTGTTGTTCAGTGCAGCATAATGTTGTTCAGTGCAGCATGGTGTTGTTCAGTGCGGCATGGTGTTGTTCAATGCGGCATGGTGTTGTTCACTGCGGGATGGTGTTGTTCAATGCGGGATCGTGTTGTTCAGTGCGGCATAATGTTGTTCAGTGCGGCATGGTGTTGTTCAGTGCAGCATGGTGTTGTTCAGTGCGACATAATGTTGTTTAGTGCGGCATAATGTTGTTCAGTGCGGCATAATGTTGTTCAGTGCGGCATGGTGTTGTTCAGTGCGGCATGGTGTTGTTCAGTGCGGCATGGTGTTGTTCAGTGCAGGATGGTGTTGTTCAGTGCGGCATGGTGTTGTTCAGTGCGGGATGGTGTTGTTCAGTGCGGGATGGTGTTGTTCAGTGCGGCATGGTGTTGTTCAGTGCGGAATGGTGTTGTTCAGTGCGGCATGGTGTTGTTCAGTGCGGCATGGTGTTGTTCAATGCGGCATGGTGTTGTTCAGTGCGGGATGGTGTTGTTCAGTGCGGCATGGTGTTGTTCAGTGCGGCATGGTGTTGTTCAGTGCGGCATGGTGTTGTTCAGTGCGGCATGGTGTTGTTCAGTGCGGCATGGTGTTGTTCAGTGCGGCATGGTGTTGTTCAATGCGGCATGGTGTTGTTCAGTGCGGGATGGTGTTGTTCAGTGCAGGATGGTGTTGTTCAGTGCGGCATGGTGTTGTTCAATGCGTCAGTGCGGCATAATGTTGTTCAGTGCGGCATGGTGTTGTTCAGTGCGGCATGGTGTTGTTCAGTGCAGCATGGTGTTGTTCAGTGCAGGATGGTGTTGTTCAGTGCGGCATGGTGTTGTTCAATGCGGCATGGTGTTGTTCAGTGCGGGATGGTGTTGTTCAGTGCAGGATGGTGTTGTTCAGTGCGGCATGGTGTTGTTCAGTGCGGAATGTTGCTGTTCAGTGCGGCATGGTGTTGTTCAGTGCGGCATGGTGTTGTTCAGTGCAGGATGGTGTTGTTCAATGCGGGATCGTGTTGTTCAGTGCGGCATGGTGTTGTTCAGTGCGGCATGGTGTTGTTCAGTGCGGCATAATGTTGTTCAGTGCGGCATGGTGTTGTTCAGTGCGGCATGGTGTTGTTCAGTGCGGCATGGTGTTGTTCAGTGCGGCATGGTGTTGTTCAGTGCGGCATAATGTTGTCCAGTGCGCCATAATGTTGTTCAGTGCGGCATGGTGTTGTTCAGTGCGGGATGGTGTTGTTCAGTGCGGCATGGTGTTGTTCAATGCGGCATGGTGTTGTTCAGTGCGGGATGGTGTTGTTCAGTGCAGGATGGTGTTGTTCAGTGCGGCATGGTGTTGTTCAATGCGGCATGGTGTTGTTCAGTGCGGGATGGTGTTGTTCAGTGCGGCATGGTGTTGTTCAGTGCGGCATGGTGTTGTTCAGTGCGGCATGGTGTTGTTCAGTGCGGCATGGTGTTGTTCAGTACGGCATGGTGTTGTTCAGTGCGGCATGGTGTTGTTCAGTGCGGCATGGTGTTGTTCAGTGCGGAATGGTGTTGTTCAGTGCGGCATGGTGTTGTTCAGTGCGGGATGGTGTTGTTCAATGCGGGATCGTGTTGTTCAGTGCGGGGTGGTGTTGTTCAGTGCAGGATGGTGTTGTTCAGTGCAGGATGGTGTTGTTCAGTGCGGCATGGTGTTGTTCAATGCAGGATCGTGTTGTTCAGTGCAGCATAATGTTGTTCAGTGCAGCATGGTGTTGTTCAGTGCGGCATGGTGTTGTTCAATGCGGCATGGTGTTGTTCAGTGCGGGATGGTGTTGTTCAGTGCGGCATGGTGTTTTTCAGTGCGGCATAATGTTGTTCAGTGCAGCATGGTGTTGTTCAGTGCGGCATGGTGTTGTTCAGTGCGACATAATGTTGTTCAGTGCGGCATAATGTTGTTCAGTGCGGCATGGTGTTGTTCAGTGCGGCATGGTGTTGTTCAGTGCGGCATGGTGTTGTTCAGTGCGGCATGGTGTTGTTCAGTGCAGGATGGTGTTGTTCAGTGCAGGATGGTGTTGTTCAATGCGGCATGGTGTTGTTCAGTGCGGGATGGTGTTGTTCAGTGCAGGATGGTGTTGTTTAGTGGGCATGGTGTTGTTCAGTGCGGAATGGTGTTGTTCAGTGCGGCATGGTGTTGTTGAGTGCGGCATGGTGTTGTTCAGTGCAGGATTGTGTTGTTCAATGCGGGATGGTGTTGTTCAGTGCGGCATGGTGTTCAATGCGGAATGGTGTTGTTCAGTGCAGGATGGTGTTGTTCAGTGCGGCATGGTGTTGTTCAGTGCGGCATAATGTTGTTCAGTGCGGCATGGTGTTGTTCAGTGCGGCATGGTGTTGTTCAGTGCGGCATGGTGTTGTTCAGTGCGGCATGGTGTTGTTCAGTGCGGCATAATGTTGTTCAGTGCGGCATGGTGTTGTTCAGTGCGGCATGGTGTTGTTCAGTGCGGCATAATGTTCAGTGCGGCATAATGTTGTTCAGTGCGGCATGGTGTTGTTCAGTGCGGGATGGTGTTGTTCAGTGCAGGATGGTGTTGTTCAGTGCGGCATGGTGTTCAGTGCGGGATGGTGTCTTTCAGTGCGGCATGGTGTCGTTCAGTGCGGCATGGTGTCTTTCAGTGCGGCATGGTGTCGTTCAGTGAGGCATGGTGTTGTTCAGTGCGGCATGGTGTTATTTAGTGCGGCATGGTGTTGTTCAGTGCGGGATGGTGTTGTTCAGTGTGGCATGGTGTTCAGTGCGGCATGGTGTTGTTCAGTGCGGTATCGTGTTGTTCAGTGCGGTATCGTGTTTCTCAGTGCGGTATCGTGTTGTTCAGTGCAGTATCGTTGTGTTGTTCGTATTGTGTTGTGTTGTTCGTAATGTGTTGTGTTGTTCGTATTGTGTTGTGTTGTTCATATTGTGTTGTTCATATTGTGTTGAGTTGTTCGTATTGTGTTGTGTTGTTCGTATTGTGTTGCCTTTAACACTTAGCCTCTAACACTTAGCCTCTAACACTTAGCCTCTAGCATCTAGAAGGTAAATAAATAGGAAGGAAGGACTCACCGGTGACGTCTTCGCCCACGTCCAAGCGTTGTACTTTGTATTTTCATCCTTCTGACAGTGGAAAACATAGCCAACAAACACCGTGGAACCTAAACGAATGAAAGAAAACTATCATTTGGCCACAACCAACATTCACAGATACAACACAATGTGACGTGCGGGGTTGAGGTTAAAGGTTGAGTGAAGGGCCCTCGTTTTAAACTACTTTTTTGAAAAGGATTGGGAACAAGTAAGACGTATTTAATTTATTTAATGGGAAGTAGTAAGAGCTATTGAATTTAATCTATGTATTATATTCTATTGTATTGTATTCTGTTGTATTCTTTTGGATTGTATTCACACGAACCCCACTAAAACTTCAGCCCACAAAAACTCGCCTCTGGCGCCTAGCCTCTGGCACTTAGCCTCTAACACTTAGCCTTTAACACTTAGCCTTTAACACTTAGCCTTTAACACTTAGCCTTTAACACTTAGCCTAGAAGGTGAATAAATAGGGTTAAAGGTTGAGTGAAGGGACCTCGTTTTAAACTACTTTTTTGAAAAGGAGTGGGAACAAGTAAGACGTATTTAATTTATTTAATGGGAAGTAGTAAGACTTATTAAATTTATTTAATCTACTTTTCTTCCCAGGCAAAATTTGATGTGCTGCAATTCCAAATTTCCAAAGTGAATGAAGGATGAAGTCCTTTAAATTATGATTTTGTATAAATACTAGGCATTAACACAAAATCGACGGCACAAAATGGGCAGACTTTACTTGTTTGAAAAGGACTGGTTACAAGACAGACTTTTTTAATTTATTTAATGGGAAGAAGACTTATTTAGTTTAATTGATCTATTTTTGTTCCCTGGCAAAATTCGATTTGCTGCAATTCCAAATTTCCAAAGTGAATGAAGGAAAGAAGTCGTTTAAATTATGATTTTGTTTAAATACTAGGCATAGACACAAAATCTACGGCACAAAATGGGCAGACTTTACTTGTTTGAAGAGGACTGGTTACAAGACAGACTTTTCTGATTTATTTAATGGGAAGAAGACTTATTTAGTTTATTTAATCTATTTTTGTTCCCTGGCAAAATTGGATTTGCTGAAATTGTATTTTGCCAAATCTTGCCTTGAGACCTGATAGGAAGTATTAAACGCTTAGTTAAATCAATACAAGTTGGTAATAAGAGCAAGTAATGTTGGTTGAAGCGATGAATGAAGGTTGAAAGCAATTTAAATTATGACTTTGTATAAATACTAGATATAACAGAACATCTACTGCGCGAAATGGGCAGAGTTTACTTGTTTGAGAAGGAGTGGCTTATTCAAAACTAAGATTTATTTAATCTGTTTGTTCCCAGGCAAAATTGGATGTGATGCAATTCCAAATTTCACCACATGATGGTGCCCAATTTTGACTTCATAGGACATATTAAACACTTAGCTTGTTATTATGTTCAAGGTAATCAGATTTGTTTATTATTCTAATGGCCTCTTCAAAACTATTCTGGATTACTACTTTGGATCTATTCTACATTACTTGGCAACAACATACTCTAACAGATTAGGCAGTATCTGTAATCTGTTAACTTGAGAGTGCCCACACTCAATCTACTTATCGTGATGTGTTAAATCAATTACTGTTAGACATTATTTGTCTGATAATCTACCAAATCTTTGAATTGAAGAATTTGTGATTTAATTAATAGCTTGTTGTTATGTTAAGGGTAATCAGACTTGTATATAATTCTAATGGCCTTCTTTTGAAATTACTATTCTGAATTACAACTTTGGATCTTATATTACTTTGCAACAATCTACTCGGTGACAGATTAGGCAGTATAATCACATATGTTAACTTCAGTGCCCACACTGTATTTATTTATGGTTATTTGTTAAATCAAGTACTGTTAGACCAGACTCGCCAACAGCTTCTTTCTCCAGGCTGTTAGGGCCCTGAACTCGCTACCCCCTTCTGCGTAGCGTGCGGCACTGTTGCGCTATTTTCGGGAATGTCTGCTGTACGCGTTTTTATTTATTTATTGTTGTGTTATTTATTCATTATTTATTCAGCACGCTTTTGTTATACTTGTTTACTGTTTGTTGTGAGCCATGTCTTGTCACCGTGGGATAGGGGGGAACGAAATTTCGGTTTCTTTGTGTGTCTTTGGCATGTGGAGAAATTGACAATAAAGCTGACTTTGACTGACTTTGTTAGACATGAAATAGGAAGTGTTTAACATAAATGTTATGGCTACTCACCATTGTAGCTCGCTCCTGGTCAATGATACGAGCCTCTTCTTGCAGTGGAAAACTTGCAGCCAACAAACACCGTGGAACCTAAAGGAATGAAATTAAACATTAACATTTCGCCTCGACCAATTTTCACACGTACAACGCAACGCGGCTACACTTCTGCTATTACAAACGTAAATCTCCTTAAACACAATGAGTGTTACTTACCGTGTACGCTCTAGACGGTCCAGTTGCAAGCAGAAAATAAAGATATTTCTGTTGATAATCGTCGCTGCTCAGTGGCTCACGGCCATCGCGCCAACAGATTTGAATTTTGGCGGAGGTTCCGGCAATTACGTCATATTCGCGGCACATGACTGCGACGTAATACCCGCTTATCTGAAACGGCAGTTAAAAGTAGAGTTACATCAAGTTTTCTTGGAACCTAAACGAATGAAAGAAAACTATCATTTGGCCACAACCAACATTCACAGATACAACACAACGTGCGGGGTTGAGGTTAAAGATTGAGTGAAGGGCCCTCGTTTTAAACTACTGTTTTGAAAAGGAGTGGAAACAAGTAAGACGTATTTAATTTATTTAATGGGAAGTAGTAAGACTTATTAAATTTATTTAATCTACTTTTCTTCCCAGGCAAAATTTGATGTGCTGCAATTCCAAATTTCCAAAGTGAATGAAGGAATGAAGTCCTTTAAATTATGATTTTGTATAAATACTAGGCATAAACACAAAATCGACGGCACAAAATGGGCAGACTTTACTTGTTTGAAAAGGACTGGTTACAAGACAGACTTTTTTAATTTATTTAATGGGAAGAAGACTTATTTAGTTTAATTGATCTATTTTTGTTCCCTGGCAAAATTCGATTTGCTGCAATTCCAAATTTCCAAAGTGAATGAAGGAAAGAAGTCGTTTAAATTATGATTTTGTTTAAATACTAGGCATAGACACAAAATCTACGGCACAAAATGGGCAGACTTTACTTGTTTGAAGAGGACTGGTTACAAGACAGACTTTTCTGATTTATTTAATGGGAAGAGGACTTATTTAGTTTATTTAATCTATTTTTGTTCCCTGGCAAAATTGGATTTGCTGAAATTGTATTTTGCCAAATCTCGATTTGAGACCTGATAGGAAGTATTAAACGCTTAGTTAAATCAATACAAGTTGGTAATAAGAGCGAGTAATGTTGGTTGAACCGATGAATGAAGGTTGAAAGCAATTTAAATTATGACTTTGTATAAATACTAGATATTAACAGAACATCTACTGCGCAAAATGGGCAGAGTTTACTTGTTTGAGAAGGAGTGGCTTATTCAAAACTAAGATTTATGTAATCTGTTTGTTCCCAGGCAAAATTGGATGTGATGCCATTCCAAATTTCACCACATGATGGTGCCCAATTTTGACTTCATAGGACATATTAAACACTTAGCTTGTTATTATGTTCAAGGTAATCAGATTTGTTTATCATTCTAATGGCCTCTTCAAAACTATTCTGGATTACTACTTTGGATCTATTCTACATTACTTGGCAACAACATACTCTGTAACAGATTAGGCAGTATAATCACATATGTTAACTTGAGAGTGCCCACACTCAATCTACTTATCGTGATGTGTTAAATCAATTACTGTTAGACATTATTTGTCTGATAATCTACCAAATCTTTGAATTGAAGAATTTGTGATTTAATTAATAGCTTGTTCAGGGTAATCAGACTTGTATATAATTCTAATGGCCTTCTTTTGAAAACTATTCTGAATTACAACTTTGGATCTTATATTACTTTTCAACAATCTACTCGGTGACAGATTAGGCAGTATAATCACATATGTTAACTTCAGTGCCCACACTGTATTTATTTATGGTTATTTGTTAAATCAAGTACTGTTAGACATGAAATAGGAAGTGTTTAACATAAATGTTATGGCTACTCACCATTGTAGCTCGCTCCTGGTCAATGATATGAGCCTCTTCTTGCAGTGGAAAACTTGCAGCCAACAAACACCGTGGAACCTAAAGGAATGAAATTAAACATTAACATTTCGCCTGGACCAACATTCACACGTACAACGCAACGCGGCTACACTTCTGCTATTACAAACGTAAATCTCCTTAAACACAACGAGTGTTACTTACCGTGTACGCTCTAGGCAAAATTGGATGTGATGCAATTCCAAATCTATCTGAAACGGCAGTTAAAAGTAGAGTTACATCAAGTTTTCTTTTTTAATCAACACAATCATTTACAACCGTTGACCAGAAAGAATCGTCGAAATTCGACGTCCCCCACAAACACCACGCTCACTTGCTTTTCAGGGCAACAAAAGTACTTTTTTTTTAAAAACGATGAGTTGTACTTACCGTGTACGCTCTGGACGGTCCAGTTGCAAGCAGAAAATAAAAATATTTCTCTTGTTAGTTGTATGTTACCATCCGCTGTGTCTTTGTCAACATCGCCGCCATTTTCCTACTTCCTGCTGCGAGCCACGCCCACGGATTTAAATTTGGGCAGAAGCTCTTTCCATTGGCGTCGTTTTCGCGTATAGCAAATCCGATTGGTTGGGAAGGGGGCACGGTTAGGGTTAGGGTTAGGTATTATGAGTTTTACTCGCTAAACCTTCCCCAAAGGGTCCGCCGACCCTGTCGGTTAGATAGAAGGCAACGGAAGGCACGGGCCTACGCATGTCTCACCAGTAAACCTCGCCGTACCAGGTCACATAAAATCTGGATTGGGTACGAAGGACGGCGAAGTGAGACTGCACTTCTGCCAGAACCTCCCCCGAGTAGCTGAGGCGCCACCCAGGTCTTCGGCCAGCAAGATGGAAAAAATGAGAGAAGAAGAAAAAAATGAGAGAAGAAAAAAAAGCAACCTAAAGTCCTACCCTTGGATTACATTATGTCTATTCACTTTGAATCATTGTTTCCCTCATATCTTGTTTTTATATTCAACCAACCGCTTTCTTAGAAGTTAGGGGTTAGGGTCCGCTAAAGAGTTCCTCCCCCGAAGGAGAGGAGCAAAGGCACAGTCCTCCTATCCTTACCTGCCACCCATAACCGGCTCCAAAGTATCCTACCCATTGCGGACACGCCAGCCATGTTGGCCCGGACGACGTTGGGGTTGAGAAAGATATTTCTTTTACCTTGAACTTGTGTTTGTGCTTATTGTATGTTTGATTTTGACTGTACTTACCCGATCTGGTCACCTCTGAGGAAAAAAAACCTAATTTAAAGTCCTACCCTTGGATTACCTTTGTCTATTCCCTTTGAACTATTTTTGAACTAATATTTCGTTTTTATATTCAACCAACCATTTTCTTTAGAGGTTAAGGTTAGGGATTAGGGGTTAGGGGTTAGGGGTTAGGTTTAGGGATTAGGAGTTAGGTTTAGGGATTAGGGGTTAGTTTCCTCTTTTTAGGGATTAGGGGTTAGGTTTAGGGTTAGGTTTAGGGATTAGGTTCAGGGATCAGGGGTTAGATCTAGGGATTAAGGGTTAGGTTTAGGGATTAGGGGTTAGGTTTAGGGATTAGGGGTTAGGACTAGGTCTATAAGGTTTACTCGCTACACATTCCCCAAAGGGTCCGCCGACCCAGCCGGCCAGACAGAAGGCCGCGGAGGGCACAGGCCGACGCGTGTCCCCCTCAACAAACCCCGCCGCACCGGAGTCGCACAAACTCCGGAACGAAGGACAGCGAAGCGAGACCGCACCTCAACCAGAACCCCCCCCCCGGAGCAGCCGAGGCGCCCCCCCCCCCCGGGGACTCCAGCCAGCAAGACAAAAAAACAGCGAGACACGAGAGAAGAAAGTCCCACCCCTGGACCACATCACGTCTACCAACCTTGCAGCATTCTTGACCCAATATCTTGTTTCTATACTCAACCAACCACTTTCTTCAAAAGGGGTCCCATTAAGTCGTCCTTATTGTCCTGGGTAATTTGAACGTCATAATTTTGTAGACACGTCATCAGTAGTGGACCTTGGGGTCACAGAGTGTTTCGGCCATTATCACCAGACACCCTCGCCCAAGGGAGGCCCAGCCGGGGTCGATCAAGCCCCGGAGTGTGTCTACATCCTCAATCGAAATCTCAGTAATTGTCTAGTCAACTGTCCAGCTTTACCGCAGACAGCATAAATCAATTGGTCAGTCTGTTAGTCCTTTTGTTGTGCTGATTTGTTCAACCGTTAAACATATGTACAAAACCTTTGTATTCCTTTGTATGGCATGCCCCAAGTCTGGTAAAACATAGTTTAGGGCTAACCTGGTATAGTTTTGCTTCGCCCGCTCCCGCATATCTTATCTCAATAAAGTCTAGCATAGCGTAGTCCAGCATAGCCTAGTCTTGACGATTAAACAAGTTTCACCTGTTACTCTCAAAGAATCGGAAGAATCTTCCATATTAACCGGAAGCCAAATTCTTCCCCAATGCCCCTCCCCCGAGTCACAGTCCTACCGCCGAGCACCTCCTCCCAAGAGCCTCAGTGAAGCAACTGACAGCTCTCGTCATAAAATCACGTTCCCACATCTAACTGATAAGCACTAAAAAAATATATCGGCAAACCCTATTGGTACTGTTTAATTGGGTTAGTCGTGCAACATTTAAATGTAAATTGAATTCACAATCTAAATCCAATCACATATTCAGGAATACATTCATCTACATAAATCGCGATTCCCCTAAGTCCCGCCCCCCGGAAACACTCAAACTCCTGTCAATCACTCTAGCGGCTGTTTTTTCTGTAAACCCCCTATCTTCCAAACCCTCCCATCGCCCCAATCAACGATCAATATGAAACAAAATTCTCCTAAAACCCCTGGTATTATTAAAGTGTATAACCCGATTCCCTTCATTCGTAAAAGTAATTTATAACATTCATACGATCGTATATTCGTAACCAAATCCCCGTAAGCGTATCGTAGCTAATGTTTTGAGCGTTAGCTGTGTTTCCTTTATTGATATCCGGTCCCATTCATCCGGCAATTTAATATTTTCTCTTTTCGTTCTCTTTTAGCTGAGCATACTCCCGCACATCCTATACCAATAAATTCCAGCATAGCGTAGTACCGCATAACGTAGCTTTAGCAATTAAAAAGAATCGGAAGAATCTTCCACCTTACCTGGAAAGAAGGTCTTCCCCAGTACCCCTCTCCTGAGTCACACTGACGGCTCTCGTCATCCCATCACGTTCCCACCTCTATCAGACAAGCCCTAAAACATTCGGTAAACCCTATTGGTACCGTTTAATTGGGTTAGTCATGAAACATTTAAATGTAAATTGAATTCATCCTCTAAATCGAATCATATATTTAGAAATACATTCCTCTAACTAAATTGCCATCCCCCTAAGTCCCGCCCCCCGGAAACACTCGTAAACTCCTGTCAATCACTCTGGCGGCTCTTTTTTCCGTAATCACCCTATCTTACAAAACCTCACAACGCCCAAATAAACGATCAATATGCAATAAAATTTTCCTAAATCCCCTGGTATTATTAAAGTGTGTAATCCGATCCCCTTCATTCGTAGAATTAATTTATAACATTACTACGATCGTATATTCGTAACAAAATCCCCGTAAACGTATCGTAGCTAATGTTATGAGCGTTAGCTGTGTTTCCTTTATTGATATCCGGTCCCATTCATCCGGCAATTTAATATTTTCTCTTTTCGTTCTCTTTTAGCTTAGCATACTCTCACATATCCTATGCCAATAAAGGCTAGCATAGCGTAGTACCGTATAATTTAGCTTTAGCGATTAAAAAGGGTTCACCTGTTTTTCTCAAAAAGAATCGGAAGAATCTTCCACAGTACCTGGAAAGAAGGACTTCCCCAGTGCCACTCTCCTGAGTCACAGCGCCACCGCCGAAAGCCAACCCTTCCTTTCTCTTTTCTTTTCTCTCCCACGAGCCTCAGCGAAGCAACTGACGGCTCTCGTCATCCAATCACGTTCCCACATCTAACTGATAAGCACTAAGACATTCGGTAAATCCTATTGGTACCATTTAATTAAGTTAGTCGTGAAACATTTAAGTGTAAATTGAATTCATCATCTAAATCAAATTATATATTTAGAAATACATTCATCTACGTAAATCGCGATCCCCCTAGGTCCCGCCCCCCGGAAGTACTCGTACGCTCCTGTCAATTACTCTGCCGGCTCTTTTTTTCTAATCCCCCTATTTTCCCAAACCTCCCCTCGTCCAAATAAATAATTCACATGGAATAAAATTCTCCTCCACCCCCTGGTATCATTAAAGTGTGTTACCCGATTCCATTAATTCGTAGAATACGATCGTATATTCGTAACAAAATCACTATAAGCGTATCGTGGCTAATGTTATGAGCATTAGCGATGCGGAAGTACCCATAAGCCCCAGCAAAGCCCAATGGCGTCTCCCCTAGCCACTAATAGTACCGAAGCCGTTCCATAATTCATAAGAATTAAATAAATTGTAATTCCACCGCTTGCCACCGTTCCTTTATTTATACCCGGTCCCATTGATCCACCAATTTAATAGCGATCATTGAAATAGTTACCTATTTGGGGCGATATCGTCCTGCGCGTACTGCAGCTAACAAGCATTAGCAACCCCGAAGTACCCATAAGCCTTTGCGAAAAGTCATGGCGGCCCCCTTAATACAATATTATTATTAAACTTGCCCCTCGCAATCACCATAATAAAATCCATTTAGATCAGTATTGTTTACTTGCACCACCCGGTCCCCTCCGTCCGTAAAAAAACACACTCACTCACCTTAATCCGACTTTGCATTCGGAGTCAGTAGCCCCGTATACAACGTAGCTAGTCAATATTAGCCAAACCGGAAGTTTCACACTCCCCATTGCGTCATGGCAACCCTCCGTCAACCATTCTGCAAATCAAAGTATCCGTTAGAACAAACCAGATTAAAATCACGTCTAGAGTTGAAAAACCTTTCCATACCACTTAATAGTGTTTTCCAACGTATTCATTTCTGAATTTAAAGGGTATCATTAATCCCCTAATATTTGCGTCTAGCCGAGCCCTATTCGTACCACCGCGATTTAGTGTGCCAAGGGCGCCCTCAAGCGTCCCATCACGTACTATGTTTTCCTTTTATGTGTTTGAAGAGAAATCCTTCTTTTTTTTATATTTTTTTCTTTTTCTTTTAAAGTTTGCTTAAAATCCAAAATATAATTCGATTATAGTTCCCCCTTTTTTTTGTTTTGCAATTTAATTAAATTTAATCGTAAATTTTTAGATTTGGTAGGATTAAAATTCATTCTGGAATCTCATTGCATTTAGGATCAAAATAAGGTTCAGTTTAGACTAATTTTGTTGAAATTTGGTACAATTTCCTAATTAATTTAGAGTTAAGGGTTAGGGTCAGAGGTCAAGGGTAGAATTAGGGTTTGGGTTAGGTTTCCTTTCTGAATCTGAATTTATGTAAGTTTTGTGAATTGATTAAGTGTTAGGATTTAATGTTAGAGTAGAGTCCAAATAAGAATGAAGATTAGAATTTGGTGTCCGAGTTGGGCACTTTATCTATGTTGTCAGGAAAACCAGCCAACCAGAGTTAGACTCTTTGACTAAATGGAAAGTGTCAGGAGCCCCCGGATGTGACGTACAATGTCATACCTCTGTCAGGGCTAAGTTCCTCATTCACCTTCAGTCCCGGTCCAAACTCCTTTCAGCCGTCTCCCAACACATAAACCTCCCCCACAAGAACTTAAACCCAGGAACAATTATGATATTTTCCCTAATTTCTATATATCGTTTTGGGAGGGCATTCCCTTTAAATTTTCTTAAACGTGTAAACTCTAACCCTAGAATTTCCATTTTAACCCAGATATTCAAGTGTTTTCCGTTTCCGTTGTTGTTAAATTGAGTCCCAGTGGATATTTAGTTTTCAGCCGCTTGACCCATCTCATTTCCGCGTTTTCCCTATCCCTTTGTGTCCAGCCCGCACAGTTTTCCAAAATCCGTATTCTCAAGTTACGTAACCCGTGCAGGCGGAAATGGCGTACTACATGAGTGTTACGCTTCTGGTTATGTGTGATGCTATAGCGGTGCGAATGCAGTCTGCTTCTGACATCATTTCGAGTCTGTCCCACATACATAACTCCACACAACCGACAGCTCATACAGTAGACCGCATTCCGCGTAGACAAGGCCTTACCCGTCTGTGTGAAGAAATGTTCTTTCTTCTGAGAGTCTGTTATCACTCCTATTGATCTCCTGGCTGCACGAGAGGACCCACTTTTCATTTTAGTGCTAACCAACAAATCTTTTAAATTTGGATTCCTTTTGAAGGCTGAAACCACCTTATGTTTCGCCTTCAGGTCAGTCAGCGCCGACGCTTCCAAATTCTGTTTAATTTTTCTGTGAACATTGACTGTGTAAGAGTTGTAAGTCGAAATTAGAGGAAGTACCATCTTTTTAACCCCCTGAGTGTCCCCTCTTCTTCCTTTTTTCCTTGTCTGTAGCTTAATCGTGCGAAGAAATGACCGAGAATAACCTCGTTGTTGTAATGACCTGAACAAGACTTTGGTCGCTTCTTCCCTATCTTCTGTGCGAGTGCAAATCCTCCCGAATCTCAAGAGTTGTGAATAAACCAAACCCCCAAACGTGTGTCTAGGGTGAAAACTCTTTTTGTGTAGTAGCGCATGAGTATCTGTGGATTTAAAAAATACTCTGACATCAAGTACCCCTGTTGTATGAAATTCCGGTCCCTTATATGTAGTTGTGTCAAGAAAATTTATTTCCCTCTCGCTAATCTGTGCCGTCAGCTTAATTGAAGGGTGGTGGCCATTTACGGTTTTAAGAAACACGTCAAATTCTTCCCTAGAATCTCCCCAAATTCCCCAAATATCATCTAAGAACCTCAGGTAAACTATAGGTTTCTTAGAGCACTGTGTCAAGGCGTTCTCCTCCCATTCAGCCATATAGATATTGGCATAGGCTGGAGAGAAACGTTTCCCCATTGCTGTCCCCTTGACCTGTAAAAAATACTCATTGTCAAATTGAAAATCATTCTTAGTCAGATTGAGTTCCAGCAATGCCAAAATGTGTTCATCCGGGCGGCCCACAATCGGATTACGTGCCAAAACATTGCGTACCGCCTCTAAACCCTTAGCAGTTTCAATATTAGTATACAAGTTTTCAACATCCATGGAAAACAACCAACAGGTCTGTGGCAAGGTCAAGGTCCGTACTTTTGAAACAAAATCATTAGTATCTTTGATGTAACTCGGATGTAGAATTGACAAGGGATTCAAGTAATAATCTACTAGCTCAGCCGAGCCGTAGGATTCGCTACTACAATCTGATACGATGGGACGTCCTGGCGGCATTTCATAGGGCCAGGGCCACGATGCCGGGTCTTTATGAATCTTGGGTAGGAGATAAAAGTATCTCGGACGTGACGGGGACGCTCCTGTTAAATACAAGAATTGTTTTTTAGTAATGTGGTGCTCTTTTCTCATTTGATCTAATATTGTGTGGACTAACTTTTCTGTATCCGGATAAATCGGTTTTTGGATCGAATGGTAATACTCCGTATTGCGAAGTTGTCGATGAGCCTCTCTCACGTAATTTTTCCGGTCCATAATGACCACCGCTGACCCTTTATCTGCTGGCTTAATAATCAATTCCTCTGCCGAACTTAATTCGTCCAGGGCTCTTCTTTCGCCCTCTGTCAAATTTGGCATCTCTCTTGGGACTTCCACTTGTTTTAGGACCGCTCTGTCTTTGTGTATTAATACTTTCATCTCCCTAGGTACTTCATCATCCTTGGGCTCCCACATTGAAGCCGACTGGAATTTGGGTGGTGCTGCCGTCGTTGAAGTTCCAAAATAAGAGTCTAGTTTTAACCTTCTATGGTACTGTCGCACATGGGCCTTGGTGATCTTTCTCTGATCCGTCATCATGGTTGCGGTGGGGACGAATGTAAGCCCCTTCCCCAGAAGCTCCCTATGATCTTTCGTCAAACTAAAGGAGGTCGACAGGTTGACCACTGGATCAGTCAGGGTTATCTCCTTGAGTGGGGGGAGGCTTCTTGGCATAAAAAAGGTTTTCCACAAGGTCCACATCTCTTCAGCCGTGTCCGTTGTCCAATGGATGTTGTCCGGTCCTGTGGTAAACAGTCTTGATGGTAAGCGTTGAATCGAATGGCCCGTTTCCTCTATTATATCATTCAGTTCCCTAAGGTTGGCTTGGATCTCCAAAGGAAGTGATTGGGAATAATTAATTTTAGGAATGAATATTTTAGCATAAGGAAAAGTGGCCTTAGCTGCTCCCAGCAATCTGGCTATCTCCTTGGATATGAATATTGGGATGACCCTACCTCTATTGTTAAGGCCAAAGGATAAAATGACCCCTAGCACGTTGGGAGAGGTCGCAGTTCTGTTTCTGAGTAGGTGAATCCCATGGCTGATTTTAGCTCCCGGATAACAGTCCACTTGTACTTCACGGTCTTCGATTTTCGGCAATTTGGCTAAGTTTGAATCAACTTCAATCAACCATCTTCTCTGGGGAAACAAAAACCAATTTGCCCTCTTATTCCCTTCATGTTCGTGTCTGGTGTACATCGATTGTGGTTCGGTTTGTGTGTCACGTGACTGGAAGGATGTTGTTTCCAGTAATTTCGGTCGTGGTGTCTCACTTCTCCTACTTGGTGTTTCTGACGCGTTAGGACCAGTAGGTTCCTGGTATTTCCTCATTATTCCCTCAATGCGCTTCATTAGAGTCTCTGTCGTCGGTTCGTGGAAAGCTGTCGAGTTCTCCTCTTGAGTCGGTGAAGGTAAGTCCTCCATCTGCTCGTCAAGGTAAGTCGTTTGGGGCGCCCTCCCTTCCTCCATGTGTTGGGCATCCCTCTGTTCCCCTGAGTGGTGGGTGAGCTTCCTACTCCTCTTTTTCTTTTTCTTCATCTTCTTAACTTCACCTTGTTGAGTGTGGTGGGTGAGTGTCTTACTTCTCTTTCTCTTTTTCTTAATCTTCTTAATCTTCTTAACTTCACCTTGTTGAGTGTCTTTTTTTAGGTAACTTGGGTCAACTGCGGAGCTGGACTTCTCAGGTGCCCTCTTCCTGGGCCTCCTTACCCGGCGTCTCATCTGCCTCCTCCCAGGCAGCAATGGGAGAGGTCCTGTCATTCCCAGCGATTCCAGCACTTTCACTGTTGCTGACCCCACTTGCGGGTTGACCACCCGGTAGCGTCTGAGGACCCAACGTTGGGCAACTTGCCACGCTCTTGATCCATCCACCAAAGGAAGGGAGCCTATTCTCTTTCTCAGGGATTGCTCCCCTTGTTCATAGTGCTCCTGTAAAATCTGAGAAGCGGACTCACCCCAGGTACGTGCAATATCGGTCAAACGCTTGGCTGTGTCCGGCTTAGGTTGACTGGGGGTCACTGCTTTCTCAAGTCGGTCCTGTAGACGACTCAGGTGTTGAGTTGTAGTTGTTGTACCTCTCTGTTCACACCGATTCCATGTGTTCCACTGAAACTTGTAGAGGCTAAAGATGGCTCTAACCAGGCTCCCAAACTCGTCTCTCTGCGTCATTTTTATCCTAGCCAATAACAAGAAAGTGAGAATTAGAGAAATCTAAAAGAGAGGGACCATGGATAGGCACTGGGAAATGGAACCATTTCAACCAAAACCCTGGGGTTTCTGACCCCACACATGGTCCTCTCCCTCTCCGACCCTTGACAGAAGGGGAGGAGGGACGGGAGGGAGAAGCTGTTTACCAAGAAAGTAAGAGTTAGAGAAAATTTAAGAAAAGAGAGATACCACGGAAAGGCAATGGGAAATGCGAGCATCTCAACCAAAGCCCGCAAAGCATGCGACCCGATAATTTGGCTTAAGGTAATACTGGGATGTCCGAAGGGCACTGGCTGGTTAGGTATTTTGAGTTTTACTCGCTAAACCTTCCCCAAAGGGTCCGCCGACCCTGTCGGTTAGATAGAAGGCAACGGAAGGCACGGGCCTACGCATGTCTCACCAGTAAACCTCGCCGTACCAGGTCACATAAAATCTGGATTGGGTACGAAGGACGGCGAAGTGAGACTGCACTTCTGCCAGAACCTCCCCCGAGTAGCTGAGGCGCCACCCAGGTCTTCGGCCAGCAAGATGGAAAAAATGAGAGAAGAAGAAAAAAATGAGAGAAGAAAAAAAAGCAACCTAAAGTCCTACCCTTGGATTACATTATGTCTATTCACTTTGAATCATTGTTTACCTCATATCTTGTTTTTATATTCAACCAACCGCTTTCTTAGAAGTTAGGGGTTAGGGTCCGCTAAAGAGTTCCTCCCCCGAAGGAGAGGAGCAAAGGCACAGTCCTCCTATCCTTACCTGCCACCCATAACCGGCTCCAAAGTATCCTACCCATTGCGGACACGCCAGCCATGTTGGCCCGGACGACGTTGGGGTTGAGAAAGATATTTCTTTTACCTTGAACTTGTGTTTGTGCTTATTGTATGTTTGATTTTGACTGTACTTACCCGATCTGGTCACCTCTGAGGAAAAAAAACCTAATTTAAAATCCTACCCTTGGATTACCTTTGTCTATTCCCTTTGAACTATTTTTGAACTAATATTTCGTTTTTATATTCAACCAACCATTTTCTTTAGAGGTTAAGGTTAGGGATTAGGGGTTAGGGGTTAGGTTTAGGGATTAGGAGTTAGGTTTAGGGATTAGGGGTTAGTTTCCTCTTTTTAGGGATTAGGGGTTAGGTTTAGGGTTAGGTTTAGGGATTAGGTTTAGGGATCAGGGGTTAGATCTAGGGATTAAGGGTTAGGTTTAGGGATTAGGGGTTAGGGTTAGGGTTAGGGTTAGGGGTTAGGGTTAGGGTTAGGTATTTTGAGTTTTACTCGCTAAACCTTCCCCAAAGGGTCCGCCGACCCTGTCGGTTAGATAGAAGGCAACGGAAGGCACGGGCCTACGCATGTCTCACCAGTAAACCTCGCCGTACCAGGTCACATAAAATCTGGATTGGGTACGAAGGACGGCGAAGTGAGACTGCACTTCTGCCAGAACCTCCCCCGAGTAGCTGAGGCGCCACCCAGGTCTTCGGCCAGCAAGATGGAAAAAATGAGAGAAGAAGAAAAAAATGAGAGAAGAAAAAAAAGGAACCTAAAGTCCTACCCTTGGATTACATTATGTCTATTCACTTTGAATCACTGTTTACCTCATATCTTGTTTTTATATTCAACCAACCGCTTTCTTAGAAGTTAGGGGTGAGGGTCCGCTAAAGAGTTCCTCCCCCGAAGGAGAGGAGCAAAGGCACAGTCCTCCTATCCTTACCTGCCACCCATAACCAGCTCCAAAGTATCCTACCCATTGCGGACACGCCAGCCATTTAGGCCCGGACGACTTTGGGCTTGAGAAAGATATTTCTTTTACCTTGAACTTGTGTTTGTGCTTATTGTATGTTTGATTTTGACTGTACTTACCCGATCTGGTCACCTCTGAGGAAAAAAAACCTAATTTAAAGTCCTACCCTTGGATTACCTTTGTCTATTCCCTTTGAACTATTTTTGAACTAATATTTCGTTTTTATATTCAACCAACCATTTTCTTTAGAGGTTAGGGTTAGGGGTTAGGGTTAGGGTTAGGGTTAGGGTTAGGGGTTAGGGTTAGGGTTAGGGGTTAGGGTTAGGGTTAGAGTTTTATGTCAGCAATTTGCGTTTCGTTCCGGATAATTTCCCATCTACTTATTTTAGCTTATTAACTTGTTGTTTTCGCTCTTGTGCATTTTTGTTTCTTTTCTTGCAGGTACCGATTGGGCGTGAATATGTGATCTCGGCCTAGGTAAGTATAACTGTGTTTCCTTTTTTCAGGTTTGTACCAGGTAAGTATTGTTTTTTGATATTGTAAATATTTACATCCAACCACTTTTCAGGTTTATGTTCAATTTTGTGTTTATGTTTCCTTTTTTCAGGTTTGTATCAGGTAAGTATTGTTTTTTGATAGTGTAAATATTTACTTCCAACCACTTTTTAGTTTATATTCAATTTTGTGTTTGTGTTCAAATTTTTGACTTCTTAATTTCCAATTTTTGACTTACAGGTTGAAATTTTTTTCATATTGGGAGTCAGGGAGGGATTTGGATTAGGGTTAGGGTTAGGGTTGGGGTTAGGGTTTGGGTTAGGGTTAGGGTTGGGGTTAGGGTTTGGGGTTAGTTTCGGCATCTTTTGTGCCTTCCTCAGGTCTGGCACACGGAAATTGCAGCTAAATTTAGAGCTAGAATTTGGAGCTGTTTCCTCCTTCATGGCCGCATTGAGACTGAGTTTCCTGCTTTGAGCGGTCCTTATATAGTTTTATGTCAGCAATTTGCGTTTCGTTCCGGATAATTTCCCATCTACTTATTTTAGCTTATTAACTTGTTGTTTTCGCTCTTGTGCATTTTTGTTTCTTTTCTTGCAGGTACCGATTGGGCGTGAATATGTGATCTCGGCATAGGTAAGTATAACTGTGTTTCCTTTTTTCAGGTTTGTACCAAAAATGCACAAGAGCGAAAACAACAAGTTAATAAGCTAAAATAAGTAGATGGGAAATTATCCGGAACGAAACGCAAATTGCTGACATAAAACTATACAAGGACCGCTCAAAGCAGGAAACTCAGTCTCGATGCGGCCATGAAGGAGGAAACAGCTCCACATGCAATAAAACTAAATTTAGCTGCAATTCCCGTGTGCCAGACCTGAGGAAGGCACAAAAGATGCCGAAACGTTGTCAATGGCAAACTAGCGCCGATAGGAAAACAATTAGACGCAAAATTATAATTTACCCACGCTCTACCCAGATAGGAGAGCGCATGGATGCCGCACAGAGCAAGATGCTCTCGCTCCACCCAGATAGGGGAGTCGATGAATTAAGTGCGAGGTACGACTAATTTGACCGCAAATGCAGCTGTCAATCTATCATGCCAAGTCGAGACTCATTTATTACATACATAACAAAGGCGACCGGATAGGCAAAGTACAAAAACAAAAACAAACAACAACTACAAAGCAAGTACATGTTTATTAAGCCCAATTAGGCCTGACCAGCATGGCTGGCGCAGCCACGACATACAGTGTGCTCTGGGGCTGGTTGTGGGACGTGGGCGTGGATGGTAGGACCGTGCCTTTGCTCCTCTCCTTCGGGGGAGGAACTCCCTTCTTAATCCTAACTCGCCTGTGCCACCTCCACTGCCCCCCCACGTTTCCAGTTTCCATTCAGCTTCTGCTGCGTCTGTGCGCTGTCCCCTAAACCGATCCTACCCTAACCCTAACCCTAACCTAACCCCAAACCCTAACCCTAACCCCAACCCTAACCCTAACCCAAACCCTAACCCTAACCCAAACCCTAACCCTAATCCAAATCCCTCCCTGACTCCCAATATGAAAAAAATTTCAACCTGTAAGTCAAAAATTGGAACTTAAGAAGTCAAAAATTTGAACACAAACACAAAATTGAATATAAACTAAAAAGTGGTTGGAAGTAAATATTTACACTATCAAAAAACAATACTTACCTGATACAAACCTGAAAAAAGGAAACATAAACACAAAATTGAACATAAACTAAAAAGTGGTTGGATGTAAATATTTACAATATCAAAAAACAATACTTACCTGGTACAAACCTGAAAAAAGGAAACACAGTTATACTTACCTATGCCGAGATCACATATTCACGCCCAATCGGTACCTGCAAGAAAAGAAACAAAAATGCACAAGAGCGAAAACAACAAGTTAATAAGCTAAAATAAGTAGATGGGAAATTATCCGGAACGAAACGCAAATTGCTGACATAAAACTCTAACCCTAACCCTAACCCCTAACCCTAACCCTAACCCTAACCCCTAACCCTAACCCTAACCCCTAACCCTAACCTCTAAAGAAAATGGTTGGTTGAATATAAAAACAAGATATGAGGTAAACAGTGATTCAAAGTGAATAGACATAATGTAATCCAAGGGTAGGACTTTAGGTTCCTTTTTTTTCTTCTCTCATTTTTTTCTTCTTCTCTCATTTTTTCCATCTTGCTGGCCGAAGACCTGGGTGGCGCCTCAGCTACTCGGGGGAGGTTCTGGCAGAAGTGCAGTCTCAGTTCGCCGTCCTTCGTACCCAATCCAGATTTTATGTGACCTGGTACGGCGAGGTTTACTGGTGAGACATGCGTAGGCCCGTGCCTTCCGTTGCCTTCTATCTAACCGACAGGGTCGGCGGACCCTTTGGGGAAGGTTTAGCGAGTAAAACTCAAAATACCTAACCCTAACCCTAACCCTAACCCTAACCCCTAACCCTAACCCTAACCCTAACCCCTAATCCCTAAACCTAACCCTTAATCCCTAGATCTAACCCCTGATCCCTAAACCTAATCCCTAAACCTAACCCTAAACCTAACCCCTAATCCCTAAAAAGAGGAAACTAACCCCTAATCCCTAAACCTAACTCCTAATCCCTAAACCTAACCCCTAATCCCTAACCTTAACCTCTAAAGAAAATGGTTGGTTGAATATAAAAACGAAATATTAGTTCAAAAATAGTTCAAAGGGAATAGACAAAGGTAATCCAAGGGTAGGACTTTAAATTAGGTTTTTTTTCCTCAGAGGTGGCCAGATCGGGTAAGTACAGTCAAAATCAAACATACAATAAGCACAAACACAAGTTCAAGGTAAAAGAAATATCTTTCTCAACCCCAACGTCGTCCGGGCCAACATGGCTGGCGTGTCCGCAATGGGTAGGATACTTTGGAGCCGGTTATGGGTGGCAGGTAAGGATAGGAGGACTGTGCCTTTGCTCCTCTCCTTCGGGGGAGGAACTCTTTAGCGGACCCTAACCCCTAACTTCTAAGAAAGCGGTTGGTTGAATATAAAAACAAGATATGAGGTAAACAATGATTCAAAGTGAATAGACATAATGTAATCCAAGGGAAGAAGAGGCTCATATCATTGACCAGGAGCGAGCTACAATGGTGAGTAGCCATAACATTTATGTTAAACACTTCCTATTTCATGTCTAACAGTACTTGATTTAACAAATAACCATAAATAAATACAGTGTGGGCACTGAAGTTAACATATGTGATTATACTGCCTAATCTGTCACCGAGTAGATTGTTGCAAAGTAATATAAGATCCAAAGTTGTAATTCAGAATAGTTTTCAAAAGAAGGCCATTAGAATTATATACAAGTCTGATTACCCTGAACAAGCTATTAATTAAATCACAAATTCTTCAATTCAAAGATTTGGTAGATTATCAGGCAAATAATGTCTAACAGTAATTGATTTAACACATCACGATAAGTAGATTGAGTGTGGGCACTCTCAAGTTAACATATGTGATTATACTGCCTAATCTGTTACAGAGTATGTTGTTGCCAAGTAATGTAGAATAGATCCAAAGTAGTAATCCAGAATAGTTTTGAAGAGGCCATTAGAATGATAAACAAATCTGATTACCTTGAACATAATAACAAGCTAAGTGTTTAATATGTCCTATGAAGTCAAAATTGGGCACCATCATGTGGTGAAATTTGGAATGGCATCACATCCAATTTTGCCTGGGAACAAACAGATTACATAAATCTTAGTTTTGAATAAGCCACTCCGTCTCAAACAAGTAAACTCTGCCCATTTTGCGCAGTAGATGTTCTGTTAATATCTAGTATTTATACAAAGTCATAATTTAAATTGCTTTCAACCTTCATTCATCGGTTCAACCAACATTACTCGCTCTTATTACCAACTTGTATTGATTTAACTAAGCGTTTAATACTTCCTATCAGGTCTCAAGGCAAGATTTGGCAAAATACAATTTCAGCAAATCCAATTTTGCCAGGGAACAAAAATAGATTAAATAAACTAAATAAGTCTTCTTCCCATTAAATAAATCAGAAAAGTCTGTCTTGTAACCAGTCCTCTTCAAACAAGTAAAGTCTGCCCATTTTGTGCCGTAGATTTTGTGTCTATGCCTAGTATTTAAGCAAAATCATAATTTAAACGACTTCTTTCCTTCATTCACTTTGGAAATTTGGAATTGCAGCAAATCGAATTTTGCCAGGGAACAAAAATAGATCAAGTGAACTAAATAAGTCTTCTTCCCATTAAATAAATTAAAAAAGTCTGTCTTGTAACCAGTCCTTTTCAAACAAGTAAAGTCTGCCCATTTTGTGCCGTCGATTTTGTGTTAATGCCTAGTATTTATACAAAATCATAATTTAAAGGACTTCATTCCTTCATTCACTTTGGAAATTTGGAATTGCAGCACATCAAATTTTGCCTGGGAAGAAAAGTAGATTAAATAAATTTAATAAGTCTTACTACTTCCCATTAAATAAATTAAATACGTCTTACTTGTTCCCACTCCTTTTCAAAAAAGTAGTTTAAAACGAGGTCCCTTCACTCAACCTTTAACCCTATTTATTCACCTTCTAGGCTAAGTGTTAAAGGCTAAGTGTTAAAGGCTAAGTGTTAGAGGCTAAGTGCCAGAGGCTAGGCGCCAGAGGCGAGTTTTTGTGGGCTGAAGTTTTAGTGGGGTTAGTGTGAATACAATCCAAAAGAATACAACAGAATACAATACAATAGAATATAATACATAGATTGAATTCAATAGCTCTTACTACTTCCCATTAAATAAATTAAATACGTCTTACTTGTTCCCAATCCTTTTCAAAAAAGTAGTTTAAAACGAGGGCCCTTCACTCAACCTTTAACCTCAACCCCGCACGTCACATTGTGTTGTATCTGTGAATGTTGGTTGTGGCCAAATGATAGTTTTCTTTCATTCGTTTAGGTTCCACGGTGTTTGTTGGCTATGTTTTCCACTGTCAGAAGGATGAAAATACAAAGTACAACGCTTGGACGTGGGCGAAGACGTCACCGGTGAGTCCTTCCTTCCTATTTATTTACCTTCTAGATGCTAGAGGCTAAGTGTTAGAGGCTAAGTGTTAGAGGCTAAGTGTTAAAGGCAACACAATACGAACAACACAACACAATACGAACAACTCAACACAATATGAACAACACAATATGAACAACACAACACAATACGAACAACACAACACAATACGAACAACACAACACAATACGAACAACACAACACATTACGAACAACACAACACAATACGAACAACACAACGATACTGCACTGAACAACACGATACCGCACTGAGAAACACGATACCGCACTGAACAACACGATACCGCACTGAACAACACCATGCCGCACTGAACACCATGCCACAGTGAACAACACCATCCCGCACTGAACAACACCATGCCGCACTAAACAACACCATGCCGCACTGAACAACACCATGCCTCACTGAACGACACCATGCCGCACTGAACAACACCATGCCGCACTGAACAACACCATGCCGCACTGAACAACACCATCCCGCACTGAACAACACCACCCCGCACTGAACAACACGATGCTGCACTGAACAACATTATGCTGCACTGAACAACACGATCCTGCATTGAACAACATTATGCCGCACTGAACAACATTATGCCGCACTGAACAACACCATGCCGCACTGAACAACACCATGCCGCACTGAACAACACCATGCCGCACTGAACAACATTATAACGCACTGAACAACACCATCCCGCACTGAACAACACCATGCCGCACTAAACAACATTATGCCGCACTGAACAACATTGTGCCGAAATGAACAACACCATGCCGCACTGAACAACACCATGCCGCACTGAACAACATTATGCCGCACTGAACAACACGATCCCGCATTGAACAACACCATCCCGCACTGAACATCACCATGCCGCATTGAACAACACCATGCCGCACTGAACAACACCATGCTGCACTGAACAACATTATGCTGCACTGAACAACACGATCCTGCATTGAACAACACCATGCCGCATTGAACAACACGATCCCGCATTGAACAACACCATCCCGCACTGAACAACACCACCCCGCACTGAACAACACGATCCCGCATTGAACAACACCATCCCGGACTGAACAACACCATGCCGCACTGAACAACACCATTCCGCACTGAACAACACCATGCCGCACTGAACAACACCATGCCGCACTGAACAACACCATGCCGCACTGAACAACACCATGCCGCATTGAACAACATTATGCCGCACTGAACAACACCATGCCGCACTGAACAACACCATCCCGCACTGAACAACACCATGCCGCATTGAACAACACCATGCCGCACTGAACAACACCATACTGCACTGAACAACACCATCCCGCACTGAACAACACCATGCCGCACTGAACAACACCATCCTGCACTGAACAACACCATGCCGCATTGAACAACACCATGCCGCACTGAACAACACCATGCCGCACTGAACAACACCATGCCGCACTGAACAACATTATGCCGCACTGAACAACATTATGCCGCACTGAACAACACCATGCCGCACTGAACAACACCATGCCGCACTGAACAACACCATGCCGCACTGAACAACACGACGTCGCACTGAACAACACGACGCCGCACAGAACAACACGCCGCCGCACAGAATAACACAATACCGCACAGAACAACACAATACCGCACAAACAGTTTTAGATATTACGTCGCAGTCATGTGACGCGGACATGACGTCAATAGGCGAAACTCACGGCAAAATTATAATCCGTGGGCGTGGCTTGCAACAGGAAGTAGGAAAGCGGCAATTCTGGCAAACAAGACACAGCGGTTAGTAACACGATGACTAACAAGGCAAATATTTTTGTTTTCAGCTTGCAACTTGACCGTCTAGAGCGTACAAGGTAATTACAACTGGTTTTTTTTAGCCCTGAAAAGCGAGGGAGTGTGGCGTTTGGGAGGAATGTCGAACTCGGCGTCTGCTTCCAGCCACAGACGCCAAATTTCGACGATTATTTCGACTGGTCAACGGTTGTAAATTATTGCGTTGACTAAAAACTTTATTTAACTCTACTCTTAACTTTGCCGTTTCAGATATGCGGGTATTACACCGCGGAAATGACGTCAATACGCTGAACTCTCGCCAAAATTCAAATCTGTGGGCGCAATGGCCTTGAGCGAGACACCGGATACAAACACGACGATTATCAACAGAAATATCTTTATTTTCTGCTTGCCAGTGGACCGTCTAGAGCGTACACGGTAAGTACAACTCATTGTGTTTAAAAAGATTTACGTTTGTGTAGTTTGCGTTGCGTTGTATCTGTGAATGTTGGTTGAGGCTAAATGTTAATGTTTAATTTCATTCCTTTCGGTTCCACGGTGTTTGTTGGCTGTATGTTTTCCACTGCAAGAAGAGGCTCGTATCATTGACCAGCAGGAGCTACAATGGTGAGTACCCCTTTCGTCTTCCATTTATGTTAAACACTTCCTATTTCATGTCTAACAGTACTCGATTTAACAAATAACCATAAATAAATACAGTGTGGGCAGTCAAGTTAACATATGTGATTATCCTGCCTAATATGTTTATCACAAATATGTCACTAATCACTAATATGTTTATTTGTTTATCACAACACCTTTGGACCTTCAGCAATCGATTATTTCCCTTCATCTACATAGAGACAGAACGATGGTGTCTTAAACATCTCATTCATTTCACCAAATAACTTCACGCAGGTGGATAACGGCCGTCTCAGTCACGCTATGTTGCGTGATGCAGTTTTGAAGAACCAAATGCATTTATTCAATGACTAAGTCAAGCTAGTTCTATGTTTATGATGTTGTAAGTTACGGTACCGATTGAAGTTGAGTTCGAAGCCAGTGGAAAACAGCGCTGCGTTTGTGCTCTCCAGGTACAAATGTTGTGATCTCTGACTGACGACCGGGCGAGACTCGAGTAAGAGATGTCCAAACGAGCTCCGGCAGGGCGGGCCAAGGCGGAGCGAACGGACGCCCTTCAGGCCGCCAATGACGAGCTGAGAACCAAACTGATGGACGTCCAGTTAGAACTTCAGCAGGAGAAGAACAAGGTGAAAACCTCAACAGACAGACACTGCCTGCCTCCCTGCCTGCCTCCCTGCCTGCCTCCCTCCCTCCCTCCCTCCCTCCCAGTTTTCCCGATGTAGATTAGACATGCGTGTGCCATGACTGTGTCAGCCTACATCAACAAATGCACCGAGGACGTCAGCACCACTAAGAATATCATCACCCGGGGCAACCAACGACCCTGGATGACTGAGGAGGTACGTCAAACGCTACGAGCGCGGAACTCTGCCTTCAAGTCTGGCGACAAGGAGACACTGAGGACAGCGAGAGCCAACTTGAACCGTGCCATCAGGATAGCGAAGCGAGACCGCAGTCGAAAATTTCAGGATCGTTTCCACGACGTCAAAAACATCAGGAGTATGTGGCAAGGCATACGGGCGATTACAGACTACAACTCACCCTCCCCCCCCCGGTGGGTGTAGTTGATGCTGACTTTCTAAATGGTCTAAATAACTTCTTTGGGAGGTTCGAGGCACTAAACGGCACTCCAGCAGTTAAAACTGTCCCCCATCAGGAAGAGGAGGTACTCTGCCTTGACTCCGCCGATGTGTTGAAGACCCTGAGGAGAGTCAACCCCTGTAAGGCCCCTGGCCCCGACAACATTCCTGGGCGTGTGTTCAGGGAATGTGCAAGTCATCTGGCTGGGGTCATCACAGACATTTTTAACACCTCGCTGGGCCAAGCCACAGTGCCGGCGTGCTTTAAGACTGCCTCCATCATTCCGGTGCCGAAGAAACCTCAAATCACCTCATTTAATGATTACCGGCCTGTTGCACTGACTCCGGTTATGATGAAGTGCTTCGAAAGGCTGCTTAAAGGTCACATCGTTTCCAGACTCCCCCTATTATTTGACCCGTTCCAGTTTGCCGACCGGCAAAACCGCTCCACTCAGGACGCCATCTCCTCCGTTCTTCACCTGAGCCTGGCTCACCTGGAGGAGAAGAACACCCATGTGCGGATGCTGTTCCTGGACTTCAGCTCAGTGTTTAACACCATCATCCCACAGCATCTGGTAGGAAAATTGGAACACCTGGGCTTCAACACCCCCCTTCGCAACTGGCTGCTAAACTTCCTCACCAACAGACCTCAGTCAGTCCGGGTCGGACAGAACACCTCTGATGTCATCACCCTCAGCACAGGCTCCCCTCAGGGCTGCGTCCTGAGCCCCCTGCTGTTCACCCTGATGACACACGACTGCGTCCTCAGGTTCACCACCAATCACATCGTGAAGTCAGCAGACGACACAACGGTGGTGGGGCTCATCAGAGACAACAACGACCTGGACTACAGAGAGGAGGTGGAGCAGCTGGTGGGCTGGTGCAGAGAAAACAGCCTGATCCTGAATGAGGAGAAGATGAAGGAGATCATCGTCGACTTCAGGAGAAAACAGCCTCACCACGCTCCACTGATCATCAACAGCTCAGCTGTGGAGGTGGTCAGCAGCACCAAATTCCTGAGGGTCCACATCACAGAAGACCTCACCTGGACTATGAACACTACGGCACTGGTCAAGAGGGCACAGAAGCGCTTGTACTTCCTGCGGAGGATGAGGAGAGCCCACCTGCCCCCACCCATCATGAGGACGTTCTACAGGAGCACCATAGAGAGCATTCTGACAAGCTGTCTCTCTGTGTGGTGTGGAGGCTGCACCGCCTCCGATTGGAAGAACGTGAGGAGAGTGGTGAGGACAGCAGAGAGGATCATAGGGGCTCCTCTTCCCTCCATTCAGGACATTTCATCTCAGCGCTGCATGTCCCGTGCCCGTAACATCATCAATGACCCATCACACCCCCACCATGGACTGTTCTCCCTGCTGCCCTCTGGGAAGAGGTTTGCAGCATCCGCTGCAGGTCCACCAGGTTCTGCAACAGCGTTTTCCCTGCTGTCATCAGACTGTTGAACACTAGAACTGTTGAGCTCTAAACTGAACTCTGCATCACACATTCACAGAACTGTACTTTATGACACTACGGACCTCTATCTTGCACTATCTCGCACTACCAACTTTACTGAACTTGTATAAACCCTTTAAATAGAAGTTTAATACATGGTTTAGCATTCCTCTGCACACTCTTGAATACTGTTTTGCCTACTTGCACTATTGCATAATTATCACTGCTGCACTTTATACTTATTTTTAAGTATATTTTAGTATATGTATATATATATATATTTTCATAGGATATGTTACTTCTATTCAACTGCAATATCACTACTTTGTTGTAAGACGTATGCAACGGAATTTCGTTTTGTATGCACCATGTGCAGACAAGATGACAATAAAGTTTGTCTAAGTCTAAGTCTAAGTCATGTCAGGTCAGCTGTCTGGAGAGAGAGAGAAGTCAGGACCTGCGGGCGGAGCACCACCGTGCCACCGCCGCCATGACGGAACTCAAAAGCAAACTCCATGAGGAGAAGCAGAAAGAGTTAGCCATTACCAGGGAGACATTACTGCGGCAGCATGAAATGGAGCTGATGACTGAATGCCTTGGTCCTCAGCCTGAGGGACGGCTCCATGGACAAGGTGATCCGCTCTATCCGTGTCTGACTATCCGCACGCCACGTCGGGCTTCGATGCGGCCGCTACCGTATTGTGTAGCTTGTCCCCAGTAAGCGTCGCGGCGCTCCGTTGCGGTCTCAACGGCCCGGTGTGGCGCAATGTCTGCTCAGGTGAGGAGGGGGGGCGCTTTGCTGGCAGAGGTGGAGGAGACGTGGCGGTGTCGGGAGACCGAGCGGTGTCGCCTCCACCAGGAGCGCGGAAGAAGCCCTGGCAGCGGCCCAGCAGGCCTGGCAGTCCCGAGCGGCCGAGCTCCGATCGGCTCATCACCAGCATCGGGAGGAGCTGAGCCGAACCAAGAGAGACTGCGAGAGGGAGATCCGCCGACTGGTAGGACTGATCAGATGCGCGGTGCGTGGCTATGTTCCCAATTTCGTTGTATACCTGCAGTGCAATGACACCTAAGGCATTCTATTCTATTCTATTTCACAAGAAGAAAATGTCCGGTTGCTCGCTTCGCTTTTGTCACAGCAAAGGTGTTCTAGTCGATTCCAGAAAAAAATTGGCCGGTTGCTCTCTTTGTTTTTGTCACAATTCTGGCAAATGAGTTTGCCCGCCTGCCTGAGCGCTCCCCGTTTGTACATCCAGACGGATGAGATCAAGCTGAAAGACAGAGCGGTTAGTGTTTTGGATGAAGCCCTGGGGCCGGCCACGTCCACCGCCTTCAGCTGCAGACTCAGGCTGCCGAGCAGCAGATCGCTGCCCTGAGGGATTCCCAAAGGGCGGGCCTAAACTACCCTGGAAGTGGGGTCAACGCCGCTACTAGCAATCCTCTTCATTGCGTAAGCCACCTCATCACACACTTGCAGTACGCATGACTTAGTTCGTTGCTGGAGGAAGGTAGCACAAAAACAGTTTTGAACTTTGAACGAGTGCTTGTGTGTGTGTGTTGCGGGGCGTTTTCAGTCTCAGGAGGATCGGGACACGCGACGGTTTCATCTGAAAATCGCTGAGCTCAGCGCAGTCATCAGGAAACTGGAGGATCGAAACGCCCTGCTTTCTGAAGAGCGCAATGAACTGGTAATTTATTGACGGCACGCTTGAAGGTTTGCGCTACGTTTGATGCGCGCCATCCAGCGAGGCACTCATTGCGCTTGCTTATTAGTTGAGCGGCGCGGCGAGTCGGTTGCCTGGTAGATGTCTTTTATTGGGAGCCAAAGCCACGATTCCGTTCAAACCGGTGCAAAACGAACGGATACGTTCTGGCCCGCGTGTTGTGCGTCTTTCACATCCCGCACTTCATGCTTGCAGCTAAAGCGACTGAGAGAAACAGAAAGCCAGTTTCTGCCACTCCTGTACAAAAACAAACGCCTGAGCAGGAAGAATGAAGAACTCTCGCTGGTGCTGTGTCGCCTTGAAAACAAAGTGCGCTTTGTCACCCAGGAGAACGAGGAGATGGCAAGCTTGGTAAGTCGACGCGGACAACGGCGGCGTGCCAACAGAGTCCACTGCATTTGTGTTCCACAGAGAAGGCCTAGTTCGCTCAATGACCTGGACCGCGGTTGCGGCCAGCAGGACGGTGAAATGGAGTTCCTTCAAGTTGTGGAGCAGCGGCACATCATCGACGACTTGTCCAAGGTCTTCAGGCAGGCGACTCGGTGCACGTACGGCAGCGCCGCGCTCGCTCGCTGTCGCCAGGAAACCTTTTCCGTCCAAAGCTTGGCCGGCGGCCGGCATCCAAAAAATTGGCCCCTTAAATTCCGACCTTTCAAGCAGGAGCATTGTGCGCACGCGTTTGAACACGCTTTAGACTTGTTTTGCCGTTTTCAGCAGCTCAAAGCTCCCGTTTTGTCAGCGCCTTTGCCACTCGCTGTGCGCTGAAAACGACGGACTTGCCCGGCTGCTCAGCCTGTCAACCATGAGCCGCGAGCGCGACGTCATTGTCCGTAGGCAGCTAGTGGCAAATTGCACCCTGTTAGAGTTGCGCTCGCTCCAACTTATTTTGCAAGAACCACACGGGAGACAAGTAAGTTCTTTTGGACACCTGCAGGTGGAGAGTCCATCCGTTGTACGAATGAAGTCTGACTCTCGGCTCCTGCACGAGCATTTTAATTAAGAGAAACAGGGTGGGTGTAAGAGTGGATTGAATAGAGGAAGCCCTTGACCTCTAGTCAAAACATAGCAAGGGGTGTTTTACGACTTTGTGTAGGAAGGGATAAGCGATAGGGATAAATAAGGGATAAATAATATTATTTATTACAGGTCGCAGTCAAAGTCAAAGCAACACAATGATACGATAAAGATAATCTGGAAAACCCTGACACACCCTGTAGTTGTCACTTTTGGAAAAGACGAGCGTCCCTCCAATCATCGCCGGTGACGTGTTTTTCAGGCTCTGGAGACAGGAGCTCATGTCAGAAATGTCATTGTGAGTCGCGTTTGTTTCTGCGCCGGAGCCGTTCGTTCCCTTTGCATCCAAAGAATCTCAAAGGCGGATTATTTGTGTCGACAGGAGAGAGATTTGCTGCTACGATACCGACGTCGAGAATCTCTGAGGAGGAACAAAGCGTGAGGTCCTGCAAGGTGAGTCTGTTTGTTTGCGGCTGCTTGGTGTTGCGCAAGATGAAATGGCCTTTTTCTCGCTATCGTTCCTCTCGTCGATTCATCGTGAGGTGTCGCTTCAGTTTGTTCAGAGAGATGTTTGCTTCCGCGCCCGCAGGTCATCGAAACATTTTACGGCTACGACGAAGACGTGTTGGTGGACTCGGACGGATCGTCCTTGTCTTTTCACACCGACAGAACCCCCGACACGGAACCCGAAGAGGTAGCCCGCCATTTCTGCCAGCGTATTGGCACCAAACATTCCTCTTCAGCCTGGAATCGGACTCGTCTTTGCGTCGCGGGTGCTTTGTCGCCGGTCTGACTGATTCTGGTACTAGTGCTGTGTTGCATTGGTGTGTGCATGAAGAGGCGGAGCTTCGCTACCGCCAGCTGACGCAAGAATATCAAGCGCTGCAACGAGCCTACGCTCTGCTAGCCCAGACCAGCGAAAGGGGACTACGACGCCGAGAAGGAGATCAAGGTGGCGCCCCTTCCCGCAACCCCCGGCCGGGTCGCAGCCTCCCCGTTCTCACCCAGCCTCGGGTGTTCTCTGGTCTGAAAGGAGGAGGAGGAGCCTCCCTCCTCCTCCTTTCAGACCAGAGAAAAGCTGATGGTAGAAATGGGTCACTATCAAAGCAGAGTAGCAGATCTGGAGTCAGCGCTGAAGCAACAAGGACAGGTAAGCTCATCAATGAGCACACCTTTTTCTCAGACAAAATAGCTACATTCTTCAGTCACTCATCCGTCTGGCATTACTGGACCAACCCCCCCCCCCCCCCGAACGTGGCTGGGAAAATGCGGAGAAAAGCAAATGTCATTTTCCAGTCAACCAAAGAATTTGTGGATGAAAATGACACAACATTCCAAAGCTGTCCATGCGTTTGTCTCTTCTAGAATGTCAAGTGGGTGGAGGAGAAGCAGCTGCTGCGTCAGAGCAATCAGCAGTTGGCCGAAAAGGTGACGGAAAGAAAGGCGCTGGGCGGAGTCGCTTGGCGTCACACCTGTCGGGAAGCCCCGCAGATGAGGTCTGACTGTCTTTTCAGGTCAGGCGGATGGAGGCGGAAGAAGCGCGTCTGAAAGAGCACATCCAGGATATCCGAGACCAAAACGAACTGCTTGAGTTCCGCATCCTGGAGCTGGAGGTGGGAAGACTCGCACAAGCGTGTTGAGGCCAGAGATGTGACGGACGGACGGACGGACGGACGGACGGATGCATGCCTCTGCCTTTCAGGAGAGGGAGTGGCGCTCCCCCGTCTTGAAGTTTCTGCAAGTCCGTTTCCCAGACGGCCTCAGCCCTTTGCAGATCTACTGCGAGGCCGAGGGCGTGAGCGTACGTAAGGCGTCCCTCGCAACCCTAACCTTAACCCGAGGTCCCAGAACACCTTACATTGCTCCTTGCGCCTTTCCCCCGGACATCGTCATCAGTGATCTGATGAAGAAGCTGGACATCCTGGGCTATAACGCCGTAAGTGTATGTCGAACTCCTTATGTTCGCACTCCACGAGACTCGGCGGCTCAAATGTGACTTTTGGAAGGCTTTGCGCTGAAAGAAGCTTGTTGACGCTGTGCCTTTGGGCTCTTGCAGAATCTCACCAACGAGGAGCAGGTGGTCGTGATTCACGCCAGGACCCTTCTCACCCTAGCCGAGAAGGTAACGCGCACGTCCACGCACGCTCTCGCATTCTGCTTATGTGACAGCAGCCTTTCCTCAGTGGTTAGAATACATCAAAGTGACCAAGTCAGCACTTCAACAGAAGATGTTGGACATTGAAAGTGAGAAGGTAGACAGACACGCGACATCAGCCAAGGGGAACTCCGGCAATGTGCCCCAACAATTCTGACCTTGAGCTGTGCTAGGATATGTTCTGCAAGCAGAAGGGCTACCTGGATGAAGAGTTGGACTTCAGGAAGTGTTCCATGGACCAGGCTCATAAGGTAAGCCGCCCTCAAATCTCCCGCCGGACCACTGATGGACGAGGATTGCGGCCCAGAGGATCCTGGAGCTGGAGGCCATGTTGTACGAGGCGCTACCGCAGCGGGACTGCCCCGCCACGGACGGCGAAAAAGCCAGCCACGCTGGCGTGAATGACGTGCTGACGGCGGATCAGAGAGAAGAGCTTAGGAGCGCCGTGGACCAATGGAAGCGAGCCCTGATGTGCGAGTTGAGGGAGCGCGACGCTTGCATCCTCCAAGAGAGAATGGATCTGCTGCACAGCGCGCAACAGGTAAGGGCCCAAAGCCAGCCCGGCACTTACTTGCACGCTTACTGGCTTTTGAATGCCACTTTCCATTTGTCCGTCCTAGAGGAACAAAGAGCTGAAAGAATTCATCGAAGCTCAGAAGAGACAAATCAAACAATTGGAGGAGAAGTTTCTGTTTCTCTTTCTATTCTTCTCCTTGGCCTTCATTCTGTGGCCCTAACACCAGCTGGTGAGTGAGCTCCAGCGGCACCGCACTCGACACCTCCGATACACTGCCAGCCGGTCTCAGACGTTGGCAGACGCTCCGATGCCAACGTATACCCCCCGCCACGGTGACAGAGGCACCGCGTCACACCGGCGCTCATCCAATCAGAAGGCAGGAAAAGCAAATTCACATGCAGGGCACTTTTGAACCAGAAGAGAGCGCCACAAAAAACGGTTGTTGCCCCAAACGCGCACTAAAAAGGGTCAGAATAACAAGAGTCCCACTGGCCAGCCGGGGCCACCCGTCCAGCTGTTTCTTCAGGGGGGGAAAAAATTGGAGTCACCGGTGAGTACATTTTGCATTTAGCTCTGCTTTTCTGCTTCTGTCTTCAAGTGTGTGGCATCCTGCGATCAAAGATTCAGCCAACCCCAAAGCGGTTGACCTCAACGTCCCACCACCATGCCTACCAGAGCAGGTGACGTGATGCTTTGGACATCCTTCCGTCTCAGATGCCCAAAAGTACTCTTTGCCACATCTGCGGCAATACGGTGTCTTTTCAAAGGTGCAAATAAATCCAGCGTGGGCGGAACACGCACGTCTTCGGTTTTTCCCGCTTTGTTTGTGTGACAGCTGTTGTGAAAATTTTATACAAATAAAGTTGTATAGTACAGGTTTGGCCAAGCCGCAACTCCCGAACCGCATGCGGCTCTTTTATGTTCATATCAACATTTGTGTGTGTGTGTGTGTGTGGGGGGGGGTTGTGCGTGTTGGCTTCACTTGAGTTCAATTTGGTATTTTGGTCAAAAGCGCATGTGGTGAAATTCCACAAAGTAGGATGGGCAAACACATTTCTTTAAACTATGAGTGTCAATTGGGCTCTCGAAATGGCAGGGAAAAGATGCACAGCAAAACGAAAATACGTAGATGAACACAGGACGTTTTAATCAGAGTGGGAAAGTTTCTATTTTTTGTTGAACGTGATGGCAAACCATTCTGCCTGATATGTCAGACCTCAGCGCATTTCAAAGATTCAAATCTTCAGCGCCATGCACTTCAGCTCACTCCATGCTAACATTGATCAGGCGTCGAACCCGCAACATCATGCTTAAGAGGTGGCCATGCTAACCAGCGCGCCATTATGTCAACGCATAATAACTGTAAGTCTACTGATCAAAACAGCGGTTACTATATGACGTCGCTACGTCGTGGTCACGTGACGCAGACAAGACGTCAATGTACGTGGGCAGAGTTAACTTGTTTAAAAGGGAGTGGGCAGAAGAAATATTTAATTTATTCAAATCTATTTTGAGTGCACACCATTATGCCAATGCATAACAACTGTAAATCTACTAAACAAAACAGCGGTTGCTATATGACATCTGCCACGTCGTGGTCACGTGACATACGTGACGTCGATGGGCGTAACTTTCGCCGGAATTCAAATCCGCGGGGAGAGTTAACTTGTTTAAAAAAGAGTGGGCAGAAGAATTATTTAATTTATTTAAATCTATTTGGTGTGTGCGCCATTATGTCAATGCATAACAACTGTAAGTCTACTAAACAAAACAGCGGTTGCTATATGACGTCTGCCACGTCGTGGTCACGTGACGCGGACGTGACGTCGACGCCTACTTTACATCCCACCGATCACAGGACCCCTCGGCTGCATAACCGTGCCCCCTTCCCAACCAATCGGATTTGCTACACGCGAAAACGACGCCAATGGAAAGAGCTTCCGCCCAAATTTAAATCCGTGGGCGTGGCTCGCAGCAGGAAGTAGGAAAATGGCGGCGATGTTGACAAAGACACAGCGGATGGTAACATACGACTAACAAGAGAAATATTTTTATTTTCTGCTTGCAACTGGACCGTCCAGAGCGTACACGGTAAGTACAACTCATCGTTTTTAAAAAGAAGTACTTTTGTTGCCCTGAAAAGCGAGTGAGCGTGGCGTTTGTGGGGGACGTCGAATTTCGACGATTCTTTCTGGTCAACGGTTGTAAATGATTGTGTTGATTAAAAAAGAAAACTTGATGTAACTCTACTTTTAACTGCCGTTTCAGATAGATTTGGAATTGCATCACATCCAATTTTGCCTAGAGCGTACACGGTAAGTAACACTCGTTGTGTTTAAGGAGATTTACGTTTGTAATAGCAGAAGTGTAGCCGCGTTGCGTTGTACGTGTGAATGTTGGTCCAGGCGAAATGTTAATGTTTAATTTCATTCCTTTAGGTTCAACGGTGTTTGTTGGCTGCAAGTTTTCCACTGCAAGAAGAGGCTCATATCATTGACCAGGAGCGAGCTACAATGGTGAGTAGCCATAACATTTATGTTAAACACTTCCTATTTCATGTCTAACAGTACTTGATTTAACAAATAACCATAAATAAATACAGTGTGGGCACAATATGTGATTATACTGCCTAATCTGTCACCGAGTAGATTGTTGCAAAGTAATATAAGATCCAAAGTTGTAATTCAGAATAGTTTTCAAAAGAAGGCCATTAGAATTATATACAAGTCTGATTACCCTGAACATAACAACAAGCTATTAATTGAATCACAAATTCTTCAATTCAAAGATTTGGTAGATTATCAGACAAATAATCCATCCATCCATCCATCCATTTTCTGAACCGCTCAGTCCCCACGGGGGTCGCGGGCGTGCTGGAGCCTATCCCAGCCGTCATCGGGCAGTAGGCGGGGGACTCCCTGAACTGGTTGCCAGCCAATCGCAGCAGACAAATAATGTCTAACAGTAATTGATTTAACACATCACGATAAGTAGATTGAGTGTGGGCACTCTCAAGTTAACATATGTGATTATACTGCCTAATCTGTTACAGAGTATGTTGTTGCCAAGTAATGTAGAATAGATCCAAAGTAGTAATCCAGAATAGTTTTGAAGAGGCCATTAGAATGATAAACAAATCTGATTACCTTGAACATAATAACAAGCTAAGTGTTTAATATGTCCTATGAAGTCAAAATTGGGCACCATCATGTGGTGAAATTTGGAATTGCATCACATCCAATTTTGCCTGGGAACAAACAGATTACATAAATCTCAGTTTTGAATAAGCCACTCCTTCTCAAACAAGTAAACTCTGCCCATTTTGCGCAGTAGATGTTCTGTTAATATCTAGTATTTATACAAAGTCATAATTTAAATTGCTTTCAACCTTCATTCATCGGTTCAACCAACATTACTCGCTCTTATTACCAACTTGTATTGATTTAACTAAGCGTTTAATACTTCCTATCAGGTCTCAAATCGAGATTTGGCAAAAGTACAATTTCAGCAAATCCAATTTTGCCAGGGAACAAAAATAGATTAAATAAACTAAATAAGTCCTCTTCCCATTAAATAAATCAGAAAAGTCTGTCTTGTAACCAGCCCTCTTCAAACAAGTAAAGTCTGCCCATTTTGTGCCGTAGATTTTGTGTCTATGCCTAGTATTTAAACAAAATCATAATTTAAACGACTTCTTTCGTTCATTCACTTTGGAAATTTGGAATTGCAGCAAATCGAATTTTGCCAGGGAACAAAAATAGATCAATTAAACTAAATAAGTCAGCTTCCCATTAAATAAATAAAAAAAGTCTGTCTTGTAACCAGTCCTTTTCAAACAAGTAAAGTCTGCCCATTTTGTGCCGTCGATTTTGTGTTTATGCCTAGTATTTATACAAAATCATAATTTAAAGGACTTCATTCCTTCATTCACTTTGGAAATTTGGAATTGCAGCACATCAAATTTTGCCTGGGAAGAAAAGTAGATTAAATAAATTTAATAAGTCTTACTCCTTCCCATTAAATAAATTAAATACGTCTTACTTGTTCCCACTCCTTTTCAAAAAAGTAGTTTAAAACGAGGTCCCTTCACTCAACCTTTAACCCTATTTATTCACCTTCTAGGCTAAGTGTTAAAGGCTAAGTGTTAAAGGCTAAGTGTTAAAGGCTAAGTGTTCGAGGCTAAGTGCCAGAGGCTCGGCGCCAGAGGCGAGTTTTTGTGGGCTGAAGTTTTAGTGGGGTTAGTGTGAATACAATCCAAAAGAATACAACAGAATACAATACAATAGAATATAATACATAGATTAAATTCAATAGCTCTTACTACTTCCCATTAAATAAATTAAATACGTCTTACTTGTTCCCAATCCTTTTCAAAAAAGTAGTTTAAAACGAGGGCCCTTCACTCAACCTTTAACCTCAACCCCGCACGTCACATTGTGTTGTATCTGTGAATGTTGGTTGTGGCCAAATGATAGTTTTCTTTCATTCGTTTAGGTTCCACGGTGTTTGTTGGCTATGTTTTCCACTGTCAGAAGGATGAAAATACAAAGTACAACGCTTGGACGTGGGCGAAGACGTCACCGGTGAGTCCTTCCTTCCTATTTATTTACCTTCTAGGTGCTAGAGGCTAAGTGTTAGAGGCTAAGTGTTAGAGGCTAAGTGTTAAAGGCAACACAATACGAACAACACAACACAATACGAACAACTCAACACAATATGAACAACACAATATGAACAACACAACACAATACGAACAACACAACACAATACGAACAACACAACACATTACGAACAACACAACACAATACGAACACAACGATACTGCACTGAACAACACGATACCGCACTGAGCAACACGATACCGCACTGAACAACACAATACCGCACTGAACAACACCATGCCGCACTGAACACCATGCCACACTGAACAACACCATCCCGCACTGAACAACACCATGCCGCACTAAACAACACCATGCCGCACTGAACAACACCATGCCTCACTGAACGACACCATGCCGCACTGAAAGACACCATGCCGCACTGAACGACACCATGCCGCACTGAAAGACACCATCCCGCACTGAACACCATGCCGCACTGAACAACACCATCCTGGACTGAACAACACCATGCCGCATTGAACAACACCATGCCGCACTGAACAACATTATGCCGCACTGAACATTATGCCGCACTGAACAACACCATGCCGCACTGAACAACACCATGCAGCACTGAACAACATTATGCCGCACTGAACAACACCATGCCGCACTGAACAACACCATGCCGCACTGAACAACACCATGCCGCACTGAACAACACCATGCCGCACTGAACAACACCATGCCGCACTGAACAACACCATGCCGCACTGAACAACACCATCCTGCACTGAACAACATTATGCCGCACTGAACAACACCATGCCGCACTGAACAACACCATGCCGCACTGAACAACACCATCCTGCACTGAACAACACCATGCCGCATTGAACAACACCATGCCGCACTGAACAACACCATCCTGCACTGAACAACACCATCCCGCACTGAACAACACCATCCCGCATTGAACAACACCATCCTGCACTGAACAACACCATGCCGCACTGAACAACACCATGCCGCACTGAACAACACCATTCCGCACTGAACAACACCATGCCGCACTGAACAACACCATCCTGCACTGAACAACACCATCCCGCACTGAACAACACCATGCCGCATTGAACAACACCATGCCGCACTGAACAACACCATCCTGCACTGAACAACACCATGCCGCACTGAACAACACCATGCCGCACTGAACAACACCATGCCGCACTGAACAACACCATGCCGCACTGGACAACATTATGCCGCACTGAACAACACTATGTCGCACTGAACAACACCATGCCGCACTGAACAACACCATGCTGCACTGAACAACATTTTGCCACACTGAACAACACCATACCGCACTGAACAACACCATCCCGCACTGAACAACACCATGCCGCATTGAACAACACCATGCCGCACTGAACAACACCATGCTACACTGAACAACATTATGCTGCACTGAACAACACGATCCTGCATTGAACAACACCATGCCGCACTGAACAACACCATCCTGCACTGAACAACACCTTCCCGCACTGAACGACACCATGCCGCACTGAACGACATTATGCCGCACTGAACGACACTATGCCGCACTGAACGACACCATGCCGCAATTTACAACACCATCCCGCACTGAACAACACCATGCCGCATTGAACAACACCATGCCGCACTGAACAACACCATCCTGCACTGAACAACACCACGCCGCACTGAAAAACACGATCCCGCAATGAACAACACCATCCCGCATTGAACAACACCATGCCGCACTGAACAACACCATTCCGCACTGAACAACACCATGCCGCACTGAACAACACCATGCCGCACTGAACAACACCATGCCGCACTGAACAACACCATGCCGCACTGAACAACATTATGCCGCACTGAACAACACCATGCCGCACTGAACAACACCATCCCGCACTGAACAACACCATGCCGCATTGAACAACACCATGCCGCACTGAACAACACCATCCTGCACTGAACAACACCATCCCACACTAAACAACACCATGCCGCACTGAACAACATTATGGCGCACTGGACAACATTATGCCGCACTGAACAACACCATGCCGCACTGAACAACACCATGCCGCACTGAACAACACCATGCCGCACTGAACAACACCATGCCGCACTGAACAACACCATGCCGCTCTGAACAAAACGATACCGCATTGAACACCATCCCGCACTGAACAACACCATGCCGCATTGAACAACACCATGCCGCACTGAACAACACCATGCCGCACTGAACAACACCATCCTGCACTGAACAACACCATGCCGCACTGAACAACACCATGCCGCACTGAACAACACCATGCCGCACTGAACAACAGTATGCCGCACTGAACAACACCATGCCGCACTGAACAACACCATCCCGCACTGAACAACACCATGCCGCACTGAACAACACCATCCTGCACTGAACAACACCATGCCGCACTGAACAACACCATGCCGCACTGAAGAACATTATGCCGCACTGAACAACATTATGCCGCACTGAACAACATTATGTCGCACTGAACAACACCATGCCGCACTGAACAACACCATGCTGCACTGAACAACATTATGCCGCACTGAACAACACGATCCCGCATTGAACAACACCATCCCGCACTGAACAACACCATGCCACACTGAACAACACCATGCTGCTCTGAACAACATTATGCTGCACTGAACAACACGATCCTGCATTGAACAACACCATGCCCCACTGAACAACACCATCCTGCACTGAACAACACCTTTCCACACTGAACAACACCATGCCGCACTGAACAACATTATGCCGCACTGAACAACACCATCCCGCACTGAACAACACCATGCCGCATTGAACAACACCATGCCGCACTGAACAACACCATCCTGCACTGAACAACACCAGCCCGCACTGAACAACACCATGCCGCACTGAACAACATTATGGCGCACTGAACAACATTATGCCGCACTGAACAACACCATGCCGCACTGAACAACACCATGCCGCATTGAACAACACCATGCCGCACTGAACAACACCATCCTGCACTGAACAACACCATGCCGCACTAAACAACACCATGCCGCACTGAACAACATTATGGCGCACTGGACAACATTATGCCGCACTGAACAACACCATGCTGCACTGAACAACACCATGCCGCACTGAACAACACCATGCCGCACTGAACAACACCATGCCGCACTGAACAACACCATGCCGCACTGAACAACACCATGCCGCTCTGAACAAAACGATACCGCATTGAACACCATCCCGCACTGAACAACACCATGCCGCATTGAACAACACCATGCCGCACTGAACAACACCATGCCGCACTGAACAACACCATCCTGCACTGAACAACACCATGCCGCACTGAACAACACCATGCCGCACTGAACAACACCATGCCGCACTGAACAACATTATGCCGCACTGAACAACACCATGCCGCACTGAACAACACCATCCCGCACTGAACAACACCATGCCGCACTGAACAACACCATCCTGCACTGAACAACACCATCCCGCACTGAACAACACCATGCCGCACTGAACAACATTATGGCGCACTGAACAACATTATGGCGCACTGAACAACATTATGCCGCACTGAACAACACCATGCCGCACTGAACAACACCATGCCGCACTGAACAACACCATGCCGCACTGAACAACATTATGCCGCACTGAACAACATTATGCCGCACTGAACAACACCATGCCGCACTGAACAACACCATGCCGCACTGAACAAGACGACGTCGCACTGAACAACACGACGCCGCACAGAACAACACGACGCCGCACAGAATAACACAATACCGCACAGAACAACACAATACCGCACAAACAGTTTTAGATAATATTACGTCGCAGTCATGTGACGCGGACATGACGTCAATAGGCGGAACTCACGGCAAAATTATAATCTGTGGGCGTGGCTTGCAACAGGAAGTAGGAAAGCGGCAATTCTGGCAAACAAGACACAGCGGTTAGTAACACGATGACTAACAAGGCAAATATTTTTGTTTTCAGCTTGCAACTTGACCGTCTAGAGCGTATAAGGTAATTACAACTGTTTTTTTTTAGCCCTGAAAAGCGAGGGAGTGTGGCGTTTGGGAGGAACGTCGAACTCGGCGTCTGCTTCCAGCCACAGACGCCAAATTTCGACGATTATTTCGACTGGTCAACGGTTGTAAATTATTGCGTTGACTAAAAACTTTATTTAACTCTACTCTTAACTTTGCCGTTTCAGATATGCGGGTATTACACCGCGGAAATGACGTCAATAGGCTGAACTCTCGCCAAAATTCAAATCTGTGGGCGCAATGGCCTTGAGCGAGACACCGGATACAAACACGACGATTATCAACAGAAATATCTTTATTTTCTGCTTGCAAGTGGACCGTCTAGAGCGTACACGGTAAGTACAACTCATTGTGTTTAAAAAGATTTACGTTTGTGTAGTTTGCGTTGCGTTGTATCTGTGAATGTTGGTTGAGGCTAAATGTTAATGTTTAATTTAATTCCTTTAGGTTCCACGGTATTTGTTGGCTGTATGTTTTCCACTGCAAGAAGAGGCTCGTATCATTGACCAGCAGGAGCTACAATGGTGAGTACCCCTTTCGTCTTCCATTTATGTTAAACACTTCCTATTTCATGTCTAACAGTACTCGATTTAACAAATAACCATAAATAAATACAGTGTGGGCAGTCAAGTTAACATATGTGATTATCCTGCCTAATATGTTTATCACAAATATGTCACTAATCACTAATATGTTTATTTGTTTATCACAACACCTTTGGACCTTCAGCAATTGATTATTTCCCTTCATCTACATAGAGACAGAACGATGGTGTCTTAAACATCTCATTCATTTCACCAAATAACTTCACGCAGGTGGATAACGGCCGTCTCGGTCACGCTATGTTGCGTGATGCAGTTTTGAAGAACCAAATGCATTTATTCAATGAATAAGTCAAGCTAGTTCTATGTTTATGATGTTGTAAGTTACGGTACCGATTGAAGTTGAGTTCGAAGCCAGTGGAAAACAGCGCTGCGTTTGTGCTCTCCAGGTACAAATGTTGTGATCTCTGACTGACGACCGGGCGAGACTCGAGTAAGAGATGTCCAAACGAGCTCCGGCAGGGCGGGCCAAGGCGGAGCGAACGGACGCCCTTCAGGCCGCCAATGACGAGCTGAGAACCAAACTGATGGACGTCCAGTTAGAACTTCAGCAGGAGAAGAACAAGGTGAAAACCTCAACAGACAGACACTGCCTGCCTCCCTGCCTGCCTCCCTCCCTCCCTCCCAGTTTTCCCGATGTAGATTAGACATGCGTGTGCCATGACTGTGTCAGCCTACATCAACAAATGCACCGAGGACGTCAGCACCACTAAGAATATCATCACCCGGGGCAACCAACGACCCTGGATGACTGAGGAGGTACGTCAAACGCTACGAGCGCGGAACTCTGCCTTCAAGTCTGGCGACAAGGAGACACTGAGGACAGCGAGAGCCAACTTGAACCGTGCCATCAGGATAGCGAAGCGAGACCGCAGTCGAAAATTTCAGGATCGTTTCCACGACGTCAAAAACATCAGGAGTATGTGGCAAGGCATACGGGCGATTACAGACTACAACTCACCCTCCCCCCCCCGGTGGGTGTAGTTGATGCTGACTTTCTAAATGGTCTAAATAACTTCTTTGGGAGGTTCGAGGCACTAAACGGCACTCCAGCAGTTAAAACTGTCCCCCATCAGGAAGAGGAGGTACTCTGCCTTGACTCCGCCGATGTGTTGAAGACCCTGAGGAGAGTCAACCCCTGTAAGGCCCCTGGCCCCGACAACATTCCTGGGCGTGTGTTCAGGGAATGTGCAAGTCATCTGGCTGGGGTCATCACAGACATTTTTAACACCTCGCTGGGCCAAGCCACAGTGCCGGCGTGCTTTAAGACTGCCTCCATCATTCCGGTGCCGAAGAAACCTCAAATCACCTCATTTAATGATTACCGGCCTGTTGCACTGACTCCGGTTATGATGAAGTGCTTCGAAAGGCTGCTTAAAGGTCACATCGTTTCCAGACTCCCCCTATTATTTGACCCGTTCCAGTTTGCCGACCGGCAAAACCGCTCCACTCAGGACGCCATCTCCTCCGTTCTTCACCTGAGCCTGGCTCACCTGGAGGAGAAGAACACCCATGTGCGGATGCTGTTCCTGGACTTCAGCTCAGCGTTTAACACCATCATCCCACAGCATCTGGTAGGAAAATTGGAACACCTGGGCTTCAACACCCCCCTTCGCAACTGGCTGCTAGACTTCCTCACCAACAGACCTCAGTCAGTCCGGGTCGGACAGAACACCTCTGATGTCATCACCCTCAGCACAGGCTCCCCTCAGGGCTGCGTCCTGAGCCCCCTGCTGTTCACCCTGATGACACACGACTGCGTCCTCAGGTTCACCACCAATCACATCGTGAAGTCAGCAGACGACACAACGGTGGTGGCGCTCATCAGAGACAACAACGACCTGGACTACAGAGAGGAGGTGGAGCAGCTGGTGGGCTGGTGCAGAGAAAACAGCCTGATCCTGAATGAGGAGAAGATGAAGGAGATCATCGTCGACTTCAGGAGAAAACAGCCTTACCACGCTCCACTGATCATCAACAGCTCAGCTGTGGAGGTGGTCAGCAGCACCAAATTCCTGAGGGTCCACATCACAGAAGACCTCACCTGGACTATGAACACTACGGCACTGGTCAAGAGGGCACAGAAGCGCTTGTACTTCCTGCGGAGGATGAGGAGAGCCCACCTGCCCCCACCCATCATGAGGACGTTCTACAGGAGCACCATAGAGAGCATTCTGACAAGCTGTCTCTCTGTGTGGTGTGGAGGCTGCACCGCCTCCGATTGGAAGAACGTGAGGAGAGTGGTGAGGACAGCAGAGAGGATCATAGGGGCTCCTCTTCCCTCCATTCAGGACATTTCATCTCAGCGCTGCATGTCCCGTGCCCGTAACATCATCAATGACCCATCACACCCCCACCATGGACTGTTCTCCCTGCTGCCCTCTGGGAAGAGGTTTCGCAGCATCCGCTGCAGGTCCACCAGGTTCTGCAACAGCTTTTTCCCTGCTGTCATCAGACTGTTGAACACTAGAACTGTTGAGCTCTAAACTGAACTCTGCATCACACATTCACAGAACTGTACTTTATGACACTACGGACCTCTATCTTGCACTATCTCGCACTACCAACTTTACTGAACTTGTATAAACCCTTTAAATAGAAGTTTAAGGGTTAGGGTTAGGGTTAAGGTTAGGGGGTTAGGGTTAGGGTTAGGGTTAGGGTTGCGGTAGGAGCCCCCCCTCCTGTTGGAAGCAGGGGCAAAAGCACGGTCCATCCGTCCGGCACACCTCCCAGCGCCCAGCCCAGGGTTCTGATGAGCAAAACGGCGGCGTCGGCCATAGTGGACCGTGGTCCAACCTTGCTCCATGGCTCGAATTCGCCTTTGTTATATATGTAATAAAATTGTTTTTATCCGACAAAATTGTTTTTAATATGGTTGTTTTTATTGAAACAGTTTTTAATAAAATTTCTTTTGTTAGATTTTGTTTGGCCAATATATAATGTAAGTGTGCCTTGACAATGTTTCGGCCGCTAGGGCCTTCCTCAGGTCTGGCACACAAACAAACAAAAATGAAATTGATGCTGATATCCACTGTTTGTAATTGCTGCTGAGTTGTTTTCTCTTTGCTCTCTCTCCACGCACTGAGCGTCTGTTGCGCCGCGCGTCCTTTTATAGTCTCTGTTTGGTTAGAGTTTCTATTTTCAAATTTTAGTTTTTGTTTCTGACTTTTTCTTTTTTGGAAATAAAATTGGTTTTAGCCTCATTGAATGTTTTCCAATTACGATTTGATATTATGAATTATGATTTTGAATATTTTATTGTTTTGTTTTTTGTTTTGATTTTTTTATTTTTGTTTTTTAATATATTGTTTCTCATTTTTCTTACTGCAGGTAAGTAGATTATTCAGGTAGGTATTTACGTATATATTTTGTGAATTATAATTTTGAATTTTTTATTGTTTTGTTTTTGTTTTGTTTTTTAATTTTTGTTTCTCATTTTTCTTACTGCAGGTAAGTGGTTAGTTGAGGTAGGTATTAACGTATATATTTTTTTGATTGATTTTTGTCTTTTCTAATTTTTTAGGTGGGCATGGTCCGGGGACCAGAGGCGTGGTACCAATTTGAGGTAAGTATCCAAGGTAGGTATCTAAGGTAAGTGAGTCCGAATTGATTTTAATAAATTTGTCCTAATTATGTTAATTGAGCCTGCTGTTCGGAATTTCTGTTCCTAGTAGGACATAAAAAGGGAATTGGATTGAGGTAAGGATTAGGGTTAGGGTTAGGGTTGGGGTTAGGGTTAGGGTTGGGGTTAGGGTTAGGGTTAGGATTGGGGGTAGGGTTGGGTGTTAGGACATGGAATACGCCTAGGTCCCCCTTGGGTGGGGCTTAGAACGAAGATTATATCGAGGCCGAATGCCAGGGTCGTGGAGTTCTTCGACCTCCCATTCCGTTGAATCATCGGATTCAGTTGACTCATCGGCGAGGGACCCGAGTTCAGGTTCCCCCAATGGGTCAATGATGGGGTCCAGATTGGGGTTCGGGTTCAGCACTCCGACCTCATATGAAGTCGGACCTCGACCGTCAACCCAACGTGCAGTAGGGCTACGCGAATGCGATGGCATACAGAAGACCGATTTTCGGTTCTTCCCACCCTCTCGAGCCACCGTCCTCTGGGCCTGGACTGGCATGGAAGATGCCAAGGGCACCGAAACTGAACTCGGTGTCGGTGAAGTCTGGGCCAGGACTGGCGTCAACAGAGCCACGGGCACCGGAACTCGACTTGGTGCCGGCGACGACTGGGTCCGAATTGGCGTCAATAGAGTCACGGGCTCCGTCATTGGAGTCACGGGCTCCAGATCCGGACGTGGTGTTGGAGGGGAAGTGGGGCTAGGTGAATCAGGAGGTAGATCCACCGTGCTTGCCCTGATCTGCCCCGCTACATAGTCCAAAGTGTCCTGCGAGAGCCGCGGAAAATTTCAACCTTAAGTCAAAAATTGAAAATAAGAAGTCAAAAATTTGAACATAAACACAAAATTGAATATAAACTAAAAAGTGGTTGGAAGTAAATATTTACACTATCAAAAAACAATACTTACCTGATACAAACCTGAAAAAAGGAAACATAAACACAAAATTGAATATAAACTAAAAAATGGTTGGAAGTAAATATTTACATTATCAAAAAACAATACTTACCTGATACAAACCTGAAAAAAGGAAACACAGTTATACTTACCTATGCCGAGATCACATATTCACGCCCAATCGGTGCCTGCAAGAAAAGAAACAGAAATTCACAAGAGCGAAAACAACAAGTTAATAAGCTAAAATAAGTAGATGGGAAATTATCCGGAACGAAACGCAAATTGCTGACATGGAACTATATAAGGACCGCTCAAAGCAAGAAACTCAGTCTCGATGCGGCCATGAAGGAGGAAACAGCTCCACATGCAATGAAACTAAATTTAGCTAAAATTCCCGTGTGCCAGACCTGAGGAAGGCACAAAAGATGCCGAAACGTTGTCGATGGCCACACGGAGGAAATAAAAGGGAGCGCAAACTAGTGCCGATAGGAAAACAATTAGACGCAAAATTATAATTTACCCACGCTCTACCCAGATAGGAGAGCGCATGGATGCCGCACAGAGCAAGATGCTCTCGCTCCACCCAGATAGGGGAGTCGATGAATTAAGTGCGAGGTACGACTAATTTGACCGCAAATGCAGCTGTCAATCTATCATGCCAAGTCGAGACTCATTTATTACATATATAACAAAGGCGACCGGATAGGCAAAGTACAAACACAAAAACAAACAACAACTACAAAGCAAATACATGTTTATTAAGCCCAATTTGGCCTGACCAGCATGGCTGGCGCAGCCACGACGGGCGGTGTGCTCTGGGGCTGGTTGTGGGACGTGGGCGTGGATGGTAGGACCGTGCCTTTGCTCCTCTCCTTCGGGGGAGGAACTCCCTACTTAACCCTAACCCTAACCCTAACCCTAACCCCTAACCCTAACCCCTAACCCCTAACCCTAACCCTAACCCTAACCCTAACCCTAACCTGACCCCATTTCCCGACAAGACAAAAACGTCAACCTGCAAGTTAAAATTGAAAATAAACAAGTCAAAATCTGAACGTAAACACAAATTTGAACAATAATGGCAAATAAGCACTATTTGAGACCAAAAGGCAGTTAAAAGTAAATACTTACCTCAAATAAAACCACAATACTCACCCAAACCAAAAAAATGTGCATACCTATCAAATTGAATGTAAACAATTGCAAATAAGCATTATTTGGGACAAAAAAAGCAGTTAAAAGTAAATACTTACCTTAATTAAAACCATAATACTTACCCAAAACAAAAAAATATACTTACCTATTCCGGAGATCACAAATCCACGCCCAATCGGTGCCTGCAAGAAAACAAGTTACCATGCTAAAGAAACAAGCGCAAATCGCTGGCTCCGCCCACTTGGAGGAGTGTATAGAAGCACCGTTCGGAGCAAGAGCTCTCAGTCTCGATGCGGCCGTGGAGGAGGAAGCAGCTCCCCATGTGATGAAACTAAACTAAATTTAGATGCAATTCCTGTGTGCCAGACCTGAAGAAGGCACAAAAGATGCCGAAACGTTGTCGATGGCCACACAGATGAACAAAATTTAGCGCAAAATGACGCCGGTACAAAACCAATTGGAAACAAATAGTAATTTACCCACGCCTTTCCGTGGTATCTGCGGGTTTTGGTTGAGATGCTCGCATTTCCCATTGCCTGGTTAGGACCATCTCTCTCTCTCTCTCTCTCTCTCTCTCTCTCTCTCTCTCTCTCTCTCTCATTCTCTCTTTTTTTCTCTCTCTCTCTCTCTCTCTCTCTCTCTTGCTCTCTCTCTCTCTCTTTCTCTCTTTCTCTCTAACCCTAACCCTCCCCTCTCTCTCTCTCTATCTCTCTCTCTCTCTCTCTCTCTCTCGCTCTCTCGCTCTCTCTCTCTTTCTCTCTAACCCTAACCCTGACCCTAATCCTAACCCTAACCTCTCTCTCTCTCTCTCTCTCTCTCTCTCTCTCTCTCTCTCTCTCTCTCTCTCTCTCTCTCTCTCTCTCTCACTCTCTCTCTCTCTCGCTCTCTCTCTCTCTCTTTCTCTCTAACCCTAACCCTGACCCTAATCCTAATCCTAACCCTAACCTCTCTCTCTCTCTCTCTCTCTCTTTCGCTCTCTCTCTCTCTCGCTCTCTTGCTCTCTCGCTCTCTCGTTTTCTCTTTCTCTCTCTCTCTCCCTCTATCCCTCTCTCGCTCTCTCGCTCTCTCGCTCTCTCTCTCTCTCTCTCTCTCTTTTTCTCTCTCTCTCTCTCTCTCTCTCTCTCTCTCTCTCTCGCTCTCTCTCTCTCTCTCTTCTCTTTTTTTTAATGTTGACCAAAATAAAAAAGAAAAGTCTAAACTTTAATCAGACTATTCTTAACTCGAACAAAATTCTAAGGGAGTTTTCTTTCCAGACTAAAAGAGAAGATAGAGGCCGGGAGAGTACACAGGAGGGCGCCATAGACACATAAAATGGCTGTCTGGCAAACAGGGCTTAGTTGGATAGAATCACTAATTGGTTATTATTATCTTTTAAATGTAGAAATAAATAAGTGGGGAAAACGCTAATAGATAGTATTAAATTGTTTTTTTAACATTTTGTTTGATTTTGATCGCTTTTGGGGTGGATATTGTAATAAATCCGCTTGGGGACAGTTGGTTGCCATGACAATGCAAGCGTCATCACGGATACTTCCGGCTTGGCTAACGTTTACTAGCCACTTGACGCGCACGGCTATTTCGTTTTAATTGCACGGTTTTATTATTGTGGTGGGCGAGTGGATTTACGGACAATAGTGATCGGGTAGTGCGAGTTAACAAAAGCAATCGAAATGTATTCTGTTATTATCACTTGGATGGGTAATTTTAATAATATTTTCGATTAACAGGGTCCACGACGACATTTTGCAGGGGTTATAGATACTTCCGGGTTGCTAGTGCGAGGGCTTGTGGGTACTTCCGGGTTGCTAATGCCCAGGCGCCGGTACGCCAAAAAAGAAAAGAGAAAAAGAAGGAGGAAGAGCGATTTCGTCCTAAATATGCGATCTTATTAATGTTAGCAATTGAATTTACGGATAAATGGGACCGGTTAATACATTTGAATAATACCAATGACCTTAATGGAAGTTTATTCGCTTTTTAACACTTTGTGGTATGAGTTTTGGAAAATATTTGTGGTACGGAAGCCGTTGGGATATTTGGCAAGGGCTTTGGGTACTCCGGCTTGCTAATGCTAAATAGCCGCGATTTGCGTTAATCGATTTATTTCCAAATATGTTGTTGCGAATTAAATTTGCGGTTGCAGGGGAACAGTTAACACAATTAAACGGCACAAATGTGTTTTATCTAACTTTATTTAGTGCATATCACATTGTTAGATAGGTTTAGGGACGGGATTGGTTGACGAGCCGCCGTGACACTTCGCTGAGGATCATGGGAATTTGCCATTGACAGTGACACCGTGAACCAAGAAAGTGGCGCTGGGAATGACAATCTCCTAAGGTAAGATTATTCCGGTTGATAAATGTCAGATAAACAGATGATACGAACACAGTTCCTTTGATAAAATAATATTAATTGCGTGGATATAATGGTTTAAAGGGTTTTCATCACAATTGGACTACAGACAGACCTCCAATTATGCTGATAAACTTGGCCAGAAACTTGAATGAAATAATATAACACTGCGTTAAATACAAACATACGTAATGATGGTTTAAATTCAATGAATCAATAAATTAAAAGAGACAAAGACTGAATTGATCTTTTCTGTCTGCGTTAAAGCTGGGCAGTTGACTTGACAAATAACTGTAATTTTAATTGACCAGGTAGACACACTCCGGGGCTCGATCAACCCCGGCGGGGCCTCCCTTGGGCGAGGGTGTCTGGTGATAATGGCCGAAACACTCTGTGACCCCAAGGTCCACTACTGATGACGTGTCTACAAAATTATGACGTTCAAATTACCCACAACAAGGACGACTTAATGGGACTCTTTGTAAACAAAACGGTTGGTTTTAAAACAATATATAATAAAAAAATATATTAGTTCAAACACAACTAGGAGTTAATAGACACAATTTAAGACAAGGGTAGTCTCATAGGTCTGTACTTTTCTGTCGCTTTTCACTGTATTTCCATCTTGCTGGCCGAAGACCTGGGTGGCGCCTCAGCTACTCGGGGGAGGTTCTGGCAGGAGTGCAGTCTCACTTCGCCGTCCTTCGTACCCAATCCAGATTTTATGTGACCTGGTACGGCGAGGTTTACTGGTGAGACATGCGTAGGCCCGTGCCTTCCGTTGCCTTCTAGCTAACCGACAAGGTCGGCGGACCCTTTGGGGAAGGTTTAGCGAGTAAAACTCAAAATACCTAACCCTAACCCTAACCCTAACCCTAACCCTGACCCTAACCCTGACCCTAACCCTGACCCCCATCCTACTCCTAGCTCCAGTCCTATCCTCGCCCCTAACCCTAACCCTAACCCCAACCCTAACCCTAACCCCAACCCTAACCCTAACCCTAACCTGGAGCTGCGGTTTCCCGCTCCCACTCCGCTCCCACAGCGACCTAGACACACACCTGTTGCCAAAAAGAAGACCCAGGATTCGGAGCCAGGGGAAGTGGTTGAGATCCAAACCCAAAAATTGACAGTGTCCCTACGACCGCAAAGGAAGATTGCAGTTGTGGCCAGTAAACCCAACCACTTCCCTCCCCACCAGGACCGCCCAAGAGGGGTGTCTACACAAGGGAGTCGGGCTTTGTCCCCTAACCCCAATCCTAACCCTGCCCTCAACCTTAACCCTACCCCCAACCCTGACCCTACCCCCAACCCTAAACCTAACCCTAACCCCAACCCCAACCCCAACCCTAACCCCAACCCTTACCCCAATCCCAGTCCCTATTTACGTCCCACCAGGAACAGAACTTCCAAAAAGTCGGACAATTAACATAATTAGGACATATTGGTTTCACTTTATTCAGACCCACTTACACCTAATACCTACCTGGATACTTACCTCCAATTGGAACCACGCACCATGCCCACCTGAAAAAAGCAAGAAAAAAATTGACAAAACGGAATAAAACAAAAATATAAACAAAAGTCACCAAATGTTCTCAATAATATAATTACAAATTTGCAAAAACCCAATATACATAATCCACCTACCTATATACTACTTACCTGTACTTTGAACCGCAATCCGAGATCCTAGACCACGTCTACTTGAAAAACAAAAAAAACATCAAAAGACATAGAAAAACAATTAAAAAACATTAAAAAACAAAAAACAAAAATAGAATGTTTACATTATTCTACAATACTAATTCCAAGTTGACCAAATTTTAATTATTATGTTTAAACCTAATATGAAGGCTAGTTTAATTATGAAAATTAATTGGAAAATGCAAATATAAGCTAAAACACGTTACATTTCTAAAACGAAATTTCAAAAAAAAAAAAGATATAAAACTTCAACCGAGCTAAGGGTATAAAAGGAATCCGCAAGGCAAAGGGCCTTTTAGTGCGAATTTGGACTGCAAGCAAGACACATTGTTGCACCTTACAAAACAAAAATAGTTTTTCATATAATACATGTGTGCCAGACCTGATGAAGGCTTGAGATAGCCGAAACGTTGTCAGGGCACACATTGCATATTGGCCAGAATAAATCAAAAAAGAAACTTTATTTAAAAACAACAACTTTATTAAATATATAACAAAGGCAAATTCTGAATCCACAGCCATGGATCAGGTTTGGACGACGGTCCGCTATGGCCGACGCCACCGCGTTGCCCGCCAGAACCGTGAGCTGGGGGCTGATTGGAATCCCGGATGGATGGACCGTGCTTTTGCCTTTCCCTCCTCTAGGAGGGGGGGCTCCCACCATAACCCTAACCCTAACCCTCCGGCCAAGCTTTGGACGGAAAAGGTTTCCTGGCGACAGCGAGCGAGCGCGGCGCTGCCGTACGTGCACCGAGTCGCCTGCCTGAAGACCTTGGACAAGTCGTCGATGATGTGCCGCTGCTCCACAACTTGAAGGAACTCCATTTCACCGTCCTGCTGGCCGCAACCGCGGTCCAGGTCATTGAGCGAACTAGGCCTTCTCTGTGGAACACAAATGCAGTGGACTCTGTTGGCACGCCGCCGTTGTCCGCGTCGACTTACCAAGCTTGCCATCTCCTCGTTCTCCTGGGTGACAAAGCGCACTTTGTTTTCAAGGCGACACAGCACCAGCGAGAGTTCTTCATTCTTCCTGCTCAGGCGTTTGTGTTTGTACAGGAGTGGCAGAAACTGGCTTTCTGTTTCTCTCAGTCGCTTTAGCTGCAAGCATGAAGTGCGGGATGTGAAAGACGCACAACACGCGGGCCAGAACGTATCCATTCCTTTTGCCTCGGTTTGAACGGAATCGTGGCTTTGGCTCCCAATAAAAGACATCTACCAGGCAACCGACTCGCCGCGCCGCTCAACTAATAAGCAAGCGCAATGGGTGCCTCGCTGGATGGCGCGCATCAAACGTAGCGCAAACCTTCAACCGTGCCGTCAATAAATTACCAGTTCATTGCGCTCTTCAGAAAGCAGGGCGTTTCGATCCTCCAGTTTCCTGATGACTGCGCTGAGCTCAGCGATTTTCAGATGAAACCGTCGCGTGTCCCGATCCTCCTGAGACTGAAAACGCCCCGCAACACACACACACAAGCACTCGTTCAAAGTTCAAAACTGTTTTTGTGCTACCTTCCTCCAGCAACGAACTAAGCGTACATGCGTACTGCAAGTGTGTGATGAGGTGGCTTACGCAATGAAGAGGATTGCTAGTAGCGGCGTTGACCCCACTTTCAGGGTAGTTTAGGCCCGCCCTTTGGGAATCCCTCAGGGCAGCGATCTGCTGCTCGGCAGCCTGAGTCTGCAGCTGAAGGCGGTGGACGTGGCCGGCCCCAGGGCTTCATCCAAAACACTAACCGCTCTGTCTTTCAGCTTGATCTCATCCGTCTGGATGTACAAACGGGGAGCGCTCAGGCAGGCGGGCAAACTCATTTGCCAGAATTGTGACAAAAACAAAGAGAGCAACCGGCCAATTTTTTTCTTGAATCGACTAGAACACCTTTGCTGTGACAAAAGCGAAGCGAGCAACCGGACATTTTCTTCTTGTGAAATAGAATAGAATAGAATGCCTTAGGTGTCATTGCACTACAGGTATACAACGAAATTGGGAACATAGCCACGCACCGCGCATCTGATCAGTCCTACCAGTCGGCGGATCTCCCTCTCGCAGTCTCTCTTGGTTCGGCTCAGCTCCTCCCGATGCTGGTGATGAGCCGATCGGAGCTCGGCCGCTCGGGACTGCCAGGCCTGCTGGGCCGCTGCCAGGGCTTCTTCCGCGCTCCTGGTGGAGGCGACACCGCTCGGTCTCCCGACACCGCCGCGTCTCCTCCACCTCCGCCAGCAAAGCGCCCCCCCTCCTCACCTGAGCAGACATTGCGCCACACCGGGCCGTTGAGACCGCAACGGAGCGCCGCGACGCTTACTGGGGACAAGCTACACAATACGGTAGCGGCCGCATCGAAGCCCGACGTGGCGTGCGGATAGTCAGACACGGATAGAGCGGATCACCTTGTCCATGGAGCCGTCCCTCAGGCTGAGGACCAAGGCATTCAGTCGCTGGATCTCTCCATCTTTGATTTTGATCACTCTCATCAGCTCCATTTCATGCTGCCGCAGTAATGTCTCCCTGGTAATGGCTAACTCTTTCTGCTTCTCCTCATGGAGTTTGCTTTTGAGTTCCGTCATGGCGGCGGTGGCACGGTGGTGCTCCGCCCGCAGGTCCTGACTTCTCTCTCTCTCCAGACAGCTGACCTGACATGACTTAGACTTAGACTTAGACAAACTTTATTGTCATCTTGTCTGCACATGGTGCATACAAAACGAAATTCCGTTGCATACATCTTACAACAAAGTAGTGATATTGCAGTTGAATAGAAGTAACATATCCTATGAAAATATATATATATACATATACTATATATATATATATATATATATATTAAAAATAAGTATAAAGTGCAGCAGTGATAATTATGCAATAGTGCAAGTAGGCAAAACAGTATTCAAGAGTGTGCAGAGGAATGCTAAACCATGTATTAAACTTCTATTTAAAGGGTTTATACAAGTTCAGTAAAGTTGGTAGTGCGAGATAGTGCAAGATAGAGGTCCGTAGTGTCATAAAGTACAGTTCTGTGAATGTGTGATGCAGAGTTCAGTTTAGAGCTCAACAGTTCTAGTGTTCAACAGTCTGATGACAGCAGGGAAAAAGCTGTTGCAGAACCTGGTGGACCTGCAGCGGATGCTGCGAAACCTCTTCCCAGAGGGCAGCAGGGAGAACAGTCCATGGTGGGGGTGTGATGGGTCATTGATGATGTTACGGGCACGGGACATGCAGCGCTGAGATGAAATGTCCTGAATGGAGGGAAGAGGAGCCCCTATGATCCTCTCTGCTGTCCTCACCACTCTCCTCAAGTTCTTCCAATCGGAGGCGGTGCAGCCTCCACACCACACAGAGAGACAGCTTGTCAGAATGCTCTCTATGGTGCTCCTGTAGAACGTCCTCATGATGGGTGGGGGCAGGTGGGCTCTCCTCATCCTCCGCAGGAAGTACAAGCGCTTCTGTGCCCTCTTGACCAGTGCCGTAGTGTTCATAGTCCAGGTGAGGTCTTCTGTGATGTGGACCCCCAGTAATTTGGTGCTGCTGACCACCTCCACAGCTGAGCTGTTGATGATCAGTGGAGCGTGGTGAGGCTGTTTTTTCCTGAAGTCGACGATGATCTCCTTCATCTTCTCCTCATTCAGGATCAGGCTGTTTTCTCTGCACCAGCCCACCAGCTGCTCCACCTCCTCTCTGTAGTCCAGGTCGTTGTTGTCTCTGATGAGCCCCACCACCGTTGTGTCGTCTGCTGACTTCACGATGTGATTGGTGGTGAACCTGAGGACGCAGTCGTGTGTCATCAGGGTGAACAGCAGGGGGCTCAGGACGCAGCCCTGAGGGGAGCCTGTGCTGAGGGTGATGACATCAGAGGTGTTCTGTCCGACCCGGACTGACTGAGGTCTGTTGGTGAGGAAGTCTAGCAGCCAGTTGCGAAGGGGGGTGTTGAAGCCCAGGTGTTCCAATTTTCCTACCAGATGCTGTGGGATGATGGTGTTAAACGCTGAGCTGAAGTCCAGGAACAGCATCCGCACATGGGTGTTCTTCTCCTCCAGGTGAGCCAGGCTCAGGTGAAGAACGGAGGAGATGGCGTCCTGAGTGGAGCGGTTTTGCCGGTCGGCAAACTGGAACGGGTCAAATAATAGGGGGAGTCTGGAAACGATGTGACCTTTAAGCAGCCTTTCGAAGCACTTCATCATAACCGGAGTCAGTGCAACAGGCCGGTAATCATTAAATGAGGTGATTTGAGGTTTCTTCGGCACCGGATTGATGGAGGCAGTCTTAAAGCACGCCGGCACTGTGGCTTGGCCCAGCGAGGTGTTAAAAATGTCTGTGATGACCCCAGCCAGATGACTTGCACATTCCCTGAACACACGCCCAGGAATGTTGTCGGGGCCAGGGGCCTTACAGGGGTTGACTCTCCTCAGGGTCTTCAACACATCGGCGGAGTCAAGGCAGAGTACCTCCTCTTCCTGATGGGGGACAGTTTTAACTGCTGGAGTGCCGTTTAGTGCCTCGAACCTCCCAAAGAAGTTATTTAGACCATTTAGAAAGTCAGCATCAACTACACCCACCGGGGGGGGGGGGAGGGTGAGTTGTAGTCTGTAATCGCCCGTATGCCTTGCCACATACTCCTGATGTTTTTGACGTCGTGGAAACGATCCTGAAATTTTCGACTGTGGTCTCGCTTCGCTATCCTGATGGCACGGTTCAAGTTGGCTCTCGCTGTCCTCAGTGTCTCCTTGTCGCCAGACTTGAAGGCAGAGTTCCGCGCTCGTAGCGTTTGACGTACCTCCTCAGTCATCCAGGGTCGTTGGTTGCCCCGGGTGATGATATTCTTAGTGGTGCTGACGTCCTCGGTGCATTTGTTGATGTAGGCTGACACAGTCATGGCACACGCATGTCTAATCTACATCGGGAAAACTGGGAGGGAGGGAGGGAGGGAGGCAGGCAGGGAGGCAGGCAGTGTCTGTCTGTTGAGGTTTTCACCTTGTTCTTCTCCTGCTGAAGTTCTAACTGGACGTCCATCAGTTTGGTTCTCAGCTCGTCATTGGCGGCCTGAAGGGCGTCCGTTCGCTCCGCCTTGGCCCGCCCTGCCGGAGCTCGTATGGACATCTCTTACTCGAGTCTCGCCCGGTCGTCAGTCAGAGATCACAACATTTGTACCTGGAGAGCACAAACGCAGCGCTGTTTTCCACTGGCTTCGAACTCAACTTCAATCGGTACCGTAACTTACAACATCATAAACATAGAACTAGCTTGACTTATTCATTGAATAAATGCATTTGGTTCTTCAAAACTGCATCACGCAACATAGCGTGACCGAGACGGCCGTTATCCACCTGCGTGAAGTTATTTGGTGAAATGAATGAGATGTTTAAGACACCATCGTTCTGTCACTATGTAGATGAAGGGAAATAATCGATTGCTGAAGGTCCAAAGGTGTTGTGATAAACAAATAAACATATTAGTGATGAGTGACATATTTGTGATAAACATATTAGGCAGGATAATCACATATGTTAACTTGACTGCCCACACTGTATTTATTTATGGTTATTTGTTAAATCGAGTACTGTTAGACATGAAATAGGAAGTGTTTAACATAAATGGAAGACGAAAGGGGTACTCACCATTGTAGCTCCTGCTGGTCAATGATACGAGCCTCTTCTTGCAGTGGAAAACATACAGCCAACAAACACCGTGGAACCTAAAGGAAGGAAATTAAACATTAACATTTAGCCTAAACCAACATTCACAGATACAACGCAACGCAAACTACACAAACGTAAATCTTTTTAAACACAATGAGTTGTACTTACCGTGTACGCTCTAGACGGTCCACTTGCAAGCAGAAAATAAAGATATTTCTGTTGATAATCGTCGTGTTTGTATCCGGTGTCTCGCTCAAGGCCATTGCGCCCACAGATTTGAATTTTGGCGAGAGTTCAGCCTATTGACGTCATTTCCGCGGTGTAATACCCGCATATCTGAAACGGCAAAGTTAAGAGTAGAGTTAAATAAAGTTTTTAGTCAACGCAATAATTTGCAACCATTGACCAGTCGAAATAATCGTCGAAATTTGGCGTCTGTGGCTGGAAGCAGACGCCGAGTTCGACGTTCCTCCCAAACGCCACACTCCCTCGCTTTTCAGGGCTCAAAAAAAACAGTTGTAATTACCTTGTACGCTCTAGACTGTCAAGTTGCAAGCTGAAAACAAAAATATTTGCCTTGTTAGTCATCGTGTTACTAACCGATGTGTCTTGTTTGCCAGAATTGCCGCTTTCCTACTTCCTGTTGCAAGCAAGGCCCACGGATTAAAATTTTGCCGTGAGTTCCGCCTATTGACGTCATGTCCGCGTCACATGACTGCGACTAAATATTATCTAAAACTGTTTGTGCGGTATTGTGTTGTTCTGTGCGGTATTGTGTTATTCTGTGCGGCGTCGTGTTGTTCTGTGCGGCGTCGTGTTGTTCAGTGCGACGTCGTGTTGTTCAGTGCGGCATGGTGTTGTTCAGTGCGGCATGGTGTTGTTCAGTGCGGCATGGTGTTGTTCAGTGCGGCATAATGTTGTTCAGTGCGGCATAATGTTGTTCAGTGCGGCATGGTGTTGTTCAGTGCGGCATGGTGTTGTTCAGTGCGGCATGGTGTTGTTCACTGCGGCATAATGTTGTTCAGTGCGCCATAATGTTGTTCAGTGCAGGATGGTGTTGTTCAGTGCGGCATGGTGTTGTTCAATGCGGCATGGTGTTGTTCAGTGCGGCATGGTGTTGTTCAGTGCGGCATGGTGTTGTTCAGTGCGGCATGGTGTTGTTCAGTGCGGCATGGTGTTGTTCAGTGCGTCATAATGTTGTTCAGTGCGGCATGGTGTTGTTCAGTGCGGGAAGGTGTTGTTCAGTGCAGGATGGTGTTGTTCAGTGCGGCATGGTGTTGTTCAATGCAGGATCGTATTGTTCAGTGCAGCATAATGTTGTTCAGTGCAGCATGGTGTTGTTCAGTGCGGCATGGTGTTGTTCCATGCGGCATGGTGTTGTTCAGTGCGGGATGGTGTTGTTCAGTGCGGCATGGTGTTGTTCAGTGCGGCATAATGTTGTTCAGTGCAGCATGGTGTTGTTCAGTGCGGCATGGTGTTGTTCAGTGCGACATAATGTTGTTCAGTGCGGCATAATGTTGTTCAGTGCGGCATGGTGTTGTTCAGTGCGGCATGGTGTTGTTCAGTGCGGGATGGTGTTGTTCAGTGCGGCATGGTGTTGTTCAGTGCAGGATGGTGTTGTTCAGTGCGGCATGGTGTTGTTCAATGCGGCATGGTGTTGTTCAGTGCGGGATGGTGTTGTTCAGTGCAGGATGGTGTTGTTCAGTGCGGCATGGTGTTGTTCAGTGCGGAATGGTGTTGTTCAGTGCGGCATGGTGTTGTTCAGTGCGGCATGGTGTTGTTCAGTGCAGGATGGTGTTGTTCAATGCGGGATCGTGTTGTTCAGTGCGGGATGGTGTTGTTCAGTGCAGGATGGTGTTGTTCAGTGCGGCATGGTGTTGTTCAATGCGGCATGGTGTTGTTCAGTTCAGGATGGTGTTGTTCAGTGCGGCATGGTGTTGTTCAATGCTGCATGGTGTTGTTCAATGCGGCATGGTGTTGTTCAGTGCGGCATGGTGTTGTTCAGTGCGGCATAATGTTGTTCAGTGCGGCATGGTGTTGTTCAGTGCGGCATGGTGTTGTTCAGTGCAGCGTAATGTTGTTCAGTGCGGCATGGTGTTGTTCAGTGCAGCGTAATGTTGTTCAGTGCAGCATGGTGTTGTTCAGTGCGGAATGGTGTTGTTCAGTGCGGCATGGTGTTGTTCAGTGCGGGATGGTGTTGTTCAGTGCGGCATGGTGTTGTTCAGTGCGGCATGGTGTTGTTCAGTGCGGCATAATGTTGTTCAGTGCGGCATAATGTTGTTCAGTGCGGCATGGTGTTGTTCAGTGCGGGTTGGTGTTGTTCAGTGCGGGATGGTGTTGTTCAGTGCGGCATGGTGTTCAATGCGGAATGGTGTTGTTCAGTGCACGATGGTGTTGTTCAGTGCGGCATGGTGTTGTTCAGTGCGGCATAGTGTTGTTCAGTGCGGCATGGTGTTGTTCAGTGCGGCATGGTTTTGTTCAGTGCGGCATGGTGTTGTTCAGTGCGGCATGGTGTTGTTCAGTGCAGCATGGTGTTGTTCAGTGCGGCATAATGTTGTTCAGTGCGGCACGGTGTTGTTCAGTTCGGCATGGTGTTGTTCAGTGCGGCATAATGTTCAGTGCGGCATAATGTTGTTTAGTGCGGCATGGTGTTGTTCAGTGCGGGATGGTGTTGTTCAGTGCAGGATGGTGTTGTTCAGTGCGGCATGGTGTTGTTCAGTGCGGGATGGTGTCTTTCAGTGCGGCATGGTGTCGTTCAGTGCGGCATGGTGTCTTTCAGTGCGGCATGGTGTCGTTCAGTGAGGCATGGTGTTGTTCAGTGCGGCATGGTGTTGTTCAGTGCGGCATGGTGTTGTTCAGTGCGGGATGGTGTTGTTCAGTGTGGCATGGTGTTCAGTGCGGCATGGTGTTGTTCAGTGCGGTATCGTGTTGTTCAGTGCGGTATCGTGTTGTTCAGTGCGGTATCGTGTTGTTCAGTGCAGTATCGTTGTGTTGTTCGTATTGTGTTGTGTTGTTCGTAATGTGTTGTGTTGTTCGTATTGTGTTGTGTTGTTCGTATTGTGTTGTGTTGTTCGTATTGTGTTGTGTTGTTCATATTGTGTTGTTCATATTGTGTTGAGTTGTTTGTATTGTGTTGTGTTGTTCGTATTGTGTTGCCTTTAACAATTAGCCTCTAACACTTAGCCTCTAACACTTAGCCTCTAGCACCTAGAAGGTAAATAAATAGGAAGGAAGGACTCACCGGTGACATCTTCGCCCACGTCCAAGCGTTGTACTTTGTATTTTCATCCTTCTGACAGTGGAAAACATAGCCAACAAACACCGTGGAACCTAAACGAATGAAAGAAAACTATCATTTGGCCACAACCAACATTCACAGATACAACACAATGTGACGTGCGGGGTTGAGGTTAAAGGTTGAGTGAAGGGCCCTCGTTTTAAACTACTTTTTTGAAAAGGATTGGGAACAAGTAAGACGTATTTAATTTATTTAATGGGAAGTAGTAAGAGCTATTGAATTTAATCTATGTATTATATTCTATTGCCTCTGGCGCCTAGCCTCTGGCACTTAGCCTCTAACACTTAGCCTTTAACACTTAGCCTTTAACACTTAGCCTTTAACACTTAGCCTTTAACACTTAGCCTAGAAGGTGAATAAATAGGGTTAAAGGTTGAGTGAAGGGACCTCGTTTTAAACTACTTTTTTGAAAAGGAGTGGGAACAAGTAAGACGTATTTAATTTATTTAATGGGAAGTAGTAAGACTTATTAAATTTATTAAATCTTCTTTTCTTCCCAGGCAAAATTTGATGTGCTGCAATTCCAAATTTCCAAAGTGAATGAAGGAATGAAGTCCTTTAAATTATGATTTTGTATAAATACTAGGCATTAACACAAAATCGACGGCACAAAATGGGCAGACTTTACTTGTTTGAAAAGGACTGGTTACAAGACAGACTTTTTTAATTTATTTAATGGGAAGAAGACTTATTTAGTTTAATTGATCTATTTTTGTTCCCTGGCAAAATTCGATTTGCTGCAATTCCAAATTTCCAAAGTGAATGAAGGAAAGAAGTCGTTTAAATTATGATTTTGTATAAATACTAGGCATAGACACAAAATCTACGGCACAAAATGGGCAGACTTTACTTGTTTGAAGAGGACTTGTTACAAGACAGACTTTTCTGATTTATTTAATGGGAAGAAGACTTATTTAGTTTATTTAATCTATTTTTGTTCCCTGGCAAAATTGGATTTGCTGAAATTGTATTTGGCCAAATCTTGACTTGAGACCTGATAGGAAGTATTAAACGCTTAGTTAAATCAATACAAGTTGGTAATAAGAGCGAGTAATGTTGGTTGAACCGATGAATGAAAGTTGAAAGCAATTTAAATTATGACTTTGTATAAATACTAGACATTAACAGAACATCTACTGCGCAAAATGGGCAGAGTTTACTTGTTTGAGAAGGAATGGCTTATTCAAAACTAAGATTCATTTAATCTGTTTGTTCCCAGGCAAAATTGGATGTGATGCAATTCCAAATTTCACCACATGATGGTGCCCAATTTTGACTTCATAGGACATATTAAACACTTAGCTTGTTATTATGTTCAAGGTAATCAGATTTGTTTATTATTCTAATGGCCTCTTCAAAACTATTCTGGATTACTACTTTGGATCTATTCTACATTACTTGGCAACAACATACTCTGTAACAGATTAGGCAGTATAATCATATATGTTAATTTGAGAGTGCCCACACTCAATCTACTTATCGTGATGTGTTAAATCAATTACTGTTAGACATTATTTGTCTGATAATCTACCAAATCTTTGAATTGAAGAATTTGTGATTTAATTAATAGCTTGTTGTTATGTTAAGGGTAATAAGACTTGTATATAATTCTAATGGCCTTCTTTTGAAAACTATTCTGAAATACAACTTTGGATCTTATATTACTTTGCAAAAATCTACTCCGTGACAGATTAGGCAGTATAATCACATATGTTAACTTCAGTGCCCACACTGTATTTATTTATGGTTATTTGTTAAATCAAGTACTGTTAGACATGAAATAGGAAGTGTTTAACATAAATGTTATGGCTACTCACCATTGTAGCTCGCTCCTGGTCAATGATACGAGCCTCTTCTTGCAGTGGAAAACTTGCAGCCAACAAACACCGTGGAACCTAAAGGAATGAAATTAAACATTCACATTTCGCCTCGACCAATTTTCACACGTACAACGCAACGCGGCTACACTTCTGCTATTACAAACGTAAATCTCCTTAAACACAATGAGTGTTACTTACCGTGTACGCTCTAGACGGTCCAGTTGCAAGCAGAAAATAAAGATATTTCTGTTGATAATTGTCGCTGCTCAGTGGCTCACGGCCATCGCGCCAACAGATTTGAATTTTGGCGGAGGTTCCGGCAATTACGTCATATCCGCGGCACATGACTGCGACGTAATACCCGCTTATCTGAAACGGCAGTTAAAAGTAGAGTTACATCAAGTTTTCTTGGAACCTAAACGAATGAAAGAAAACTATCATTTGGCCACAACCAACATTCACAGATACAACACAACGTGCGGGGTTGAGGTTAAAGATTGAGTGAAGGGCCCTCGTTTTAAACTACTGTTTTGAAAAGGAGTGGGAACAAGTAAGACGTATTTAATTTATTTAATGGGAAGTAGTAAGACTTATTAAATTTATTTAATCTACTTTTCTTCCCAGGCAAAATTTGATGTGCTGCAATTCCAAATTTCCAAAGTGAATGAAGGAATGAAGTCCTTTAAATTATGATTTTGTATAAATACTAGGCATAAACAAAAAATCGACGGCACAAAATGGGCAGACTTTACTTGTTTGAAAAGGACTGGTTACAAGACAGACTTTTTTAATTTATTTAATGGGAAGAAGACTTATTTAGTTTAATTGATCTATTTTTGTTCCCTGGCAAAATTCGATTTGCTGCAATTCCAAATTTCCAAAGTGAATGAAGGAAAGAAGTCGTTTAAATTATGATTTTGTTTAAATACTAGGCATAGACACAAAATCTACGGCACAAAATGGGCAGACTTTACTTGTTTGAAGAGGACTGGTTACAAGACAGACTTTTCTGATTTATTTAATGGGAAGAGGACTTATTTAGTTTATTTAATCTATTTTTGTTCCCTGGCAAAATTGGATTTGCTGAAATTGTATTTTGCCAAATCTCGATTTGAGACCTGATAGGAAGTATTAAACGCTTAGTTAAATCAATACAAGTTGGTAATAAGAGCGAGTAATGTTGGTTGAACCGATGAATGAAGGTTGAAAGCAATTTAAATTATGACTTTGTATAAATACTAGATATTAACAGAACATCTACTGCGCAAAATGGGCAGAGTTTACTTGTTTGAGAAGGAGTGGCTTATTCAAAACTAAGATTTATGTAATCTGTTTGTTCCCAGGCAAAATTGGATGTGATGCAATTCCAAATTTCACCACATGATGGTGCCCAATTTTGACTTCATAGGACATATTAAACACTTAGCTTGTTATTATGTTCAAGGTAATCAGATTTGTTTATCATTCTAATGGCCTCTTCAAAACTATTCTGGATTACTACTTTGGATCTATTCTACATTACTTGGCAACAACCTACTCTGTAACAGATTAGGCAGTATAATCACATATGTTAACTTGAGAGTGCCCACACTCAATCTACTTATCGTGATGTGTTAAATCAATTACTGTTAGACATTATTTGTCTGATAATCTACCAAATCTTTGAATTGAAGAATTTGTGATTTAATTAATAGCTTGTTGTTATGTTCAAGGTAATCAGACTTGTATATAATTCTAATGGCCTTCTTTTGAAAACTATTCTGAATTACAACTTTGGATCTTATATTACTTTGCAACAATCTACTCGGTGACAGATTAGGCAGTATAATCACATATGTTAACTTCAGTGCCCACACTGTATTTATTTATGGTTATTTGTTAAATCAAGTACTGTTAGACATGAAATAGGAAGTGTTTAACATAAATGTTATGGCTACTCACCATTGTAGCTCGCTCCTGGTCAATGATATGAGCCTCTTCTTGCAGTGGAAAACCTGCAGCCAACAAACACCGTGGAACCTAAAGGAATGAAATTAAACATTAACATTTCGCCTGGACCAACATTCTCACGTACAACGCAACGCGGCTACACTTCTGCTATTACAAACGTAAATCTCCTTAAACACAACGAGTGTTACTTACCGTGTACGCTCTAGGCAAAATTGGATGTGATGCAATTCCAAATCTATCTGAAACGGCAGTTAAAAGTAGAGTTACATCAAGTTTTCTTTTTTAATCAACGCAATCATTTACAACCGTTGACCAGAAAGAATCGTCGAAATTCGACGTCCCCCACAAACGCCACGCTCACTCGCTTTTCAGGGCAACAAAAGTACTTCTTTTTAAAAACGATGAGTTGTACTTACCGTGTACGCTCTGGATGGTCCAGTTGCAAGCAGAAAATAAAAATATTTCTCTTGTTAGTCGTATGTTACCATCCGCTGTGTCTTTGTCAACATCGCCGCCATTTTCCTACTTCCTGCTGCGAGCCACGCCCACGGATTTAAATTTGGGTGGAAGTTCTTTCCATTGGCGTCGTTTTCGCGTATAGCAAATCCGATTGGTTGGGAAGGGGGCACGGTTATGCAGCCGAGGAGTCCTGTGATCGGTGGGATGTAAAGTAGGCGTCGACGTCACGTCCGCGTCACGTGACCACGACGTGGCAGACGTCATATAGCAACCGCTGTTTTGTTTAGTAGACTTACAGTTGTTATGCATTGACATAATGGCGCACACACCAAATAGATTTAAATAAATTAAATAAGTTAACTCTCTTAAGTTAACTCTCCCCGCGGATTTGAATTCCGGCGAAAGTTCCGCCCATCGACGTCACGTATGTCACGTGACCACGACGTGGCAGATGTCATATAGCAACCGCTGTTTTGTTTAGTAGATTTACAGTTGTTATGCATTGGCATAATGGTGTGCACTCAAAATAGATTTAAATAAATTAAATATTTCTTCTGCCCACTCCCTTTTAAACAAGTTAACTCTGCCCACGTCCATTGACGTCTTGTCTGTGTCACGTGACCACGACGTAGCGACGTCATATAGTAACCGCTGTTTTGATCAGTAGACTTACAGTTATTATGCGTTGACATAATGGCGCACTGGTTAGCATGTCCACCTCTTAAGCATGATGTTGCGGGTTCGACGCCTGATCAATGTTAGCATGGAGTGAGCTGAAGTGCATGGCGCTGAAGATTTGAATCTTTGAAATGCGCTGAGGTCTGACATATCAGGCAGAATGGTTTGCCATCACGTTCAACAAAAAATAGAAACTTTCCCACTCTGATTAAAACGTCCTGTGTTCATCTACATATTTTCGTTTTGCTGTGCATCTTTTCCCTGCCATTTCGAGAGCCCAATTGACACTCATAGTTTAAAGAAATGTGTTTGCCCATCCTACTTTGTGGAATTTCACCACATGCGCTTTTGACCAAAATACCAAATTGAACTCAAGTGAAGCCAACACGCACAACCCCCCCCCCCCCACACACACACACACACAAATGTTGATATGAACATAAAAGAGCCGCATGCGGTTCGGGAGTTGCGGCTTGGCCAAACCTGTACTATACAACTTTATTTGTATAAAATTTTCACAACAGCTGTCACACAAACAAAGCGGGAAAAACCGAAGACGTGCGTGTTCCGCCCACGCTGGATTTATTTGCACCTTTGAAAAGACACCGTATTGCCGCAGATGTGGCAAAGAGTACTTTTGGGCATCTGAGACGGAAGGATGTCCAAAGCATCACGTCACCTGCTCTGGTAGGCATGGTGGTGGGACGTTGAGGTCAACCGCTTTGGGGTTGGCTGAATCTTTGATCGCAGGATGCCACACACTTGAAGACAGAAGCAGAAAAGCAGAGCTAAATGCAAAATGTACTCACCGGTGACTCCAATTTTTTCCCCCCCTGAAGAAACAGCTGGACGGGTGGCCCCGGCTGGCCAGTGGGACTGTTGTTATTCTGACCCTTTTTAGTGCGCGTTTGGGGCAACAACCGTTTTTTGTGGCGCTCTCTTCTGGTTCAAAAGTGCCCTGCATGTGAATTTGCTTTTCCTGCCTTCTGATTGGATGAGCGCCGGTGTGACGCGGTGCCTCTGTCACCATGGCGGGGGGTATACGTTGGCATCGGAGCGTCTGCCAACGTCTGAGACCGGCTGGCAGTGTATCGGAGGTGTCGAGTGCGGTGCCGCTGGAGCTCACTCACCAGCTGGTGTTAGGGCCACAGAATGAAGGCCAAGGAGAAGAATAGAAAGAGAAACAGAAACTTCTCCTCCAATTGTTTGATTTGTCTCTTCTGAGCTTCGATGAATTCTTTCAGCTCTTTGTTCCTCTAGGACGGACAAATGGAAAGTGGCATTCAAAAGCCAGTAAGCGTGCAAGTAAGTGCCGGGCTGGCTTTGGGCCCTTACCTGTTGCGCGCTGTGCAGCAGATCCATTCTCTCTTGGAGGATGCAAGCGTCGCGCTCCCTCAACTCGCACATCAGGGCTCGCTTCCATTGGTCCACGGCGCTCCTAAGCTCTTCTCTCTGATCCGCCGTCAGCACGTCATTCACGCCAGCGTGGCTGGCTTTTTCGCCGTCCGTGGCGGGGCAGTCCCGCTGCGGTAGCGCCTCGTACAACATGGCCTCCAGCTCCAGGATCCTCTGGGCCGCAATCCTCGTCCATCAGTGGTCCGGCGGGAGATTTGAGGGCGGCTTACCTTATGAGCCTGGTCCATGGAACACTTCCTGAAGTCCAACTCTTCATCCAGGTAGCCCTTCTGCTTGCAGAACATATCCTAGCATAGCTCAAGGTCAGAATTGTTGGGGCACATTGCCGGAGTTCCCCTTGGCTGATGTCGCGTGTCTGTCTACCTTCTCACTTTCAATGTCCAACATCTTCGGTTGACGTGCTGACTTGGTCACTTTGATGTATTCTAACCACTGAGGAAAGGCTGCTGTCACATAAGCAGAATGCGAGAGCGTGCGTGGACGTGCGCGTTACCTTCTCGGCTAGGGTGAGAAGGGTCCTGGCGTGAATCACGACCACCTGCTCCTCGTTGGTGAGATTCTGCAAGAGCCCAAAGGCACAGCGTCAACAAGCTTCTTTCAGCGCAAAGCCTTCCAAAAGTCACATTTGAGCCGCCGAGTCTCGTGGAGTGCGAACATAAGGAGTTCGACATACACTTACGGCGTTATAGCCCAGGATGTCCAGCTTCTTCATCAGATCACTGATGACGATGTCCGGGGGAAAGGCGCAAGGAGCAATGTAAGGTGTTCTGGGACCTCGGGTTAAGGTTAGGGTTGCGAGGGACGCCTTACGTACGCTCACGCCCTCGGCCTCGCAGTAGATCTGCAAAGGGCTGAGGCCGTCTGGGAAACGGACTTGCAGAAACTTCAAGACGGGGGAGCGCCACTCCCTCTCCTGAAAGGCAGAGGCATGCATCCGTCCGTCCGTCCGTCCGTCCCATCTCTGGCCTCAACACGCTTGTGCGAGTCTTCCCACCTCCAGCTCCAGGATGCGGAACTCAAGCAGTTCGTTTTGGTCTCGGATATCCTGGATGTGCTCTTTCAGACGCGCTTCTTCCGCCTCCATCCGCCTGACCTGAAAAGACAGTCAGACCTCATCTGCGGGGCTTCCCGACGGGTGTGACGCCAAGCGACTCCGCCCAGCGCCTTTCTTTCCGTCACCTTTTCGGCCAACTGCTGATTGCTCTGACGCAGCAGCTGCTTCTCCTCCACCCACTTGACATTCTAGAAGAGACAAACGCGTGGACAGCTTTGGAATGTTGTGTCATTTTCATCCACAAATTCTTTGGTTGACTGGAAAATGACATTTGCTTTTCTCCGCATTTTCCCAGCCACGTTCGGGGGGGGGTTGGTCCAGTAATGCCAGACGAATGAGTGACTGAAGAATGTAGCTATTTTGTCTGAGAAAAAGGTGTGCTCATTGATGAGCTTACCTGTCCTTGTTGCTTCAGCGCTGACTCCAGATCTGCTACTCTGCTTTGATAGTGACCCATTTCTACCATCAGCTTTTCTCTGGTCTGAAAGGAGGAGGAGGGAGGCTCCTCCTCCTCGTTTCAGACCAGAGAACACCCGAGGCTGGGTGAGAACGGGGAGGCTGCGACCCGGCCGGGGGTTGCGGGAAGGGGCGCCACCTTGATCTCCTTCTCGGCGTCGTAGTCCCCTTCGCTGGTCTGGGCTAGCAGAGCGTAGGCTCGTTGCAGCGCTTGATATTCTTGCGTCAGCTGGCGGTAGCGAAGCTCCGCCTCTTCATGCACACATCAATGCAACACAGCACTAGTACCAGAATCAGTCAGACCGGCGACAAAGCACCCGCGACGCAAAGACGAGTCCGATTCCAGGCTGAAGAGGAATGTTTGGTGCCAATACGCTGGCAGAAATTGCGGGCTACCTCTTCGGGTTCCGTGTCGGGGGTTCTGTCGGTGTGAAAAGACAAGGATGAGTCCACCAACACGTCTTCGTCGTAGCCGTAAAATGTTTCGATGACCTGCGGGCGCGGAAGCAAACATCTCTCTGAACAAACTGAAGCGACACCTCACGATGAATCGACGAGAGGAACGATAGCGAGAAAAAGGCCATTTCATCTTGCGCAACACCAAGCAGCCACAAACAAACAGACTCACCTTGCAGGACCTCACGCTTTGTTCCTCCTCAGAGATTCTCGACGTCGGTATCGTAGCAGCAAATCTCTCTCCTGTCGACACAAATAATCCGCCTTTGAGATTCTTTGGATGCAAAGGGAACGAACGGCTCCGGCGCAGAAACAAACGCGACTCACAATGACATTTCTGACATGAGCTCCTGTCTCCAGAGCCTGAAAAACACGTCACCGGCGATGATTGGAGGGACGCTCGTCTTTTCCAAAAGTGACAACTACAGGGTGTGTCAGGGTTTTCCAGATTATCTTTATCGTATCATTATGTTGCTTTGACTTTGACTGCAACCTGTAATAAATAATATTATTTATCCCTTATTTATCCCTATCGCTTATCCCTTCCTACACAAAGTCGTAAAACACCCCTTGCTATGTTTTGACTAGAGGTCAAGGGCTTTCTCTATTCAATCCACTCTTACACCCACCCTGTTTCTCTTAATTAAAATGCTCGTGCAGGAGCCGAGAGTCAGACTTAATTCGTACAACGGATGGACTCTCCACCTGCAGGTGTCCAAAAGAACTTACTTGTCTCCCGTGTGGTTCTTGCAAAATAAGTTGGAGCGAGCGCAACTCTAACAGGGTGCATTTTGCCACTAGCTGCCTACGGACAATGACGTCGCGCTCGCGGCTCATGGTTGACGGGCTGAGCAGCCGGGCAAGTCCGTCGTTTTCAGCGCACAGCGAGTGGCAAAGGCGCTGACAAAACGGGAGCTTTGAGCTGCTGAAAACGGCAAAACAAGTCTAAAGCATGTTCAAACGCGTGCGCACAATGCTCCTGCTTGAAAGGTCGGAATTTAAGGGGCCAATTTTTTGGATGGCGGCCGCCGGCCAAGCTTTGGACGGAAAAGGTTTCCTGGCGACAGCGAGCGAGCGCGGCGCTGCCGTACGTGCACCGAGTCGCCTGCCTGAAGACCTTGGACAAGTCGTCGATGATGTGCCGCTGCTCCACAACTAGAAGGAACTCCATTTCACCGTCCTGCTGGCCGCAACCGCGGTCCAGGTCATTGAGCGAACTAGGCCTTCTCTGTGGAACACAAATGCAGTGGACTCTGTTGGCACGCCGCCGTTGTCCGCGTCGACTTACCAAGCTTGCCAGGCTCACCTGGAGGAGAAGAACACCCATGTGCGGATGCTGTTCCTGGACTTCAGCTCAGCGTTTAACACCATCATCCCACAGCATCTGGTAGGAAAATTGGAACACCTGGGCTTCAACACCCCCCTTCGCAACTGGCTGCTAGACTTCCTCACCAACAGACCTCAGTCAGTCCGGGTCGGACAGAACACCTCTGATGTCATCACCCTCAACACAGGCTCCCCTCAGGGCTGCGTCCTGAGCCCCCTGCTGTTCACCCTGATGACACACGACTGCATCCTTAGGTTCACCACCAATCACATCGTGAAGTTCGCAGACGACACAACGGTGGTGGGGCTCATCAGAGACAACAACGACCTGGACTACAGAGAGGAGGTGGAGCAGCTGGTGGGCTGGTGCAGAGAAAACAGCCTGATCCTGAATGAGGAGAAGATGAAGGAGATCATCGTCGACTTCAGGAAAAAACAGCCACACCACGCTCCACTGATCATCAACAGCTCAGCTGTGGAGGTGGTCAGCAGCACCAAATTCCTGGGGGTCCACATCACAGAAGACCTCACCTGGACTATGAATACTACGGCACTGGTCAAGAGGGCACAGAAGCGCTTGTACTTCCTGCGGAGGATGAGGAGAGCCCACCTGCCCCCACCCATCATGAGGACGTTCTACAGGAGCACCATAGAGAGCATTCTGACAAGCTGTCTCTCTGTGTGGTGTGGAGGCTGCACCGCCTCCGATTGGAAAAACGTGAGGAGAGTGGTGAGGACAGCAGAGAGGATCATAGGGGCTCCTCTTCCCTCCATTCAGGACATTTCATCTCAGCGCTGCATGTCCCGTGCCCGTAACATCATCAATGACCCATCACACCCCCACCATGGACTGTTCTCCCTGCTGCCCTCTGGGAAGAGGTTTCGCAGCATCCGCTGCAGGTCCACCAGGTTCTGCAACAGCTTTTTCCCTGCTGTCATCAGACTGTTGAACACTAGAACTGTTGAGCTCTGCATCACACATTCACAGAACTGTACTTTATGACACTACGGACCTCTATCTTGCACTATCTCGCACTACCAACTTTACTGAACTTGTATAAACCCTTTAAATAGAAGTTTAATACATGGTTTAGCATTCCTCTGCACACTCTTGAATACTGTTTTGCCTACTTGCACTATTGCATAATTATCACTGCTGCACTTTATACTTATTTTTAATATATATATATATATATATAGTATATGTATTAAAGGAAAATGTGTTTTTGGGAGTTTGCAAACATATTTTTTAAGGTTGTGTTAAACTTATAATCATATTAATATCTAGTATTGAAGTGCTCGTGTGGATTGGTGGGGGCCGAGGAATGTGCAGGCAAACTGCATGAACTTGTTTTCTTGGAAGTGTTGTGTATAGGCCCAGACAGGGAGTACCGGACGAGATAATCTCACGGTCGGTGAGGATCGAGAACAACAGCACGTCTATGAGACTGGCCTTCGAGGGGAAAACTCAACCGTCTGACCTCATCGACACCTGGACTGGGGAGGAGATGGCCCTCAACCAATCATCTCACAATATTTTGCATGCTTTAATATTCATATTGTGTTTCTTTAAAACTGGGCAACCCGGAAGAATGTGTCGTCTTTTGGTGGTCACAAAAACGCACAAGTTTTAGTGTGAGGGACCCGGGACCCAGGCCTGTATTAGTGCGCTTTGTCAGGAATAAATAATTGGTAAACTTGGTCTAATTGATCTACTGGTCTTCTCTTTGACAGAACGAACTCGCAAAATTGTTAGGTGCGCCAGTGTGTGGATTAGGACATAGCAATTTATGTGTTAAGTGTTGATCGCAATTTGGAGTCAGATCAATAACTAGAATCCGTAACCTAACAATTTCTTGGTGACCCCGACGTGATGTCAAGAGAAGGGTAATTGACAACTCGTGGTCTTTAGCCAAGACACCGGACAGTGTCAGGGACACTGTCTCCCGGTCGGCGAACTGTTTGGAATAAGCGCACAACGTTGAGCTGGTACGACGTCTCCTAAACCCTGAGCTCATCACCGATAAGGTAAGCAGAATACCTGTTACTATAAGTCGAAATGCTGCAAATTGAAAGAGGAAATTTAAGAGGAGACTGTCGTTCAGATCAAATAAGGAGTGCATGAAGTTAAGATACATACGGTGAATAAGTTTGGAACTTACGTGTGTAACGTGTACGGTAAAGTCAGGGACTTACGCGTACTAAGGATAGGTCAGGGACCTAGTGCTTCGTCGTGGCGGACAAGGGTGCGGTGACGATCGTATTCAAATAGCTGGGGTTAATAAAGAGATCCCCGAGGGGAAGTGAGGCCTCCTCAAAAAATATCCGGTGGTAACAGTTCCTCCTGTGAGAGATCAGACCGCTAAAATATCCAAAATGAACCAAATTGGGGGGAGAGTGTGTGTGCGCGCAGAGGATCCTCATGAGTGGGTGTGTATATCAGTGTGTGTGAGTGAGATGTGTGTTCTATGGAAGAAATCAGTAATGGAGAATGTTTAGGAGGCTTTTGAGCGATAATAGGGAAATTGAGAAGTGTACAATGGTGTGTTTAAGTTGGTTAGAGAAACTAAGATGAGCAAGGTGTGGCAGTAGAGAAAATAGGGCGTGTGTGCAATAGAGAAAATAAGACGTGTGTGGCAGAAAGTTACTAGAACGGTGGCTTGATAGGATGAGAATAAGAGACAACAAATGTTGTGTAGAAGACATTGAAAGATGTCGAATGTGAACATGATGAAGGGCGCAACAGCAAAGTTGGCCTGCCCTTTGAGAAGTTGAGACTGATGAGCGTGCCTGCACTCGCGCGTAGTCGCGGGTCTGGGCTGTGCGCGTGGGCCTGTGCTATGCTCGTGCGGGCGGTGGGCCGGCATCATGATTGTTGCAGGAAATGGCCAGCCTGTAACCGGTCAACATTGATGCCGCGACCCCCCCCTCGCACGGGGGGGCGCTATGGCCCGGGCGGGGCAGGGACAGTGTGAGTTTCTCAGTGAATGTTTGAAGCAGTGAGATTGAAGGAATGTATATGCTGATGTGGAAGCGCAAATTGTGAATGGTATTGACCGATAGAAAGTGGCAAAGAAGCTACATGAGAGATGGATTGTGCGTGCGTGCGTGCGTGCGTGCGTGCGTGCGTGTGGATGCGTGTGTGTGTGTGTACGTGCGATTGTGTGCGCGCTCGGTGTGTGCGTTTATGTGCACACCCTGTGTGGGTGCAGGCGTGTGAGGAGGAAGACTGCATGGATCAGAGAATGTTCAAGAAAGGGGGGGGCTAACTCGTAAATAATGAGGAGCTATTGGGAGTAACCTGTTGGTCCTTTCTTTAAGGTTAGGTTAAGTTAGCAACATGAGCGATTTAGAGGTTCAAAAGAAAGACAATTAAAAGAAAATAACATTTTTGATTTGGACAATTGCAGGCTAACAGGAGCATAGATTGTTTTTGTTTGTTTTTAAAGATATATTTAACAGTTTATCTCGGTGCAGTAAGGATATAGCAATTTTGAAAGACTTAAAATTAAAAGCAAAATTACATTTTAATTCTGACACATGCCAGCTAACATGAGGATGGCAAATAAATGAATAAATACTCGCTCAAATGCGGCATGTGTTTTAAATTGGGCGATAAGACATTCACTTTCAAGCACTATCATTTAGCGCTGCTGACAACAATAATTTATGAGATGGTAAACCAAGGAGGAGTGTCATAGTTGGAACACAGGCGCTGTATGACCTATAGATTGAACAATAACATTCACCGCATATACAACCATGTTGGTAGATTGTTAAATTACATTACAGTTTATTATAAAGGATTTCGGAACTTTATTTGATGATAAACACTGGAACGAGGATTTTAGCCGTGTTAATGGGTAGGGTGGATGGATTACTCAAAAAAAAAAAAAAAAAAAAAAGCATTTGATAAGGGCGGCTTGATAGTAAGATGATGAGTGTGCGCAACTGATAGGATACAAAATGTTAATAGGAAGATTTGGGGTGTAAGGAACAAATACTACACATGAAGACTGATAACACGAAGATAGTTTTGTGAAATTTGTGTCCCAGTGTGTTCTGCCCTAGCGCATGGCACAAGTCCTGAACTGAGTCCTTGTACTCTACTGGCTGCCTCAAAATCAACAGAGGACTGTCCCTGGTCATGAGACACCTTTGACCTTTGGGAGAACAACAGGAACTATTATCATGCTTGAAGGGGGCAAGCACGGCTCTTCACAGGACAAGAACCATACAGTTGGTGGAATACACACAGTCGCAGATCAAAAAAAAAAATAGACTGAAAGAACAAAGACAAGATGGATGCATTTGAGAATGGTGGACGGTCCAGCCCTGAATCATCATCATGAGAATCTAAGAGGAGAGGCTGCTAAAGACTTGCACGAGTCACATGAAGTCAAACTGGACACATTGCTAAAGACTGCTGAAGCATTACAAAGTTGGTGGAGTATGGGACAAAAGGGATGGAAGTGTGTTTGGGTGCTGGGGCAGACATAACTGAGGAGTTTTGATAAAAGAGGGAATAATAAGGATGCTTATTGACACTGAAACGGGGATAAAAAACAAAATACATAGATATGGTCAGTGAAGATGCACTGACAAATTATACGACAGCGTGATCAGAAACTTTGCAAAGTGGACATTGATCAATAGAAATTAAATAATTTGAATCATACATTTTTATATGTAACTTAGCATTTCGAATACATAATTAATCTAACTGAAATAATGAAATTTTATAATTGGACCAGTGAAAATTTGGATTCGGGCAACAGAAGGCTGAATTGCTAAACTTAATTGACCTTTATCAAAGCAACAGAATTTAATTACACATCAACTGCGACTGATTTATAGGATGCATATTTCAGCTTGAAGGGGTGAGGGGCCATAAGAAAGTTGGAATTCTGGATAGTCAGCAAAATAGTAATAAAGGGCACTACTTAATTAAAAAAAAAGAATACAGTAGGGCTTTAAATAACGAATACATTGACATGACCCTTGCGACAATTGATTTAAATGGCAATTTATGATAGGCATTTGGGGTTAGGATTAACAATCCATCCATCCATCCATTACTGTTGCGGCTTGTCCTTACGAGGGCCACGGATGATTAACAATAATAACTAGAATTATTAATTTCCGTAGAAATTGCGTGTGAAGGCGAAGAGGCTGAATACAAATTCGGGGAAAGCCACAAGATTATGTTTAAATTTGGAACGTGTTGAATTGGTCAGAAAATTGATAAAAATATAGAAAGAATTTTGTAAAATTGGGCGTGAATTTTAAAGTTGAAAATTTGAGAGGGGGGAGTGAGACTCGCCAAGAGGGGCAATAAAGTGAAGCAGACTGAGAAACATATTTGAGCTAGACAACAGGAAAAAGGGGGAGAGCCAAATGATGACGTAAAAATCCAGAGGGAATAGTCGGACCCATCTTTATTGAATTTAATTAGGATAAGTAATAGAGACCGAGTTTGTAGGAGCAATCTGAGGTTATGGAGGCTCCCCTGACACGCGGGTCCCACAGTCGGCCCCCCCAGATAGACATATATGACAATTTGCGATGAATCTGATGGGCGAGTTTATGGAAAATTGAATTGGAGATTTTACAATAGGTCATGTTGACAACTATGTCCAAATGTGAAGAGTTACTATTAGGAGTCAATGTTTGCCTGCACACTAACATACTAACTTTGAGTGTGTGTGCGCAGTATGATTGGCCAGAGAGGTCTGAAGTTGGGGTGATGTGTTTGCAATTGAGGATAAAATTCCTCTCACCTGAAGGGGTGGTACAGACTGGAGGGTCTGGAACTGGTAAGTGATGAGTTCTGACCGGAACCATGGCTCAATGATCAATCAGGGGCACCATCGACAACAAAACGGTGTGATGGAGAAGGCCCATTTCAGTGATATGGTCAGACAAGACAGAACTAGTATCGAACAGCAAGACTTTGGACGATTTGACGTGTGACGACTTTGAGCTCACCCGACGGGGTGACGGACTAGGTGGACAGTGACCAATTGTTTGACGCTTGAACGTGTTTGCGACAATAGCACGCTCTGCTTTGTTTTTCTGTGTGACTTGATTTTTTTTTTTTTTTTGCAGCACCAGCCACCAGCCAAGGAGCGGATTGCGCGTTGCTTGCATAACTTGTTTTCATTCTTGCAGGTTGTCGATTGCGTTCGTGGAAAGTTTGTGTTGGATTTACAAGAATATGTTAACCCTTGCCCTTTTGGTTTTTATGATGAACTTGTTGATGACGTGGTTTTCAGGACATGATCCGCGGGCGCCAGGATTCATTTTATGACTGTTTTTGTTTTGATACTTGATGTCTGTTTTTGTTTTTGTGTGTACAAATGTCCGCTGTCAGCAGGGCTATAAGCTCACTGACAGGAGTGCGATGATTTTTGTTTGTGTTGCCGAGTGTGTGGTGGACAGTCAAGTTTCAAGGACTTGGGGTGATGGTCCCGGGGCCCAGATGGGAGCTAGAGGTTCCGCGGGCCTGGCTACAATGAGAGTGGTGATGAGAGGGGACGCTTTGCAGGTTCCTTTTGATACGTAATGACACATTGGGTGAATGTGTCAAAGGGGGAGTGGTAAAATAGAAATGGGTGAGTAGGTTTCAATTTGTAATTGTGATATACAAAGTTTTTTTCCAAATGCACTTGTTTTCAAGCTTTAACAGGACATGCCAGAATTCACCCAGCAGTGATGGAAGGAGCAGAGGAAAACCAGTGACATCTGGTTGTGGTGTGGTGATGACAAATTATAGGATCGCTTGCCAAAGAACGCATCAGGTATCTGTGCCCTCGTGTCTTTGATAATGCCTGTGGTGGTTGTCCCCATTGAAATACAGAATCTCAATTGGGACCTGGAGTTCCCACTGGCGGAGCTCCTGAAGCGAGCCAAAAGAGACGTTTTGCCCCCGTGGTTGAACGACAACGATCCAACATATATTGACGCTATAGGAGTGCCCCGGGGTGTACCAGATGAGTATAAACTCGCTAATCAAGTGGCCTCGGGATTCGAAAGTATCTTCCTATGGATCACCCCCAATAAAAATGTAGACCGTACAAATGACTTTCATTACAATGTCCAACGACTGGGTAATTATACAGCTGAATCATTTGCCGCAGTTCATGAACAATTGGCTGCAACGTCGTTAATGGCGTTCCAAAATAGAATTGCGTTGGACATGCTATTGGCTAAGGAACATGGTGTATGTGGAATGTTTGGTGATGCATGTTGTACTTTTATCCCAAACAACACGGCACCAGGGGGCCGACTGACCAGGGCGTTGGAAGGACTAAGGACACTGAACAAAAAGATGAAAGATCATTCAGGCCTACACACCGATATTTGGTCTGATTGGATGAAAACGTTCGGAAGCTGGAAAGGCCTCATCATGTCTGTGCTTGTTGCTGTGGCTATTTTTACTACAGTTATGATTTTATGCGATTGTTGTTGTATTCCATGTATTAGGTCACTCACTGTCCGGTTGATTGAGAAAACCGTTGGCCCGTTGCCACCGATGGGCCAATATGCCCTGGTGACTCAACATGAGCAGCGGGGGGAAGGAAGGACCGACAGCGCGCTGGTAGCTGTTTGCTAGGGTAACGGGTGATGACCTCATAAATGAGGTCATGAGAGGGAATAAAGGAAAATGTGTTTTTGGGAGTTTGCAAACATATTTTTTAAGGTTGTGTTAAACTTATAATCATATTAATATCTAGTATTGAAGTGCTCGTGTGGATTGGTGGGGGCCGAGGAATGTGCAGGCAAACTGCATGAACTTGTTTTCTTGGAAGTGTTGTGTATAGGCCCAGACAGGGAGTACCGGACGAGATAATCTCAAGGTCGGTGAGGATCGAGAACAACAGCACGTCTATGAGACTGGCCTTCGAGGGGAAAACTCAACCGTCTGACCTCATCGACACCTGGACTGGGGAGGAGATGGCCCTCAACCAATCATCTCACAATATTTTGCATGCTTTAATATTCATATTGTGTTTCTTTAAAACTGGGCAACCCGGAAGAATGTGTCGTCTTTTGGTGGTCACAAAAACGCACGAGTTTTAGTGTGAGGGACCCGGGACCCAGGCCTGTATTAGTGCGCTTTGTCAGGAATAAATAATTGGTAAATTTGGTCTAATTGATCTACTGGTCTTCTCTTTGACAGAACGAACTCGCAAAATTGTTAGGTGCGCCAGTGTGTGGATTAGGACATAGCAATTTATGTGTTAAGTGTTGATCGCAATTTGGAGTCAGATCAATAACTAGAATCCGTAACCTAACAGTATATATATATTTTTTCATAGGATATGTTACTTCTATTCAACTGCAATATCACTACTTTGTTGTAAGACGTATGCAACGGAATTTCGTTTTGTATGCACCATGTGCAGACAAGATGACAATAAAGTTTGTCTAAGTCTAAGTCATGTCAGGTCAGCTGTCTGGAGAGAGAGAGAAGTCAGGACCTGCGGGCGGAGCACCACCGTGCCACCGCCGCCATGACGGAACTCAAAAGCAAACTCCATGAGGAGAAGCAGAAAGAGTTAGCCATTACCAGGGAGACATTACTGCGGCAGCATGAAATGGAGCTGATGAGAGTGATCAAAATCAAAGATGGAGAGATCCAGCGACTGAATGCCTTGGTCCTCAGCCTGAGGGACGGCTCCATGGACAAGGTGATCCGCTCTATCCGTGTCTGACTATCCGCATGCCACGTCGGGCTTCGATGCGGCCGCTACCGTATTGTGTAGCTTGTCCCCAGTAAGCGTCGCGGCGCTCCGTTGCGGTCTCAACGGCCCGGTGTGGCGCAATGTCTGCTCAGGTGAGGAGGGGGGGCGCTTTGCTGGCGGAGGTGGAGGAGACGCGGCGGTGTCGGGAGACCGAGCGGTGTCGCCTCCACCAGAAGCGCGGAAGAAGCCCTGGCAGCGGCCCAGCAGGCCTGGCAGTCCCGAGCGGCCGAGCTCCGATCGGCTCATCACCAGCATCGGGAGGAGCTGAGCCGAACCAAGAGAGACTGCGAGAGGGAGATCCGCCGACTGGTAGGACTGATCAGATGCGCGGTGCGTGGCTATGTTCCCAATTTCGTTGTATACCTGCAGTGCAATGACACCTAAGGCATTCTATTCTATTCTATTTCACAAGAAGAAAATGTCCGGTTGCTCGCTTCGCTTTTGTCACAGCAAAGGTGTTCTAGTCGATTCAAGAAAAAAATTGGCCGGTTGCTCTCTTTGTTTTTGTCACAATTCTGGCAAATGAGTTTGCCCGCCTGCCTGAGCGCTCCCCGTTTGTACATCCAGACGGATGAGATCAAGCTGAAAGACAGAGCGGTTAGTGTTTTGGATAAAGCCCTGGGGCCGGCCACGTCCACCGCCTTCAGCTGCAGACTCAGGCTGCCGAGCAGCAGATCGCTGCCCTGAGGGATTCCCAAAGGGCGGGCCTAAACTACCCTGGAAGTGGGGTCAACGCCGCTACTAGCAATCCTCTTCATAGCGTAAGCCACCTCATCACACACTTGCAGTACGCATGACTTAGTTCGTTGCTGGAGGAAGGTAGCACAAAAACAGTTTTGAACTTTGAACGAGTGCTTGTGTGTGTGTGTTGCGGGGCGTTTTCAGTCTCAGGAGGATCGGGACATGCGACGGTTTCATCTGAAAATCGCTGAGCTCAGCGCAGTCATCAGGAAACTGGAGGATCGAAACGCCCTGCTTTCTGAAGAGCGCAATGAACTGGTAATTTATTGACGGCACGCTTGAAGGTTTGCGCTACGTTTGATGCGCACCATCCAGCGAGGCACCCATTGCGCTTGCTTATTAGTTGAGCGGCGCGGCGAGTCGGTTGCCTGGTAGATGTCTTTTATTGGGAGCCAAAGCCACGATTCCGTTCAAACCGATGCAAAAGGAATGGATACGTTCTGGCCCGCGTGTTGTGCGTCTTTCACATCCCGCACTTCATGCTTGCAGCTAAAGCGACTGAGAGAAACAGAAAGCCAGTTTCTGCCACTCCTGTACAAAAACAAACGCCTGAGCAGGAAGAATGAAGAACTCTCGCTGGTGCTGTGTCGCCTTGAAAACAAAGTGCGCTTTGTCACCCAGGAGAATGAGGAGATGGCAAGCTTGGTAAGTCGACGCGGACAACGGCGGCATTACTGGACCAACCCCCCCCCCCCCGAACGTGGCTGGGAAAATGCGGAGAAAAGCAAATGTCATTTTCCAGACAACCAAAGAATTTGTGGATGAAAATGACACAACATTCCAAAGCTGTCCACGCGTTTGTCTCTTCTAGAATGTCAAGTGGGTGGAGGAGAAGCAGCTGTTGCCTCAGAGCAATCGGCAGTTGGCCGAAAAGGTGACGGAAAGAAAGGCGTTGGGCAGAGTCGCTTGGCGTCACACCCGTCGGGAAGCCCCGCAGATGAGGTCTGACTGTCTTTTCAGGTCAGGCGGATGGAGGCGGAAGAAGCGCGTCTGAAAGAGCACATCCAGGATATCCGAGACCAAAACGAACTGCTTGAGTTCCGCATCCTGGAGCTGGAGGTGGGAAGACTCGCACAAGCGTGTTGAGGCCAGAGATGTGACGGACGGACGGACGGACGGACGGATGCATGCCTCTGCCTTTCAGGAGAGGGAGTGGCGCTCCCCCGTCTTGAAGTTTCTGCAAGTCCGTTTCCCAGACGGCCTCAGCCCTTTGCAGATCTACTGCGAGGCCGAGGGCGTGAGCGTACGTAAGGCGTCCCTCGCAACCCTAACCTTAACCCGAGGTCCCAGAACACCTTACATTGCTCCTTGCGCCTTTCCCCCGGACATCGTCATCAGTGATCTGATGAAGAAGCTGGACATCCTGGGCTATAACGCCGTAAGTGTATGTCGAACTCCTTATGTTCGCACTCCACGAGACTCGGCGGCTCAAATGTGACTTTTGGAAGGCTTTGCGCTGAAAGAAGCTTGTTGACGCTGTGCCTTTGGGCTCTTGCAGAATCTCACCAACGAGGAGCAGGTGGTCGTGATTCACGCCAGGACCCTTCTCACCCTAGCCGAGAAGGTAACGCGCACGTCCACGCACGCTCTCGCATTCTGCTTATGTGACAGCAGCCTTTCCTCAGTGGTTAGAATACATCAAAGTGACCAAGTCAGCACTTCAACCGAAGATGTTGGACATTGAATGTGAGAAGGTAGACAGACACGCGACATCAGCCAAGGGGAACTCCGGCAATGTGCCCCAACAATTCTGACCTTGAGCTGTGCTAGGATATGTTCTGCAAGCAGAAGGGCTACCTGGATGAAGAGTTGGACTTCAGGAAGTGTTCCATGGACCAGGCTCATAAGGTAAGCCGCCCTCAAATCTCCCGCCGGACCACTGATGGACGAGGATTGCGGCCCAGAGGATCCTGGAGCTGGAGGCCATGTTGTACGAGGCGCTACCGCAGCGGGACTGCCCCGCCACGGACGGCGAAAAAGCCAGCCACGCTGGCGTGAATGACGTGCTGACGGCGGATCAGAGAGAAGAGCTTAGGAGCGCCGTGGACCAATGGAAGCGAGCCCTGATGTGCGAGTTGAGGGAGCGCGACGCTTGCATCCTCCAAGAGAGAATGGATCTGCTGCACAGCGCGCAACAGGTAAGGGCCCAAAGCCAGCCCGGCACTTGCTTGCACGCTTACTGGCTTTTGAATGCCACTTTCCATTTGTCCGTCCTAGAGGAACAAAGAGCTGAAAGAATTCATCGAAGCTCAGAAGAGACAAATCAAACAATTGGAGGAGAAGTTTCTGTTTCTCTTTCTATTCTTCTCCTTGGCCTTCATTCTGTGGCCCTAACACCAGCTGGTGAGTGAGCTCCAGCGGCACCGCACTCGACACCTCCGATACACTGCCAGCCGGTCTCAGACGTTGGCAGACGCTCCGATGCCAACGTATACCCCCCGCCACGGTGACAGAGGCACCGCGTCACACCAGCGCTCATCCAATCAGAAGGCAGGAAAAGCAAATTCACATGCAGGGCACTTTTGAACCAGAAGAGAGCGCCACAAAAAACGGTTGTTGCCCCAAACGCGCACTAAAAAGGGTCAGAATAACAACAGTCCCACTGGCCAGCCGGGGCCACCCGTCCAGCTGTTTCTTCAGGGGGGAAAAAAATTGGAGTCACCGGTGAGTACATTTTGCATTTAGCTCTGCTTTTCTGCTTCTGTCTTCAAGTGTGTGGCATCCTGCGATCAAAGATTCAGCCAACCCCAAAGCGGTTGACCTCAACGTCCCACCACCATGCCTACCAGAGCAGGTGACGTGATGCTTTGGACATCCTTCCGTCTCAGATGCCCAAAAGTACTCTTTGCCACATCTGCGGCAATACGGTGTCTTTTCAAAGGTGCAAATAAATCCAGCGTGGGCGGAACACGCACGTCTTCGGTTTTTCCCGCTTTGTTTGTGTGACAGCTGTTGTGAAAATTTTATACAAATAAAGTTGTATAGTACAGGTTTGGCCAAGCCGCAACTCCCGAACCGCATGCGGCTCTTTTATGTTCATATCAACATTTGTGTGTGTGTGTGTGTGTGTGTGTGTGGGGGGGGGGGGGTTGTGCGTGTTGGCTTCACTTGAGTTCAATTTGGTATTTTGGTCAAAAGCGCATGTGGTGAAATTCCACAAAGTAGGATGGGCAAACACATTTCTTTAAACTATGAGTGTCAATTGGGCTCTCGAAATGGCAGGGAAAAGATGCACAGCAAAACGAAAATATGTAGATGAACACAGGACGTTTTAATCAGAGTGGGAAAGTTTCTATTTTTTGTTGAACGTGATGGCAAACCATTCTGCCTGATATGTCAGACCTCAGCGCATTTCAAAGATTCAAATCTTCAGCGCCATGCACTTCAGCTCACTCCATGCTAACATTGATCAGGCGTCGAACCCGCAACATCATGCTTAAGAGGTGGACATGCTAACCAGTGCGCCATTATGTCAACGCGTAATAACTGTAAGTCTACTGATCAAAACAGCGGTTACTATATGACGTCGCTACGTCGTGGTCACGTGACGCAGACAAGATGTCAATGGACGTGGGCAGAGTTAACTTGTTTAAAAGGGAGTGGGCAGAAGAAATATTTAATTTATTTAAATCTATTTTGAGTGCACACCATTATGCCAATGCATAACAACTGTAAATCTACTAAACAAAACAGCGGTTGCTATATGACATCTGCCACGTCGTGGTCACGTGACATACGTGACGTCGATGGGCGGAACTTTCGCCGGAATTCAAATCCGCGGGGAGAGTTAACTTAAGAGAGTTAACTTATTTAATTTATTTAAATTTATTTGGTGTGTGCGCCATTATGTCAATGCATAACAACAAGTCTACTAAACAAAACAGCGGTTGCTATATGACGTCTGCCACGTCGTGGTCACGTGATGCGGACGTGACGTCGACGCCTACTTTACATCCCACCGATCACAGGACCCCTCGGCTGCTTAACCGTACCCCCTTCCCAACCAATCGGATTTGCTATACGCGAAAACGACGCCAATGGAAAGAACTTCCGCCCAAATTTAAATCCGTGGGCGTGGCTCGCAGCAGGAAGTAGGAAAATGGCGACGATGTTGACAAAGACACAGCGGATGGTAACATACGACTAACAAGAGAAATATTTTTATTTTCTGCTTGCAACTGGACCGTCCAGAGCAGGGGTCATCAACCTTTCTTAAACCGAGAGCTACTTCCTGGTTACTGATTAAGGCAAAGGGCTACCAGTTTGACACACACTTCTGAAATAGCCAATTTGCTCAATTTAGCTTTCACTTTATGTTATCATTGTTATTTCCAGTTCTCATGTAAGTGTGATTTTAACAAGAATAGCAAAAATACAGTCAAATCTCGGTTTTCGACCACAATCCGTTCCAGAAGGCGGTTCGAGAAGCAAATCGGTCGAATTCCGAATCTATTTTTCCCATTACAAACAATAGAAAAAAAATTAGTCCGTTCCAAGACTAAAAGAAACCCCCCCTTTCTTTTTTTTTTTAAACATTTTTTTCATTTGCGCATTTTTGCCCGATCGCGCAACTTCAGCGCACCGCCGAACGCGCAACCGTAGCGCGTCGCCGACCGCGCAACTGCACCGCGCTGGTCGCCTTATTGTGACAGAGCCGTCGCTGAAATTTACAAAATATTCTTAAAGTCCTGATGTACTTTCCAAAATTTAAGTGGACCTCAGTGCGCGGGGAGCTTTATTTGGTCCGATCGCGCAACCGCAGCGCGCCGGGCGCTCAGTGTCGCATTGCTTTAAGAGCGTCTTTGTGTTTTAGGATGGCTTTACTGCTCCCACTTGCTTTCTTTGGAGGCATGATTAGGGGTTAATACAATCCTCAAAGTAACGAAAATACCATAACCACAGATTCAGTTGGCATCCGGGCCGCGCGGTCGGGTTTTCTCGGGTCCTCCCGGCTCATCTAGTGAGGTTCGACCTATGAATTTTGTTCAACAACCGAAAAAAAAAATCTCGAATTTTTTATTCAAATTCCGACTTGTTCGAGAACCGGGACGTTCAGAAACCGAGGTTTGACTGTAAAATAAATAGATGCAGCTCACTGACAAGTGCCGCTATTTGAGCTAATTTTAGAACAGTCCTGCGGGCGACTTATGCGGTCCTCACGGGCTACCTGGTGCCCGCGGGCACCGTGTTGGTGACCCCTGGTCCAGAGCGTACACGGTAAGTACAACTCATCGTTTTTAAAAAGAAGTACTTTTGTTGCCCTGAAAAGCGAGTGAGCGTGGCGTTTGTGGGGGACGTCGAATTTCGACGATTCTTTCTGGTCAACGGTTGTAAATGATTGCGTTGATTAAAAAAGAAAACTTGATGTTACTCTACTTTTAACTGCCGTTTCAGATAGATTTGGAATTGCATTACACCCAATTTGGCCTGGGAACAAACAGATTAAATAAATCTTAGTTTTGAATAAGCCACTCCTTCTCAAGCAAGTAAACTCTGCCCATTTTGCGCAGTAGATGTTCTGTTAATATCTAGTATTTATACAAAGTCATAATTTAAATTGCTTTCAACTTTCATTCATCGGTTCAACCAACATTACTCGCTCTTATTACCAACTTGTATTGATTTAACTAAGCGTTTAATACTTCCTATCAGGTCTCAAGTCAAGATTTGGCCAAATACAATTTCAGCAAATCCAATTTTGCCAGGGAACAAAAATAGATTAAATAAACTAAATAAGTCTTCTTCCCATTAAATAAATCAGAAAAGTCTGTCTTGTAACCAGTCCTCTTCAAACAAGTAAAGTCTGCCCATTTTGTGCCGTAGATTTTGTGTCTATGCCTAGTATTTATACAAAATCATAATTTAAACGACTTCTTTCCTTCATTCACTTTGGAAATTTGGAATTGCAGCAAATCGAATTTTGCCAGGGAACAAAAATAGATCAATTAAACTAAATAAGTCTTCTTCCCATTAAATAAATTAAAAAAGTCTGTCTTGTAACCAGTCCTTTTCAAACAAGTAAAGTCTGCCCATTTTGTGCCGTCGATTTTGTGTTAATGCCTAGTATTTATACAAAATCATAATTTAAAGGACTTCATTCCTTCATTCACTTTGGAAATTTGGAATTGCAGCACATCAAATTTTGCCTGGGAAGAAAAGTAGATTAAATAAAGTCTTACTACTTCCCATTAAATAAATTAAATACGTCTTACTCTTTTCCACTCCTTTTCAAAAAAGTAGTTTAAAACGAGGGCCCTTCACTCAACCTTTAACCTCAACCCCGCACGTTGTGTTGTATCTGTGAATGTTGGTTGTGGCCAAATGATAGTTTTCTTTCATTCGTTTAGGTTCCAAGAAAACTTGATGTAACTCTACTTTTAACTGCCGTTTCAGATAAGCGGGTATTACGTCGCAGTCATGTGCCGCGGATATGACGTAATTGCCGGAACTTCCGCCAAAATTCAAATCTGTTGGCGCGATGGCCGTGAGCCACTGAGCAACGACGATTATCAACAGAAATATCTTTATTTTCTGCTTGCAACTGGACCGTCTTGTTAGGGTTTTCTGGTTAGTTTGATCCTATGATTATGTTGGAATGTAACCTGTAATAATTAAACTCGCTTGTCCTGTCTTAACAAAAGTAGTAGAACAAAGTGCTAAGATCTTTTGTACTGATTGACTAGCTGCAGAGGAAGCAACCAAAGTGTTTTGTTCACACAACATCGTGAAGGACCCCCTGCTGTGCTTTGATCAGCCAGGGGCTTCGACCATTTGTCTACTCTGTCCCCCACTCTGTGCTTTGATCAGCCAGGGGCTTCGGCCATTTGCCCACTCTCAACCCCCACTCTGTTTCTCTTAATAAATATCCCCTCGCAGGAACAAGGGTTCAGACTTCATTCTGGAGTGAGTGAACTCTCCACCTGCAGGTGTCAAAAAGGACTTACTTGTCTCCGTGTGGTTCTTGCAAGATATTGTTTGAGTGAACAAATCTCTAACATTTTGGTGCCGAAACCCGGGACCCTCATACCCATCATCTGGCTGACGGAGGACGACGCGCTGCACACCGTCGACGGGCCAGCGTCCATTAGCCGGACCTGGTAAAGAAAGACCTGGGAAGGAAATTCTTCGCTGGGCCAGCATCTTAGGTCTGCCTTCGTCTGACAGAGGTGGATTGACGGGACCCGGCAGTGCAACGAACCAGGTGACAAGTAAGTTAAAGGCCTGAAGTTGTGTTGTGTTGTTAAACGCGTAACACATAGAGGTGCACGAGAGCCAGCTTGGGTTCAAGTCCCAGTGGAATGAACAGGCTAAGAAAAGCAGAGCTTCTTTTTCGTTCATCGAAGAAGTGTGTAGACTCTTCTTTGTCTGTTTTTCCGAGCTGAGGGATCTGGCTTGGGTTAGAGTCCCAGTGGAAGGAACGTGCTAAGAAACACAGAGCTTCTTTTTTGTTAATCAAAGAAGGGCGTAGATTTTTCTTGGTATGTTTTTCCAAGCCAAAGAATAGCTTGGGTTCAAGTCCCAGTGGAAGAAACGGGCTAAGGAAAACAGAGCTTCTTTTTCTTAATTGAAGAAGGGCGTAGATTTTTTCTTTTGTCCGTTTTTCCAAAGCTGTTTGGGAGGGTTTTACACTCATCCCTGGATAGGCCTAAAAAGCGCTGGAGTTTGTGTGATTGAGAGTGTGACTGGTAGGATAAATTGACTAAATAGCAGTTCTAGCATTGATACAGGCTAGTAATTTGTTGAAAGGTCAATTTAAACCTGCATTGAGGATCCTCAAATAAATAAATAAATAATAATAATAATATTTTTGAAAAAAAAATTAAATTGTATAACCTAAAACTACTAGAATTAATATGGGAAATAAAAACGGTAAATCTCTACCTCTTGACGGAGATGAGAAGTACATGGCGAGTAGATTTCTTAATTGTATGCAATATATGCCGAAGTGGAAGAAAAAATATGGAGTAGAAGGGAAGTTGAGAGTTGAAGTGTGGAAGATAGTAGTTGATGTTTTGGAAGAGAGTGTGGATAAAAAGAAAAATGGGCTGAAAAAGAAAAGAAAAGAGAGAGAATTGGATTGTGCTAAAATCTGGTTGAAAGCTTCACAAGAGAGAAGAGAACAAATCCAAAAGACAAAAGATAGAAAGATGAAAGGTGATGAGGCTGAGACTATGTTTGTCAGGCCGGAAGACAATGAGGACACAAGGCGCACTGCTGCGGCCGCGGCTCCAGCCGACGCTGAAGGGGCAGCTCGAGCAGAGGAGCAAGAGGGGCCTTCCGCTCGTACGCAAAACTTGTATCCAAGCTTAACAAACCTGCATCCCCCCCATATAACAGCAAAGGAAGTCAGGGTCACGTTAGTAGAAGTCCTGTACAAACAAGGAGTTTGACCACTGCTGCTAGATTTTCTCAAAAGTTAGACAAGGTTGATGTATGCCCAATGATACAGGTGCCAAACCCTAATGTAGGGGAAGGCCAACTCCCACATACATATGTTTTCCGACCATGGACTTTGGAAGAGGCAAGAAAAGCAGTTGAAGGGGTTATCCCTGTTGCTGAAGACCCAGATAAATGGGCAGAGGACATGGCCGGAATTATACATTCCTATAGACTGAATGGACATGAGGCAGGAGAAGCTGCAATGTCCTCCTTGGGAAAAGACTGGGCGAAGGTTAGAGGAAATTATACAGGTAGAAATAATCAAGGGCCTTTTCCCTATCCCATTGAGGAAAATCAATTGGGAGGGGAGTATGCAGCACAATGGAATGGTCTTGTGCAAAGAGTGCGAACTATATTTCAAAGACGAGCGAATTATGGTCATTTGGCAGGAATAAAACAGAAGCCTGGCGAAGATACTGATGATTTTCGTTTGAGATTTGAAAAAGAATTCAGGGTGCATAGTGGCATCCCATTCAATGATACAGCTGAGAGTGCTTATCAACAACAGCTTAGAAATGCGCTCCTCACTAATTTCCGCCCTGAAATAGGCAACTGGGTGAGGAAACATTTGGTGGAAGTGGATGTTGCAAGTGTGACAACAACTATGCAATGGGCCAGACATGCTGAAAAAGTGATCAAAAAAGGCAAAAGTTCTGATGTATTTCATCTAGATGATGATGATGATGAACTAGATGAAGATACAACAGTCTTCTTCCAAGGGTCCCAGCAAGGCAGAGAAAGAGGTAGAGGCCAACAAGGTCGCAGGCCGCCATATAATTCAAAACCCCCACGAGATTCTGACACCTGTTGGAACTGTGGGAAACGAGGACACCTTGCAAGGGAGTGTCGTTCTGCAAAGCAATATCAATCAAAGGGTGCAGGAAGGGGCAGAGGAAAGGCCAAATTCTCAGCATGACTAGATCCCCCCCCTTTGACCTCTGGTGCTCCTATAGAGGAAGAAATAGTAGATGTCCATACGGCATGGGACATTCTGAGTGCATTAAAAGAAAAACCATATGTTACTCTAAACATTGGAGGAAGTGATGTCGAGTTTTTGTGTGATACCGGGGCTTGTAAAACCGTGGTAAAAACTAAAGTCCCAAATCTAAAAGCCTCCCAAAATACTATTTGGGTGAAATCTGCTGATGGGCAGGTCCACAAGGAGAGTATCTCTAATCCAGTTGAAGTGAGAGATAAGGAAACTGGAAGCATGGTTTCAGTTTCGATTGTCCTATCTCCAAAATGTCCCATAAACCTGCTGGGACGAGATCTGATGACTCGGTTGGGAATTGCAATAATTCCAGTAAAGGATGGCATGCGAGCATGTAGAGTGAGAGATGTGGACTCGTATGCTGCACAAGCAGGTGAACAGATTTGCTGCTCCTATGCCATCCCTCCTGAACGAAATCCTAAACTCCCAAGCAGATTGCTGAGTGAAGCTCGAAAACAATTGTCCCAACCTGAATCAGAAATGACTTGTACTGAATTACATGTCACCATGAATATTCTCACTGATCCACAAGATGACTATATTGGAAGTTTTCTCAGCGACACAGAAGTACCTTTAAAAATCACTGCTCTGTACACTGATCGCAGGTCATTTGCGGCTGCTGCTGTACTCTTGCCCGCTCCTCAGAAAGACAGATACAAATTGTCGGCTGTACCCCACATCTCATTGTTTAAACCACACAGTATAACGTGGGAAGATGTGGGTTCCCGAATTAAACTTGCTGGATCTGTGACTGATTATGAGGACAAAGGTGATGGGTGGAGCTACAGTACCAGTTGTGACGTGTGGAAGCAAATGGTGTGTGAAGTGGCTGTAGGCAGAGCAGGAGCTTGTGCGCTTCCCTGACTAGTTGACATTTGTTTGAATGAAAAGGAGGAGGGGGAATTGGCTGGGCTTCCTGAAAAACTGTGGACCAAGGGCCCATCTGATGTAGGTCTTTTACGATCCATTTCCCCAGTACAGATCAAACCAAGATCAGAGTGGCGTCCGAGAGTTAAGCAATATCCTTTAAAACAGGAGGCAATAAATGGGATTGCCCCTGTTATAAATGATCTTTTGGCAGGAGGAATCATTAGGGAATGCTCGGATTCTCCTTGCAACACTCCCATTTTTCCAGTCCAAAAGGCCAACAAAATTAATTGGCGAATGATACAAGATTTACGAGCAGTGAATGATGCAGTGCAAACAAGAGCACCCAATGTGCCTGACCCACACACACTTCTGAACACTTTGAAACCTAATCTGAAGTTTTTCACAGTAATTGATCTCAGCAATGCATTTTTCTCAGTGCCAATTCACCCAGACTCACAGTTTTGGTTCGCTTTTACCTTTAAAGGACAAAGCTATACATACACCAGATTGCCACAAGGATTTGCTGATAGTCCAACTATTTTCACTCAAGCTATCATGGCCTGTTTGGCTGATTTTCAGATGTCAAACAAAAGCCAACTTCTAGTTTATGTAGATGATCTCCTGGTAGCCTCTGAAACTGAAGCTGCTTGCAAGGCAGACTCCTTAGCATTGTTACACTATCTCTGCAAAACAGGGAATAAAGTGAACAAAAATAAGTTACAATGGGTCCGACAGGAAGTGAACTATTTAGGTCACACTTTGTCGGCTTCTGGAAGACAGATACAAAGAGCCAGAAAGCAGATTATTTCAGATGCACCGAAACCTGAAACTAAAAAACAAATGATGTCATTTTTGGGGCTCTGCAATTACTGCAGACCATGGATCCCACATTATGCGGAGAAAACACAACCGCTGCTGGATATTGCGCATGGAGTTCCCATGACAATGACAGAAAAAATCACGTGGACACCAGCAGCGGATGATGCTTTTGTAGTGCTGAAACAGGCTCTGGTAGAAACCACAACTCTTATCTTGCCAGACTACAATAAAACCTTTGTGCAAACAGCAGACTGCAGGAATGGTTTTATGACCTCAGTGTTGCTGCAGGGTCATGGCAACAAACTAAGACCAATTGCATTCTATTCAAAAAAACTGGATCCAGTGGCTCTGTCATTGCCAGACTGTGTTCAAGCAGTATGCGCGGCGGCGCTTGCAGTGAGACAATCTGCAGATGTGGTGCTATTTTACAAAATGGAGCTGCTAGTTCCACATGCTGTAGATGTGTTGCTGCTGCAAAGCAAAATGAACTTTTTGTCACCAGCCAGACATCTGTCCTACACTGCTATACTTCTGTCACAACCACACATTGTGATAAAGAGGTGCACAGTCCTTAACCCAGCAACGTTGATTCCGTTGCCAGGGGATGGAACACCACATAACTGTTTGGATGTTACAGAACATCTACAGCTGCCCAGAGAAGATTTAAGTGACACACCGCTTGATAAAGGGGAAAAGTGGTTTGTGGATGGATCATGTTCAAAGGATCCTCAAGGAAACAATCAAAGTGGTTATGCAATTGTGAAATTGCCAAACCAGATTGTTGAAGCAGAGAAGCTTCCATACACCAGGTCAGCACAGGCTGCTGAGCTGATTGCTCTAACAAGAGCTTGTCAATTAGCAGAAGATAAGGAAGTCACTGTATACACAGACAGTCAGTATGCGTTTTCTACTCTGTTCTATTTTGCAAAACAATGGGAGCGCAGAGGGATGACAACATCAACCGGTAAGCCAATTACCCATGCCGCCTTGTTAAAAGACTTGTTGCAGGCCATTCTTTTACCTGCTAAACTCGCTGTGTGTAAATGTGCTGCTCACACCACAGGCAGGGATGAAGTCTCAAATGGAAACAGATTAGCAGACAAAATTGCAAAAGAAGCAGCTGCAGGGAGACATGGCCATGAATTTTTTTTAATGGGTTCAGAGGACACACAACTCATAGATAAGACTATACTGGCAGATATGCAGGGCAATGCTCCAATGGTGGAGAAACGAATGTGGACGACAAAAGGTGCAATAGTGGATACAGATAATATCCACCGCATCAATGACAAACCTGTTTTACCAAAATCACTTTTTAAGGCAGCAGCGCTTGCGACACATGGGCTTTGCCATGTGTCGACAGGAGGGATGACGACCATCATAGATCAACAATTCACTACCTTTGGTTTAGATGCTTACTTAAAAAATTTTTGTAAAGCATGTCCTGTTTGTGTGAAACATAATCCACAAGGAAACATGAGACCTAAGAGAGGCTCATTTCCAAAACCCTCTTATCCATTTCAAATTATGCATATGGATTTTATTGAACTCACACAAAGTGGACCTCACAAATACTGCCTAGTGATGATAGATGCATTTTCCAAATGGGTGGAAATAGTTCCATCCAAACGCGCAGATGCCTTAACAGTGGCAAAAGCCATCTGCAAAACCATCATACCAACTCATGGCATCCCCCAAACCATTTACAGTGACAATGGTCCACACTTTGTGAACCAAGTTGTGCAGAACATGGCTGTACACCTTGGAATAACGTTAAAAAACCACTGTGCTTGGCATCCTTCGAGCGCAGGCCTGGTTGAACGGGCAAATTTTACCATCAAAAGCAGGTTGAAAAAATGCATGGAAACAACAGGCAGACCTTGGCCAGAGTGCCTTGACTTAGTGAAGCTCTATATGAGAATTACTCCCACTTCAGAAGGACTAACACCTTTTGAAATCATACATGGGAGACCATATAGACTACCAGTGTTCCCTGCAGATTTGCAAAAAGCAGATGAAGAACAGACCTTGGCAGATTATCTAATCAGGACGCTCAAACTGAAAGATGTGTCAAATGCAAATTTACTGCCGCCTGATCTCTCTCCTTCACAGGTGGACAACCCCATCAATCCAGGAGACTGGGTCTACATCAAGGTCATCAAAAGAAAGAACTGGACCAGCCCACGGTGGGAGGGACCGTTTCAAGTCTTGCTTGCTACTCCCACGGCGATTAAAATTTCTCAACGGCCCAGTTGGATTCACCTCAGCCACTGCAAGTTTCAGAGAGTGCTGGACCCCTAATTCGGAGCGGTGGGGATGTCCCGGTGTCTCTGCCATCCTAGTAGCAACGGGGCTCCATATGCCAGATGGATCCTCTGCTGCGTTGTGGTTGGAGCGTGCTATGGTCTATTGACTCATCTGAACAGACCAAATGACAATGTTGCCCGTGGTAAACGATGGTCACATGATGAGAACTTTGAGGACTGGTCATGGGACCCCAGAAACCCATACGAAACCAACACTTGGTACCGGTATGTCAGGTTCACTGTGAGAGCTCACACACAGGAGGGATGCTATGTGTGTTCGAAACTCCCCCCTTCCTCCACGCAAGTTCGCTTGGAGGCCAGAGCAATGAATGTCACTGAAGCGAAATGTATGGCATCCATGGGAGGAGTTGGATATCAGCACCGTGCCGTCGCAGTCAAGGATGCCGACCCTTACCGCCCTGGGCTTGCTGACGGTGCCTGTGATCAGCTATTCTGGACAAATCTCAATGTGACTGTTAAAGGACGGACAATACCACAAGTGGCCTACACGGAGAGACCAGCCGGAGTGAACTACACATGTTACATCCAAGGTAACAAGACCCACGTCTGCATTAACGACGACTGCTCTCCAGGAGGAAACTGGATGGGAGCTCTGGACATCACCGATGAGTGTCAAGATAAGAGAGCCATTTCAGGTGGTGAGGGCTCTCCCACCAACATGGCTACACCATCGAACGGAACATACTTCATTCAGAATGGCTGGTGGCTTTGTGGTCACAAGGTTTATCCGATGCTGCCCGCCAACTGGACAGGAGTGTGTGCACCAGTGTGGGTGACAGACCACACCTACAGGATACGACACCATTTGTTGACAGGAGCACATAACTCTACTGGACGTCGACGCAGGGCAGTTGCAACCTTTGACCCTCATGACCCTGTCTGGGGTGCGAACGTTCCGGATGACCATAAAGTATGGTCCGTCGGAGACAAAGTTGTCCTTGCGCTCTTTCCTCAGATTGGGGTTGGGAAACTATCGCTCTTCATCGAGACACTGAACTATCGTTTTCAATCCTTTGTGAATCTCTCACTGCAAGTCAACGATGGACAAAACAGAGAGATTCAGGCTATTAGACTGATGGTCTTGCAAAACAGGATGGTTCTGGACTTGTTGACGGCAGCACAAGGTGGTGTGTGCCACATCATTGGGACTTCCTGTTGCACATACATACCAGGAGAAAATGACACCCACATCAACGACGCCATGAATTCGCTGAAGAACTTACAGCAGGCCATGTCTAAAGACAAGGTCCCACATCAGTTTGATTTCTTTTCATGGCTATTCTCTGGCAACTGGTGGCAACTGCTGTTGAAATTGCTGTCTCCTGTGCTTGTTGTGCTGGTGGTGTTGTGCTTGTTTACGACCTGCGTTATCCCATGTTTGAAGTCTGCTGTGTCGAAGTTTGTGTCCTCTACTGTAGCCCAGGTTCATATACAACTTCTTAGAGATGACGGATGTGATGACGATAATGAAACATGGATTGCGTAGATGCTGTTCTGTTGAGCATGTTTTACAGAAACTTGATGATTTGACCATCGAAAATGCTTCGCAAGTGATGGATACAATGATGTACTGTTTCTGTGTTTTTCTTTTTATTTTTTTTATTGTTGATAGCATTCTGGTCGCCTAGGCCAAAGGGACCGTGTAAGAATTTTCCTGCTAATAACATCTGGCCAGCAGGTTTTTCGCTTACACATTAAGTTTGATTTGGGGTATTGAGGTAATGCCTCATCTTCACTGGAAGGTGTTGCTATCATTGTTTCTTGTTTTTATTTTTACCATTCTGCCTTCTTCATTATACGTATATATGTTTTCTTGCTTGTCTTTGTTGTTTGGGGTGACATAATCATATGATAAATCAGGAGGGAGATGTTAGGGTTTTCTGGTTAGTTTGATCCTATGATTATGTTGGAATGTAACCTGTAATAATTAAACTCGCTTGTCCTGTCTTAACAAAAGTAGTAGAACAAAGTGCTAAGATCTTTTGTACTGATTGACTAGCTGCAGAGGAAGCAACCAAAGTGTTTTGTTCACACAACATCGTGAAGGACCCCCTGCTGTGCTTTGATCAGCCAGGGGCTTCGACCATTTGTCTACTCTGTCCCCCACTCTGTGCTTTGATCAGCCAGGGGCTTCGGCCATTTGCCCACTCTCAACCCCCACTCTGTTTCTCTTAATAAATATCCCCTCGCAGGAACAAGGGTTCAGACTTCATTCTGGAGTGAGTGAACTCTCCACCTGCAGGTGTCAAAAAGGACTTACTTGTCTCCGTGTGGTTCTTGCAAGATATTGTTTGAGTGAACAAATCTCTAACACGTCTAGAGCGTACACGGTAAGTAACACTCGTTGTGTTTAAGGAGATTTACATTTGTAATAGCAGAAGTGTAGCCGCGTTGCGTTGTACGTGTGAATGTTGGTCCAGGCGAAATGTTAATGTTTAATTTCATTCCTTTAGGTTCCACGGTGTTTGTTGGCTGCAAGTTTTCCACTGCAAGAAGAGGCTCATATCATTGACCAGGAGCGAGCTACAATGGTGAGTAGCCATAACATTTATGTTAAACACTTCCTATTTCATGTCTAACAGTACTTGATTTAACAAATAACCATAAATAAATACAGTGTGGGCACTGAAGTTAACATATGTGATTATACTGCCTAATCTGTCACCCAGTAGATTGTTGCAAAGTAATATAAGATCCAAAGTTGTATTTCAGAATAGTTTTCAAAAGAAGGCCATTAGAATTATATACAAGTCTGATTACCCTGAACTTAACAACAAGCTATTAATTAAATCACAAATTCTTCAATTCAAAGATTTGGTAGATTATCAGACAAATAATGTCTAACAATAATTGATTTAACACATCACGATAAGTAGATTGAGTGTGGGCACTCTCAAGTTAACATATGTGATTATACTGCCTAATCTGTTACAGAGTATGTTGTTGCCAAGTAATGTAGAATAGATCCAAAGTAGTAATCCAGAATAGTTTTGAAGAGGCCATTAGAATAATAAACAAATCTGATTACCTTGAACATAATAACAAGCTAAGTGTTTAATATGTCCTATGAAGTCAAAATTGGGCACCATCATGTGGTGAAATTTGGAATTGCATCACATCCAATTTTGCCTGGGAACAAACAGATTAAATAAATCTTAGTTTTGAATAAGCCACTCCTTCTCAAACAAGTAAACTCTGCCCATTTCGCGCAGTAGATGTTCTGTTAATATCTAGTATTTATACAAAGTCATAATTTAAATTGCTTTCAACCTTCATTCATCGGTTCGACCAACATTACTCGCTCTTATTACCAACTTGTATTGATTTAACTAAGCATTTAATACTTCCTATCAGGTCCCAAGTCAAGATTTGGCAAAATACAATTTCAGGCAATCCAATTTTGCCAGGGAACAAAAATAGATTAAATAAACTAAATAAGTCTTCTTCCCATTAAATAAATCAGAAAAGTCTGTCTTGTAACCAGTCCTCTTCAAACAAGTAAAGTCTGCCCATTTTGTGCCGTAGATTTTGTGTCTATGCCTAGTATTTAAACAAAATCATAATTTAAACGACTTCTTTCCTTCATTCACTTTGGAAATTTGGAATTGCAGCAAATCGAATTTTGCCAGGGAACAAAAATAGATCAATTAAACTAAATAAGTCTTCTTCCCATTAAATAAATTAAAAAAGTCTGTCTTGTAACCAGTCCTTTTCAAACAAGTAAAGTCTGCCCATTTTGTGCCGTCGATTTTGTGTTAATGCCTAGTATTTATACAAAATCATAATGTAAAGGACTTCATTCCTTCATTCACTTTGGAAATTTGGAATTGCAGCACATCAAATTTTGCCTGGGAAGAAAAGTAGATTAAATAAATTTAATAAGTCTTACTACTTCCCATTAAATAAATTAAATACGTCTTACTTGTTCCCACTCCTTTTCAAAAAAGTAGTTTAAAACGAGGTCCCTTCACTCAACCTTTAACCCTATTTATTCACCTTCTAGGCTAAGTGTTAAAGGCTAAGTGTTAAAGGCTAAGTGTTAAAGGCTAAGTGTTAGAGGCTAAGTGCCAGAGGCTAGGCGCCAGAGGCGAGTTTTTGTGGGCTGGAGTTTTAGTGGGGTTAGTGTGAATACAATCCAAAAGAATACAACAGAATACAATACAATAGAATATAATACATAGATTAAATTCAATAGCTCTTACTACTTCCCATTAAATAAATTAAATACGTCTTACTTGTTCCCAATCCTTTTCAAAAAAGTAGTTTAAAACGAGGGCCCTTCACTCAACCTTTAACCTCAACCCCGCACGTCACATTGTGTTGTATCTGTGAATGTTGGTTGTGGACAAATGATCGTTTTCTTTCATTCGTTTAGGTTCCACGGTGTTTGTTGGCTATATGTTTTCCACTGTCAGAAGGATGAAAATACAAAGTACAACGCTTGGACGTAGGCGAAGACGTCACCGGTGAGTCCTTCCTTCTTATTTATTCACCTTCTATGTGCTAGAGGCTAAGTGTTAGAGGCTAAATGTTAGAGGCTAAGTGTTAAAGGCAACACAATACAAACAACACAACACAATACGAAAAACTCAACACAATACGAACAACACAATATGAACAACACAACACAATACGAACAACACAACACAATACGAAGAACACAAAAAAATACGAACAACACAACACATTACGAACAACACAACACAATACGAACAACACAACGATACTGCACTGAACAACACGATACCGCACTGAACAACACGATACCGCACTGAACAACACGATACCGCACTGAACAACACCATGCCGCACTGAACACCATGCCACACTGAACAACACCATGCCTCACTGAACAACACCATGCCGCACTGAACAACACCATGCCGCACTGAACAACACCATGCCTCACTGAACGACACCATGCCGCACTGAAAGACACCATGCCGCACTGAACGACACCATGCCGCACTGAAAGACACCATCTCGCACTGAACAACACCATGCCGCACTGAACAACACCATGCCGCACTGAACAACACCATCCTGCACTGAACAACACCATCCCGCACTGAACAACACCATGCCACACTGAACAACACCATGCCGCATTGAACACCATGCTGCACTGAACAACACCATCCCGCACTGCACAACACCATCCCGCACTGAACAACACCATGCCGCACTGAACAACACCATGCCGCACTGAACAACATTATGGCGCACTGAACAACATTATGCCGCACTGAACAACACCATCCCGCACTGAACAACACCATGCCGCACTGAACAACATTATGCCGCACTGAACAACATTATGCCGCACTGAACAACATTATGCCGCACTGAACAACACCATGCCGCACTAAACAACACCATGGAGCACTGAACAACACCATGCCGCACTGAACAACACCATGCCGCACTAAACAACACCATGCCGCACTGAAAAACACCATCCCGCACTGAACAACACCATGCCGCACTGAACAACATTATGCCGCACTGAACAACACCATGCCGCACTGAACAACACCATCCCGCACTGAACAACACCATGCCGCATTGAACACCATGCCGCACTGAACAACACCATCCTGCACTGAACAACACCATCCCGCACTGAACAACACCATGCCGCACTGAACAACACCATGCCGCACTGAACAACACCATGCCGCAATGAACAACACCATGCCGCACTGAACAACACCATGCCGCACTGAACAACATTATGCCGCACTGAACAACATTATGCCGCACTGAACAACATTATGCCACACTGAACAACATTATGTCGCACTGAACAACACCATGCCGCACTGAACAACACCATGCTGTACTGAACAACACCATGCTGTACTGAACAACACGATCCCTCATTGACCAACACCATGCCGCACTGAACAACACCATCCTGCACTGAACAACACCATCCCGCACTGAACAACACCATCCCGCACTGAACAACACCATGCCGCACTGAACAACATTATGGCGCACTGAACAACATTATGCCGCACTGAACAACACCATGCCGCACTGAACAACACCATGCCGCACTGAACAACACCATGCCGCAATGAACAACACCATCCAGCACTGAACAACACCATCCTGCACTGAACAACACCATGCCGCACTGAACAACATTATGCCGCACTGAACAACACCATGCCGCACTCAACAACACCATGCCGAATTGAACAACACCATGCCGCATTGAACAACACCATGCCGCACTGAACAACACCATCCTGCACTGAACAACACCATGCCGCATTGAACAACATCATGCCGCATTGAACAACACCATCCTGCACTGAACAACACCATCCCGCACTGAACAACACGATCCCGCATTGAACAACACCATCCCGCACTGAACAACACCATGTCGCACTGAACAACACCATTCCGCACTGAACAACACCATGCTGCACTGAACAACACCATCCTGCACTGAACAACACCATCCCGCACTGAACAACACCATGCCGCATTGAACATCACCATGCCGCACTGAACAACACCATCCTGCACTGAACAACACCATCCCGCACTGAACAAAAACATCCCGTATTGAACAACACCATCCCGCACTGAACAACACCATGCCGCACTGAACAACACCATTCCGCACTGAACAACACCATTCCGCACTGAACAACACCATGCCGCACTAAACAACACCATGCCGCACTGAACAACATTATACCGCACTGAACAACATTATGTCGCACTGAACAACACCATGCCGCACTGAACAACACCATGCTGCACTGAACAACTTTATGCCGCACTGAACAACACCATGCCGCACTGAACAAAACCATCCCGCACTGAACAACACCATGCCGCATTGAACAACACCATGCCGCACTGACCAACACCATGCTGCACTGAACAAAATTATGCTGCACTGAACAACACGATCCCGCATTGAACAACACCATGCCGCGCTGAACAACACCATCCTCCACTGAACAACACCTTCCCGCACTGAAGAACACCATGCCGCACTGAACAACATTATGCCGCACTGAACAACACCATGCCGCACTGAACAACACCATGCCGCACTGAACAACACCATCCTGCACTGAACAACACCATCCCGCAATGAACAACACCATCCCGCAATGAACAACACCATCCCGCACTGAACAACACCATGCCGCACTGAAAAACACTATCCTGCACTGAACAACACCACCCCACACTGAACAACACGATCCCGCATTGAACAACACCATCCCGCATTGAACAACACCATCCCGCACTGAACAACACCACACCGCACTGAACAACACCATGCCGCACTGAACAACACCATGCCGCACTGAACAACACCATGCCGCACTGAACAACACCATGCCGCATTGAACAACATTATGCTGCACTGAACAACACCATCCTGCACTGAACAACACCATGCCGCACTGAACAACACCATGCCGCACTGAACAACACCATGCCGCACTGAACAACACCATGCCGCACTGAACAACACCATGCCGCATTGAACAACACCATGCCGCATTGAACAACACCATCCCGCACTGAACAACACCATCCCGCACTGAACAACACGATCCCACATTGAACAACACCATCCCGCACTGAACAACACCATGCCGCACTGAACAACACCATGCAGCACTGAACAACACCATGCCGCACTGAACACCATTCCGCACTGAACAACACCATTCCGCACTGAACAACACCATGCCGCACTGAACAACATTATGCTGCACTGAACAACACCATGCCGCACTGATTAACACCATGCCGCACTGAACAACACCATGCCGCACTGAACAACACCATGCCGCACTGAACAACACCATCCCGCACTGAACAACACCATGCTGCATTGAACACCATGCCGCACTGAACAACACCATCCAGCACTGAACAACACCATGCCGCATTGAACACCATGCTGCACTGAACAACACCATCCCGCACTGCACAACACCATCCCGCACTGAACAACACCATGCCGCACTGAACAACACCATGCCGCACTGAACAACATTATGGCGCACTGAACAACATTATGCCGCACTGAACAACACCATGCCGCACTGAACAACACCATGCCGCACTGAACAGCACCATGCCGCACTGAACAACACCATCCCGCACAGAACAACACCATCCCGCACTGAACAACACCATGCCGCACTGAACAACACCATCCCGCACTGAACAACACCATCCCGCACTGAACAACAAGATCCCGCATTGAACAACACCATCCCGCACTGAACAACACCATGCCGCACTGAACAACACCATTCCGCACTGAACAACACCATGCCGCACTAAACAACACCATGCCGCACTGAACAACATTATGCCGCACTGAACAACATTATGTCGCACTGAACAACACCATGCCGCACTGAACAACACCATGCTGCACTGAACAACATTATGCCGCACTGAACAACACCATGACGCACTGAACAACACCATCCCGCACTGAACAACACCATGCCGCATTGAACAACACCATGCCGCACTGAACAACACCATGCTGCACTGGACAAAATTATGCTGCACTGAACAACACGATCCCGCATTGAACAACACCATGCCGCACTGAACAACACCATCCTGCGCTGAACAACACCTTCCAACACCATGCCGCACTGAACAACATTATGCCGCACTGAACAACACCATGCCGCACTGAACAACACCATGCCGCACTGAACAACACCATGCCGCACTGAACAACACCATCCTGCACTGAATAACACCATCCCGCACTGAACAACACCATCCCGCACTGAACAACACCATGCCGCATTGAACAACACCATGCCGCACTGAACAACACCATGCTGCACTGAACAACATTATGCTGCACTGAACAACACGATCCTGCATTGAACAACACCATGCCGCACTGAACAACACCATGCCGCACTGAACAACACCATGCCGCACTGAACAACACCATGCCGCACTGAATAACACCATGCCGCACTGAATAACACCATGCCGCACTGAACTACACTATGCCGCACTGAACAACACGACGCTGCACTGAACAACACGACGCCGCACAGAACAACACGACGCCGCACATAATAACACAATACCGCACAGAACAACACAATACCGCACAAACAGTTTTAGATAATATTATGTCGCAGTCATGTGACGCGGACATGACGTCAATAGGCGGAACTCACGGCAAAATTATAATCCGTGGGCGTGACTTGCAACAGGAAGTAGGAAAGCGGCAATGCTGGCAAACAAGACACAGCGGTTAGTAACACGACGACTAGCAAGACAAATATTTTTTTCAGTTTGCAACTTGACTGTCTAGAACGTACAAGGTAATTACAACTCATTGTTTTGAAAAATATGTTTTTTTTGTGAAGCCCTGAAAAGCGAGGGAGTGTGGCGTTTGGGAGGAACGTCGAACTCGGCGTCTGCTTCCAGCCACAGACGCCAAATTTCGATGATTATTTCGACTGGTCAACGGTTGTAAATTATTGCGTTGATTAAAAACTTTATTTAACTCTACTCTTTACTTTGCCGTTTCAGATATGCGGGTATTACACCGCGGAAATGACGTCAATAGGCTGAACTCTCGCCAAAATTCAAATCTGTGGGCGCAATGGCCTTGAGCGAGACAACGGATACAAACACGACGATTATCAACAGAAATATCTTTATTTTCTGCTTGCAAGTGGACCGTCTAGAGCGTACACGGTAAGTACAACTCATTGTGTTTAAAAAGGGTTAGGGTTAGGGTTAGGTATTTTGAGTTTTATTCGCTTAACCTTCCCCAAAGGGTCCGCCGACCCTGTCGGTTAGATAGAAGGCAACGGAAGGCACGGGCCTACGCATGTCTCACTAGTAAACCTCGCCGTACCAGGTCACATAAAATCTGGATTGGGTACGAAGGACGGCGAAGTGAGACTGCACCTCTGCCAGAACCTCCCCCGAGTAGCTGAGGCGCCACCCAGGTCTTCGGCCAGCAAGATGGAAAAAATGAGAGAAGAAGAAAAAAAATGAGAGAAGAAGAAAGCACCCTAAAGTCCTACCCTTGTATTGCATTATGTCTATTCACTTTGAATCATTGTTTACCTCATATCTTGTTTTTATATTCAACCAACCGCTTTCCTTAGAAGTTAGGGGTTAGGGTCAGCTAAAGAGTTCCTCCCCCGAAGGAGAGGAGCAAAGGCACGGTCCTTCTATCCTTACCTGCCACCCATAACCGGCTCCAAAGTATCCTACCCATTGCGGACGCGCCAGCCATGTTGGCCCGGACGACTTTGGGCTTGATAAAGATATTTTTTTTACCTCTAACTCGTGTTTGTGCTTATTGTATGTTTGATTTTGACTGTACTTACCCGATCTGGTCACCTCTGAGGAAAAAAACCCCACTAATTTAAAGTCCTACCCTTGGATTACCTTTGTCTATTCCCTTTGAACTATTTTTGAACTAATATTTCGTTTTTATATTCAACCAACCGTTTTCTTTAGAGGTTAAGGTTAGGGATTAGGGGTTAGGGTTAGGTTTAGGGATTAGGCGTTAGGTTTAGGGATTAGGGGTTAGTTTCCTCTTTTTAGAGATTAGGGGTTAGGTTTAGGGTTAGGTTTAGGGATTAGGGGTTAGGTTTAGGGATCAGGGGTTAGATCTAGGGATTAGGGGTTAGGTTTAGGGATTAGGGGTTAGGTTTAGGGATTAGGGGTTAGGACTAGGTCTATAAGGTTATCTCGCTACACATTCCCCAAAGGGTCCGCCGACCCAGCCGGCCAGACAGAAGGCAGCGGAGGGCACAGGCCGACGCATGTCCCCCTCAACAAACCCCGCCGCACCGGAGTCGCACAAACTCCGGAACGAAGGACGGCGAAGCGAGACCGCACCTCAACCAGAACCCCCCCTGGAGCAGCCGAGGCGCCCCCCCCGGGACCCCAGCCAGCAAGACGGAAAAACAGCGAGACGCGAGAGAAGAAAGCAACCCCAAGTCCCACCCCTGGACCACATCACGTCTACCAACCTTGCAGCATTCTTGACCCAATATCTTGTTTCTATACTCAACCAACAACTTTCTTCAAAAGGGGTCCCATTAAGTTGTCATTGTTGTTCTGGGTAATTTGAACGTCATAATTTTGTAGACACGTCATCAGTAGTGGACCTTGGGGTCACAGAGTGTTTCGGCCATTATCACCAGACACCCTCGAGCCCCGGAGTGTGTCTACCTAGTCAATTAAAATTACAGTTATTTGTCAAGTCAACTGCCCAGCTTTAACGCAGACAGAAAAGATCAATAGGTCAGTCTTTGCCTCTTTTAATTTATTGATTCATTGAATTTAAACCATCATTACGTATGTTTGTATTTAACTCAGTGTTATATTATTTCATTTAAGTTTCTGGCCAAGTTTATCAGCATAATTGAAGGTCTGCCTGTAGTCCAATTGTGATAAAAACCCTTTAAACCATTATATCCACGCAATTAATATTATTTTATCAAAGAGACTGTGTTCGTATTATCCGTTTATCTGACATTTATCAACCGGGATAATCTTACTTTAGGAGATTGTCATTCCCAGCGCCACTTTCTTGGTTCACGGTGTCACTGTGAATGTGCAAATTCCCATGAGCCTCAGCGAAGTGTCACGGCGGCTCGTCAACCAATCCCGTCCCTAAACTTATCTAACAATGTGATAAGCACTAAATAAAGTTAGATAAAACACATTTGTGCCGTTTAATTGTGTTAACTGTTCCCCTGCAACCGCAAATTTAATTCGCAACAACATATTTGGAAATAAATCGATTAACGCAAATCGCGGCTATTTAGCGTTAGCAAGCCGGAAGTACCCAAAGCCCTTGTCAAGTATCCCAACGGCTTCCGTACCACAAATATTTTCCAAAACTCATACCACAAAGTGTTAAAAAGCGAATAAACTTCCATTAAGGTTATTGGTATTATTCAAATGTATTAACCGGTCCCATTTATCCGTAAATTCAATTGCTAACATTAATAAGATCGCATATTTAGGACGAAATCGCTCTTCCTCCTTCTTCTTCTCTTTTCTTTTTTGGCGTACTGCCGCTAACGTCATGAGCATTAGCAACCCGGAAGTACCCACAAGCCCTCGCACTAGCAACCCGGAAGTACCTATAACCCCTGCAAAATGTCGTAGTGGACCCCGTTAATCGAAAATATTATTAAAATTACCCATCCCAGTGATAATAACAGAATACATTTCGATTGCTTTTGTTAACTCGCACTACCCGGTCACTATTGTCCGTAAATCCACTCGCCCACCACAATAATAAAACCGTGCAATTAAAACGAAATAGCCGTGCGCGTCAAGCGGCTAGTAAACGTTAGCCAAGCCGGAAGTATCCGTGATGACGCTTACATTGTCATGGCAACCAACTGTCCCCAAGCGTATTTATTACAATATCCACCCCAAAAGCGATCAAAATCAAACAGAATGTTAAAAAACAATTTAATACTATCTATTAGCATTTTCCCCACTTATTTATTTCTACATTTAAAAGATAATAATAACCAATTAGTGATTCTATCCAACTAAGCCCTGTTTGCCAGACAGCTATTTTATGTGTCTATGGCGCCCCCATGTGTACTCTCTTGGCCGCTATCTTCTCTTTTAGTCTGGAAAGAAAACTCCCTTAGAAATTTGTTCGAGTTAAGAATAGTCTGATTAAAGTTTAGACTTTTCTTTTTTATTTTGGTCAACATTAAAAAAAAAGAGAGAGAGAGAGAGAGAGAGAGGGAGAGAGAGAGAGAAAGAGAAAACGAGAGAGCGAGAGAGCGAGAGAGAGAGCGAGCGAGAGAGAGAGAGAGAGCGAAAGAGAGAGAGAGAGAGAGAGAGAGAGAGAGAGAGAGAGAGAGAGAGAGAGAGAGAGAGAGAGAGAGAGAGAGAGAGAGAGAAAGAGAGAGAGAACGAGGGAACGAGAGAGCGAGAGAGCAAGAGAGAGAGACAGAGGTTAGGGTTAGGGTCAGGGTCAGGGTTAGAGAGAAAGAGAGAGAGAGAGTGAGAGAGAGAGAGAGAGAGAGAGTGAGAGAGAAAAAAGAGAGAGAGAGAGAACGAGAGAGCGAGAGAGCAAGAGATAGAGATAGAGAGAGAGAGAGAGAGAGAGAGAGAGGGGTTAGGGTTAGAGATAAAGAGAGAAAGAGAGAGAGAGAGAGAGAGAGAGAGCAAGAGAGAGAGAGGGAGAGAGAAAGACAGAGAACGAGAAAATGAGAGAGAGAGAACGAGAGAATGAGAGAGAGAGAGAGAGAGAGAGAGAGAGAGAGAGAGAGAGAGAGAGAGAGAGAGAGAGAGAGAGAGAGAGAGAGAGAAAAAGATGGTCCTAACCAGGTTGGAAAAGTTGCCTCTCTGCGCCATTTTTATTCTAGCCAAGAGCGAGAAAGTGAGAATTAGAGAAATTAGAGCACCAAGTGGCCGAAATAATCTCCCACCTAGCGGATCGGCTGTTTATAAGCACCGCCGAGGAGATTGCGGAGCCTCATTTGACTTCCAGCGGCCGGCACACTCGCGCACTTCGCCCGGAAATACCGGGAGGCCGTGCACATGCGCCAAGTGGCCGAAAATTGCTCCCGCCGAGCGTATCGGATGTTTATAAGCACCGCGGAGGAGATCGAGGAGCCTCATTGCACTTCCAGCGGCCAGCACACTCTCGCACGCCGCCCGGAACAACTCGGAGGCCGTGCGCACGCGCCAAGTGGCCGAAATCAGCTACCGCCTAGTAAATCGGCTGTTTATAAGCACCGCGGAGGAGATTGCGGAGCCTCATTGCACTTCCAGTGGCCAGCACACTCGCGCACGCCGCCCGGAACAACCGGGAGGCCGTGCGCATGCACCAAGTGGCTGAAATAAGCTCCCGCCGAGCGGGTCGGCTGTTTATAAGCACCTCCGATGAGATTGCGGAGCCTCATTTGACTTCCAGCGGCCAGCACACTCGCACACGCCGCCCGGAGAAACCAGGAGGCCGTGCGCACGCGCTAAGTGGCCGAAATCAGCTCCCGCCTAGCGGATTGGCTGTTTATAAGCACCGCAGAGGAGATCACGGAGCCTCATTGCACTTCCAGCGGCCAGCACACTCGCGCACGCCGCCCGGAACAACCGGGAGGCCGTGCTTACGCGCCAAGTGGCCTAAATAAGCTCCCGCCTAGCCGATCGGCTGTTTATAAGCACCGCGGAGGAGATCGCGGAGCCTCATTTGACTTCCAGCGGCCAGCACACTCGCGCACGCCGCCCGGAACAACCGGGAGGCCGTGCGCATGCGCCAAGTGGCCGAAATAAGCTCCCGCCTAGCGGCTCGGCTGTTTATAAGCACCGCCAATGAGATTGCGGAGCCTCATTTGACTTCCAGCGGCCAGCACACTCGCGCACGCAACCCGACTCAACCAGGAGGCCGTGCGCACGCACCAAGTGGCCGAAATTAGCTCCCGCCTAACGGATCGGCTGTTTATAAGCACCGCGGAGGAGATCGCGGAGCCTCAATCCACTTCCAGCGGCCAGCACACTCGCCCACGCCACCCGGAACAACCGGGAGGCCGTGCGCACGCGCCAAGTGGCCGAAATAAGCTCCCGCCTAACGGATCGGCTGTTTATAAGCACCGCGGAGGAGATCGCGGAGCCTCATTGCACTTCCAGCGGCCAGCACACTCGCGCACGCTTCCCGGTTCCACCGGGAGGCCGTGCACACGCGCCAAGTGGCCGAAATAAGCTCCCGCCTAGCGAACCGGCTGTTTATAAGCACCGCGGAGGAGACCGCAGAGCCTCATTGAACTTCCAGCGGCCAGCACAGTCGCGCACGCCGCCCGGCTCCACCTTGAGGCCGTGCGCACTAGCCAAGTGGCCGAAATAAGCTCCCGCCTAGCGGATCGGCTGTTTATAAGCACCGCGGAGGAGATTGCGGAGCCTCATTGCACTTCCAACGGCAAGCACACTCGCGCACGCCACCCGGTTCCACCGGGAGGCCGTGCGCACGCGCCAAGTGGCCGAAATAAGCTCCCGCCTAGTGTATCGGCTGTTTATAAGCACCGCGGAGGAGATCGCGGAGCCTCATTGCACTTCCAGCGGCAGCGGATCTCCTCCGCAGTACTTATAAACAGCCGATCCGCTAGGCGGGAGCCTATTTCGGCCACTTGGCGCGTGCACACCGCCTCCCGGTTGTTCCGGGCGGCGTGCGCGAGTGTGCTGGCCGCTGGAAGTGGAATGAGGCTCCGCGATCTCCTACGCGGTGCTTATAAACAGCCGATCCGCTAGGCGGGAGCTTATTTTGGCCACTTGGCGTAATGCCGCGGCCTCCCGGTTGTTCCGGGCGGCGTGTGCGACTGTGCTGGCCGCTGGAAGTCAAATGAGGCTCCGCGATCTCCTCCGTGGTGATTATAAACAGCCGATCCGCTCGGCGGGAGCAATTTTCGGCCACATGGCGCGTACGCACGGCCTCCCGGTGGTGCCAGGCGGAGTGCGCGAGTGTGCTGGCAGCTGGAAGCTGAATGAGGCTCCGCGATTTCCTCCGCGGTGCTTATAAACATCCAATACGCTCGGCGGGAGCTTATTTCGGCCACTTGGCGCATGCGCACGTCCTCCCGGTTGTTCCGGGCGGCGTGCGTGAGTGTGCTTGCCGCTGGAAGTCAAATGAGGCTCCGCAATCTCCTCGGCGGTGCTTATAAACAGCCGGTCCGCTAGGCGGGAGCTGATTTCGGCCACTTGGCGCGTGCGCACGGCCTCCGGTTTGTTCCGGGCGGCGTGCGCGAGTGTGCTGGCCGCTGGAAGTGCAATTAGGCTCCGCGATCTCCTCCGCGGTGCTTATAAACAGCTGATCCGCTAGGCCGGAGCTTATTTCGGCCACTTGGCGCATGTGCACGGCCTCCCGGTTGTTCCGGGCGGCGTGCGCGAGTGTGCTGGTCGCTGGAAGTGCAATGAGGCTCTGCAGTCTCCTCCGCGGTGCTCATAAACAGCCGCTCCGCTAGGCGGGAGCTTATTTCGGCCACTTGGCGCGTGCGCACGGCCTCCCGGTGGAACCGGGTGAAGTGCGCACGGCCTCCCGGTGGAACCGGGTGGCGTGCGCGAGTGTGCTGGCCGCTGGAAGTGCAATGAGGCTCCGCGATCTCCTCGGCAGTACTTATAGACAGCCGATCCGCTAGGCGGGAGCTTATTTCGGCCACTTGGCGCGTGCGCACCGCCTCCCGGTTGTACCGGGCGGCTTGCGCGAGTGTGCTGGCCGCTGGAAGTGGAATGAGGCTCCGCGATCTCCTACGCGGTGCTTATAACCAGCCGATCCGCTAGGCAGGAGCTTATTTCGGCCACTTGGCGCGTGCGCACGGCCTCCCGGTGGAACCGGGTGGCGTGCGCGAGTGTGCTGGCCGCTGGAAGTGCAATGAGGCTCTGCAGTCTCCTCCGCGGTGCTCATAAACAGCCGATCCGCTAGGCGGGAGCTTATTTCGGCCAATTGGCGCATGTACACGGCCTCCCGGTTGTTCCGGGCGGCGTGCGCGAGTGTGCTTGCCGCTGGAAGTGCAATGAGGCTCCACGATCTCCTCCGCGGTGCTTATAAACAGCCGATCCGCTAGGCGGGAGCTTATTTCGGCCACTTGGCTCGTGCGCACGGCCTCAAGGTGGAATCGCGCGGCGTGTGCGAGTGTGCTGGCCGCTGGAAGTGCAATGAGGCTCTGCGGTCTCCTCCGCGGTGCTTATAAACAGCCGGTCCGCTAGGCGGGAGCTTATTTCGGCCACTTGGTGCGTGCGCACGGCCTCCCGGTGGAACCGGGAAGCGTGCGCGAGTGTGCTGGCCGCTGGAAGTGCAATGAGGCTCCGCTATCTCCTCCGCGGTGCTTATAAACAGCCGATCCGCTAGGAGGGAGCTTATTTCGGCCACTTAGCGCATGCGCACGGCCTCCCGGTTGTTCCGGGCAGCGTGCGCGAGTATGCTTGCCGCTGGAAGTGCAATGAGGCTCCGCGATCTCCTCCGCGGTGCTTATAATCAGCCGATCCGCTCGGCGGGAGCTTATTTCGGCCACTTGGCGCGTGCGCACAGCCTCACGGTGGAACCTGGTGGTGTGCGCGGGTGTGCTGGCCGCTGGAAGTGCAATGAGGCTCTGCAGTCTCCTCTGCTTAGCTCATAAACAGCCGATCCGCTAGGCGGGAGCTTATTTCGGCCACTCGGCGCGTGCGCACGGCCACCCGGTGGAACCGGGTGGCGTGCGCGAGTGTGCTGGCCGCTGGAAGTGCAATGAGGCTCCGCAATCTCCTCCGCAGTACTTATAAACAGCCGATCCGCTAGGCGGGAGCTTATTTCGGCCACTTTGCGCGTGCGCACCGCCTCCCGGTTGTTCCGGGCGGCGTGCGCGAGTGTGCTGGCCGCTGGAAGTGCAATGAGGCTCCGCGATCTCCTCCGCGGTGCTTATAAACAGCCAATCCGCTCGGCGGGAGCTTATTTCGGCCACTAGGCGCATGCGCACGGCCTCCCGGTGGAGGGGGGCGGTGTGCGCGAGTGTGCTGGCCGCTGGAATTTCAATGAGGCTCTTCGATCTCCTCCGCGGTACTTATAAACAGCCGATCCGCTCGGCAAGGAGCTATTTCCGGCAACTTGGCGCGTGCGCACGGCCTCCCGGTTGTTCCGGGCGGCGTGCGCGAGTGTGCTGGCCGCTGGAAGTGCAATGAGGCTCTGCAGTCTCCTCCGCGGTGCTCATAAACAGCCGATCCGCTAGGCGGGAGCTTATTTCGGCCACTTGGCGCATGCGCACGTCCTCCCGGTTGTTCCGGGGGGCGTGTGCGAGTGTGCTTGCCGCTGGACGTGCAATGAGGCTCCGCGATCTCCTCCGCGGTGCTTATAAACAGCCGATCCGCTAGGCGGGAGCTTATTTCGGCCACGGCGCGTGCGCACGGCCTCCCGGTGGAGCCGGGCGCAGTGCGTGAGTGTGCTAGCCGCTGGAAGTGCAATGAGGCTCTGCGATCTCCTCCGCGGTGCTTATAAACAGCCAATCCGCTAGAAAGGAGCTTATTTCGGCCACCTGGCGCGTGCGCACGGCCTCCCGGTGGAACCGGGAAGCGTGGGCGAGTGTGCTGGCCGCTGGAAGTGCAATGAGGCTCCGCAATCTCCTCCGCGGTGCTTATAAACAGCCGATCCGCTAGGCGGGAGCTTATTTCGGCCACTTGGCTCGTGCGCACGGCCTCAAGGTGGAATCGGGCGGCGTGTGCGAGTGTGCTGGCCGCTGGAAGTGCAATGAGGCTCCGCGATCTCCTCCGCGGTGCTCATAAACAGCCGCTCCGCTGGGCGGGAGCTTATTTCGGCCACTTGGCGCATGCGCACGTCCTCCCGGTTGTTCCGGGCGGCGTGCGCGAGTGTGCTTGCCGCTGGAAGTGCAATGAGGCTCCGCGATCTCCTCGGCGGTGCTTATAAACAGCCGATCCGCTAGGCGGGAGCTTATTTCGGCCACGGCGCGTGCGCACGGCCTCCCGGTGGAGCCAGGCGGTGTGCGTGAGTGTGCTGGCCGCTGGAAGTGCAATGAGGCTCTGCGATCTCCTCCGCGGTGCTTATAAACAGCCAATCCGCTAGAAGGGAGCTTATTTCTGTTATGTCCTTACTACTTTCCGGGTTCTTAGGTAGCAAGAAAGGTTCGGGCAACGACGTGATGAATACTGCTTTATTTCTTCAACACCGTCAGTTCACAGGCCGTACATCACAACACTCAACGTCCCCGAAGCTGCCCCTCCCACTCCCGGAGTTTTCCCACTACGGAACATGAGTTAGCCCAAAATATACAACATCTCCTCCCCCCTTACAATGAACATGCATGAACAACACGGAATTACGCACCTAGAACTAGACATCCCCATAACTCGTGTCAACCACGAACCTATAAGTCCAAGCGCGCAGGAGCTCGCCGCTCCCTGATAGGATATCTCCTATCTGGGGGCACAGGATCAGCTCCACGGTCGATCAATGGTGAACTTGTTGCAGGAGCTTCTGCAAAGGGAGATGTCAGAGTCTCTGTCTCAGGCGCATCCTCAGCTGGGACTGGTGGCGCGAGTGTGATTGAGTCCTGCACTTGGGAGGGTATGGGAACCGGCGTTTTGACGTGGGCAGAGCTATCAGGAGGGACAGCTCTGCTGGCCCTAACTGAGTCTGCAGGAGTTGATCAACATGTCTTCTCCATACACCATCAGACGTTTGGACAGTATAAGATACTGGTCCCGTTTGCGCAATAACAGTGGCAGGAATCCACTTTGGTTCGCCACGGTAGTTCCTTGCCAACACAGAGTCTCCTGGCTTGAAAACTCTTCCTTTGCCCTTCTGTCCTCTGCACCTAACCTGTTTTTCCTGCTGACCTTGGACAATGTCCTTCATTGCTGAGGGCTTCAAGAGGTCAAACGTGGTGCGCAGGTCTCTCTTTAGCATCAGGCTAGCAGGAGATGTCTTGGTGGTGGCATGTGGACTGTTCCGATAGGTTAGTAGGAAGTGGTGCAGTCTCTGATGTAGTGTTCCTTGTCCTTGTGATGTTTTCAAGGCATGCTTCATGGTTTGAACAAATCTCTCAGCAAGCCCATTTGTTGCGGGGTGGTAGGGGGCCGACTTAATGTGTTGGACACCGTTAGCTTGCAGGAACACTGCCATTTCTTGTGAGACAAATTGGGGTCCATTGTCAGAGACTAGCTGGGCAGGAGATCCAAACCGACTAAACAGTTCCCCTAACTTTTCGATAGTCTTTTCTGCAGTGGTTGATCTCATGATAGCCACCTCTGGCCATTTACTGTGTGCATCCACAGCAATAAGGAACATCCTGTCCTCCACTGGTCCCGCAAAATCAATGTGCACCCGGTGCCATGGTCCTTGTGGGAATTCCCAGGGGTGAAGAGGCGCTAGTGGAGGATTGTTCCTGACTTGATGGCATGATGGACAGCTTTTGGCCAACTCTTCAATTTGTTGATCCATGTTCGGCCACCAAAAATAGCTTCTCGCTATTTCTTTCATTCGGACTATTCCGCTGTGTCCCGAATGCAGTTGCTGCAGCACTTTTGTGCGAAGTGACCGTGGTATGACCATCCTCCTACCCCAGAGTAGACACCCAGACTGGACAGACAGTTGCAATCTCCTCCCGAGGAAAGGCTTCAGACTCGCATTATCGCCAGCAGATCGACCCTTGACGACAATGTCCACGACCGCAGATAACTCCGGGTCATTCCGAGTTTCCCTTTTTACCTGCACCGCAGAGACAGGTGCTCTCTCCACCTCCCTGAAGTAGAAAAGGTCCACCGTGTCCGACTCCGGCTTTGTGACAGGCAAAGGCAATCGGGACAAGCCATCCGCATTGCAGTGGAAGTCTGATTTTCGATACCTGATGTCATATGCATGCGCCGACAACAACAAAGCCCACCTCTGCAGTCGGCATGCAGCAAGAGACGGTATTCCAGTGTGTGGACCGAGGATGGTGGTGAGGGGCCGATGGTCCGTCAGGAGCGTAAACTTCCTCCCATACAAGTATTGATGGAATTTCCTAACTCCCAAAACAATGCTCAGTGCCTCTCGTTCCAGTTGAGCATAGTTAGACTCTGCTTTGTTCAATGTCCTCGATGCAAAAGCGATTGGCTTTTCCTCACCACCCGGCAGGACATGAGAGAGAATCGCCCCTACTCCGTAAGGAGAGGCGTCACAGGCGAGCTGCAGTGGAAGTGATGGGTTGAAGTGCGTCAGGACATTGGACGTAGTCAGCGCTCCTTTAGCCTTTTCAAAAGCCTCCTGACAGCTGGCTGTCCACTTCCACGTTTTGTCTCGGCGTAACAGTTCGTGCAGGGGTTGAAGCAGTGATGACAGATTGGAGATGAAGCGTCCGTAATAGTTCAGCAGACCTAAGAAAGATCGTAGCTGGCTGATGTTTTGGGGTGGGGGCGCGTCCACGACAGCTGCCACTTTTGATGGTGCAGTGTGCAGTCCTTCTGCATCGATCACATGCCCCAGATATTCTACAGATGGCTTGAAGAAGTCAGATTTGTCCTTACGGACTCTTAAGCCGTAGTCCTTCAGCCTTTGAAGGGTAGCATCCAAGTTGCGCAGGTGCTCGTCATCGGTAGATCCAGTGCACAGGATATCGTCAAGGTAGCACTGTACCCCAGGCAACCCACTAAGGATCTGATCCATCGCTCGCTGAAAAAGTGCCGGGGCTGACGTGATGCCGAACGGCAGTCTGCAGTATCTGAAGAGACCCTTGTGTGTGTTAATGGTCAACATTTCACGTGACTCTTTTTCTACATGCATTTGTAGGTAAGCCTGACTGAGATCTACCTTACTGAATTTTTGTCCCCCACTCAGTCCAGCAAACAAGTCATCAATTAGGGGAAGTGGATATTGCTCTGCTGCTAACACCGGGTTAAGTGTTACCTTGAAATCTCCACAGGTCCGAATTCCCCCATCTTTTTTTGGTACGGGAACGATGGGTGTGGCCCACTCACTGATGGTCACTGGCTCCAAAACCCCATTCTTGACCAGGGCGTCCAAGTCAGCTTCTACCTTGGATCGGATGGCGTATGGTACTGGTCTAGCTTTCATAAACACAGGCTTGCTACCAGGTTTGACATGTAACTTAACGGTTATATCTTTCATGCTGCCTAATTCATCACAGAAAACCTCTTCGTGTTTCTCGAGTATTTCTTGTAGCGGAGTGGAACTGTGTGACAGTTTCCTTATCGCTTGCCAGTCCAGCCGGATCCCCTGTAGCCATGTACGCCCCATTATGGCAGGATGATTTCCCTTGGTCACATAAAGGGGAAGCCTTTTTGTTCGCCCATGGTACTGAACAGTCACATCCGTCATCCCTTCCATGTGCACTCGATGTCCCGTATATGCCTTAAACACTGTGTCTGATGGACGTAGTGGAAGGTGCCTCATGAGTTTCCTGTAGATCTTGTGTGACACTAGTGATGCCTTTGATCCTGTGTCTATCTGCATTTTCACCACATGTCCCTCCAACTTGGGTTCAGCCCAGTAGCCATCTGAGCTCTCACCTACATTCATCGCTCGTATTGTATTTACAGGCACTTCTTCCTCCGAAGAATCACTATTTCTTCCATTATCATGGCAAACGGTGTGAACATGCCTTTTTTGTTTATATTTCACATTGTCACTTTTGTTCCCAGCCCTTGAGCTTTTGTCCATGTCCTGTTTACTTCGGCACGCCCGCTCTATGTGCCCTTTTTTTCCACAGTTACGACAGTCCATCTCTTTGCACCAGCACGTCGATGCAAGATGTCCAGATCTACCACAGCGAAAACATGGCCCTTGCGCGTTCGGTTTGTCATTGTTGAGTTGGTGCACTCTTTCTGTAGCACTTAGTTGCTGGGCCTCCTTTTTCGCCATTTCCATTGTTACACTGATGTTAATGGCCTTTTCCAAAGTCAAGTCACTTTCTGTGAGTAATCTCTTCTGTGCTGCCTCGTTTCTAAGTCCACATACCAGCCTGTCTCTCAAAGTGTCATTTAACACATCCTGGAACTCACAGTGTTCAGCCAGCTTGCGTAGGCCCGCTACAAACTGGGTGACCGACTCGCCCTCTTCTTGGCTGCGTCTGTGAAATCGGAATCTTTCTGCGATTACCAGGGGTTTCGGTGAAAGATGGTTTGCCAGTACATCCACTATTTCTCGGTATGTTTTACTGCCGGGCTTTTCTGGTTGCAGTAGGTCACGTAGCAAGGTAAACGTTTTCGGCCCCATTACACTCAAAAACGTGGGCACCAGCTTCTCCTCCTTTATATCATTAGCCATGGCGAAGTAATCGAAACGCTCAGTATATGAGCTCCATTGTTCAACACTTTCGTCAAAGGGACCAATTGAGCCAATCATTCCGGCCATTACAAGTTCCTGTTTGTATGGCACTGCTTTCCCTACAGACGTCTCCCCTCAGCAGGCCACTCCTTTTTTTTTTTTTTTTTTTCACTTCGCCACACTACTCACGACGTTGCCACAGTCCACCAATCCACTTCACCCGTCGAGACGAAGCCGGCCAACACGCGTCAGTCCAGACGTCCTCGTCGCCAGTTTTGTTATGTCCTTACTACTTTCCGGGTTCTTAGGTAGCAAGAAAGGTTCGGGCAACGACGTGATGAATACTGCTTTATTTCTTCAACACCGTCAGTTCACAGGCCGTACATCACAACACTCAACGTCCCCGAAGCTGCCCCTCCCACTCCCGGAGTTTTCCCACTACGGAACATGAGTTAGCCCAAAATATACAACAATTTCGGCCACCTGGCGCGTGCGCACGGCCTCCCGGTGGAACCGGGAAGCGTGCGCGAGTGTGCTGGCCGCTGGAAGTGCAATGAGGCTCCGCAATCTCCTCCGCGGTGCTTATAAACAGCCGATCCGCTAGGCGGGAGCTTATTTCGGCCACTTGGCTCATGCGCACGGCCTCAAGGTGGAATCGGGCGGCGTGTGCGAGTGTGCTGGCCGCTGGAAGTGCAATGAGGCTCTGCGGTCTCCTCCGCGGTGCTTATAAACAGCCGGTCCGCTAGGCGGGAGCTTATTTCGGCCACTTGGGGCATGCGCACGTCCTCCCGGTTGTTCCGGGCGGCGTGCGCGAGTGTGCTGGCCGCTGGAAGTGCAATGAGGCTCCGCGATCTCCTCCGCGGTGCTTATAAACAGCCGATCCGCTAGGCGGGAGCTTATTTCGGCCACGGCGCGTGCGCACGGCCTCCCGGTGGAGCCAGGCGGTGTGCGTGAGTGTGCTGGCCGCTGGAAGTGCAATGAGGCTCTGCGATCTCCTCCGCGGTGCTTATAAACAGCCAATCCGCTAGAAGGGAGCTTATTTCGGCCACCTGGCGCGTGCGCACGGCCTCCCGGTGGAACCGGGAAGCGTGCGCGAGTGTGCTGGCCGCTGGAAGTGCAATGAGGCTCCGCAATCTCCTCCGCGGTGCTTATAAACAGCCGATCCGCTAGGCGGGAGCTTATTTCGGCCACTTGGCTCGTGCGCACGGCCTCAAGGTGGAATCGGGCGGCTTGTGCGAGTGTGCTGGCCGTTGGAAGTGCAATGAGTCTCTGCGGTCTCCTCCGCGGTGCTTATAAACAGCCGGTCCGCTAGGCGGGAGCTTATTTCGGCCACTTGGCGTATGCGCACGTCCTCCCGGTTGTTCCGGGCGGCGTGCGCGAGTGTGCTGGCCGCTGGAAGTGCAATGAGGCTCCGCTATCTCCTCCGCGGTGCTTATAAACAGCTGATCCGCTAGGCGGGATCTTATTTCGGCCACTTAGCGCATGCGCACGGCCTCCCGGTTGTTCCGGGCGGCGTGCGCGAGTATGCTTGCCGCTGGAAGTGCAATGAGGCTCTGCAGTCTCCTCCGCGGAGCTCATAAACAGCCGATCCGCTAGGTGGGAGCTTATTTCGGCCACTTGGCGCGTGCGCACGGCCTCCCGGTGGAACCGGGTGGCGTGCGCGAGTGTGCTGGCCGCTGGAAAAGCAATGAGGCTCCGCAATCTCCTCCGCAGTACTTATAAATAGCCGATCCGCTAGGCGGGAGCTTATTTCGGCCACTTTGCGCGTGCGCACCGCCTCCCGGTTGTTCCGGGCGGCGTGCGCGAGTTTGCTGGCCGCTGGAAGTGCAATGAGGCTCCGCGATCTCCTCCGCGGTGCTTATAAACAGCCAATCCGCTAGGCGGGAGCTTATTTCGGCCACTAGGCGCATGCGCACGGCCTCCCGGTTGTTCCGGGCGGCGTGCGCGAGTGTGCTGGCCGCTGGAAGTGCAACGAAGCTCTGCGATCTCCTCCGCGGTGCTTATAAACAGCCGCTCCGAGAGGCGGGAGCTTATTTCGGCCACTTGGCGCATGCGCACGTCCTCCCGGTTGTTCCGGGCGGCGTGCGCGAGTGTGCTTGCCGCTGGAAGTGCAATGAGGCTCCGCGATCTCCTCCGCGGTGCTTATAAACAGCCGATCCGCTAGGCGGGAGCTTATTTCGGCCACGGCGCGTGCGAACGGCCTCCCGGTGGAGCCGGGCGGTGTGCGCGAGTGTGCTGGCCGCTGGAAGTGCAATGATCTGCGATCTCCTCCGCGGTGCTTATTAACAGCCAATCCGCTAGAAGGGAGCTTATTTCAGCCACCTGGCGCGTGCGCACGGCCTCCCGGTGGAACCGGGAAGCGTGCGCGAGTGTGCTGGCCGCTGGAAGTGCAATGAGGCTCCGCAATCTCCTCCGCGGTGCTTATAAACAGCCGATCCGCTAGGCGGGAGCTTATTTTGGCCACTTGGCTAGTGCGCACGGCCTCAAGGTGGAGCCGGGCGGAGTGCGCGAGTGTGCTGGCCGCTGGAAGTGCAATGAGGCTCTGCGGTCTCCTCCGCGGTGCTTATAAACAGCCGGTCCGCTAGGCGGGAGCTTATTTCGGCCACTTGGCGCGTGCGCACGGCCTCCCGGTTGCTCCGGGCGGCGTGCGCGAGTGTGCTGGCCGCTGGAAGTGCAATCAGGCTCCGCAATCAACTCCAAGGTGCTTATAAACAGCCGATCCGCTAGGCGGGAGCTTATTTCGGCCACTTGGCGCGGGCGCATGGCCTCCCGGTGGAGCCGGACGGCGTGTGCGAATGTCCTGGCTGCTGGAAGTGCAATGAGGCTCTGCGATCTCCTCCGCGGTTCTGATAAACAGCCGATCTGCTAGGTGCGATCTTATTTCGGCCACTTGGCGCGTGCGCACGGCCTCCCGGTGGAACCGGGCGATGTGCGCGGGTGTGCTGGCGGCTGGAAGTGCAATGAGGCTCCGCAATCTCCTCCGCGGTGCTTATAAACAGCCGATCCGCTAGGCGGGAGCTTATTTCGGCCACTTGGCGCGTGCCCACGGCCTCCGGGTTGTTCCGGGCGGCGTGCGCGAGTGTGCTGGCCGCTGGAAGTGGATTGAGGCTCCGCGATCTCCTCCGCGGTGCTTATAAACAGCCGATCCGCTAGGCGTCAGCTTATTTAGGCCACTTGGCGCGTGGGCACGGCATCCCGGTTGTTCCGGGCGGCGTGCGCGAGTGTGCTGGCCGCTGGAAGTCGAATGAGGCTCTGCGATTTCCTCCGCGGTGCTTGTAAACAGCCGATCCGCGCGGGTCGGAGCTAATTCTGGCTAGCCGGCGTATGCGCACAGCCTCCCGGTGGTCCCGCTCGCTTCCACTAACCGTTAAAAAAATGTCAAGTGAGCCTTCCTTAAGAGAGTTAGAGTTACTCCTGCCGTTTGCCCGCACAAAGTGTCATCGAACGCGGAGCAATGCAAGTGTGCGCTAAGTTCGAGAGTGGTTTAATTTCTCGCCGTGTCCGTCAGAGGGAGGTATTTTCCCGCTGCAACGGCACCGGCAGCTTCCGAACGTCTCCCCGAGCGGTTGGAAGTACGCGCGGGGGGAGAAGTAGGCCGAGCAAGGTACCGGATGAAGCTGGTCGGTCACAGGCGGCGCGCGCGAGTGTGCTGGCTGCTGGAAGTGGAATGAGGCTGCGCGATCTCTTCTGCGGTGCTTATAAACAGCCGATCCGCTCGGCATGGAGCTATTTCCGGCAACTTGGCGCATGCGCACGGCCTCCCGGTTGTTCCGGGCGGCGTGCGCGAGTGTGCTTGCCGCTGGAAGTGCAATGAGGCTCTGCGATCTCCTCCGCGGTGCTTATAAACAGCCGATCCGCTAGGCGGGAGCTTATTTCGGCCACTTGGCGCGTGCGCACGGCCTCCCGGTGGAACCGGGTGGTGTGCGCGAGTGTGCTGGCCACTGGAAGTGCAATGAGGCTCTGCAGTCTCCTCCGCGGTGCTCATAAACAGCCGCTCCGCTAGGCGGGAGCTTATTTCGGCCACTTGGCGCATGTAAACGGCCTCCCGGTTGTTCCGGGCGGCGTGCGCGGGTGTGCCTGCCGCTGGAAGTGCAATGATGCTCCGCGATCTCCTCCGCGGTGCTTATAAACAGCCGATCCGCTAGGCGGGAATTTATTTCGGCCACTTGGCACGTGCGCACGGCCTTCCGGTGGAGTTGGGCGGCGTGTGCGAGTGTGCTTGCCGCTGGAAGTGCAATGAGGCTCCGCGATCTCCTCCGCGGTGCTCATAAACAGCCGCTCCGCTGGGCGGGAGCTTATTTCGGCCACTTGGCGCATGCGCACGTCCTCCCGGTTGTTCCGGGCGGCGTGCGCGAGTGTGCTTGCCGCTGGAAGTGCAATGAGGCTCCGCGATCTCCGCCGCGGTGCTTATAAACAGCCAATCCGCTAGAAGGGAGCTTATTTCGGCCATTGCTTAAATCGCATTCTCTCGACGAGCTGAGCACGTTTTCTGAAATGTGCTCCTCCCGTCGCTCTGGTTGTGCGCGCATAGTAAAAAGTGCTCCTGGCAGCTAGAGAGTGCCGCGTTGACCACTGCGCATGAAGAAATAAGCACCTGCAACGTTTGGTTTAAGTTTTAGGTGCATTTTTAATTTTATTGCTTAAATCGCATTCTCTCGACGAGCTGAGCACGTTTTCTGAAATGTGCTCCTCCCGTCGCTCTGGTTGGGTGCGCGTAGTAAAAAGTGCTCCTTGCAGCTAGAGAGTGCCACGTTGACCACTGCGCACGAAGAAATAAGCACCTGCAACGTTGGGTTTAGGTTTTAGGTGCATTTTTAAATGTATTGCTTAAATTGCATTCTCTCGACGAGCTGAGCACGTTTTCTGAAATGTGCTCCTCCCGTCGCTCTGGTTGTGCTCGCATAATAAAAAGTGCTCCTGGCAGCTAGAGAGTGCCGCGTTGACCACTGCGCACGAAGAAATAAGCACCTGCAACGTTTGGTTTAGGTTTTAGGTGCATTTTTAATTTTATTGCTTAAATCGCATTTTCTCGACGAGCTGAGCACGTTTTCTGAAATGTGCTCCTCCTGTCACTCTGGTTGGGTGCGCATAGTAAAAAGTGCTCTTGGCAGCGAGGGAGTGCCGCGTTGACCACTGCGCACGAAGAAATAAGCACCTGCAACGTTTGGTTTAGGTTTTAGGTGCATTTTTAATTAAATTGCTTAAACCGCATTTTCTCGACGAGCTGAGCACGTTTTCTGAAATGTGCTCCTCCCGTCACTCTGGTTGGGTGCGCACAGTAAAAAGTGGTCCTGGCAGCTAGGGAGTGCCGCGTTGACCACTGCGAAAGAAGAAATAAGCACCTGCAACGTTTGGTTTAGGTTTTAGGTGCATTTTTAATTTTATTGCTTAAATCGCATTTTCTCGACAAGCTGAGCACGTTTTCTGAAATGTGCTCCTCCCGTCGCTCTGGTTGAGTGCGCACAGTAAAAAGAGCTCCTGGCAGCTAGAGAGTGCCGCGTTGACCACTGCGCATGAAGAAATAAGCACCTGCAACGTTTGGTTTAGGTTTTAGGTGCATTTTTAATTTTATTGTTAAATCGCATTTTCTCGACGAGCTGAGCACGTTTTCTGAAATGTGCTCCTCCCGTCACTCTGGTTGGGTGCGCAAAGTAAAAAGTGCTCCTGGCAGCTAGGGTGTGCCGCGTTGACCACTGCGCATGAAGAAATAAGCACCTGCAACGTTTGGTTTAAGTTTTAGGTGCATTTTTAATTTTATTGCTTAAATCGCATTTTCTCGACGAGCTGAGCACGTTTTGTGAAATGTGCTCCTCCCGTCGCTCTGGTTGGGTGCGCACAGTAAAAAGAGCTCCTGGCAGCTAGGGAGTGCCGCGTTGACCACTGCGCATGAAGAAATAAGCACCTGCAACGTTGGGTTTAGGTTTTAGGTGCATTTTTAATTTTATTGCTTAAATCGCATTCTCTCGACGAGCTGAGCACGTTTTCTGAAATGTGCTCCTCCCGTCGCTCTGGTTGTGCGCGCATAGTAAAAAGTGCTCCTGGCAGCTAGAGAGTACCGCGTTGACCACTGCGCATGAAGAAATAACCACCTGCAACGTTTGGTTTAGGTTTTAGGTGCATTTTTAATTTTATTGCTTAAATCGCATTTTCTCGACGAGCTGAGTACGTTTTCTGAAATGTGCTCCTCCCGTCACTCTGGTTGGGTGCGCACAGTAAAAAGTGCTCCTGGCAGCTAGGGAGTGCCGCGTTGACCACTGCGCATGAAGAAATAAGCACCTGCAACGTTTGGTTTAGGTTTTAGGTGCATTTTTAATTTTATTGCTTAATTCGCATTTTCTCGACAAGCTGAGCACGTTTTCTGAAATGTGCTCCTCCCGTGGCTCTGGTTGGGTGCGCACAGTAAAAAGAGCCCCTGGCAGCTAGGGAGTGCCGCGTTGACCACTGTGCACGAAGAAATAAGCACCTGCAACGTTTGGTTTAGGTTTTAGGTGCATTTTTAATATTATTGCTTAAATCGCATTTTCTCGACGAGCTGAGCACGTTTTCTGAAATGTGCTCCTCCCGTCGCTCTGGTTGGGTGCGCACAGTAAAAAGAGCTCCTGGCAGCTAGGGAGTGCCACGTTGACCACTGCGCATGAAGAAATAAGCACCTGCAACGTTTGGTTTAGGTTTTAGGTGCATTTTTAATTTTATTGCTTAAATTGCATTTTCTCGACGAGCTGAGCACGTTTTCTGAAATGTGCTCCTCCCGTCGCTCTGGTTGGGCGCGCATAGTAAAAAGTGCTCTTGTCAGCTAGAGAGTGCCGCGTTGACCACTGCGCATGAAGAAATAACCACCTGAAACGTTTGGTTTAGGTTTTAGGTGCATTTTTAATTTTATTGCTTGAATCGCATTTTCTCGACGAGCTGAGTACGTTTTCTGAAATGTGCTCCTTCCGTCACTCTGGTTGGGTGCGCACAGTAAAAAGTGCTCCTGGCAGCTAGGGAGTGCCGCGTTGACCACTGCGCATGAAGAAATAAGAACCTGCAACGTTTGGTTTAGGTTTTAGGTGCATTTTTAATTTTATTGCTTAAATCGCATTTTCTCGACGAGCTGAGCACGTTTTCTGAAATGTGCTCCTCCCGTCACTCTGGTTGGGTGCGCACAGTAAAAAGTGCTTCTGGCAGCTAGGGAGTGCCGCATTGACCACTGCGCATGAAGAAATAAGCACCTGCAACGTTTGGTTTAGGTTTTAGGTGCATTTTTAATTTTATTGCTTAAATCGCATTTTCTCGACGAGCTGAGCACGTTTTCTGAAATGTGCTCCTCCCGTCACTCTGGTTGGGTGCGCACAGTAAAAAGTGCTCCTGGCAGCTAGGGAGTGCCGCGTTGACCACTGCGCATGAAGAAATAACCACCTGCAACGTTTGGTTTAGGTTTTGGGTGCATTTTTAATTTTATTCCTTAAGTCGCATTTTCTCGACGAGCTGAGCACGTTTTCTGAAATGTGCTCCTCCCGTCACTCTGGTTGGGTGTGCATAGTAAAAAGTGCTCTTAACAGCTAGAGAGTGCCGCGTTGACCACTGCGCATGAAGAAATAACAACCTGATACGTTTGGTTTAGGTTTTAGGTGCATTTTTAATTTTATTGCTTAAATCGCATTTTCTCGACGAGCTGAGCACGTTTTCTGAAATGTGCTCCTCCCGTCGCTCTGGTTGGGTGCGCATAGAAAAAAGTGCTCTTGGCAGCTAGAGAGTGCCGTGTTGACCACTGCGCATGAAGAAATAAGCACCTGCAACGTTTGGTTTAGGTTTTAGGTGCATTTTTAATTTTATTGCTTAAATCGCATTTTCTCGACGAGCTGAGCACGTTTTCTGAAATGTGCTCCTCCCGTCGCTCTGGTTGTGCGCGCATAGTAAAAAGTGCTCCTGGCAGCTAGAGAGTGCCGCGTTGACCACTGCGCATGAAGAAATAAGCACCTGCAACGTTTGGTTTAGGTTTTAGGTGCATTTTTAATTTTATTGCTCCTCCCGTCGCTCTGGTTGGGTGCGCATAGAAAAAAGTGCTCTTGGCAGCTAGAGAGTGCCGCGTTGACCACTGCGCATGAAGAAATAAGCACCTGCAACGTTTGGTTTAGGTTTTAGTTGCATTTTTAATTTTATTGCTTAAATCGCATTTTCTCGACGAGCTGAGCACGTTTTCTGAAATGTGCTCCTCCCGTCGCTCTGGTTGTGCGCGCATAGTAAAAAGTGCTCCTGGCAGCTAGAGAGTGCCGCGTTGACCACTGCGCATGAAGGAATAAGCACCTGCAACGTTTGGTTTAGGTTTTAGGTGCATTTTTAATTTTATTGCTTAAATCGCATTTTCTCGACGAGCTGAGCACGTTTTCTGAAATGTGCTCCTCCCGTCGCTCTGGTTGTGCGCGCATAGTAAAAAGTGCTCTTGGCAGCTAGAGAGTGCCGCGTTGACAACTGCGCATGAAGAAATAACCACCTGCAACGTTTGGTTTAGGTTTTAGGGGCATTTTTTATTTTATTGCTTAAATCGCATTTTCTCGACGAGCTGAGCACGTTTTCTGAAATGTGCTCCTCCCGTCGCTCTGGTTGTGCGCGCATAGTAAAACGTGCTCCTGGCAGCTAGAGAGTGCCGCGTTGACCACTGCACATGAAGAAATAGGCACCTGCAACGTTTGGTTTAGGTTTTAGGTGCATTTTTAATTTTATTGCTTAAATCGCATTTTCTCGACGAGCTGAGTACGTTTTCTGAAATGTGCTCCTTCCGTCACTCTGGTTGGGTGCGCACAGTAAAAAGTGCTCCTGGCAGCTAGGGAGTGCCGCGTTGACCACTGCGCACGAAGAAATAAGCACCTGCAACGATTGGTTTAGGTTTTAGGTGCATTTTTAATTTTATTGCTTAAATCGCATTTTCTCGACGAGCTGAGCACGTTTTCTGAAATGTGCTCATACCGTCACTCTGGTTGGGTGCGCATAGTAAAAAGTGCTCTTGGCAGCTAGAGAGTGCCGCGTTGACCACTGCGCACAAAGAAATAAGCACCTGCAACGTTTTGTTTAGGTTTTAGGTGCATTTTTAATCTTAGTGCTTAAATCGCATTTTCTCGACGAGCTGAGCACGTTTTCTGAAATGTGCTCCTCCCGTCACTCTGGTTGGGTGCGCACAATAAAAAGTGCTCTTGGCAGCTAGAGAGTGCCGCGTTGACCACTGCGCATGAAGAAATAAGCACCTGCAACGTTTGGTTGAGGTTTTAGGTGCATTTTTAATTTTATTGCTTAAATCGCATTTTCTCGACGAGCTGAGCACGTTTTCTGAAATGTGCTCCTCCCGTCACTCTGGTTGGGTGCGCACAGTAAAAAGTGCTCCTGGCAGCTAGAGAGTGCCGCGTTGACCACTGCGCATGAAGAAATAAGCACCTGCAACGTTTGATTTAGGTTTAAGGTGCATTTTTAATCTTATTGCTTAAATCGCATTTTCTCGACGAGCTGAGCACGTTTTCTGAAATGTGCTCCTCCCGTCGCTCTGGTTGGGTGCGCACAGTAAAAAGAGCTCCTGGCAGCTAGGGAGTTCCGCGTTGACCACTGCGCACGAAGAAATAAGCACCTGCAACGTTTGGTTTAGGTTTTAGGTGCATTTTTAATTTTATTGCTTAAATCGCATTCTCTCGACGAGCTGAGCACGTTTTCTGAAATGTGCTCCTCCCGTCGCTCTGGTTGGGTGCGCACAGTAAAAAGTGCTCTTGGCAGCTCGGGAGTGCCGCGTTGACCACTGCGCATGAAGAAATAAGCACCTGCAATGTTTGGTTTAGGTTTTAGGTGCATTTTTAATTTTATTGCTTAAATCGCATTTTCTCGACGAGCTGAGCACGTTTTCTGAAATGTGCTCCTCCCGTCGCTCTGGTTGGGCGCGCATAGTAAAAAGTGCTCCTGGCAGCTAGAGAGTGCCGCGTTGACCACTGCGCATGAAGAAATAAGCACCTGCAACGTTTGGTTTAGGTTTTAGGTGCATTTTTAATTTTATTGCTTAAATCGCATTTTCTCGACGAGCTGAGCACGTTTTCTGAAATATGCTCCTCCCGTCACTCTGGTTGGGTGCGCATAGTAAAGAGTGCTCTTGGCAGCTAGAGAGTGCCGCGTTGACCACTGCGCTTGAAGAAATAACCACCTGCAACGTTTGGTTTAGGTTTTGGGTGCATTTTTAATTTTATTGCTTAAATCGCATTTTCTCGACGAGCTGAGCACGTTTCCTGAAATGTGCTCCTCCCGTCACTCTGGTTGGGTGCGCATAGTAAAAAGTGCTCTTGGCAGCTAGGGAGTGCCGCGTTGACCACCGCGCATGAAGAAATAAGCACCTGCAACGTTTGGTTTAGGTTTTAGGTGCAATTTTAATTTTATTGCTTAAATCGCATTTTCTTGACGAGCTGAGCACGTTTTCTGAAATGTGCTCCTCCCGTCTCTCTGGTTGGGTGTGCACAGTAAAAAGTGCTCTTGGCAGCTAGGGAGTGCCGCGTTGACCACTGCGCATGAAGAAATAAGCACCTGCAATGTTTGGGTTAGGTTTTAGGTGCATTTTTAATTTTATTGCTTAAATCGCATCCTCTCGACGAGCTGAGCACGTTTTCTGAAATATGCTCCTCCCGTCGCTCTGGTTGGGTGCGCGTAGTAAAAAGTGCTCTTGGCAGCTAGAGAGTGCCGCGTTGACCACTGCGCATGAAGAAATAACCACCTGCAACGTTTGGTTTAGGTTTTAGTTGCTTTTTTAATTTTATTGCTTAAATCGCATTTTCTCGACGAGCTGAGCACGTTTTCTGAAATGTGCTCCTCCCGTCACTCTGGTTGGGTGCGCATAGTAAAAAGTGCTCTTGGCAGCTAAAGAGTGCCGCGTTGACCACTGCGCACAAAGAAATAAGCACCTGCAACGTTTGGTTTAGGTTTTAGGTGCATTTTAAATTTTATTGCTTAAATCGCATTTTCTCGACGAGCTGAGCACGTTTTCTGAAATGTGCTCCTCCCGTCGCTCTGGTTGTGCGCGCATAGTAAAAAGTGCTCCTGGCAGCTAGAGAGTGCCACGTTGACCACTGCACATGAAGAAATAGGCACCTGCAACGTTTGGTTTAGGTTTTAGGTGCATTTTTAATTTTATTGCTTAAATCGCATTTTCTCGACGAGCTGAGTACGTTTTCTGAAATGTGCTCCTTCCGTCACTCTGGTTGGGTGCGCACAGTAAAAAGTGCTCCTGGCAGCTAGGGAGTGCCGCGTTGACCACTGCGCACGAAGAAATAAGCACCTGCAACGTTTGGTTTAGGTTTTAGGTGCATTTTTAATTTTATTGCTTAAATCGCATTTTCTCGACGAACTGAGCACGTTTTCTGAAATGTGCTCATCCCGTCACTCTGGTTGGGTGCGCATAGTAAAAAGTGCTCTTGGCAGCTAGAGAGTGCCGCGTTGACCACTGCGCACAAAGAAATAAGCACCTGCAACGTTTTGTTTAGGTTTTAGGTGCATTTTTTATATTATTGCTTAAATTGCATTCTCTCGACGAGCTGAGCACGTTTTCTGAAATGTGCTCCTCCCGTCGCTCTGGTTGGGTGCGCGTAGTAAAAAGTGCTCCTGGCAGCTAGAGAGTGCCGCGTTGACCACTGCACATGAAGAAATAAGCACCTGCAACGTTTGGTTTAGGTTTTAGGTGCATTTTTAATTTTATTGCTCAAATCGCATTTTCTCTACGAGCTGAGCACGTTTTCTGAAATATGCTCCTCCCGTCGCTCTGGTTGGGTGCGCACAGTAAAAAGAGCTCCTGGCAGCTAGGGAGTGCCGCGTTGACCACTGCGCACGAAGAAATAAGCACCTGCAACGTTTGGTTTAGGTTTTAGGTTCATTTTTTATTTTTTGCTTAAATCGCATTTTCTCGACGAGCTGAGCACGTTTTCTGAAATGTGCTCCTCCCGTCGCTCTGGTTGGGTGCGCGTAGTAAAAAGTGCTCTTGGCAGCTAGAGAGTGCCGCGTTGACCACTGCGCATGAAGAAATAACCACCTGCAACGTTTGGTTTAGGTTTTAGGTGCATTTTTAATTTTATTGCTTAAATCGCATTTTCTCGACGAGCTGAGCACGTTTTCTGAAATGTGCTCCTCCCGTCGCTCTGGTTGGGTGCGCACAGTAAAAAGAGCTCCTGGCAGCTAGGGAGTTCCGCGTTGACCACTGCGCACGAAGAAATAAGCACCTGCAACGTTTGGTTTAGGTTTTAGATGCATTTTTAATTTTATTGCTTAAATCGCATTCTCTCGACGAGCTGAGCACGTTTTCTGAAATGTGCTCCTCCCGTCGCTCTGGTTGGGTGCGCACAGTAAAAAGTGCTCTTGGCAGCTCGGGAGTGCCGCGTTGACCACTGCACATGAAGAAATAAGCACCTGCAACCTTTGGTTTAGGTTTTAGGTGCATTTTTAATTTTATTGCTTAAATCGCATTTTCTCGACGAGCTGAGCACGTTTTCTGAAATGTGCTCCTCCCGTCGCTCTGGTTGGGCGCGCATAGTAAAAAGTGCTCCTGGCAGCTAGAGAGTGCCGCGTTGACCACTGCGCATGAAAAAATAAGCACCTGCAACGTTTGGTTTAGGTTTTAGGTGCATTTTTTATTCTATTGCTTAGATCGCATTCTCTCGACGAGCTGAGCACGTTTTCTGAAATGTGCTCCTCCCGTCGCTCTGGTTGGGTGCGCGTAGTAAAAAGTGCTCCTGGCAGCTAGAGAGTGCCGCGTTGACCACTGCGCATGAAGAAATAAGCACCTGCAACGTTTGGTTTAGGTTTTAGGTGCATTTTTAATTTTATTGCTTAAATCGCATTTTCTCGACGAGTTGAGCACGTTTTCTGAAATGTGCTCCTCCCGTCGCTCTGGTTGGGTGCGCACAGTAAAAAGAGCTCCTGGCAGCTAGGGAGTGCCGCGTTGACCACTGCGCACATAGAAATAAGCACCTGCAACGTTTGGTTTAGGTTTTAGGTGCATTTTTAATTTTATTGCTTAAATCGCATTTTCTCGACAAGCTGAGCACGTTTTCTGAAATGTGCTCCTCCCGTGGCTCTGGTTGGGTGCGCACAGTAAAAAGAGCCCCTGGCAGCTAGGGAGTGCCGCGTTGACCACTGTGCACGAAGAAATAAGCACCTGCAACGTTTGGTTTAGGTTTTAGGTGCATTTTTAATATTATTGCTTAAATCGCATTTTCTCGACGAGCTGAGCACGTTTTCTGAAATGTGCTCCTCCCGTCGCTCTGGTTGGGTGCGCACAGTAAAAAGAGCTCCTGGCAGCTAGGGAGTGCCGCGTTGACCACTGCACACGAAGAAATAAGCACCTGCAACGTTGGGTTTAGGTTTTAGGTGCATTTTTAATTTTATTGCTTAAATCGCATTCTCTCGACGAGCTGTGCACGTTTTCTGAAATGTGCTCCTCCCGTCGCTCTGGTTGGGTGCACACAGTAAAAAGAGCTCCTGGCAGCTAGGGAGTGCCGCGTTGACCACTGCGCACGAAGAAATAAGCACCTGCAACGTTTGGTTTAGGTTTTAGGTGCATTTTTAATTTTATTGCTTAAATCGCATTCTCTCGACGAGCTGAGCACGTTTTCTGAAATGTGCTCCTCCCGTCGCTCTGATTGGGTGCGCGTAGTAAAAAGTCCTCCTGGCAGCTAGAGAGTGCCGCGTTGACCACTGCGCATGAAGAAATAAGCACCTCCAACGTTTGGTTTAGGTTTTAGGTGCATTTTTAATTTTATTGCTTAAATCGCATTTTCTCGACGAGCTGAACACGTTTTCTGAAATGTGCTCCTCCCGTCACTCTGGTTGGGTGCGCACAGTAAAAAGTGCTCTTGGCAGCTAGGGAGTGCCGCGTTGACCACTGCGCATGAAGAAATAAGCACCTGCAACGTTTGGTTTAGGTTTTAGGTGCATTTCTAATTTTATTGCTTAAATCGCATTTTCTCAACGAGCTGAGCACGTTTTCTGAAATGTGCTCCTCCCGTCACTCTGGTTGGGTGCGCATAGTAAAAAGTGCTCTTGGCAGCTAGAGAGTGCCGCGTTGACCACTGCGCATGAAGAAATAACCACCTGCAACGTTTGGTTTAGGTTTTAGGTGCATTTTAAATTTTATTGCTTGAATCGCATTTTCTCGACGAGCTGAGCACGTTTTCTGAAATGTGCTCCTCCCATCACTCTGGTTGGGTGCGCGTAGTAAAAAGTGCTCTTGGCAGCTAGGGAGTGCCACGTTGACCACTGCGCATGAAGAAATAAGCACCTGCAACGTTTGGTTTAGGTTTTAGGTGCATTTTTAATTTTATTGCTTAAATTGCATTTTCTCGACGAGCTGAGCACGTTTTCTGAAATGTGCTCCTCCCGTCGCTCTGGTTGGGCGCGCATAGTAAAAAGTGCTCTTGTCAGCTAGAGAGTGCCGCGTTGACCACTGCGCATGAAGAAATAACCACCTGAAACGTTTGGTTTAGGTTTTAGGTGCATTTTTAATTTTATTGCTTGAATCGCATTTTCTCGACGAGCTGAGTACGTTTTCTGAAATGTGCTCCTTCCATCACTCTGGTTGGGTGCGCACAGTAAAAAGTGCTCCTGGCAGCTAGGGAGTGCCGCGTTGACCACTGCGCACGAAGAAATAAGAACCTGCAACGTTTGGTTTAGGTTTTAGGTGCATTTTTAATTTTATTGCTTAAATCGCATTTTCTCGACGAGCTGAGCACGTTTTCTGAAATGTGCTCCTCCCGTCACTCTGGTTGGGTGCGCACAGTAAAAAGTGCTTCTGGCAGCTAGGGAGTGCCGCATTGACCACTGCGCATGAAGAAATAAGCACCTGCAACGTTTGGTTTAGGTTTTAGGTGCATTTTTAATTTTATTGCTTAAATCGCATTTTCTCGACGAGCTGAGCACGTTTTCTGAAATGTGCTCCTCCCGTCACTCTGGTTGGGTGCGCACAGTAAAAAGTGCTCCTGGCAGCTAGGGAGTGCCGCGTTGACCACTGCGCATGAAGAAATAACCACCTGCAACGTTTGGTTTAGGTTTTGGGTGCATTTTTAATTTTATTCCTTAAGTCGCATTTTCTCGACGAGCTGAGCACGTTTTCTGAAATGTGCTCCTCCCGTCACTCTGGTTGGGTGTGCATAGTAAAAAGTGCTCTTAACAGCTAGAGAGTGCCGCGTTGACCACTGCGCATGAAGAAATAACAACCTGATACGTTTGGTTTAGGTTTTAGGTGCATTTTTAATTTTATTGCTTAAATCGCATTTTCTCGACGAGCTGAGCACGTTTTCTGAAATGTGCTCCTCCCGTCGCTCTGGTTGGGTGCGCATAGAAAAAAGTGCTCTTGGCAGCTAGAGAGTGCCGCGTTGACCACTGCGCATGAAGAAATAAGCACCTGCAACGTTTGGTTTAGGTTTTAGGTGCATTTTTAATTTTATTGCTTAAATCGCATTTTCTCGACGAGCTGAGCACGTTTTCTGAAATGTGCTCCTCCCGTCGCTCTGGTTGTGCGCGCATAGTAAAAAGTGCTCCTGGCAGCTAGAGAGTGCCGCGTTGACCACTGCGCATGAAGAAATAAGCACCTGCAACGTTTGGTTTAGGTTTTAGGTGCATTTTTAATTTTATTGCTCCTCCCGTCGCTCTGGTTGGGTGCGCATAGAAAAAAGTGCTCTTGGCAGCTAGAGAGTGCCGCGTTGACCACTGCGCACAAAGAAATAAGCACCTGCAACGTTTTGTTTAGGTTTTAGGTGCATTTTTTATATTATTGCTTAAATCGCATTCTCTCGACGAGCTGAGCACGTTTTCTGAAATGTGCTCCTCCCGTCGCTCTGGTTGGGTGCGCGTAGTAAAAAGTGCTCCTGGCAGCTAGAGAGTGCCGCGTTGACCACTGCGCATGAAGAAATAAGCACCTGCAACGTTTGGTTTAGGTTTTAGGTGCATTTTTAATTTTATTGCTTAAATCGCATTTTCTCGACGATCTGAGCACGTTTTCTGAAATGTGCTCCTCCCGTCGCTCTGGTTGGGCGCGCATAGTAAAAAGTGCTCCTGGCAGCTAGGGAGTGCCGCGTTGAGCACTGCGCACGAAGAAATAAGCACCTGCAACGTTTGGTTTAGGTTTTAGGTGCATTTTTAATTTTATTGCTTAAATCGCATTCTCTCGACGAGCTGAGCACGTTTTCTGAAATGTGCTCCTCCCGTCGCTCTGGTTGGGTGCGCGTAGTAAAAAGTCCTCCTGGCAGCTAGAGAGTGCCGCGTTGACCACTGCGCATGAAGAAATAAGCACCTGCAACGTTCGGTTTAGGTTTTAGGTGCATTTTTAATCTTATTGCTTAAATCGCATTTTCTCGACGAGCTGAGCACGTTTTCTGAAATGTGCTCCTCCCGTCACTCTGGTTGGGTGCGCACAGTAAAAAGTGCTCTTGGCAGCTAGAGAGTGCCGCGTTGACCACTGCGCATGAAGAAATAAGCACCTGCAACGTTTGGTTTAGGTTTTAGGTGCATTTTTAATTTTATTGCTTGAATCGCATTTTCTCGACGAGCTGAGCACGTTTTCTGAAATGTGCTCCTCCCGTCACTCTGGTTGGGTGCACACAGTAAAAAGTGCTCCTGGCAGCTAGAGAGTGCCGCGTTGACCACTGCGCACGAAGAAATAAGCACCTGCAACGTTTGGTTTAGGTTTTAGGTGCATTTTTAATTTTATTGCTTAAATCGCATTCTCTCGACGAGCTGAGCACGTTTTCTGAAATGTGCTCCTCCCGTCGCTCTGGTTGGGTGCGCACAGTAAAAAGTGCTCTTGGCAGCTCGGGAGTGCCGCGTTGACCACTGCGCAAGAAGAAATAAGCACCTGCAACGTTTGATTTAGGTTTTAGGTGCATTTTTAATTTTATTGCTTAAATCGCATTTTCTCGACGAGCTGAGCACGTTTTCTGAAATGTGTCCTCCCGTCACTCTGGTTGGGTGCGCACAGTAAAAAGTGCTCCTGGCAGCTAGGGAGTGCCGCGTTGACCACTGCGCACGAAGAAATAAGCACCTGCAACGTTTGGTTTAGGTTTTAGGTGCATTTTTAATTTTATTGCTTAAATCGCATTTTCTCGACGAGCTGAGCACGTTTTCTGAAATGTGCTCCTCCCGTCACTCTGGTTGGGTGCGCACAGTAAAAAGTGCTCCTGGCAGCTAGGGAGTGCCGCGTTGAGCTCTACGCACGAAGAAATAAGCACCTGCAACGTTTGGTTTAGGTTTTAGCTGCATTTTTAATTTTATTGCTTAAATCGCATTTTCTCGACGAGCTGAGCGCGTTTTCTGAAATGTGCTCCTCCCGTCGCTCTGGTTGGGTGCGCACAGTAAAAAGAGCTCCTGGCAGCTAGGGAGTTCCGCGTTGACCACTGCGCACGAAGAAATAAGCACCTGCAACGTTTGGTTTAGGTTTTAGGTGCATTTTTAATTTTATTGCTTAAATCGCATTCTCTCGACGAGCTGAGCACGTTTTCTGAAATGTGCTCCTCCCGTCGCTCTGGTTGGGTGCGCGTAGTAAAAAGTGCTCCTGGCAGCTAGAGAGTGCCGCGTTGACCACTGCGCATGAAGAAATAAGCACCTGCAACGTTTGGTTTAGGTTTTAGTTGCATTTTTAATCTTATTGCTTAAATCGCATTTTCTCGACGAGCTGAGCACGTTTTCTGAAATATGCTCCTCCCGTCACTCTGGTTGGGTGCGCACAGTAAAAAGTGCTCTTGGCAGCTAGAGAGTGCCGCGTTGACCACTGCGCATGAAGAAATAAGCACCTGCAACGTTTGGTTTAGGTTTTAGGTGCATTTTTAATTTTATTGCTTAAATCGCATTTTCTCGACGATCTGAGCACGTTTTCTGAAATGTGCTCCTCCCGTCGCTCTGGTTGGGCGCGCATAGTAAAAAGTGCTCCTGGCAGCTAGGGAGTGCCGCGTTGAGCACTGCGCACGAAGAAATAAGCACCTGCAACGTTTGGTTTAGGTTTTAGGTGCATTTTTAATTTTATTGCTTAAATCGCATTCTCTCGACGAGCTGAGCACGTTTTCTGAAATGTGCTCCTCCCGTCGCTCTGGTTGGGTGCGCGTAGTAAAAAGTGCTCCTGGCAGCTAGAGAGTGCCGCGTTGACCACTGCGCATGAAGAAATAAGCACCTGCAACGTTCGGTTTAGGTTTTAGGTGCATTTTTAATCTTATTGCTTAAATCGCATTTTCTCGACGAGCTGAGCACGTTTTCTGAAATGTGCTCCTCCCGTCACTCTGGTTGGGTGCGCACAGTAAAAAGTGCTCTTGGCAGCTAGAGAGTGCCGCGTTGACCACTGCGCATGAAGAAATAAGCACCTGCAACGTTTGGTTTAGGTTTTAGGTGCATTTTTAATTTTATTGCTTGAATCGCATTTTCTCGACGAGCTGAGCACGTTTTCTGAAATGTGCTCCTCCCGTCACTCTGGTTGGGTGCACACAGTAAAAAGTGCTCCTGGCAGCTAGAGAGTGCCGCGTTGACCACTGCGCACGAAGAAATAAGCACCTGCAACGTTTGGTTTAGGTTTTAGGTGCATTTTTAATTTTATTGCTTAAATCGCATTCTCTCGACGAGCTGAGCACGTTTTCTGAAATGTGCTCCTCCCGTCGCTCTGGTTGGGTGCACACAGTAAAAAGTGCTCCTGGCAGCTAGAGAGTGCCGCGTTGACCACTGCGCACGAAGAAATAAGCACCTGCAACGTTTGGTTTAGGTTTTAGGTGCATTTTTAATTTTATTGCTTAAATCGCATTCTCTCGACGAGCTGAGCACGTTTTCTGAAATGTGCTCCTCCCGTCGCTCTGGTTGGGTGCGCACAGTAAAAAGTGCTCTTGGCAGCTCGGGAGTGCCGCGTTGACCATTGCGCAAGAAGAAATAAGCACCTGCAACGTTTGATTTAGGTTTTAGGTGCATTTTTAATTTTATTGCTTAAATCGCATTTTCTCGACGAGCTGAGCACGTTTTCTGAAATGTGTCCTCCCGTCACTCTGGTTGGGTGCGCACAGTAAAAAGTGCTCCTGGCAGCTAGGGAGTGCCGCGTTGACCACTGCGCACGAAGAAATAAGCACCTGCAACGTTTGGTTTAGGTTTTAGGTGCATTTTTAATCTTATTGCTTAAATCGCATTTTCTCGACGAGCTGAGCACGTTTTCTGAAATGTGCTCCTCCCGTCACTCTGGTTGGGTGCGCACAGTAAAAAGTGCTCTTGGCAGCTAGAGAGTGCCGCGTTGACAACTGCGCATGAAGAAATAAGCACCTGCAACGTTTGGTTTAGGTTTTAGGTGCATTTTTAATTTTATTGCTTAAATCGCATTTTCTCGACGAGCTGAGCACGTTTTCTGAAATGTGCTCCTCCCGTCACTCTGGTTGGGTGCACACAGTAAAAAGTGCTCCTGGCAGCTAGAGAGTGCCGCGTTGACCACTGCGCATGAAGAAATAAGCACCTGCAACGTTTGGTTTAGGTTTTAGGTGCATTTTTAATCTTATTGCTTAAATCGCATTTTCTCGACGAGCTGAGCACGTTTTCTGAAATGTGCTCCTCCCGTCACTCTGGTTGGGTGCGCACAGTAAAAAGTGCTCTTGGCAGCTAGAGAGTGCCGCGTTGACCACTGCGCATGAAGAAATAAGCACCTGCAACGTTTGGTTTAGGTTTTAGGTGCATTTTTAATTTTATTGCTTAAATCGCATTTTCTCGACGAGCTGAGCACGTTTTCTGAAATGTGCTCCTCCCGTCACTCTGGTTGGGTGCGCACAGTAAAAAGTGCTCCTGGCAGCTAGGGAGTGCCGCGTTGAGCACTACGCACGAAGAAATAAGCACCTGCAACGTTTGGTTTAGGTTTTAGCTGCATTTTTAATTTTATTGCTTAAATCGCATTTTCTCGACGAGCTGAGCGCGTTTTCTGAAATGTGCTCCTCCCGTCGCTCTGGTTGGGTGCGCACAGTAAAAAGAGCTCCTGGCAGCTAGGGAGTTCCGCGTTGACCACTGCGCACGAAGAAATAAGCACCTGCAACGTTTGGTTTAGGTTTTAGGTGCATTTTTAATTTTATTGCTTAAATCGCATTCTCTCGACGAGCTGAGCACGTTTTCTGAAATGTGCTCCTCCCGTCGCTCTGGTTGGGTGCGCACAGTAAAAAGTGCTCTTGGCAGCTCGGGAGTGCCGCGTTGACCACTGCGCATGAAGAAATAAGCACCTGCAACGTTTGGTTTAGGTTTTAGGTGCATTTTTAATTTTATTGCTTAAATCGCATTTTCTCGACGAGCTGAGCACGTTTTCTGAAATGTGCTCCTCCCGTCGCTCTGGTTGGGCGCGCATAGTAAAAAGTGCTCCTGGCAGCTAGAGAGTGCCGCGTTGACCACTGCGCAAGAAGAAATAAGCACCTGCAACGTTTGGTTTAGGTTTTAGGTGCATTTTTAATTTAATTTCTTAAATCGCATTTTCTCGACAAGCTGAGCACGTTTTCTGAAATGTGCTCCTCCCGTCGCTCTGGTTGGGTGCGCACAGTAAAAAGAGCTCCTGGCAGCTAGGGAGTGCCGCGTTGACTACTGCGCACGAAGAAATAAGCACCTGCAACGTTTGGTTTAGGTTTTAGGTGCATTTTTAATTTTATTGCTTAAATCGCGTTCTCTCGACGAGCTGAGCACGTTTTCTGAAATGTGCTCCTCCCGTTGCTCTGGTTGGGCGCGCATAGTAAAAAGTGCTCCTGGCAGCTAGAGAGTGCCACGTTGACCACTGCGCATTAAGAAATAAGTACCTGCAACGTTTGGTTTAGGTTTTAGGTGCATTTTTAATTTTATTGCTTAAATCGCATTTTCTCGACGAGCTGAGCACGTTTTCTGAAATGTGCTCCTCCCGTCGCTCTGGTTGGGCGCGCATAGTAAAAAGTGCTCCTGGCAGCTAAAGAGTGCCGCGTTGACCACTGCGCATGAAGAAATAAGCACCTGCAACGTTTGGTTTAGGTTTAAGGTGCATTTTTAATTTTATTGCTTAAATCGCATTTTCTCGACGAGCTGAGCACGTTTTCTGAAATGTGTCCTCCCGACACTCTGGTTTTGTGCGCACAGTAAAAAGTGCTCCTGGCAGGTAGGGAGTGCCGCGTTGACCACTGCGCACGAAGAAATAAGCACCTGCAACGTTTGGTTTAGGTTTTAGGTGCATTTTTTATTTTATTGCTTAAATCGCATTCTCTCGACGAGCTGAGCACGTTTTCTGAAATGTGCTCCTCCCGTCGCTCTGGTTGGGTGCGCGTAGTAAAAAGTGCTCCTGGCAGCTAGAGAGTGCCGCGTTGACCACTGCGCTTGAAGAAATAAGCACCTGCAACGTTTGGTTTAGGTTTTAGGTGCATTTTTAATTTTATTGCTTAAATCGCATTTTCTCGACGAGCTGAGCACGTTTTCTGAAATGTGCTCCTCCCGTCACTCTGGTTGGGTGCGCACAGTAAAAAGTGCTCCTGGCAGCTAGGGAGTGCCGCGTTGAGCACTACGCATGAAGAAATAAGCACCTGCAACGTTTGGTTTAGGTTTTAGCTGCATTTTTAATTTTATTGCTTAAATCACATTTTCTCGACGAGCTGAGCACGTTTTCTGAAATGTGCTCCTCCCGTCGCTCTGGTTGGGTGCGCACAGTAAAAAGAGCTCCTGACAGCTAGGGAGTTCCGCGTTGACCACTGCGCACGAAGAAATAAGCACCTGCAACGTTTGGTTTAGGTTTTAGGTGCATTTTTAATTTTATTGCTTAAATCGCATTCTCTCGACGAGCTGAGCACGTTTTCTGAAATGTGCTCCTCCCGTCGCTCTGGTTGGGCGCGCATAGTAAAAAGTGCTCCTGGCAGCTAGAGAGTGCCGCGTTGACCACTGCGCATGAAGAAATAAGCATCTGCAACGTTTGGTTTAGGTTTTAGGTGCATTTTTAATTTTATTGCTTAAATCGAATTTTCTCGACGAGCTGAGCACGTTTTCTGAAATGTGCTCCTCCCGTCACTCTGGTTGGGTGCGCACAGTAAAAAGTGCTCCTGGCAGCTAGGGAGTGCCGCGTTGACCACTGCGCACGAAGAAATAAGCACCTGCAACGTTTGGTTTAGGTTTTAGGTGCATTTTTTTATTTTATTGCTTAAATCGCATTCTCTCGGCGAGCTGAGCACGTTTTCTGAAATGTGCTCCTCCCGTCGCTCTGGTTGGGTGCGCGTAGTAAAAAGTGCTCCTGGCAGCTAGAGAGTGCCGCGTTGACCACTGCGCATGAAGAAATAAGCACCTGCAACGTTTGGTTTAGGTTTTAGGTGCATTTTTAATCTTATTGCTTAAATCGCATTTTCTCGACGAGCTGAGCACGTTTTCTGAAATGTGCTCCTCCCGTCACTCTGGTTGGGTGCGCACAGTAAAAAGTGCTCCTGGCAGCTAGAGAGTGCCGCGTTGACCACTGCGCATGAAGAAATAAGCACCTGCAACGTTTGATTTAGGTTTTAGGTGCATTTTTAATCTTATTGCTTAAATCGCGTTTTCTCGACGAGCTGAGCACGTTTTCTGAAATGTGCTCCTCCCGTCACTCTGGTTGGGTGCGCATAGTAAAAAGTGCTCTTGGCAGCTAGGGAGTGCCGCGTTGACCACTGCACATGAAGAAATAAGCACCTGCAACGTTTGGTTTAGGTTTTAGGTGCATTTTTAATTTTATTGCTTAAATCGCATTTTCTCGACGAGCTGAGCACGTTTTCTGAAATGTGCTCCTCCCGTCGCTCTGGTTGGGTGCGCGTAGTAAAAAGTGCTCCTGGCAGCTAGAGAGTGCCGCGTTGACCACTGCGCATGAAGAAATAAGCACCTGCAACGTTTGGTTTAGGTTTTAGGTGCATTTTTAATTTTATTGCTTAAATCGCATTTTCTCGACGAGCTGAGCACGTTTTCTGAAATGTGCTCCTCCCGTCACTCTGGTTGAGTGCGCACAGTAAAAAGTGCTCTTGGCAGCTAGAGAGTGCCGCGTTGACCACTGCGCATGAAGAAATAACCACCTGCAACGTTTGGTTAAGGGTTTAGGTGCATTTTTAATTTTATTGCTTAAATCGCATTTTCTCGACGAGCTGAGCACGTTTTCTGAAATGTGCTCCTCCCGTCGCTCTGGTTGGGCGCGCATAGTAAAAAGTGCTCCTGGCAGCTAGAGAGTGCCGCGTTGACCACTGCGCAAGAAGAAATAAGCACCTGCAACGTTTGGTTTAGGTTTTAGGTGCATTTTTAATTTAATTGCTTAAATCGCATTTTCTCGACAAGCTGAGCACGTTTTCTGAAATGTGCTCCTCCCGTCGCTCTGGTTGGGTGCGCACAGTAAAAAGAGCTCCTGGCAGCTAGGGAGTGCCGCGTTGACCACTGCGCACGAAGAAATAAGCACCTGCAACGTTTGGTTTAGGTTTTAGGTGCATTTTTAATTTTATTGCTTAAATCGCGTTCTCTCGACGAGCTGAGCACGTTTTCTGAAATGTGCTCCTCCCGTTGCTCTGGTTGGGCGCGCATAGTAAAAAGTGCTCCTGGCAGCTAGAGAGTGCCGCGTTGACCACTGCGCATTAAGAAATAAGCACCTGCAACGTTTGGTTTAGGTTTTAGGTGCATTTTTAATTTTATTGCTTAAATCGCATTTTCTCGACGAGCTGAGCACGTTTTCTGAAATGTGCTCCTCCCGTCACTCTGGTTGGGTGCGCACAGTAAAAAGTGCTCTTGGCAGCTAGAGAGTGCCGCGTTGACCACTGCGCATGAAGAAATAAGCACCTGCAACGTTTGGTTTAGGTTTTAGGTGCATTTTTAATTTTATTGCTTAAATCGCATTTTCTCGACGAGCTGAGCACGTTTTCTGAAATGTGCTCCTCCCGTCACTCTGGTTGGGTGCGCACAGTAAAAAGTGCTCCTGGCAGCTAGGGAGTGCCGCGTTGAGCACTACGCATGAAGAAATAAGCACCTGCAACGTTTGGTTTAGGTTTTAGCTGCATTTTTAATTTTATTGCTTAAATCACATTTTCTCGACGAGCTGAGCACGTTTTCTGAAATGTGCTCCTCCCGTCGCTCTGGTTGGGTGCGCACAGTAAAAAGAGCTCCTGGCAGCTAGGGAGTTCCGCGTTGACCACTGCGCACGAAGAAATAAGCACCTGCAACGTTTGGTTTAGGTTTTAGGTGCATTTTTAATTTTATTGCTTAAATCGCATTCTCTCGACGAGCTGAGCACGTTTTCTGAAATGTGCTCCTCCCGTAGCTCTGGTTGGGCGCGCATAGTAAAAAGTGCTCCTGGCAGCTAGAGAGTGCCGCGTTGACCACTGCGCATGAAGAAATAAGCACCTGCAACGTTTGGTTTAGGTTTTAGGTGCATTTTTAATTTTATTGCTTAAATCGCATTTTCTCGACGAGCTGAGCACGTTTTCTGAAATGTGCTCCTCCCGTCACTCTGGTTGGGTGCGCACAGTAAAAAGTGCTCCTGGCAGCTAGGGAGTGCCGCGTTGACCACTGCGCACGAAGAAATAAGCACCTGCAACGTTTGGTTTAGGTTTTAGGTGCATTTTTTTATTTTATTGCTTAAATCGCATTCTCTCGGCGAGCTGAGCACGTTTTCTGAAATGTGCTCCTCCCGTCGCTCTGGTTGGGTGCGCGTAGTAAAAAGTGCTCCTGGCAGCTAGAGAGTGCCGCGTTGACCACTGCACATGAAGAAATAAGCACCTGCAACGTTTGGTTTAGGTTTTAGGTGCATTTTTAATCTTATTGCTTAAATCGCATTTTCTCGACGAGCTGAGCACGTTTTCTGAAATGTGCTCCTCCCGTCACTCTGGTTGGGTGCGCACAGTAAAAAGTGCTCCTGGCAGCTAGAGAGTGCCGCGTTGACCACTGCGCATGAAGAAATAAGCACCTGCAACGTTTGATTTAGGTTTTAGGTGCATTTTTAATCTTATTGCTTAAATCGCGTTTTCTCGACGAGCTGAGCACGTTTTCTGAAATGTGCTCCTCCCGTCACTCTGGTTGGGTGCGCATAGTAAAAAGTGCTCTTGGCAGCTAGGGAGTGCCGCGTTGACCACTGCACATGAAGAAATAAGCACCTGCAACGTTTGGTTTAGGTTTTAGGTGCATTTTTAATTTTATTGCTTAAATCGCATTTTCTCGGCGAGCTGAGCACGTTTTCTGAAATGTGCTCCTCCCGTCGCTCTGGTTGGGTGCGCGTAGTAAAAAGTGCTCCTGGCAGCTAGAGAGTGCCGCGTTGACCACTGCACATGAAGAAATAAGCACCTGCAACGTTTGGTTTAGGTTTTAGGTGCATTTTTAATCTTATTGCTTAAATCGCATTTTCTCGACGAGCTGAGCACGTTTTCTGAAATGTGCTCCTCCCGTCACTCTGGTTGAGTGCGCACAGTAAAAAGTGCTCTTGGCAGCTAGAGAGTGCCGCGTTGACCACTGCGCATGAAGAAATAAGCACCTGCAACGTTTGGTTTAGGGTTTAGGTGCATTTTTAATTTTATTGCTTAAATCGCATTTTCTCGACGAGCTGAGTAAGTTTTCTGAAATGTGCTCCTTCCGTCACTCTGGTTGGGTGCGCACAGTAAAAAGTGCTCCTGGCAGCTAGGGAGTGCCGCGTTGACCACTGCGCACGAAGAAATAAGCACCTGCAACGTTTGGTTTAGGTTTTAGGTGCATTTTTAATTTTATTGTTTAAATCGCATTTTCTCGACGAGCTGAGCACGTTTGCTGAAATGTGCTCCTCCCGTCGCTCTGGTTGGGTGCGCACAGTAAAAAGAGCTCCTGGCAGCTAGGGAGTGCCGCGTTGACCACTGCGCACGAAGAAATAAGCACCTGCAACGTTTGGTTTAGGTTTTAGGTGCATTTTTTATTTTATTGCTTAGATCGCATTCTCTCGACGAGCTGAGCACGTTTTCTGAAATGTGCTCCTCCCGTCGCTCTGGTTGGGTGCACACAGTAAAAAGAGCTCCTGGCAGCTAGGGAGTGCCGCGTTGACCACTGCGCACGAAGAAATAAGCACCTGCAACGTTTGATTTAGGTTTTAGGTGCATTTTTTATTTTATTGCTTAAATCGCATTCTCTCGACGAGCTGAGCACGTTTTCTGAAATGTGCTCCTCCCGTCGCTCTGGTTGGGTGCGCGTAGTAAAAAGTGCTCCTGGCAGCTAGAGAGTGCCGCGTTGACCACTGCGCATGAAGAAATAAGCACCTGCAACGTTTGGTTTAGGTTTTAGGTGCATTTTTAATTTTATTGCTTAAATCGCATTTTCTCGACGAGCTGAGCACGTTTTCTGAAATGTGCTCCTCCCGTCGCTCTGGTTGGGTGCGCACAGTAAAAAGAGCTCCTGGCAGCTAGGGAGTGCCGCGTTGAGCACTGCGCACGAAGAAATAAGCACCTGCAACGTTTGGTTTAGGTTTTAGGTGCATTTTTAATTTTATTGCTTAAATCGAATTTTCTCGACGAGCTGAGCACGTTTTCTGAAATGTGCTCCTCCCGTCGCTCTGGTTGGGTGCGCACAGTAAAAAGAGCTCCTGGCAGCTAGGGAGTTCCGCGTTGATCACTGCGCACGAAGAAATAAGCACCTGCAACGTTTGGTTTAGGTTTTAGGTGCATTTTTAATTTTATTGCTTAAATCGCATTTTCTCGACGAGCTGAACACGTTTTCTGAAATGTGCTCCTCCCGTCGCTCTGGTTGGGTGCGCACAGTAAAAAGAGCTCCTGGCAGCTAGGGAGTGCCGCGTTGACCACTGCGCACGAAGAAATAAGCACCTGCAACGTTTGGTTTAGGTTTTAGGTGCATTTTTAATTTTATTGCTTAAATCGCATTCTCTCGACGAGCTGAGCACGTTTTCTGAAATGTGCTCCTCCCGTCACTCTGGTTGGGTGCGCACAGTAAAAAGTGCTCCTGGCAGCTAGAGAGTGCCGCGTTGACCACTGCGCATGAAGAAATAAGCACCTGCAACGTTTGATTTAGGTTTTAGGTGCATTTTTAATCTTATTGCTTAAATCGCATTTTCTCGACGAGCTGAGCACGTTTTCTGAAATGTGCTCCTCCCGTCGCTCTGGTTGGGCGCGCATAGTAAAAAGTGCTCCTGGCAGCTAGACCGCGTTGACCACTGCGCATGAAAAAATAAGCACCTGCAACGTTTGGTTTAGGTTTTAGGTGCATTTTTTATATTATTGCTTAAATCGCATTCTCTCGACGAGCTGAGCACGTTTTCTGAAATGTGCTCCTCCCGTCGCTCTGGTTGGGTGCGCATAGTAAAAAGTGCTCTTGGCAGCTAGGGAGTGCCGCGTTGACCACTGCGCATGAAGAAATAACCACCTGCAACGTTTGGTTTAGGTTTTAGGTGCAATTTTAATTTTATTGCTTAAATCGCATTTTCTCGACGAGCTGAGCACGTTTTCTGAAATGTGCTCCTTCCGTCACTCTGGTTGGGTGCGCACAGTAAAAAGTGCTCCTGGCAGCTAGGGAGTGCCGCGTTGACCACTGCGCACGAAGAAATAAGCACCTGCAACGTTTGGTTTAGGTTTTAGGTGCATTTTTAATTTTATTGTTTAAATCGCATTTTCTCGACGAGCTGAGCACGTTTTCTGAAATGTGCTCCTCCCGTCGCTCTGGTTGGGTGCGCACAGTAAAAAGAGCTCCTGGCAGCTAGGGAGTGCCGCGTTGACCACTGCGCACGAAGAAATAAGCACCTGCAACGTTTGGTTTAGGTTTTAGGTGCATTTTTTATTTTATTGCTTAAATCGCATTCTCTCGACGAGCTGAGCACGTTTTCTGAAATGTGCTCCTCCCGTCGCTCTGGTTGGGTGCACACAGTAAAAAGAGCTCCTGGCAGCTAGGGAGTGCCGCGTTGACCACTGCGCACGAAGAAATAAGCACCTGCAACGTTTGGTTTAGGTTTTAGGTGCATTTTTAATTTTATTGCTTAAATCGCATTTTCTCGACGAGCTGAGCACGTTTTCTGAAATGTGCTCCTCCCGTCACTCTGGTTGGGTGCGCACAGTAAAAAGTGCTCCTGGCAGCTAGGGAGTGCCGCGTTGAGCACTGCGCACAAAGAAATAAGCACCTGCAACGTTTGGTTTAGGTTTTAGGTGCATTTTTAATTTTATTGCTTAAATCGCATTGTCTCGACGAGCTGAGCACGTTTTCTGAAATGTGCTCCTCCCGTCGCTCTGGTTGGGTGCGCACAGTAAAAAGAGCTCCTGGCAGCTAGGGAGTTCCGCGTTGACCACTGCGCACGAAGAAATAAGCACCTGCAACGTTTGGTTTAGGTTTTAGGTGCATTTTTAATTTTATTGCTTAAATCGCATTCTCTCGACGAGCTGAGCACGTTTTCTGAAATGTGCTCCTCCCGTCGCTTTGGTTGGGTGCGCACAGTAAAAAGTGCTCATGGCAGCTTGGGAGTGCCGCGTTGACAACTGCGCATGAAGAAATAAGCACCTGCAACGTTTGGTTTAGGTTTTAGGTGCATTTTTAATTTTATTGCTTAAATCGCATTTTCTCGACGAGCTGAGCACGTTTTCTGAAATGTGCTCCTTCCGTCGCTCTGGTTGGGCGCGCATAGTAAAAAGTGCTCCTGGCAGCTAGGGAGTGCCGCGTTGAGCACTGCGCACGAAGAAATAAGCACCTGCAACGTTTGGTTTAGGTTTTAGGTGCATTTTTAATTTTATTGCTTAAATCGCATTTTCTCGACAAGCTGAGCACGTTTTCTGAAAGGTGCTCCTCCCGTCACTCTGGTTGGGTGCGCACAGTAAAAAGAGCTCCTGGCAGCTAGGGAGTGCCGCGATGACCACTGCGCACGAAGAAATAAGCACCTGCAACGTTTGGTTTAGGTTTTAGCTGCATTTTTAATTTTATTGCTTAAATCGCATTTTCTCGACGAGCTGAGCACGTTTTCTGAAATGTGCTCCTCCCGTCGCTCTGGTTGGGTGCGCACAGTAAAAAGTGCTCTTGGCAGCTAGAGAGTGCCGCGTTGACCACTGCGCATGAAGAAATAAGCACCTGCAACGTTTGGTTTAGGTTTTAGGTGCATTTTTAATTTTATTGCTTAAATCGCATTTTCTCGACGAGCTGAGCACGTTTTCTGAAATGTGCTCCTCCCGTCACTCTGGTTGGGTGCGCACATTAAAAAGTGCTCCTGGCAGCTAGGGAGTGCCGCGTTGAGCACTGCGCACGAAGAAATAAGCACCTGCAACGTTTGGTTTAGGTTTTAGGTGCATTTTTAATTTTATTGCTTAAATCGCATTTTCTCGACGAGCTGAGCACGTTTTCTGAAATGTGCTCCTCCCGTCACTCTGGTTGGGTGCGCACAGTAAAAAGTGCTCCTGGCAGCTAGGGAGTGCCGCGTTGAGCACTGCGCACGAAGAAATAAGCACCTGCAACGTTTGGTTTAGGTTTTAGGTGCATTTTTAATTTTATTGCTTAAATCGCATTTTCTCGACGAGCTGAGCACGTTTTCTGAAATGGGCATCTCCTGTCGCTCTGGTTGGGTGCGCACAGTAAAAAGTGCTCTTGGCAGCTAGAGAGTGCCGCGTTGACCACTGCGCATGAAGAAATAAGCACCTGCAACGTTTGGTTTAGGTTTTAGGTGCATTTTTAATTTTATTGCTTAAATCGCATTTTCTCGACGAGCTGAGCACGTTTTCTGAAATGTGCTCCTCCCGTCACTCTGGTTGGGTGCGCACATTAAAAAGTGCTCCTGGCAGCTAGGGAGTGCCGCGTTGAGCACTGCGCACGAAGAAATAAGCACCTGCAACGTTTGGTTTATGTTTTAGGTGCATTTTTAATTTTATTGCTTAAATCGCATTTTCTCGACGAGCTGAGCACGTTTTCTGAAATGTGCTCCTCCCGTCACTCTGGTTGGGTGCGCACAGTAAAAAGTGCTCTTGGCAGCTAGAGAGTGCCGCGTTCACCACTGCGCATGAAGAAATAAGCACCTGCAACGTTTGGTTTAGGTTTTAGGTGCATTTTTAATTTTATTGCTTAAATCGCATTTTCTCGACGAGCTGAGCACGTTTTCTGAAATGTGCTCCTCCCGTCACTCTGGTTGGGTGTGCACAGTAAAAAGTGCTCCTGGCAGCTAGGGAGTGCCACGTTGAGCACTGCGCACGAAGAAATAAGCACCTGCAACGTTTGGTTTAGGTTTTAGGTGTATTTTTAATTTTATTGCTTAAATCGCATTTTCTCGACGAGCTGAGCACGTTTTCTGAAATGGGCTCCTCCCGTCGCTCTGGTTGGGTGCGCACAGTGAAAAGAGCTCCTGGCAGCTAGGGAGTTCCGCGTTGACCACTGCGCACGAAGAAATAAGCACCTGCAACGTTTGGTTTAGGTTTTAGGTGCATTTTTAATTTTATTGCTTAAATCGCATTTTCTCGACGAGCTGAGCACGTTTTCTGAAATGTGCTCCTCCCGTCACTCTGGTTGGGTGCGCATAGTAAAAAGTGCTCTTGGCAGCTAAAGAGTGCCGCGTTGACCACTGCGCACAAAGAAATAAGCACCTGCAACGTTTGGTTTAGGTTTTAGGTGCATTTTAAATTTTATTGTTTAAATCGCATTTTCTCGACGAGCTGAGCACGTTTTCTGAAATGTGCTCCTCCCGTCGCTCTGGTTGGGTGCGCACAGTAAAAAGAGCTCCTGGCAGCTAGGGAGTTCCGCGTTGACCACTGCGCACGAAGAAATAAGCACCTGCAACGTTTGGTTTAGGTTTTAGGTGCATTTTTAATTTTATTGCTTAAATCGCATTCTCTCGACGAGCTGAGCACGTTTTCTGAAATGTGCTCCTCCCGTCGCTCTGGTTGGGTGCACACAGTAAAAAGTGCTCTTGGCAGCTCGGGAGTGCTGCGTTGACCACTGCGCACGAAGAAATAAGCACCTGCAACGTTTGGTTTAGGTTTTAGGTGCATTTTTTTATTTTATTGCTTAAATCGCATTCTCTCGACGAGCTGAGCACGTTTTCTGAAATGTGCTCCTCCCGTCGCTCTGGTTGGGTGCGCGTAGTAAAAAGTGCTCCTGGCAGCTAGAGAGTGCCGCGTTGACCACTGCGCATGAAGAAATAAGCACCTGCAACGTTTGGTTTAGGTTTTAGGTGCATTTTTAATCTTATTGCTTAAATCGCATTTTCTCGACGAGCTGAGCACGTTTTCTGAAATGTGCTCCTCCCGTCACTCAGGTTGGGTGCGCACAGTAAAAAGTGCTCTTGGCAGCTAGAGAGTGCCGCGTTGACCACTGCGCATGAAGAAATAAGCACCTGCAACGTTTGGTTTAGGTTTTAGGTGCATTTTTAATTTTATTGCTTGAATCGCATTTTCTCGACGAGCTGAGCACGTTTTCTGAAATGTGCTCCTCCCGTCACTCTGGTTGGGTGCACACAGTAAAAAGTGCTCCTGGCAGCTAGAGAGTGCCGCGTTGACCACTGCGCACGAAGAAATAAGCACCTGCAACGTTTGGTTTAGGTTTTAGGTGCATTTTTAATTTTATTGCTTAAATCGCATTCTCTCGACGAGCTGAGCACGTTTTCTGAAATGTGCTCCTCCCGTCGCTCTGGTTGGGTGCGCACAGTAAAAAGTGCTCTTGGCAGCTCGGGAGTGCCGCGTTGACCACTGCGCAAGAAGAAATAAGCACCTGCAACGTTTGATTTAGGTTTTAGGTGCATTTTTAATTTTATTGCTTAAATCGCATTTTCTCGACGAGCTGAGCACGTTTTCTGAAATGTGTCCTCCCGTCACTCTGGTTGGGTGCGCACAGTAAAAAGTGCTCCTGGCAGCTAGGGAGTGCCGCGTTGACCACTGCGCACGAAGAAATAAGCACCTGCAACGTTTGGTTTAGGTTTTAGGTGCATTTTTAATTTTATTGCTTAAATCGCATTTTCTCGACGAGCTGAGCACGTTTTCTGAAATGTGCTCCTCCCGTCACTCTGGTTGGGTGCGCACAGTAAAAAGTGCTCCTGGCAGCTAGGGAGTGCCGCGTTGAGCTCTACGCACGAAGAAATAAGCACCTGCAACGTTTGGTTTAGGTTTTAGCTGCATTTTTAATTTTATTGCTTAAATCGCATTTTCTCGACGAGCTGAGCGCGTTTTCTGAAATGTGCTCCTCCCGTCGCTCTGGTTGGGTGCGCACAGTAAAAAGAGCTCCTGGCAGCTAGGGAGTTCCGCGTTGACCACTGCGCACGAAGAAATAAGCACCTGCAACGTTTGGTTTAGGTTTTAGGTGCATTTTTAATTTTATTGCTTAAATCGCATTCTCTCGACGAGCTGAGCACGTTTTCTGAAATGTGCTCCTCCCGTCGCTCTGGTTGGGTGCGCGTAGTAAAAAGTGCTCCTGGCAGCTAGAGAGTGCCGCGTTGACCACTGCGCATGAAGAAATAAGCACCTGCAACGTTTGGTTTAGGTTTTAGGTGCATTTTTAATCTTATTGCTTAAATCGCATTTTCTCGACGAGCTGAGCACGTTTTCTGAAATATGCTCCTCCCGTCACTCTGGTTGGGTGCGCACAGTAAAAAGTGCTCTTGGCAGCTAGAGAGTGCCGCGTTGACCACTGCGCATGAAGAAATAAGCACCTGCAACGTTTGGTTTAGGTTTTAGGTGCATTTTTAATTTTATTGCTTAAATCGCATTTTCTCGACGATCTGAGCACGTTTTCTGAAATGTGCTCCTCCCGTCGCTCTGGTTGGGCGCGCATAGTAAAAAGTGCTCCTGGCAGCTAGGGAGTGCCGCGTTGAGCACTGCGCACGAAGAAATAAGCACCTGCAACGTTTGGTTTAGGTTTTAGGTGCATTTTTAATTTTATTGCTTAAATCGCATTCTCTCGACGAGCTGAGCACGTTTTCTGAAATGTGCTCCTCCCGTCGCTCTGGTTGGGTGCGCGTAGTAAAAAGTGCTCCTGGCAGCTAGAGAGTGCCGCGTTGACCACTGCGCATGAAGAAATAAGCACCTGCAACGTTCGGTTTAGGTTTTAGGTGCATTTTTAATCTTATTGCTTAAATCGCATTTTCTCGACGAGCTGAGCACGTTTTCTGAAATGTGCTCCTCCCGTCACTCTGGTTGGGTGCGCACAGTAAAAAGTGCTCTTGGCAGCTAGAGAGTGCCGCGTTGACCACTGCGCATGAAGAAATAAGCACCTGCAACGTTTGGTTTAGGTTTTAGGTGCATTTTTAATTTTATTGCTTGAATCGCATTTTCTCGACGAGCTGAGCACGTTTTCTGAAATGTGCTCCTCCCGTCACTCTGGTTGGGTGCACACAGTAAAAAGTGCTCCTGGCAGCTAGAGAGTGCCGCGTTGACCACTGCGCACGAAGAAATAAGCACCTGCAACGTTTGGTTTAGGTTTTAGGTGCATTTTTAATTTTATTGCTTAAATCGCATTCTCTCGACGAGCTGAGCACGTTTTCTGAAATGTGCTCCTCCCGTCGCTCTGGTTGGGTGCGCACAGTAAAAAGTGCTCTTGGCAGCTCGGGAGTGCCGCGTTGACCATTGCGCAAGAAGAAATAAGCACCTGCAACGTTTGATTTAGGTTTTAGGTGCATTTTTAATTTTATTGCTTAAATCGCATTTTCTCGACGAGCTGAGCACGTTTTCTGAAATGTGTCCTCCCGTCACTCTGGTTGGGTGCGCACAGTAAAAAGTGCTCCTGGCAGCTAGGGAGTGCCGCGTTGACCACTGCGCACGAAGAAATAAGCACCTGCAACGTTTGGTTTAGGTTTTAGGTGCATTTTTTATTTTATTGCTTAAATCGCATTCTCTCGACGAGCTGAGCACGTTTTCTGAAATGTGCTCCTCCCGTTGCTCTGGTTGGGTGCGCGTAGTAAAAAGTGCTCCTGGCAGCTAGAGAGTGCCGCGTTGACCACTGCGCATGAAGAAATAAGCACCTGCAACGTTTGGTTTAGGTTTTAGGTGCATTTTTAATCTTAATGCTTAAATCGCATTTTCTCGACGAGCTGAGCACGTTTTCTGAAATGTGCTCCTCCCGTCACTCTGGTTAGGTGCGCACAGTAAAAAGTGCTCTTGGCAGCTAGAGAGTGCCGCGTTGACCACTGCGCATGAAGAAATAAGCACCTGCAACGTTTGGTTTAGGTTTTAGGTGCATTTTTAATTTTATTGCTTAAATCGCATTTTCTCGACGAGCTGAGCACGTTTTCTGAAATGTGCTCCTCCCGTCACTCTGGTTGGGTGCGCACAGTAAAAAGTGCTCCTGGCAGCTAGGGAGTGCTGCGTTGAGCACTGCGCACGAAGAAATAAGCACCTGCAACGTTTGGTTTAGGTTTTAGGTGCATTTTTAATTTTATTGCTTAAATCGCATTGTCTCGACGAGCTGAGCACGTTTTCTGAAATGTGCTCCTCCCGTCGCTCTGGTTGGGTGCGCACAGTAAAAAGAGCTCCTGGCAGCTAGGGAGTTCCGCGTTGACCACTGCGCACGAAGAAATAAGCACCTGCAACGTTTGGTTTAGGTTTTAGGTGCATTTTTAATTTTATTGCTTAAATCGCATTCTCTCGACGAGCTGAGCACGTTTTCTGAAATGTGCTCCTCCCGTCGCTCTGGTTGGGTGCGCACAGTAAAAAGTGCTCTTGGCAGCTCGGGAGTGCCGCGTTGACCACTGCGCATGAAGAAATAAGCACCTGCAACGTTTGGTTTAGGTTTTAGGTGCATTTTTAATTTTATTGCTTAAATCGCATTTTCTCGACGAGCTGAGCACGTTTTCTGAAATGTGCTCCTCCCGTCGCTCTGGTTGGGCGCGCATAGTAAAAAGTGCTCCTGGCAGCTAGGGAGTGCCGCGTTGAGCACTGCGCACGAAGAAATAAGCACCTGCAACGTTTGGTTTAGGTTTTAGGTGCATTTTTAATTTTATTGCTTAAATCGCATTTTCTCGACAAGCTGAGCACGTTTTCTGAAATGTGCTCCTCCCCTCGCTCTGGTTGGGTGCGCACAGTAAAAAGAGCTCCTGGCAGCTAGGGAGTCCCGCGTTGACCACTGCTCACAAAGAAATAAGCACCTGCAACGTTTGGTTTAGGTTTTAGGTGCATTTTTAATTTTATTGCTTAAATCGCATTCTCTCGACGAGCTGAGCACGTTTTCTGAAATGTGCTCCTCCCGTCGCTCTGGTTGGGTGCGCGTAGTAAAAAGTGCTCCTGGCAGCTAGAGAGTGCCGCGTTGACCACTGCGCATGAAGAAATAAGCACCTGCAACGTTTGGTTTAGGTTTTAGGAGCATTTTTAATTTTATTGCTTAAATCGCATTTTCTCGACGAGCTGAGCACGTTTTCTGAAATGTGCTCCTCCCGTCACTCTGGTTGGGTGCGCATAGTAAAAAGTGCTCTTGGCAGCTAGAGAGTGCCGCGTTGACCACTGCGCTTGAAGAAATAACCACCTGCAACGTTTGGTTTAGGTTTTGGGTGCATTTTTAATTTTATTGCTTAAATCGCATTTTCTCGACGAGCTGAGCACGTTTTCTGAAATGTGCTCCTCCCGTCACTCTGGTTGGGTGCGCACAGTAAAAAGTGCTCCTGGCAGCTAGGGAGTGCCGCGTTGAGCACTGCGCACGAAGAAATCAGCACCTGCAACGTTTGGTTTAGGTTTTAGCTGCATTTTTAATTTTATTGCTTAAATCGCATTTTCTCGACGAGCTGAGCACGTTTTCTGAAATGTGCTCCTCCCGTCGCTCTGGTTGGGTGCGCACAGTAAAAAGAGCTCCTGGCAGCTAGGGAGTTCCGCGTTGAACACTGCGCACGAAGAAATAAGCACCTGCAACGTTTGGTTTAGGTTTTAGGTGCATTTTTAATTTTATTGCTTAAATCGCATTCTCTCGACGAGCTGAGCACGTTTTCTGAAATGTGCTCCTCCCGTCGCTCTGGTTGGGTGCGCACAGTAAAAAGTGCTCTTGGCAGCTCGGGAGTGCCGCGTTGACCACTGCGCATGAAGAAATAAGCACCTGCAACGTTTGGTTTAGGTTTTAGGTGCATTTTTAATCTTATTGCTTAAATCGCATTTTCTCGACGAGCTGAGCACGTTTTCTGAAATGTGCTCCTCCCGTCACTCTGGTTGGGTGCGCACAGTAAAAAGTGCTCTTGGCAGCTAGAGAGTGCCGCGTTGACCACTGCGCATGAAGAAATAAGCACCTGCAACGTTTGGTTTAGGTTTTAGGTGCATTTTTAATTTTATTGCTTAAATCGCATTTTCTCGACGAGCTGAGCACGTTTTCTGAAATGTGCTCCTCCCGTCACTCTGGTTGGGTGCACACAGTAAAAAGTGCTCCTGGCAGCTAGAGAGTGCCGCGTTGACCACTGCGCATGAAGAAATAAGCACCTGCAACGTTTGGTTTAGGTTTTAGGTGCATTTTTAATCTTATTGCTTAAATCGCATTTTCTCGACGAGCTGAGCACGTTTTCTGAAATGTGCTCCTCCCGTCACTCTGGTTGGGTGCGCACAGTAAAAAGTGCTCTTGGCAGCTAGAGAGTGCCGCGTTGACCACTGCGCATGAAGAAATAAGCACCTGCAACGTTTGGTTTAGGTTTTAGGTGCATTTTTAATTTTATTGCTTAAATCGCATTTTCTCGACGAGCTGAGCACGTTTTCTGAAATGTGCTCCTCCCGTCGCTCTGGTTGGGCGCGCATAGTAAAAAGTGCTCCTGGCAGCTAAAGAGTGCCCCGTTGACCACTGCGCATGAAGAAATAAGCACCTGCAACGTTTGGTTTAGGTTTAAGGTGCATTTTTAATTTTATTGCTTAAATCGCATTTTCTCGACGAGCTGAGCACGTTTTCTGAAATGTGTCCTCCCGACACTCTGGTTTTGTGCGCACAGTAAAAAGTGCTCCTGGCAGGTAGGGAGTGCCGCGTTGACCACTGCGCACGAAGAAATAAGCACCTGCAACGTTTGGTTTAGGTTTTAGGTGCATTTTTTATTTTATTGCTTAAATCGCATTCTCTCGACGAGCTGAGCACGTTTTCTGAAATGTGCTCCTCCCGTCGCTCTGGTTGGGTGCGCGTAGTAAAAAGTGCTCCTGGCAGCTAGAGAGTGCCGCGTTGACCACTGCGCTTGAAGAAATAAGCACCTGCAACGTTTGGTTTAGGTTTTAGGTGCATTTTTAATTTTATTGCTTAAATCGCATTTTCTCGACGAGCTGAGCACGTTTTCTGAAATGTGCTCCTCCCGTCGCTCTGGTTGGGTGCGCACAGTAAAAAGAGCTCCTGGCAGCTAGGGAGTTCCGCGTTGAACACTGCGCACGAAGAAATAAGCACCTGCAACGTTTGGTTTAGGTTTTAGGTGCATTTTTAATTTTATTGCTTAAATCGCATTCTCTCGACGAGCTGAGCACGTTTTCTGAAATGTGCTCCTCCCGTCGCTCTGGTTGGGTGCGCACAGTAAAAAGTGCTCTTGGCAGCTCGGGAGTGCCGCGTTGACCACTGCGCATGAAGAAATAAGCACCTGCAACGTTTGGTTTAGGTTTTAGGTGCATTTTTAATCTTATTGCTTAAATCGCATTTTCTCGACGAGCTGAGCACGTTTTCTGAAATGTGCTCCTCCCGTCACTCTGGTTGGGTGCGCACAGTAAAAAGTGCTCTTGGCAGCTAGAGAGTGCCGCGTTGACAACTGCGCATGAAGAAATAAGCACCTGCAACGTTTGGTTTAGGTTTTAGGTGCATTTTTAATTTTATTGCTTAAATCGCATTTTCTCGACGAGCTGAGCACGTTTTCTGAAATGTGCTCCTCCCGTCACTCTGGTTGGGTGCACACAGTAAAAAGTGCTCCTGGCAGCTAGAGAGTGCCGCGTTGACCACTGCGCATGAAGAAATAAGCACCTGCAACGTTTGGTTTAGGTTTTAGGTGCATTTTTAATCTTATTGCTTAAATCGCATTTTCTCGACGAGCTGAGCACGTTTTCTGAAATGTGCTCCTCCCGTCACTCTGGTTGGGTGCGCACAGTAAAAAGTGCTCTTGGCAGCTAGAGAGTGCCGCGTTGACCACTGCGCATGAAGAAATAAGCACCTGCAACGTTTGGTTTAGGTTTTAGGTGCATTTTTAATTTTATTGCTTAAATCGCATTTTCTCGACGAGCTGAGCACGTTTTCTGAAATGTGCTCCTCCCGTCACTCTGGTTGGGTGCGCACAGTAAAAAGTGCTCCTGGCAGCTAGGGAGTGCCGCGTTGAGCACTACGCACGAAGAAATAAGCACCTGCAACGTTTGGTTTAGGTTTTAGCTGCATTTTTAATTTTATTGCTTAAATCGCATTTTCTCGACGAGCTGAGCGCGTTTTCTGAAATGTGCTCCTCCCGTCGCTCTGGTTGGGTGCGCACAGTAAAAAGAGCTCCTGGCAGCTAGGGAGTTCCGCGTTGACCACTGCGCACGAAGAAATAAGCACCTGCAACGTTTGGTTTAGGTTTTAGGTGCATTTTTAATTTTATTGCTTAAATCGCATTCTCTCGACGAGCTGAGCACGTTTTCTGAAATGTGCTCCTCCCGTCGCTCTGGTTGGGTGCGCACAGTAAAAAGTGCTCTTGGCAGCTCGGGAGTGCCGCGTTGACCACTGCGCATGAAGAAATAAGCACCTGCAACGTTTGGTTTAGGTTTTAGGTGCATTTTTAATTTTATTGCTTAAATCGCATTTTCTCGACGAGCTGAGCACGTTTTCTGAAATGTGCTCCTCCCGTCGCTCTGGTTGGGCGCGCATAGTAAAAAGTGCTCCTGGCAGCTAGAGAGTGCCGCGTTGACCACTGCGCAAGAAGAAATAAGCACCTGCAACGTTTGGTTTAGGTTTTAGGTGCATTTTTAATTTAATTTCTTAAATCGCATTTTCTCGACAAGCTGAGCACGTTTTCTGAAATGTGCTCCTCCCGTCGCTCTGGTTGGGTGCGCACAGTAAAAAGAGCTCCTGGCAGCTAGGGAGTGCCGCGTTGACTACTGCGCACGAAGAAATAAGCACCTGCAACGTTTGGTTTAGGTTTTAGGTGCATTTTTAATTTTATTGCTTAAATCGCGTTCTCTCGACGAGCTGAGCACGTTTTCTGAAATGTGCTCCTCCCGTTGCTCTGGTTGGGCGCGCATAGTAAAAAGTGCTCCTGGCAGCTAGAGAGTGCCACGTTGACCACTGCGCATTAAGAAATAAGTACCTGCAACGTTTGGTTTAGGTTTTAGGTGCATTTTTAATTTTATTGCTTAAATCGCATTTTCTCGACGAGCTGAGCACGTTTTCTGAAATGTGCTCCTCCCGTCGCTCTGGTTGGGCGCGCATAGTAAAAAGTGCTCCTGGCAGCTAAAGAGTGCCGCGTTGACCACTGCGCATGAAGAAATAAGCACCTGCAACGTTTGGTTTAGGTTTAAGGTGCATTTTTAATTTTATTGCTTAAATCGCATTTTCTCGACGAGCTGAGCACGTTTTCTGAAATGTGTCCTCCCGACACTCTGGTTTTGTGCGCACAGTAAAAAGTGCTCCTGGCAGGTAGGGAGTGCCGCGTTGACCACTGCGCACGAAGAAATAAGCACCTGCAACGTTTGGTTTAGGTTTTAGGTGCATTTTTTATTTTATTGCTTAAATCGCATTCTCTCGACGAGCTGAGCACGTTTTCTGAAATGTGCTCCTCCCGTCGCTCTGGTTGGGTGCGCGTAGTAAAAAGTGCTCCTGGCAGCTAGAGAGTGCCGCGTTGACCACTGCGCTTGAAGAAATAAGCACCTGCAACGTTTGGTTTAGGTTTTAGGTGCATTTTTAATTTTATTGCTTAAATCGCATTTTCTCGACGAGCTGAGCACGTTTTCTGAAATGTGCTCCTCCCGTCACTCTGGTTGGGTGCGCACAGTAAAAAGTGCTCCTGGCAGCTAGGGAGTGCCGCGTTGAGCACTACGCATGAAGAAATAAGCACCTGCAACGTTTGGTTTAGGTTTTAGCTGCATTTTTAATTTTATTGCTTAAATCACATTTTCTCGACGAGCTGAGCACGTTTTCTGAAATGTGCTCCTCCCGTCGCTCTGGTTGGGTGCGCACAGTAAAAAGAGCTCCTGACAGCTAGGGAGTTCCGCGTTGACCACTGCGCACGAAGAAATAAGCACCTGCAACGTTTGGTTTAGGTTTTAGGTGCATTTTTAATTTTATTGCTTAAATCGCATTCTCTCGACGAGCTGAGCACGTTTTCTGAAATGTGCTCCTCCCGTCGCTCTGGTTGGGCGCGCATAGTAAAAAGTGCTCCTGGCAGCTAGAGAGTGCCGCGTTGACCACTGCGCATGAAGAAATAAGCATCTGCAACGTTTGGTTTAGGTTTTAGGTGCATTTTTAATTTTATTGCTTAAATCGAATTTTCTCGACGAGCTGAGCACGTTTTCTGAAATGTGCTCCTCCCGTCACTCTGGTTGGGTGCGCACAGTAAAAAGTGCTCCTGGCAGCTAGGGAGTGCCGCGTTGACCACTGCGCACGAAGAAATAAGCACCTGCAACGTTTGGTTTAGGTTTTAGGTGCATTTTTTTATTTTATTGCTTAAATCGCATTCTCTCGGCGAGCTGAGCACGTTTTCTGAAATGTGCTCCTCCCGTCGCTCTGGTTGGGTGCGCGTAGTAAAAAGTGCTCCTGGCAGCTAGAGAGTGCCGCGTTGACCACTGCGCATGAAGAAATAAGCACCTGCAACGTTTGGTTTAGGTTTTAGGTGCATTTTTAATCTTATTGCTTAAATCGCATTTTCTCGACGAGCTGAGCACGTTTTCTGAAATGTGCTCCTCCCGTCACTCTGGTTGGGTGCGCACAGTAAAAAGTGCTCCTGGCAGCTAGAGAGTGCCGCGTTGACCACTGCGCATGAAGAAATAAGCACCTGCAACGTTTGATTTAGGTTTTAGGTGCATTTTTAATCTTATTGCTTAAATCGCGTTTTCTCGACGAGCTGAGCACGTTTTCTGAAATGTGCTCCTCCCGTCACTCTGGTTGGGTGCGCATAGTAAAAAGTGCTCTTGGCAGCTAGGGAGTGCCGCGTTGACCACTGCACATGAAGAAATAAGCACCTGCAACGTTTGGTTTAGGTTTTAGGTGCATTTTTAATTTTATTGCTTAAATCGCATTTTCTCGACGAGCTGAGCACGTTTTCTGAAATGTGCTCCTCCCGTCGCTCTGGTTGGGTGCGCGTAGTAAAAAGTGCTCCTGGCAGCTAGAGAGTGCCGCGTTGACCACTGCGCATGAAGAAATAAGCACCTGCAACGTTTGGTTTAGGTTTTAGGTGCATTTTTAATTTTATTGCTTAAATCGCATTTTCTCGACGAGCTGAGCACGTTTTCTGAAATGTGCTCCTCCCGTCACTCTGGTTGAGTGCGCACAGTAAAAAGTGCTCTTGGCAGCTAGAGAGTGCCGCGTTGACCACTGCGCATGAAGAAATAACCACCTGCAACGTTTGGTTAAGGGTTTAGGTGCATTTTTAATTTTATTGCTTAAATCGCATTTTCTCGACGAGCTGAGCACGTTTTCTGAAATGTGCTCCTCCCGTCGCTCTGGTTGGGCGCGCATAGTAAAAAGTGCTCCTGGCAGCTAGAGAGTGCCGCGTTGACCACTGCGCAAGAAGAAATAAGCACCTGCAACGTTTGGTTTAGGTTTTAGGTGCATTTTTAATTTAATTGCTTAAATCGCATTTTCTCGACAAGCTGAGCACGTTTTCTGAAATGTGCTCCTCCCGTCGCTCTGGTTGGGTGCGCACAGTAAAAAGAGCTCCTGGCAGCTAGGGAGTGCCGCGTTGACCACTGCGCACGAAGAAATAAGCACCTGCAACGTTTGGTTTAGGTTTTAGGTGCATTTTTAATTTTATTGCTTAAATCGCGTTCTCTCGACGAGCTGAGCACGTTTTCTGAAATGTGCTCCTCCCGTTGCTCTGGTTGGGCGCGCATAGTAAAAAGTGCTCCTGGCAGCTAGAGAGTGCCGCGTTGACCACTGCGCATTAAGAAATAAGCACCTGCAACGTTTGGTTTAGGTTTTAGGTGCATTTTTAATTTTATTGCTTAAATCGCATTTTCTCGACGAGCTGAGCACGTTTTCTGAAATGTGCTCCTCCCGTCACTCTGGTTGGGTGCGCACAGTAAAAAGTGCTCTTGGCAGCTAGAGAGTGCCGCGTTGACCACTGCGCATGAAGAAATAAGCACCTGCAACGTTTGGTTTAGGTTTTAGGTGCATTTTTAATTTTATTGCTTAAATCGCATTTTCTCGACGAGCTGAGCACGTTTTCTGAAATGTGCTCCTCCCGTCACTCTGGTTGGGTGCGCACAGTAAAAAGTGCTCCTGGCAGCTAGGGAGTGCCGCGTTGAGCACTACGCATGAAGAAATAAGCACCTGCAACGTTTGGTTTAGGTTTTAGCTGCATTTTTAATTTTATTGCTTAAATCACATTTTCTCGACGAGCTGAGCACGTTTTCTGAAATGTGCTCCTCCCGTCGCTCTGGTTGGGTGCGCACAGTAAAAAGAGCTCCTGGCAGCTAGGGAGTTCCGCGTTGACCACTGCGCACGAAGAAATAAGCACCTGCAACGTTTGGTTTAGGTTTTAGGTGCATTTTTAATTTTATTGCTTAAATCGCATTCTCTCGACGAGCTGAGCACGTTTTCTGAAATGTGCTCCTCCCGTAGCTCTGGTTGGGCGCGCATAGTAAAAAGTGCTCCTGGCAGCTAGAGAGTGCCGCGTTGACCACTGCGCATGAAGAAATAAGCACCTGCAACGTTTGGTTTAGGTTTTAGGTGCATTTTTAATTTTATTGCTTAAATCGCATTTTCTCGACGAGCTGAGCACGTTTTCTGAAATGTGCTCCTCCCGTCACTCTGGTTGGGTGCGCACAGTAAAAAGTGCTCCTGGCAGCTAGGGAGTGCCGCGTTGACCACTGCGCACGAAGAAATAAGCACCTGCAACGTTTGGTTTAGGTTTTAGGTGCATTTTTTTATTTTATTGCTTAAATCGCATTCTCTCGGCGAGCTGAGCACGTTTTCTGAAATGTGCTCCTCCCGTCGCTCTGGTTGGGTGCGCGTAGTAAAAAGTGCTCCTGGCAGCTAGAGAGTGCCGCGTTGACCACTGCACATGAAGAAATAAGCACCTGCAACGTTTGGTTTAGGTTTTAGGTGCATTTTTAATCTTATTGCTTAAATCGCATTTTCTCGACGAGCTGAGCACGTTTTCTGAAATGTGCTCCTCCCGTCACTCTGGTTGGGTGCGCACAGTAAAAAGTGCTCCTGGCAGCTAGAGAGTGCCGCGTTGACCACTGCGCATGAAGAAATAAGCACCTGCAACGTTTGATTTAGGTTTTAGGTGCATTTTTAATCTTATTGCTTAAATCGCGTTTTCTCGACGAGCTGAGCACGTTTTCTGAAATGTGCTCCTCCCGTCACTCTGGTTGGGTGCGCATAGTAAAAAGTGCTCTTGGCAGCTAGGGAGTGCCGCGTTGACCACTGCACATGAAGAAATAAGCACCTGCAACGTTTGGTTTAGGTTTTAGGTGCATTTTTAATTTTATTGCTTAAATCGCATTTTCTCGGCGAGCTGAGCACGTTTTCTGAAATGTGCTCCTCCCGTCGCTCTGGTTGGGTGCGCGTAGTAAAAAGTGCTCCTGGCAGCTAGAGAGTGCCGCGTTGACCACTGCACATGAAGAAATAAGCACCTGCAACGTTTGGTTTAGGTTTTAGGTGCATTTTTAATCTTATTGCTTAAATCGCATTTTCTCGACGAGCTGAGCACGTTTTCTGAAATGTGCTCCTCCCGTCACTCTGGTTGAGTGCGCACAGTAAAAAGTGCTCTTGGCAGCTAGAGAGTGCCGCGTTGACCACTGCGCATGAAGAAATAAGCACCTGCAACGTTTGGTTTAGGGTTTAGGTGCATTTTTAATTTTATTGCTTAAATCGCATTTTCTCGACGAGCTGAGTAAGTTTTCTGAAATGTGCTCCTTCCGTCACTCTGGTTGGGTGCGCACAGTAAAAAGTGCTCCTGGCAGCTAGGGAGTGCCGCGTTGACCACTGCGCACGAAGAAATAAGCACCTGCAACGTTTGGTTTAGGTTTTAGGTGCATTTTTAATTTTATTGTTTAAATCGCATTTTCTCGACGAGCTGAGCACGTTTGCTGAAATGTGCTCCTCCCGTCGCTCTGGTTGGGTGCGCACAGTAAAAAGAGCTCCTGGCAGCTAGGGAGTGCCGCGTTGACCACTGCGCACGAAGAAATAAGCACCTGCAACGTTTGGTTTAGGTTTTAGGTGCATTTTTTATTTTATTGCTTAGATCGCATTCTCTCGACGAGCTGAGCACGTTTTCTGAAATGTGCTCCTCCCGTCGCTCTGGTTGGGTGCACACAGTAAAAAGAGCTCCTGGCAGCTAGGGAGTGCCGCGTTGACCACTGCGCACGAAGAAATAAGCACCTGCAACGTTTGATTTAGGTTTTAGGTGCATTTTTTATTTTATTGCTTAAATCGCATTCTCTCGACGAGCTGAGCACGTTTTCTGAAATGTGCTCCTCCCGTCGCTCTGGTTGGGTGCGCGTAGTAAAAAGTGCTCCTGGCAGCTAGAGAGTGCCGCGTTGACCACTGCGCATGAAGAAATAAGCACCTGCAACGTTTGGTTTAGGTTTTAGGTGCATTTTTAATTTTATTGCTTAAATCGCATTTTCTCGACGAGCTGAGCACGTTTTCTGAAATGTGCTCCTCCCGTCGCTCTGGTTGGGTGCGCACAGTAAAAAGAGCTCCTGGCAGCTAGGGAGTGCCGCGTTGAGCACTGCGCACGAAGAAATAAGCACCTGCAACGTTTGGTTTAGGTTTTAGGTGCATTTTTAATTTTATTGCTTAAATCGAATTTTCTCGACGAGCTGAGCACGTTTTCTGAAATGTGCTCCTCCCGTCGCTCTGGTTGGGTGCGCACAGTAAAAAGAGCTCCTGGCAGCTAGGGAGTTCCGCGTTGATCACTGCGCACGAAGAAATAAGCACCTGCAACGTTTGGTTTAGGTTTTAGGTGCATTTTTAATTTTATTGCTTAAATCGCATTTTCTCGACGAGCTGAACACGTTTTCTGAAATGTGCTCCTCCCGTCGCTCTGGTTGGGTGCGCACAGTAAAAAGAGCTCCTGGCAGCTAGGGAGTGCCGCGTTGACCACTGCGCACGAAGAAATAAGCACCTGCAACGTTTGGTTTAGGTTTTAGGTGCATTTTTAATTTTATTGCTTAAATCGCATTCTCTCGACGAGCTGAGCACGTTTTCTGAAATGTGCTCCTCCCGTCACTCTGGTTGGGTGCGCACAGTAAAAAGTGCTCCTGGCAGCTAGAGAGTGCCGCGTTGACCACTGCGCATGAAGAAATAAGCACCTGCAACGTTTGATTTAGGTTTTAGGTGCATTTTTAATCTTATTGCTTAAATCGCATTTTCTCGACGAGCTGAGCACGTTTTCTGAAATGTGCTCCTCCCGTCGCTCTGGTTGGGCGCGCATAGTAAAAAGTGCTCCTGGCAGCTAGACCGCGTTGACCACTGCGCATGAAAAAATAAGCACCTGCAACGTTTGGTTTAGGTTTTAGGTGCATTTTTTATATTATTGCTTAAATCGCATTCTCTCGACGAGCTGAGCACGTTTTCTGAAATGTGCTCCTCCCGTCGCTCTGGTTGGGTGCGCATAGTAAAAAGTGCTCTTGGCAGCTAGGGAGTGCCGCGTTGACCACTGCGCATGAAGAAATAACCACCTGCAACGTTTGGTTTAGGTTTTAGGTGCAATTTTAATTTTATTGCTTAAATCGCATTTTCTCGACGAGCTGAGCACGTTTTCTGAAATGTGCTCCTTCCGTCACTCTGGTTGGGTGCGCACAGTAAAAAGTGCTCCTGGCAGCTAGGGAGTGCCGCGTTGACCACTGCGCACGAAGAAATAAGCACCTGCAACGTTTGGTTTAGGTTTTAGGTGCATTTTTAATTTTATTGTTTAAATCGCATTTTCTCGACGAGCTGAGCACGTTTTCTGAAATGTGCTCCTCCCGTCGCTCTGGTTGGGTGCGCACAGTAAAAAGAGCTCCTGGCAGCTAGGGAGTGCCGCGTTGACCACTGCGCACGAAGAAATAAGCACCTGCAACGTTTGGTTTAGGTTTTAGGTGCATTTTTTATTTTATTGCTTAAATCGCATTCTCTCGACGAGCTGAGCACGTTTTCTGAAATGTGCTCCTCCCGTCGCTCTGGTTGGGTGCACACAGTAAAAAGAGCTCCTGGCAGCTAGGGAGTGCCGCGTTGACCACTGCGCACGAAGAAATAAGCACCTGCAACGTTTGGTTTAGGTTTTAGGTGCATTTTTAATTTTATTGCTTAAATCGCATTTTCTCGACGAGCTGAGCACGTTTTCTGAAATGTGCTCCTCCCGTCACTCTGGTTGGGTGCGCACAGTAAAAAGTGCTCCTGGCAGCTAGGGAGTGCCGCGTTGAGCACTGCGCACAAAGAAATAAGCACCTGCAACGTTTGGTTTAGGTTTTAGGTGCATTTTTAATTTTATTGCTTAAATCGCATTGTCTCGACGAGCTGAGCACGTTTTCTGAAATGTGCTCCTCCCGTCGCTCTGGTTGGGTGCGCACAGTAAAAAGAGCTCCTGGCAGCTAGGGAGTTCCGCGTTGACCACTGCGCACGAAGAAATAAGCACCTGCAACGTTTGGTTTAGGTTTTAGGTGCATTTTTAATTTTATTGCTTAAATCGCATTCTCTCGACGAGCTGAGCACGTTTTCTGAAATGTGCTCCTCCCGTCGCTTTGGTTGGGTGCGCACAGTAAAAAGTGCTCATGGCAGCTTGGGAGTGCCGCGTTGACAACTGCGCATGAAGAAATAAGCACCTGCAACGTTTGGTTTAGGTTTTAGGTGCATTTTTAATTTTATTGCTTAAATCGCATTTTCTCGACGAGCTGAGCACGTTTTCTGAAATGTGCTCCTTCCGTCGCTCTGGTTGGGCGCGCATAGTAAAAAGTGCTCCTGGCAGCTAGGGAGTGCCGCGTTGAGCACTGCGCACGAAGAAATAAGCACCTGCAACGTTTGGTTTAGGTTTTAGGTGCATTTTTAATTTTATTGCTTAAATCGCATTTTCTCGACAAGCTGAGCACGTTTTCTGAAAGGTGCTCCTCCCGTCACTCTGGTTGGGTGCGCACAGTAAAAAGAGCTCCTGGCAGCTAGGGAGTGCCGCGATGACCACTGCGCACGAAGAAATAAGCACCTGCAACGTTTGGTTTAGGTTTTAGCTGCATTTTTAATTTTATTGCTTAAATCGCATTTTCTCGACGAGCTGAGCACGTTTTCTGAAATGTGCTCCTCCCGTCGCTCTGGTTGGGTGCGCACAGTAAAAAGTGCTCTTGGCAGCTAGAGAGTGCCGCGTTGACCACTGCGCATGAAGAAATAAGCACCTGCAACGTTTGGTTTAGGTTTTAGGTGCATTTTTAATTTTATTGCTTAAATCGCATTTTCTCGACGAGCTGAGCACGTTTTCTGAAATGTGCTCCTCCCGTCACTCTGGTTGGGTGCGCACATTAAAAAGTGCTCCTGGCAGCTAGGGAGTGCCGCGTTGAGCACTGCGCACGAAGAAATAAGCACCTGCAACGTTTGGTTTAGGTTTTAGGTGCATTTTTAATTTTATTGCTTAAATCGCATTTTCTCGACGAGCTGAGCACGTTTTCTGAAATGTGCTCCTCCCGTCACTCTGGTTGGGTGCGCACAGTAAAAAGTGCTCCTGGCAGCTAGGGAGTGCCGCGTTGAGCACTGCGCACGAAGAAATAAGCACCTGCAACGTTTGGTTTAGGTTTTAGGTGCATTTTTAATTTTATTGCTTAAATCGCATTTTCTCGACGAGCTGAGCACGTTTTCTGAAATGGGCATCTCCTGTCGCTCTGGTTGGGTGCGCACAGTAAAAAGTGCTCTTGGCAGCTAGAGAGTGCCGCGTTGACCACTGCGCATGAAGAAATAAGCACCTGCAACGTTTGGTTTAGGTTTTAGGTGCATTTTTAATTTTATTGCTTAAATCGCATTTTCTCGACGAGCTGAGCACGTTTTCTGAAATGTGCTCCTCCCGTCACTCTGGTTGGGTGCGCACATTAAAAAGTGCTCCTGGCAGCTAGGGAGTGCCGCGTTGAGCACTGCGCACGAAGAAATAAGCACCTGCAACGTTTGGTTTATGTTTTAGGTGCATTTTTAATTTTATTGCTTAAATCGCATTTTCTCGACGAGCTGAGCACGTTTTCTGAAATGTGCTCCTCCCGTCACTCTGGTTGGGTGCGCACAGTAAAAAGTGCTCTTGGCAGCTAGAGAGTGCCGCGTTCACCACTGCGCATGAAGAAATAAGCACCTGCAACGTTTGGTTTAGGTTTTAGGTGCATTTTTAATTTTATTGCTTAAATCGCATTTTCTCGACGAGCTGAGCACGTTTTCTGAAATGTGCTCCTCCCGTCACTCTGGTTGGGTGTGCACAGTAAAAAGTGCTCCTGGCAGCTAGGGAGTGCCACGTTGAGCACTGCGCACGAAGAAATAAGCACCTGCAACGTTTGGTTTAGGTTTTAGGTGTATTTTTAATTTTATTGCTTAAATCGCATTTTCTCGACGAGCTGAGCACGTTTTCTGAAATGGGCTCCTCCCGTCGCTCTGGTTGGGTGCGCACAGTGAAAAGAGCTCCTGGCAGCTAGGGAGTTCCGCGTTGACCACTGCGCACGAAGAAATAAGCACCTGCAACGTTTGGTTTAGGTTTTAGGTGCATTTTTAATTTTATTGCTTAAATCGCATTTTCTCGACGAGCTGAGCACGTTTTCTGAAATGTGCTCCTCCCGTCACTCTGGTTGGGTGCGCATAGTAAAAAGTGCTCTTGGCAGCTAAAGAGTGCCGCGTTGACCACTGCGCACAAAGAAATAAGCACCTGCAACGTTTGGTTTAGGTTTTAGGTGCATTTTAAATTTTATTGTTTAAATCGCATTTTCTCGACGAGCTGAGCACGTTTTCTGAAATGTGCTCCTCCCGTCGCTCTGGTTGGGTGCGCACAGTAAAAAGAGCTCCTGGCAGCTAGGGAGTTCCGCGTTGACCACTGCGCACGAAGAAATAAGCACCTGCAACGTTTGGTTTAGGTTTTAGGTGCATTTTTAATTTTATTGCTTAAATCGCATTCTCTCGACGAGCTGAGCACGTTTTCTGAAATGTGCTCCTCCCGTCGCTCTGGTTGGGTGCACACAGTAAAAAGTGCTCTTGGCAGCTCGGGAGTGCTGCGTTGACCACTGCGCACGAAGAAATAAGCACCTGCAACGTTTGGTTTAGGTTTTAGGTGCATTTTTTTATTTTATTGCTTAAATCGCATTCTCTCGACGAGCTGAGCACGTTTTCTGAAATGTGCTCCTCCCGTCGCTCTGGTTGGGTGCGCGTAGTAAAAAGTGCTCCTGGCAGCTAGAGAGTGCCGCGTTGACCACTGCGCATGAAGAAATAAGCACCTGCAACGTTTGGTTTAGGTTTTAGGTGCATTTTTAATCTTATTGCTTAAATCGCATTTTCTCGACGAGCTGAGCACGTTTTCTGAAATGTGCTCCTCCCGTCACTCAGGTTGGGTGCGCACAGTAAAAAGTGCTCTTGGCAGCTAGAGAGTGCCGCGTTGACCACTGCGCATGAAGAAATAAGCACCTGCAACGTTTGGTTTAGGTTTTAGGTGCATTTTTAATTTTATTGCTTGAATCGCATTTTCTCGACGAGCTGAGCACGTTTTCTGAAATGTGCTCCTCCCGTCACTCTGGTTGGGTGCACACAGTAAAAAGTGCTCCTGGCAGCTAGAGAGTGCCGCGTTGACCACTGCGCACGAAGAAATAAGCACCTGCAACGTTTGGTTTAGGTTTTAGGTGCATTTTTAATTTTATTGCTTAAATCGCATTCTCTCGACGAGCTGAGCACGTTTTCTGAAATGTGCTCCTCCCGTCGCTCTGGTTGGGTGCGCACAGTAAAAAGTGCTCTTGGCAGCTCGGGAGTGCCGCGTTGACCACTGCGCAAGAAGAAATAAGCACCTGCAACGTTTGATTTAGGTTTTAGGTGCATTTTTAATTTTATTGCTTAAATCGCATTTTCTCGACGAGCTGAGCACGTTTTCTGAAATGTGTCCTCCCGTCACTCTGGTTGGGTGCGCACAGTAAAAAGTGCTCCTGGCAGCTAGGGAGTGCCGCGTTGACCACTGCGCACGAAGAAATAAGCACCTGCAACGTTTGGTTTAGGTTTTAGGTGCATTTTTAATTTTATTGCTTAAATCGCATTTTCTCGACGAGCTGAGCACGTTTTCTGAAATGTGCTCCTCCCGTCACTCTGGTTGGGTGCGCACAGTAAAAAGTGCTCCTGGCAGCTAGGGAGTGCCGCGTTGAGCTCTACGCACGAAGAAATAAGCACCTGCAACGTTTGGTTTAGGTTTTAGCTGCATTTTTAATTTTATTGCTTAAATCGCATTTTCTCGACGAGCTGAGCGCGTTTTCTGAAATGTGCTCCTCCCGTCGCTCTGGTTGGGTGCGCACAGTAAAAAGAGCTCCTGGCAGCTAGGGAGTTCCGCGTTGACCACTGCGCACGAAGAAATAAGCACCTGCAACGTTTGGTTTAGGTTTTAGGTGCATTTTTAATTTTATTGCTTAAATCGCATTCTCTCGACGAGCTGAGCACGTTTTCTGAAATGTGCTCCTCCCGTCGCTCTGGTTGGGTGCGCGTAGTAAAAAGTGCTCCTGGCAGCTAGAGAGTGCCGCGTTGACCACTGCGCATGAAGAAATAAGCACCTGCAACGTTTGGTTTAGGTTTTAGGTGCATTTTTAATCTTATTGCTTAAATCGCATTTTCTCGACGAGCTGAGCACGTTTTCTGAAATATGCTCCTCCCGTCACTCTGGTTGGGTGCGCACAGTAAAAAGTGCTCTTGGCAGCTAGAGAGTGCCGCGTTGACCACTGCGCATGAAGAAATAAGCACCTGCAACGTTTGGTTTAGGTTTTAGGTGCATTTTTAATTTTATTGCTTAAATCGCATTTTCTCGACGATCTGAGCACGTTTTCTGAAATGTGCTCCTCCCGTCGCTCTGGTTGGGCGCGCATAGTAAAAAGTGCTCCTGGCAGCTAGGGAGTGCCGCGTTGAGCACTGCGCACGAAGAAATAAGCACCTGCAACGTTTGGTTTAGGTTTTAGGTGCATTTTTAATTTTATTGCTTAAATCGCATTCTCTCGACGAGCTGAGCACGTTTTCTGAAATGTGCTCCTCCCGTCGCTCTGGTTGGGTGCGCGTAGTAAAAAGTGCTCCTGGCAGCTAGAGAGTGCCGCGTTGACCACTGCGCATGAAGAAATAAGCACCTGCAACGTTCGGTTTAGGTTTTAGGTGCATTTTTAATCTTATTGCTTAAATCGCATTTTCTCGACGAGCTGAGCACGTTTTCTGAAATGTGCTCCTCCCGTCACTCTGGTTGGGTGCGCACAGTAAAAAGTGCTCTTGGCAGCTAGAGAGTGCCGCGTTGACCACTGCGCATGAAGAAATAAGCACCTGCAACGTTTGGTTTAGGTTTTAGGTGCATTTTTAATTTTATTGCTTGAATCGCATTTTCTCGACGAGCTGAGCACGTTTTCTGAAATGTGCTCCTCCCGTCACTCTGGTTGGGTGCACACAGTAAAAAGTGCTCCTGGCAGCTAGAGAGTGCCGCGTTGACCACTGCGCACGAAGAAATAAGCACCTGCAACGTTTGGTTTAGGTTTTAGGTGCATTTTTAATTTTATTGCTTAAATCGCATTCTCTCGACGAGCTGAGCACGTTTTCTGAAATGTGCTCCTCCCGTCGCTCTGGTTGGGTGCGCACAGTAAAAAGTGCTCTTGGCAGCTCGGGAGTGCCGCGTTGACCATTGCGCAAGAAGAAATAAGCACCTGCAACGTTTGATTTAGGTTTTAGGTGCATTTTTAATTTTATTGCTTAAATCGCATTTTCTCGACGAGCTGAGCACGTTTTCTGAAATGTGTCCTCCCGTCACTCTGGTTGGGTGCGCACAGTAAAAAGTGCTCCTGGCAGCTAGGGAGTGCCGCGTTGACCACTGCGCACGAAGAAATAAGCACCTGCAACGTTTGGTTTAGGTTTTAGGTGCATTTTTTATTTTATTGCTTAAATCGCATTCTCTCGACGAGCTGAGCACGTTTTCTGAAATGTGCTCCTCCCGTTGCTCTGGTTGGGTGCGCGTAGTAAAAAGTGCTCCTGGCAGCTAGAGAGTGCCGCGTTGACCACTGCGCATGAAGAAATAAGCACCTGCAACGTTTGGTTTAGGTTTTAGGTGCATTTTTAATCTTAATGCTTAAATCGCATTTTCTCGACGAGCTGAGCACGTTTTCTGAAATGTGCTCCTCCCGTCACTCTGGTTAGGTGCGCACAGTAAAAAGTGCTCTTGGCAGCTAGAGAGTGCCGCGTTGACCACTGCGCATGAAGAAATAAGCACCTGCAACGTTTGGTTTAGGTTTTAGGTGCATTTTTAATTTTATTGCTTAAATCGCATTTTCTCGACGAGCTGAGCACGTTTTCTGAAATGTGCTCCTCCCGTCACTCTGGTTGGGTGCGCACAGTAAAAAGTGCTCCTGGCAGCTAGGGAGTGCTGCGTTGAGCACTGCGCACGAAGAAATAAGCACCTGCAACGTTTGGTTTAGGTTTTAGGTGCATTTTTAATTTTATTGCTTAAATCGCATTGTCTCGACGAGCTGAGCACGTTTTCTGAAATGTGCTCCTCCCGTCGCTCTGGTTGGGTGCGCACAGTAAAAAGAGCTCCTGGCAGCTAGGGAGTTCCGCGTTGACCACTGCGCACGAAGAAATAAGCACCTGCAACGTTTGGTTTAGGTTTTAGGTGCATTTTTAATTTTATTGCTTAAATCGCATTCTCTCGACGAGCTGAGCACGTTTTCTGAAATGTGCTCCTCCCGTCGCTCTGGTTGGGTGCGCACAGTAAAAAGTGCTCTTGGCAGCTCGGGAGTGCCGCGTTGACCACTGCGCATGAAGAAATAAGCACCTGCAACGTTTGGTTTAGGTTTTAGGTGCATTTTTAATTTTATTGCTTAAATCGCATTTTCTCGACGAGCTGAGCACGTTTTCTGAAATGTGCTCCTCCCGTCGCTCTGGTTGGGCGCGCATAGTAAAAAGTGCTCCTGGCAGCTAGGGAGTGCCGCGTTGAGCACTGCGCACGAAGAAATAAGCACCTGCAACGTTTGGTTTAGGTTTTAGGTGCATTTTTAATTTTATTGCTTAAATCGCATTTTCTCGACAAGCTGAGCACGTTTTCTGAAATGTGCTCCTCCCCTCGCTCTGGTTGGGTGCGCACAGTAAAAAGAGCTCCTGGCAGCTAGGGAGTCCCGCGTTGACCACTGCTCACAAAGAAATAAGCACCTGCAACGTTTGGTTTAGGTTTTAGGTGCATTTTTAATTTTATTGCTTAAATCGCATTCTCTCGACGAGCTGAGCACGTTTTCTGAAATGTGCTCCTCCCGTCGCTCTGGTTGGGTGCGCGTAGTAAAAAGTGCTCCTGGCAGCTAGAGAGTGCCGCGTTGACCACTGCGCATGAAGAAATAAGCACCTGCAACGTTTGGTTTAGGTTTTAGGAGCATTTTTAATTTTATTGCTTAAATCGCATTTTCTCGACGAGCTGAGCACGTTTTCTGAAATGTGCTCCTCCCGTCACTCTGGTTGGGTGCGCATAGTAAAAAGTGCTCTTGGCAGCTAGAGAGTGCCGCGTTGACCACTGCGCTTGAAGAAATAACCACCTGCAACGTTTGGTTTAGGTTTTGGGTGCATTTTTAATTTTATTGCTTAAATCGCATTTTCTCGACGAGCTGAGCACGTTTTCTGAAATGTGCTCCTCCCGTCACTCTGGTTGGGTGCGCACAGTAAAAAGTGCTCCTGGCAGCTAGGGAGTGCCGCGTTGAGCACTGCGCACGAAGAAATCAGCACCTGCAACGTTTGGTTTAGGTTTTAGCTGCATTTTTAATTTTATTGCTTAAATCGCATTTTCTCGACGAGCTGAGCACGTTTTCTGAAATGTGCTCCTCCCGTCGCTCTGGTTGGGTGCGCACAGTAAAAAGAGCTCCTGGCAGCTAGGGAGTTCCGCGTTGAACACTGCGCACGAAGAAATAAGCACCTGCAACGTTTGGTTTAGGTTTTAGGTGCATTTTTAATTTTATTGCTTAAATCGCATTCTCTCGACGAGCTGAGCACGTTTTCTGAAATGTGCTCCTCCCGTCGCTCTGGTTGGGTGCGCACAGTAAAAAGTGCTCTTGGCAGCTCGGGAGTGCCGCGTTGACCACTGCGCATGAAGAAATAAGCACCTGCAACGTTTGGTTTAGGTTTTAGGTGCATTTTTAATCTTATTGCTTAAATCGCATTTTCTCGACGAGCTGAGCACGTTTTCTGAAATGTGCTCCTCCCGTCACTCTGGTTGGGTGCGCACAGTAAAAAGTGCTCTTGGCAGCTAGAGAGTGCCGCGTTGACCACTGCGCATGAAGAAATAAGCACCTGCAACGTTTGGTTTAGGTTTTAGGTGCATTTTTAATTTTATTGCTTAAATCGCATTTTCTCGACGAGCTGAGCACGTTTTCTGAAATGTGCTCCTCCCGTCACTCTGGTTGGGTGCACACAGTAAAAAGTGCTCCTGGCAGCTAGAGAGTGCCGCGTTGACCACTGCGCATGAAGAAATAAGCACCTGCAACGTTTGGTTTAGGTTTTAGGTGCATTTTTAATCTTATTGCTTAAATCGCATTTTCTCGACGAGCTGAGCACGTTTTCTGAAATGTGCTCCTCCCGTCACTCTGGTTGGGTGCGCACAGTAAAAAGTGCTCCTGGCAGCTAGAGAGTGCCGCGTTGACCACTGCGCATGAAGAAATAAGCACCTGCAACGTTTGATTTAGGTTTTAGGTGCATTTTTAATCTTATTGCTTAAATCGCGTTTTCTCGACGAGCTGAGCACGTTTTCTGAAATGTGCTCCTCCCGTCACTCTGGTTGGGTGCGCATAGTAAAAAGTGCTCTTGGCAGCTAGGGAGTGCCGCGTTGACCACTGCACATGAAGAAATAAGCACCTGCAACGTTTGGTTTAGGTTTTAGGTGCATTTTTAATTTTATTGCTTAAATCGCATTTTCTCGACGAGCTGAGCACGTTTTCTGAAATGTGCTCCTCCCGTCGCTCTGGTTGGGTGCGCGTAGTAAAAAGTGCTCCTGGCAGCTAGAGAGTGCCGCGTTGACCACTGCGCATGAAGAAATAAGCACCTGCAACGTTTGGTTTAGGTTTTAGGTGCATTTTTAATTTTATTGCTTAAATCGCATTTTCTCGACGAGCTGAGCACGTTTTCTGAAATGTGCTCCTCCCGTCACTCTGGTTGAGTGCGCACAGTAAAAAGTGCTCTTGGCAGCTAGAGAGTGCCGCGTTGACCACTGCGCATGAAGAAATAACCACCTGCAACGTTTGGTTAAGGGTTTAGGTGCATTTTTAATTTTATTGCTTAAATCGCATTTTCTCGACGAGCTGAGCACGTTTTCTGAAATGTGCTCCTCCCGTCGCTCTGGTTGGGCGCGCATAGTAAAAAGTGCTCCTGGCAGCTAGAGAGTGCCGCGTTGACCACTGCGCAAGAAGAAATAAGCACCTGCAACGTTTGGTTTAGGTTTTAGGTGCATTTTTAATTTAATTGCTTAAATCGCATTTTCTCGACAAGCTGAGCACGTTTTCTGAAATGTGCTCCTCCCGTCGCTCTGGTTGGGTGCGCACAGTAAAAAGAGCTCCTGGCAGCTAGGGAGTGCCGCGTTGACCACTGCGCACGAAGAAATAAGCACCTGCAACGTTTGGTTTAGGTTTTAGGTGCATTTTTAATTTTATTGCTTAAATCGCGTTCTCTCGACGAGCTGAGCACGTTTTCTGAAATGTGCTCCTCCCGTTGCTCTGGTTGGGCGCGCATAGTAAAAAGTGCTCCTGGCAGCTAGAGAGTGCCGCGTTGACCACTGCGCATTAAGAAATAAGCACCTGCAACGTTTGGTTTAGGTTTTAGGTGCATTTTTAATTTTATTGCTTAAATCGCATTTTCTCGACGAGCTGAGCACGTTTTCTGAAATGTGCTCCTCCCGTCACTCTGGTTGGGTGCGCACAGTAAAAAGAGCTCCTGGCAGCTAGGGAGTTCCGCGTTGATCACTGCGCACGAAGAAATAAGCACCTGCAACGTTTGGTTTAGGTTTTAGGTGCATTTTTAATTTTATTGCTTAAATCGCATTTTCTCGACGAGCTGAACACGTTTTCTGAAATGTGCTCCTCCCGTCGCTCTGGTTGGGTGCGCACAGTAAAAAGAGCTCCTGGCAGCTAGGGAGTGCCGCGTTGACCACTGCGCACGAAGAAATAAGCACCTGCAACGTTTGGTTTAGGTTTTAGGTGCATTTTTAATTTTATTGCTTAAATCGCATTCTCTCGACGAGCTGAGCACGTTTTCTGAAATGTGCTCCTCCCGTCACTCTGGTTGGGTGCGCACAGTAAAAAGTGCTCCTGGCAGCTAGAGAGTGCCGCGTTGACCACTGCGCATGAAGAAATAAGCACCTGCAACGTTTGATTTAGGTTTTAGGTGCATTTTTAATCTTATTGCTTAAATCGCATTTTCTCGACGAGCTGAGCACGTTTTCTGAAATGTGCTCCTCCCGTCGCTCTGGTTGGGCGCGCATAGTAAAAAGTGCTCCTGGCAGCTAGACCGCGTTGACCACTGCGCATGAAAAAATAAGCACCTGCAACGTTTGGTTTAGGTTTTAGGTGCATTTTTTATATTATTGCTTAAATCGCATTCTCTCGACGAGCTGAGCACGTTTTCTGAAATGTGCTCCTCCCGTCGCTCTGGTTGGGTGCGCATAGTAAAAAGTGCTCTTGGCAGCTAGGGAGTGCCGCGTTGACCACTGCGCATGAAGAAATAACCACCTGCAACGTTTGGTTTAGGTTTTAGGTGCAATTTTAATTTTATTGCTTAAATCGCATTTTCTCGACGAGCTGAGCACGTTTTCTGAAATGTGCTCCTTCCGTCACTCTGGTTGGGTGCGCACAGTAAAAAGTGCTCCTGGCAGCTAGGGAGTGCCGCGTTGACCACTGCGCACGAAGAAATAAGCACCTGCAACGTTTGGTTTAGGTTTTAGGTGCATTTTTAATTTTATTGTTTAAATCGCATTTTCTCGACGAGCTGAGCACGTTTTCTGAAATGTGCTCCTCCCGTCGCTCTGGTTGGGTGCGCACAGTAAAAAGAGCTCCTGGCAGCTAGGGAGTGCCGCGTTGACCACTGCGCACGAAGAAATAAGCACCTGCAACGTTTGGTTTAGGTTTTAGGTGCATTTTTTATTTTATTGCTTAAATCGCATTCTCTCGACGAGCTGAGCACGTTTTCTGAAATGTGCTCCTCCCGTCGCTCTGGTTGGGTGCACACAGTAAAAAGAGCTCCTGGCAGCTAGGGAGTGCCGCGTTGACCACTGCGCACGAAGAAATAAGCACCTGCAACGTTTGGTTTAGGTTTTAGGTGCATTTTTTATTTTATTGCTTAAATCGCATTCTCTCGACGAGCTGAGCACGTTTTCTGAAATGTGCTCCTCCCGTCGCTCTGGTTGGGTGTGCGTAGTAAAAAGTGCTCCTGGCAGCTAGAGAGTGCCGCGTTGACCACTGCGCATGAAGAAATAAGCACCTGCAACGTTTGGTTTAGGTTTTAGGTGCATTTTTAATCTTATTGCTTAAATCGCAATTTCTCGACGAGCTGAGCACGTTTTCTGAAATGTGCTCCTCCCGTCACTCTGGTTGGGTGCGCACAGTAAAAAGTGCTCTTGGCAGCTAGAGAGTGCCGCGTTGACCACTGCGCATGAAGAAATAAGCACCTGCAACGTTTGGTTTAGGTTTTAGGTGCATTTTTAATTTTATTGCTTAAATCGCATTTTCTCGACGAGCTGAGCACGTTTTCTGAAATGTGCTCCTCCCGTCACTCTGGTTGGGTGCGCACAGTAAAAAGTGCTCCTGGCAGCTAGGGAGTGCCGCGTTGAGCACTGCGCACAAAGAAATAAGCACCTGCAACGTTTGGTTTAGGTTTTAGGTGCATTTTTAATTTTATTGCTTAAATCGCATTGTCTCGACGAGCTGAGCACGTTTTCTGAAATGTGCTCCTCCCGTCGCTCTGGTTGGGTGCGCACAGTAAAAAGAGCTCCTGGCAGCTAGGGAGTTCCGCGTTGACCACTGCGCACGAAGAAATAAGCACCTGCAACGTTTGGTTTAGGTTTTAGGTGCATTTTTAATTTTATTGCTTAAATCGCATTCTCTCGACGAGCTGAGCACGTTTTCTGAAATGTGCTCCTCCCGTCGCTTTGGTTGGGTGCGCACAGTAAAAAGTGCTCATGGCAGCTTGGGAGTGCCGCGTTGACAACTGCGCATGAAGAAATAAGCACCTGCAACGTTTGGTTTAGGTTTTAGGTGCATTTTTAATTTTATTGCTTAAATCGCATTTTCTCGACGAGCTGAGCACGTTTTCTGAAATGTGCTCCTTCCGTCGCTCTGGTTGGGCGCGCATAGTAAAAAGTGCTCCTGGCAGCTAGGGAGTGCCGCGTTGAGCACTGCGCACGAAGAAATAAGCACCTGCAACGTTTGGTTTAGGTTTTAGGTGCATTTTTAATTTTATTGCTTAAATCGCATTTTCTCGACAAGCTGAGCACGTTTTCTGAAAGGTGCTCCTCCCGTCACTCTGGTTGGGTGCGCACAGTAAAAAGAGCTCCTGGCAGCTAGGGACTGCCGCGATGACCACTGCGCACGAAGAAATAAGCACCTGCAACGTTTGGTTTAGGTTTTAGCTGCATTTTTAATTTTATTGCTTAAATCGCATTTTCTCGACGAGCTGAGCACGTTTTCTGAAATGTGCTCCTCCCGTCGCTCTGGTTGGGTGCGCACAGTAAAAAGTGCTCTTGGCAGCTAGAGAGTGCCGCGTTGACCACTGCGCATGAAGAAATAAGCACCTGCAACGTTTGGTTTAGGTTTTAGGTGCATTTTTAATTTTATTGCTTAAATCGCATTTTCTCGACGAGCTGAGCACGTTTTCTGAAATGTGCTCCTCCCGTCACTCTGGTTGGGTGCGCACATTAAAAAGTGCTCCTGGCAGCTAGGGAGTGCCGCGTTGAGCACTGCGCACGAAGAAATAAGCACCTGCAACGTTTGGTTTAGGTTTTAGGTGCATTTTTAATTTTATTGCTTAAATCGCATTTTCTCGACGAGCTGAGCACGTTTTCTGAAATGTGCTCCTCCCGTCACTCTGGTTGGGTGCGCACAGTAAAAAGTGCTCCTGGCAGCTAGGGAGTGCCGCGTTGAGCACTGCGCACGAAGAAATAAGCACCTGCAACGTTTGGTTTAGGTTTTAGGTGCATTTTTAATTTTATTGCTTAAATCGCATTTTCTCGACGAGCTGAGCACGTTTTCTGAAATGGGCATCTCCTGTCGCTCTGGTTGGGTGCGCACAGTAAAAAGTGCTCTTGGCAGCTAGAGAGTGCCGCGTTGACCACTGCGCATGAAGAAATAAGCACCTGCAACGTTTGGTTTAGGTTTTAGGTGCATTTTTAATTTTATTGCTTAAATCGCATTTTCTCGACGAGCTGAGCACGTTTTCTGAAATGTGCTCCTCCCGTCACTCTGGTTGGGTGCACACAGTAAAAAGTGCTCTTGGCAGCTCGGGAGTGCTGCGTTGACCACTGCGCACGAAGAAATAAGCACCTGCAACGTTTGGTTTAGGTTTTAGGTGCATTTTTTTATTTTATTGCTTAAATCGCATTCTCTCGACGAGCTGAGCACGTTTTCTGAAATGTGCTCCTCCCGTCGCTCTGGTTGGGTGCGCGTAGTAAAAAGTGCTCCTGGCAGCTAGAGAGTGCCGCGTTGACCACTGCGCATGAAGAAATAAGCACCTGCAACGTTTGGTTTAGGTTTTAGGTGCATTTTTAATCTTATTGCTTAAATCGCATTTTCTCGACGAGCTGAGCACGTTTTCTGAAATGTGCTCCTCCCGTCACTCAGGTTGGGTGCGCACAGTAAAAAGTGCTCTTGGCAGCTAGAGAGTGCCGCGTTGACCACTGCGCATGAAGAAATAAGCACCTGCAACGTTTGGTTTAGGTTTTAGGTGCATTTTTAATTTTATTGCTTAAATCGCATTTTCTCGACGAGCTGAGCACGTTTTCTGAAATGTGCTCCTCCCGTCACTCTGGTTGGGTGCGCACAGTAAAAAGTGCTCCTGGCAGCTAGGGAGTGCCGCGTTGAGCACTGCGCACGAAGAAATAAGCACCTGCAACGTTTGGTTTAGGTTTTAGGTGCATTTTTAATTTTATTGCTTAAATCGCATTGTCTCGACGAGCTGAGCACATTTCAGAAAACGTGCTCCTCCCGTCGCTCTGGTTGGGCGCGCATAGTAAAAAGTGCTCCTGGCAGCTAGGGAGTGCCGCGTTGAGCACTGCGCACGAAGAAATAAGCACCTGCAACGTTTGGTTTAGGTTTTAGGTGCATTTTTAATTTTATTGCTTAAATCGCATTTTCTCGACAAGCTGAGCACGTTTTCTGAAAGGTGCTCCTCCCGTCACTCTGGTTGGGTGCGCACAGTAAAAAGAGCTCCTGGCAGCTAGGGAGTGCCGCGTTGACCACTGCGCACGAAGAAATAAGCACCTGCGACGTTTGGTTTAGGTTTTAGCTGCATTTTTAATTTTATTGCTTAAATCGCATTTTCTCGACGAGCTGAGCACGTTTTCTGAAATGTGCTCCTCCCGTCGCTCTGGTTGGGTGCGCACAGTAAAAAGAGCTCCTGGCAGCTAGGGAGTTCCGCGTTGACCACTGCGCACGAAGAAATAAGCACCTGCAACGTTTGGTTTAGGTTTTAGGTGCATTTTTAATTTTATTGCTTAAATCGCATTCTCTCGACGAGCTGAGCACGTTTTCTGAAATGTGCTCCTCCCGTCGCTCTGGTTGGGTGCGCACAGTAAAAAGTGCTCTTGGCAGCTCGGGAGTGCCGCGTTGAGCACTGCGCATGAAGAAATAAGCACCTGCAACGTTTGGTTTAGGTTTTAGGTGCATTTTTAATTTTATTGCTTAAATCGCATTTTCTCGACAAGCTGAGCACGTTTTCTGAAATGTGCTCGTCCCGTCGCTCTGGTTGGGTGCGCATAGGAAAAATTGCTCTTGGCAGCTAGAGAGTGCCGCGTTGACCACTGCGCTTGAAGAAATAACCACCTGCAACGTTTGGTTTAGGTTTTGGGTGCATTTTTAATTTTATTGCTTAAATCGCATTTTCTCGACGAGCTGAGCACGTTTTCTGAAATGTGCTCCTCCCGTCACTCTGGTTGGGTGCGCATAGTAAAAAGTGCTCTTGGCAGCTAGGGAGTGCCGCGTTGACCACTGCACATGAAGAAATAAGCACCTGCAACGTTTGGTTTAGGTTTTAGGTGCATTTTTAATTTTATTGCTTAAATCGCATTTTCTCGACGAGCTGAGCACGTTTTCTGAAATGTGCTCCTCCCGTCACTCTGGTTGGGTGCGCACAGTAAAAAGTGCTCTTGGCAGCTAGAGAGTGCCGCGTTGACCACTGCGCATGAAGAAATAACCACCTGCAACGTTTGGTTTAGGTTTTAGGTGCATTTTTAATTTTATTGCTTAAATCGCATTTTCTCGACGAGCTGAGCACGTTTTCTGAAATGTGCTCCTCCCGTCACTCTGGTTGGGTGCGCATAGTAAAAAGTGCTCTTGGCAGCTAAAGAGTGCCGCGTTGACCACTGCGCACAAAGAAATAAGCACCTGCAACGTTTGGTTTAGGTTTTAGGTGCATTTTAAATTTTATTGCTTAAATCGCATTTTCTCGACGAGCTGAGCACGTTTTCTGAAATGTGCTCCTCCCGTCGCTCTGGTTGTGCACGCATAGTAAAAAGTGCTCCTGGCAGCTAGAGAGTGCCGCGTTGACCACTGCACATGAAGAAATAAGCACCTGCAACGTTTGGTTTAGGTTTTAGGTGCATTTTTAATTTTATTGCTTAAATCGCATTTTCTCGACGAGCTGAGCACGTTTTCTGAAATGTGCTCCTCCCGTCGCTCTGGTTGGGTGCGCACAGTAAAAAGTGCTCTTGGCAGCTAGAGAGTGCCGCGTTGACCACTGCGCATGAAGAAATAAGCACCTGCAACGTTTGGTTTAGGTTTTAGGTGCATTTTTAATTTTATTGCTTAAATCGCATTTTCTCGACGAGCTGAGCACGTTTTCTGAAATGTGCTCCTCCCGTCACTCTGGTTGGGTGCGCATAGTAAAAAGTGCTCTTGGCAGCTAAAGAGTGCCGCGTTGACCACTGCGCACAAAGAAATAAGCACCTGCAACGTTTGGTTTAGGTTTTAGGTGCATTTTAAATTTTATTGCTTAAATCGCATTTTCTCGACGAGCTGAGCACGTTTTCTGAAATGTGCTCCTCCCGTCGCTCTGGTTGGGTGCGCACAGTAAAACGAGCTCCTGGCAGCTAGGGAATTCCGCGTTGACCACTGCGCACGAAGAAATAAGCACCTGCAACGTTTGGTTTAGGTTTTAGGTGCATTTTTAATTTTATTGCTTAAATCGCATTCTCTCGACGAGCTGAGCACGTTTTCTGAAATGTGCTCCTCCCGTCGCTCTGGTTGGGTGCACACAGTAAAAAGTGCTCTTGGCAGCTCGGGAGTGCCGCGTTGACCACTGCACATGAAGAAATAAGCACCTGCAACGTTTGGTTTAGGTTTTAGGTGCATTTTTAATTTTATTGCTTAAATCGCATTTTCTCGACGAGCTGAGCACGTTTTCTGAAATGTGCTCCTCCCGTCACTCTGGTTGGGTGCGCATAGTAAAAAGTGCTCTTGGCAGCTAGGGAGTGCCGCGTTGACCACTGCACATGAAGAAATAAGCACCTGCAACGTTTGGTTTAGGTTTTAGGTGCATTTTTAATTTTATTGCTTAAATCGCATTTTCTCGACGAGCTGAGCACGTTTTCTGAAATGTGCTCCTCCCGTCACTCTGGTTGGGTGCGCACAGTAAAAAGTGCTCTTGGCAGCTAGAGAGTGCCGCGTTGACCACTGCGCACGAAGAAATAAGCACCTGCAACGTTTGGTTTAGGTTTTAGGTGCATTTTTTATTTTATTGCTTAAATCGCATTCTCTCGACGAGCTGAGCACGTTTTCTGAAATGTGCTCCTCCCGTCGCTCTGGTTGGGTGCGCGTAGTAAAAAGTGCTCCTGGCAGCTAGAGAGTGCCGCGTTGACCACTGCGCATGAAGAAATAAGCACCTGCAACGTTTGGTTTAGGTTTTAGGTGCATGTTTAATCTTATTGCTTAAATCGCATTTTCTCGACGAGCTGAGCACGTTTTCTGAAATGTGCTCCTCCCGTCACTCTGGTTGGGTGCGCACAGTAAAAAGTGCTCTTGGCAGCTAGAGAGTGCCGCGTTGACCACTGCGCATGAAGAAATAAGCACCTGCAACGTTTGGTTTAGGTTTTAGGTGCATTTTTAATTTTATTGCTTAAATCGCATTTTCTCGACGAGCTGAGCACGTTTTCTGAAATGTGCTCCTCCCGTCACTCTGGTTGGGTGCGCACAGTAAAAAGTGCTCCTGGCAGCTAGGGAGTGCCGCGTTGAGCACTGCGCACGAAGAAATAAGCACCTGCAACGTTTGGTTTAGGTTTTAGGTGCATTTTTAATTTTATTGCTTAAATCGCATTTTCTCGACGAGCTGAGCACGTTTTCTGAAATGGGCTCCTCCCGTCGCTCTGGTTGGGTGCGCACAGTAAAAAGAGCTCCTGGCAGCTAGGGAGTTCCGCGTTGACCACTGCGCACGAAGAAATAAGCACCTGCAACGTTTGGTTTAGGTTTTAGGTGCATTTTTTATTTTATTGCTTAAATCGCATTCTCTCGACGAGCTGAGCACGTTTTCTGAAATGTGCTCCTCCCGTCGCTCTGGTTGGGTGCACACAGTAAAAAGAGCTCCTGGCAGCTAGGGAGTGCCGCGTTGACCACTGCGCACGAAGAAATAAGCACCTGCAACGTTTGGTTTAGGTTTTAGGTGCATTTTTTATTTTATTGCTTAAATCGCATTCTCTCGACGAGCTGAGCATGTTTTCTGAAATGTGCTCCTCCCGTCGCTCTGGTTGGGTGCGCGTAGTAAAAAGTGCTCCTGGCAGCTAGAGAGTGCCGCGTTGACCACTGCGCATGAAGAAATAAGCACCTGCAACGTTTGGTTTAGGTTTTAGGTGCATTTTTAATTTTATTGCTTAAATCGCATTTTCTCGACGAGCTGAGCACGTTTTCTGAAATGTGCTCCTCCCGTCGCTCTGGTTGGGTGCGCACAGTAAAAAGAGCTCCTGGCAGCTAGGGAGTGCCGCGTTGACCACTGCGCACGAAGAAATAAGCACCTGCAACGTTTGGTTTAGGTTTTAGGTGATTTTTTTATTTTATTGCTTAAATCGCATTCTCTCGACGAGCTGAGCACGTTTTCTAAAATGTGCTCCTCCCGTCGCTCTGGTTGGGTGCGCGTAGTAAAAAGTGCTCCTGGCAGCTAGAGAGTGCCGCGTTGACCACTGCGCATGAAGAAATAAGCACCTGCAACGTTCGGTTTAGGTTTTAGGTGCATTTTTAATCTTATTGCTTAAATCGCATTTTCTCGACGAGCTGAGCACGTTTTCTGAAATGTGGTCCTCCCGTCGCTCTGGTTGGGTGCGCACAGTAAAAAGTGCTCTTGGCAGCTAGAGAGTGCCGCGTTGACCACTGCGCACGAAGAAATAAGCACCTGCAACGTTTGGTTTAGGTTTTAGGTGCATTTTTAATTTTATTGCTTAAATCGCATTCTCTCGACGAGCTGAGCACGTTTTCTGAAATGTGCTCCTCCCGTCGCTCTGGTTGGGTGCGCGTAGTAAAAAGTGCTCCTGACAGCTAGAGAGTGCCGCGTTGACCACTGCGCATGAAGAAATAAGCACCTGCAACGTTTGGTTTAGGTTTTAGGTGCATTTTTAATTTTATTGCTTAAATCGCATTTTCTCGACAAGCTGAGCACCTTTTCTGAAATGTGCTCCTCCCGTCGCTCTGGTCGGGTGCGCACAGTAAAAAGAGCTCCTGGCAGCTAGGGAGTGCCGCGTTGACCACTGCGCACGAAGAAATAAGCACCTGCAACGTTTGGTTTAGGTTTTAGGTGCATTTTTAATTTTACTGCTTAAATCGCGTTCTCTCGACGAGCTGAGCACGTTTTCTGAAATGTGCTCCTCCCGTTGCTCTGGTTGGGCGCGCATAGTAAAAAGTGCTCCTGGCAGCTAGAGAGTGCCGCGTTGACCACTGCGCATGAAGAAAAAAGCACCTGCAACGTTTGGTTTAGGTTTTAGGTGCATTTTTAATTTTATTGCTTAAATCGCATTTTCTTGACGAGCTGAGCACGTTTTCTGAAATGTGCTCCTCCCGTCGCTCTGGTTGGGCGCGCATAGTAAAAAGTGCTCCTGGCAGCTAAAGAGTGCCGCGTTGACCACTGCGCATGAAGAAATAAGCACCTGCAACGTTTGGTTTAGGTTTTAGGTGCATTTTTAATTTTATTGCTTAAATCGCATTCTCTCGACGAGCTGAGCACGTTTTCTGAAATGTGCTCCTCCCGTCGCTCTGGTTGGGTGCGCACAGTAAAAAGTGCTCTTGGCAGCTCAGGAGTGCCGCGTTGACCACTGCGCATGAAGAAATAAGCACCTGCAACGTTTGGTTTAGGTTTTAGGTGCATTTTTAATTTTATTGCTTAAATCGCATTTTCTCGACGAGCTGAGCACGTTTTCTGAAATGTGCTCCTCCCGTCGCTCTGGTTGGGCGCGCATCTTAAAAAGTGCTCCTGGCAGCTAGAGAGTGCCGCGTTGACCACTGCGAAAGAAGAAATAAGCACCTGCAACGTTTGGTTTAGGTTTTAGGTGCATTTTTAATTTTATTGCTTAAATCGCATTTTCTCGACAAGCTGAGCACGTTTTCTGAAATGTGCTCCTCCCGTCGCTCTGGTTGGGTGCGCACAGTAAAAAGAGCTCCTGGCAGCTAGGGAGTGCCGCGTTGACCACTGCGCACGAAGAAATAAGCACCTGCAACGTTTGGTTTAGGTTTTAGGTGCATTTTTAATTTTATTGCTTAAATCGCATTCTCTCGACGAGCTGAGCACGTTTTCTGAAATGTGCTCCTCCCGTCCCTCTGGTTGGGTGCGCATAGTAAAAAGTGGTCCTGGCAGCTAGAGAGTGCCGCGTTGACCACTGCGCATGAAGAAATAAGCACCTGCAACGTTTGGTTTAGGTTTTAGGTGCATTTTTAATTTTATTGCTTAAATCGCATTTTCTCGACAAGCTTAGCACGTTTTCTGAAATGTGCTCGTCCCGTCGCTCTGGTTGGGTGCGCATAGGAAAAATTGCTCTTGGCAGCTAGAGAGTGCCGCGTTGACCACTGCGCTTGAAGAAATAACCACCCGCAACGTTTGGTTTAGGTTTTAGGTGCATTTTTAATTTTATTGCTTAAATCGCATTTTCTCGACGAGCTGAGCACGTTTTCTGAAATGTGCTCCTCCCGTCACTCTGGTTGGGTGCGCACATTAAAAAGTGCTCCTGGCAGCTAGGGAGTGCCGCGTTGAGCACTGCGCACGAAGAAATAAGCACCTGCAACGTTTGGTTTAGGTTTTAGGTGCATTTTAAATTTTATTGCTTAAATCGCATTTTCTCGACGAGCTGAGCACGTTTTCTGAAATGTGCTCCTCCCGTCACTCTGGTTGGGTGCGCACAGTAAAAAGTGCTCTTGTCAGCTAGAGAGTGCCACGTTGACCACTGCGCATGAAGAAATAACCACCTGCAACGTTTGGTTTAGGTTTTAGGTGCATTTTTAATTTTATTGCTTAAATCGCATTTTCTCGACGAGCTGAGCACGTTTTCTGAAATGTGCTCCTCCCGTCACTCTGGTTGGTTGCGCATAGTAAAAAGTGCTCTTGGCAGCTAAAGAGTGCCGCGTTGACCACTGCGCACAAAGAAATAAGCACCTGCAACGTTTGGTTTAGGTTTTAGGTGCATTTTAAATTTTATTGCTTAAATCGCATTTTCTCGACGAGCTGAGCACGTTTTCTGAAATGTGCTCCTCCCGTCGCTCTGGTTGTGCACTCATAGTAAAAAGTGCTCCTGGCAGCTAGAGAGTGCCGCGTTGACCACTGCACATGAAGAAATAAGCACCTGCAACGTTTGGTTTAGGTTTTAGGTGCATTTTTAATTTTATTGCTTAAATCGCATTTTCTCGACGAGCTGAGCACGTTTTCTGAAATGTGCTCCTCCCGTCGCTCTGGTTGGGTGCGCACAGTAAAAAGTGCTCTTGGCAGCTAGAGAGTGCCGCGTTGACCACTGCGCATGAAGAAATAAGCACCTGCAACGTTTGGTTTAGGTTTTAGGTGTATTTTTAATTTTATTGCTTAAATCGCATTTTCTCGACGAGCTGAGCACGTTTTCTGAAATGGGCTCCTCCCGTCGCTCTGGTTGGGTGCGCACGGTAAAAAGAGCTCCTGGCAGCTAGGGAGTTCCGCGTTGACCACTGCGCACGAAGAAATAAGCACCTGCAACGTTTGGTTTAGGTTTTAGGTGCATTTTTAATTTTATTGCTTAAATCGCATTTTCTCGACGAGCTGAGCACGTTTTCTGAAATGTGCTCCTCCCGTCACTCTGGTTGGGTGCGCATAGTAAAAAGTGCTCTTGGCAGCTAAAGAGTGCCGCGTTGACCACTGCGCACAAAGAAATAAGCACCTGCAACGTTTGGTTTAGGTTTTAGGTGCATTTTTAATTTTATTGCTTAAATCGCATTTTCTCGACGAGCTGAGCACGTTTTCTGAAATGTGCTCCTCCCGTCACTCTGGTTGGGTGCGCACAGTAAAACGAGCTCCTGGCAGCTAGGGAATTCCGCGTTGACCACTGCGCACGAAGAAATAAGCACCTGCAACGTTTGGTTTAGGTTTTAGGTGCATTTTTAATTTTATTGCTTAAATCGCATTCTCTCGACGAGCTGAGCACGTTTTCTGAAATGTGCTCCTCCCGTCGCTCTGGTTGGGTGCACACAGTAAAAAGTGCTCTTGGCAGCTCGGGAGTGCCGCGTTGACCACTGCACATGAAGAAATAAGCACCTGCAACGTTTGGTTTAGGTTTTAGGTGCATTTTTAATTTTATTGCTTAAATCGCATTTTCTCGACGAGCTGAGCACGTTTTCTGAAATGTGCTCCTCCCGTCACTCTGGTTGGGTGCGCATAGTAAAAAGTGCTCTTGGCAGCTAGGGAGTGCCGCGTTGACCACTGCACATGAAGAAATAAGCACCTGCAACGTTTGGTTTAGGTTTTAGGTGCATTTTTAATTTTATTGCTTAAATCGCATTTTCTCGACGAGCTGAGCACGTTTTCTGAAATGTGCTCCTCCCGTCACTCTGGTTGGGTGCGCACAGTAAAAAGTGCTCTTGGCAGCTAGAGAGTGCCGCGTTGACCACTGCGCACGAAGAAATAAGCACCTGCAACGTTTGGTTTAGGTTTTAGGTGCATTTTTTATTTTATTGCTTAAATCGCATTCTCTCGACGAGCTGAGCACGTTTTCTGAAATGTGCTCCTCCCGTCGCTCTGGTTGGGTGCGCGTAGTAAAAAGTGCTCCTGGCAGCTAGAGAGTGCCGCGTTGACCACTGCGCATGAAGAAATAAGCACCTGCAACGTTTGGTTTAGGTTTTAGGTGCATGTTTAATCTTATTGCTTAAATCGCATTTTCTCGACGAGCTGAGCACGTTTTCTGAAATGTGCTCCTCCCGTCACTCTGGTTGGGTGCGCACAGTAAAAAGTGCTCTTGGCAGCTAGAGAGTGCCGCGTTGACCACTGCGCATGAAGAAATAAGCACCTGCAACGTTTGGTTTAGGTTTTAGGTGCATTTTTAATTTTATTGCTTAAATCGCATTTTCTCGACGAGCTGAGCACGTTTTCTGAAATGTGCTCCTCCCGTCACTCTGGTTGGGTGCGCACAGTAAAAAGTGCTCCTGGCAGCTAGGGAGTGCCGCGTTGAGCACTGCGCACGAAGAAATAAGCACCTGCAACGTTTGGTTTAGGTTTTAGGTGCATTTTTAATTTTATTGCTTAAATCGCATTTTCTCGACGAGCTGAGCACGTTTTCTGAAATGGGCTCCTCCCGTCGCTCTGGTTGGGTGCGCACAGTAAAAAGAGCTCCTGGCAGCTAGGGAGTTCCGCGTTGACCACTGCGCACGAAGAAATAAGCACCTGCAACGTTTGGTTTAGGTTTTAGGTGCATTTTTTATTTTATTGCTTAAATCGCATTCTCTCGACGAGCTGAGCACGTTTTCTGAAATGTGCTCCTCCCGTCGCTCTGGTTGGGTGCACACAGTAAAAAGAGCTCCTGGCAGCTAGGGAGTGCCGCGTTGACCACTGCGCACGAAGAAATAAGCACCTGCAACGTTTGGTTTAGGTTTTAGGTGCATTTTTTATTTTATTGCTTAAATCGCATTCTCTCGACGAGCTGAGCATGTTTTCTGAAATGTGCTCCTCCCGTCGCTCTGGTTGGGTGCGCGTAGTAAAAAGTGCTCCTGGCAGCTAGAGAGTGCCGCGTTGACCACTGCGCATGAAGAAATAAGCACCTGCAACGTTTGGTTTAGGTTTTAGGTGCATTTTTAATTTTATTGCTTAAATCGCATTTTCTCGACGAGCTGAGCACGTTTTCTGAAATGTGCTCCTCCCGTCGCTCTGGTTGGGTGCGCACAGTAAAAAGAGCTCCTGGCAGCTAGGGAGTGCCGCGTTGACCACTGCGCACGAAGAAATAAGCACCTGCAACGTTTGGTTTAGGTTTTAGGTGTATTTTTTATTTTATTGCTTAAATCGCATTTTTTTGACGAGCTGAGCACGTTTTCTGAAATGTGCTCCTCCCGTCGCTCTGGTTGGGTGCGCATAGGAAAAATTGCTCTTGGCAGCTAGAGAGTGCCGCGTTGACCACTGCGCTTGAAGAAATAACCACCTGCAACGTTTGGTTTAGGTTTTGGGTGCATTTTTAATTTTATTGCTAAAATCGCATTTTCTCGACGAGCTGAGCACGTTTTCTGAAATGTGCTCCTCCCGTCACTCTGGTTGGGTGCGCATAGTAAAAAGTTCTCTTGGCAGCTAGGGAGTGCCGCGTTGACCACTGCACATGAAGAAATAAGCACCTGCAACGTTTGGTTTAGGTTTTAGGTGCATTTTAAATTTTATTGCTTAAATCGCATTTTCTCGACGAGCTGAGCACGTTTTCTGAAATGTGCTCCTCCCGTCACTCTGGTTGGGTGCGCACAGTAAAAAGTGCTCTTGGCAGCTAGAGAGTGCCGCGTTGACCACTGCGCATGAAGAAATAACCACCTGCAACGTTTGGTTTAGGTTTTAGGTGCATTTTTAATTTTATTGCTTAAATCGCATTCTCTCGACGAGCTGAGCACGTTTTCTGAAATGTGCTCCTCCCGTCGCTCTGGTTGGGTGCGCACAGTAAAAAGTGCTCTTGGCAGCTCGGGAGTGCCGCGTTGACCACTGCGCATGAAGAAATAAGCACCACCAACGTTTGGTTTAGGTTTTAGGTGCATTTTTAATTTTATTGCTTAAGTCGCATTTTCTCGACGAGCTGAGCACGTTTTCTGAAATGTGCTCCTCCCGTCACTCTGGTTGGGTGCGCACAGTAAAAAGTGCTCCTGGCAGCTAGAGAGTGCCGCGTTGACCACTGCGCATGAAGAAATAAGCACCTGCAACGTTTGGTTTAGGTTTTAGGTGCATTTTTAATCTTATTGCTTAAATCGCATTTTCTCGACGAGCTGAGCACGTTTTCTGAAATGTGCTCCTCCCGTCACTCTGGTTGGGTGCGCACAGTAAAAAGTGCTCTTGGCAGCTAGAGAGTGCCGCGTTGACCACTGCGCGCAAAGAAATAAGCACCTGCAACGTTTGGTTTAGGTTTTAGGTGCATTTTAAATTTTATTGCTTAAATCGCATTTTCTCGATGAGCTGAGCATGTTTTCTGAAATGTGCTCCTCCCGTCGCTCTGGTTGTGCGCGCATAGTAAAAAGTGCCCCTGGCAGCTAGAGAGTGCCGCGTTGACCACTGCACATGAAGAAATAAGCACCTGCAACGTTCGGTTTAGGTTTTAGGTGCATTTTTAATTTTATTGCTTAAATCGCATTTTCTCGACGAGCTGAGCACGTTTTCTGAAATGTGCTCCTTCCGTCATTCTGGTTGGGTGCGCACAGTAAAAAGTGCTCCTGGCAGCTAGGGAGTGCCGCGTTGACCACTGCGCACGAAGAAATAAGCACCTGCAACGTTTGGTTTAGGTTTTAGGTGCATTTTTAATTTTATTGTTTAAATCGCATTTTCTCGACGAGCTGAGCACGTTTTCTGAAATGTGCTCCTCCCGTCGCTCTGGTTGGGTGCGCATAGTAAAAAGAGCTCCTGGCAGCTAGGGAGTGCCGCGTTGAGCACTGCGCAGGAAGAAATAAGCACCTGCAACGTTTGGTTTAGGTTTTAGGTGCATTTTTAATTTTATTGCTTAAATCGCATTTTCTCGACGAGCTGAGCACGTTTTCTGAAATGGGCTCCTCCCGTCGCTCTGGTTGGGTGCGCACAGTAAAAAGAGCTCCTGGCAGCTAGGGAGTTCCGCGTTGACCACTGCGCACGAAGAAATAAGCACCTGCAACGTTTGGTTTAGGTTTTAGGTGCATTTTTTATTTTATTGCTTAAATCGCATTCTCTCGACGAGCTGAGCACGTTTTCTGAAATGTGCTCCTCCCGTCGCTCTGGTTGGGTGCACACAGTAAAAAGAGCTCCTGGCAGCTAGGGAGTGCCGCGTTGACCACTGCGCACGAAGAAATAAGCACCTGCAACGTTTGGTTTAGGTTTTAGGTGCATTTTTTATTTTATTGCTTAAATCGCATTCTCTCGACGAGCTGAGCACGTTTTCTGAAATGTGCTCCTCCCGTCGCTCTGGTTGGGTGCGCGTAGTAAAAAGTGCTCCTGGCAGCTAGAGAGTGCCGCGTTGACCACTGCGCATGAAGAAATAAGCACCTGCAACGTTTGGTTTAGGTTTTAGGTGCATTTTTAATTTTATTGCTTAAATCGCATTTTCTCGATTAGCTGAGCACGTTTTCTGAAATATGCTCCTCCCGTCGCTCTGGTTGGGTGCGCACAGTAAAAAGAGCTCCTGGCAGCTAGGGAGTGCCGCGTTGACCACTGCGCACGAAGAAATAAGCACCTGCAACGTTTGGTTTAGGTTTTAGGTGCATTTTTTATTTTATTGCTTAAATCGCATTTTTTTGACGAGCTGAGCACGTTTTCTGAAATGTGCTCCTCCCGTCGCTCTGGTTGGGTGCGCATAGGAAAAATTGCTCTTGGCAGCTAGAGAGTGCCGCGTTGACCACTGCGCACAAAGAAATAAGCACGTGCAACGTTTGGTTTAGGTTTTAGGTGCATTTTAAATTTTATTGCTTAAATCGCATTTTCTCGACGAGCTGAGCACGTTTTCTGAAATGTGCTCCTCCCGTCGCTCTGGTTGTGCACGCATAGTAAAAAGTGCTCCTGGCAGCTAGAGAGTGCCGCGTTGACCACTGCACATGAAGAAATAAGCACCTGCAACGTTTGGTTTAGGTTTTAGGTGCATTTTTAATTTCATTGCTTAAATCGCATTTTCTCGACGAGCTGAGCACGTTTTCTGAAATGTGCTCCTCCCGTCGCTCTGGTTGGGTGCGCACAGTAAAAAGTGCTCTTGGCAGCTAGAGAGTGCCGCGTTGACCACTGCGCATGAAGAAATAAGCACCTGCAACGTTTGGTTTAGGTTTTAGGTGTATTTTTAATTTTATTGCTTAAATCGCATTTTCTCGACGAGCTGAGCACGTTTTCTGAAATGGGCTCCTCCCGTCGCTCTGGTTGGGTGCGCACGGTAAAAAGAGCTCCTGGCAGCTAGGGAGTTCCGCGTTGACCACTGCGCACGAAGAAATAAGCACCTGCAACGTTTGGTTTAGGTTTTAGGTGCATTTTTAATTTTATTGCTTAAATCGCATTTTCTCGACGAGCTGAGCACGTTTTCTGAAATGTGCTCCTCCCGTCACTCTGGTTGGGTGCGCATAGTAAAAAGTGCTCTTGGCAGCTAAAGAGTGCCGCGTTGACCACTGCGCACAAAGAAATAAGCACCTGCAACGTTTGGTTTAGGTTTTAGGTGCATTTTAAATTTTATTGCTTAAATCGCATTTTCTCGACGAGCTGAGCACGTTTTCTGAAATGTGCTCCTCCCGTCGCTCTGGTTGGGTGCGCACAGTAAAAAGAGCTCCTGGCAGCTAGGGAGTTCCGCGTTGACCACTGCGCACGAAGAAATAAGCACCTGCAACGTTTGGTTTAGGTTTTAGGTGCATTTTTAATTTTATTGCTTAAATCGCATTCTCTCGACGAGCTGAGCACGTTTTCTGAAATGTGCTCCTCCCGTCGCTCTGGTTGGGTGCACACAGTAAAAAGTGCTCTTGGCAGCTCGGGAGTGCCGCGTTGACCACTGCACATGAAGAAATAAGCACCTGCAACGTTTGGTTTAGGTTTTAGGTGCATTTTTAATTTCATTGCTTAAATCGCATTTTCTCGACAAGCTGAGCACGTTTTCTGAAATGTGCTCCTCCCGTCGCTCTGGTTGGGTGCGCACAGTAAAAAGAGCTCCTGGCAGCTAGGGAGTGCCGCGTTGACCACTGCGCACGAAGAAATAAGCACCTGCAACGTTTGGTTTAGGTTTTCCGTGCATTTTTTATTTTATTGCTTAAATCGCATTCTCTCGACGAGCTGAGCACGTTTTCTGAAATGTGCTCCTCCCGTCGCTCTGGTTGGGTGCGCGTAGTAAAAAGTGCTCCTGGTAGCTAGAGAGTGCCGCGTTGACCACTGCGCATGAAGAAATAAGCACCTGGAACGTTTGGTTTAGGTTTTAGGTGCATTTTTAATCTTATTGCTTAAATCGCATTTTCTCGACGAGCTGAGCACGTTTTCTGAAATGTGCTCCTCCCGTCACTCTGGTTGGGTGCGCACAGTAAAAAGTGCTCTTGGCAGCTAGAGAGTGCCGCGTTGACCACTGCGCATGAAGAAATAAGCACCACCAACGTTTGGTTTAGGTTTTAGGTGCATTTTTAATTTTATTGCTTAAGTCGCATTTTCTCGACGAGCTGAGCACGTTTTCTGAAATGTGCTCCTCCCGTCACTCTGGTTGGGTGCGCACAGTAAAAAGTGCTCCTGGCAGCTAGAGAGTGCCGCGTTGACCACTGCGCATGAAGAAATAAGCACCTGCAACGTTTGGTTTAGGTTTTAGGTGCATTTTTAATTTTATTGCTTAAATCGCATTTTCTCGACGAGCTGAGCACGTTTTCTGAAATGTGCTCCTCCCGTCGCTCTGGTTGGGTGCGCACAGTAAAAAGAGCTCCTGGCAGCTAGGGAGTGCCGCGTTGACCACTGCGCACGAAGAAATAAGCACCTGCAACGTTTGGTTTAGGTTTTCCGTGCATTTTTAATTTTATTGCTTAAATCGCATTCTCTCGACGAGCTGAGCACGTTTTCTGAAATGTGCTCCTCCCGTCGCTCTGGTTGGGTGCGCGTAGTAAAAAGTGCTCCTGGCAGCTAGAGAGTGCCGCGTTGACCACTGCGCATGAAGAAATAAGCACCTGGAACGTTTGGTTTAGGTTTTAGGCGCATTTTTAATCTTATTGCTTAAATCGCATTTTCTCGACGAGCTGAGCACGTTTTCTGAAATGTGCTCCTCCCGTCACTCTGGTTGGGTGCGCACAGTAAAAAGTGCTCTTGGCAGCTAGAGAGTGCCGCGTTGACCACTGCGCATGAAGAAAAAAGCACCTGCAACGTTTGGTTTAGGTTTTAGGTGCATTTTTAATTTTATTGCTTGAATCGCATTTTCTCGACGAGCTGAGCACGTTTTCTGAAATGTGCTCCTCCCGTCACTCTGGTTGGGTGCGCACAGTAAAAAGTGCTCCTGGCAGCTAGAGAGTGCCGCGTTGACCACTGCGCATGAAGAAATAAGCACCTGCAACGTTTAGTTTAGGTTTTAGGTGCATTTTTAATCTTATTGCTTAAATCGCATTTTCTCGACGAGCTGAGCACGTTTTCTGAAATGTGCTCCTCCCGTCACTCTGGTTGGGTGCGCACAGTAAAAAGTGCTCTTGGCAGCTAGAGAGTGCCGCGTTTACCACTGCGCGCAAAGAAATAAGCACCTGCAACGTTTGGTTTAGGTTTTAGGTGCATTTTAAATTTTATTGCTTAAATCGCATTTTCTCGATGAGCTGAGCACGTTTTCTGAAATGTGCTCCTCCCGTCGCTCTGGTTGTGCGCGCATAGTAAAAAGTGCCCCTGGCAGCTAGAGAGTGCCGCGTTGACCACTGCACATGAAGAAATAAGCACCTGCAACGTTTGGTTTAGGTTTTAGGTGCATTTTTAATTTTATTGCTTAAATCGCATTTTCTCGACGAGCTGAGCACGTTTTCTGAAATGTGCTCCTTCCGTCATTCTGGTTGGGTGCGCACAGTAAAAAGTGCTCCTGGCAGCTAGAGAGTGCCGCGTTGACCAGTGCGCATGAAGAAAAAAGCACCTGCAACGTTTGGTTTAGGTTTTAGGTGCATTTTTAATTTTATTGCTTAAATCGCATTTTCTCGACGACCTGAGCACGTTTTCTGAAATGTGCTTCTCCCGTCGCTCTGGTTGTGCGCGCATAGTAAAAAGTGCCCCTGGCAGCTAGAGAGTGCCGCGTTGACCACTGCACATGAAGAAATAAGCACCTGCAACGTTTTGTTTAGGTTTTAGGTGCATTTTTAATTTTATTGCTTAAATCGCATTCTCTCGACGAGCTGAGCGCGTTTTCTGAAATGTGCTCCTCCCGTCACTCTGGTTGGGTGCGCACAGTAAAAAGTGCTCCTGGCAGCTAGAGAGTGCCGCGTTGACCACTGCGCATGAAGAAATAAGCACCTGCAACGTTTGGTTTAGGTTTTAGGTGCATTTTTAATTTTATTGCTTAAATCGCATTTTCTCGACGAGCTGAGTACGTTTTCTGAAATGTGCTCCTTCCGTCGCTCTGGTTGGGTGCGCACAGTAAAAAGAGCTCCTGGCAGCCAGGGAGTGCCGCGTTGACCACTGCGCACGAAGAAATAAGCACCTGCAACGTTTGGTTTAGGTTTTAGGTGCATTTTTAATTTTATTGCTTAAATCGCATTCTCTCGACGAGCTGAGCGCGTTTTCTGAAATGTGCTCCTCCCGTCACTCTGGTTGGGTGCGCACAGTAAAAAGTGCTCCTGGCAGCTAGGGAGTGCCGCGTTGAGCACTGCGCACGAAGAAATAAGCACCTGCAACGTTTGGTTTAGGTTTTAGGTGCATTTTTAATTTTATTGCTTAAATCGCATTTTCTCGACGAGCTGAGCACGTTTTCTGAAATGGGCTCCTCCCGTCGCTCTGGTTGGGTGCGCACAGTAAAAAGAGCTCCTGGCAGCTAGGGAGTTCCGCGTTGACCACTGCGCACGAAGAAATAAGCACCTGCAACGTTTGGTTTAGGTTTTAGGTGCATTTTTTATTTTATTGCTTAAATCGCATTCTCTCGACGAGCTGAGCACGTTTTCTGAAATGTGCTCCTCCCGTCGCTCTGGTTGGGTGCGCACAGTAAAAAGAGCTCCTGGCAGCTAGGGAGTTCCGCGTTGACCACTGCGCACGAAGAAATAAGCATCTGCAACGTTTTGTTTAGGTTTTAGGTGCATTTTTAATTTTATTGCTTAAATCGCATTCTCTCGACGAGCTGAGCGCGTTTTCTGAAATGTGCTCCTCCCGTCACTCTGGTTGGGTGCACACAGTAAAAAGAGCTCCTGGCAGCTAGGGAGTGCCGCGTTGACCACTGCGCACGAAGAAATAAGCACCTTGCAACGTTTGGTTTAGGTTTTAGGTGCATTTTTTATTTTATTGCTTAAATCGCATTCTCTCGACGAGCTGAGCACGTTTTCTGAAATGTGCTGCTCCCGTCGCTCTGGTTGGGTGCGCGTAGTAAAAAGTGCTCCTGGCAGCTAGAGAGTGCCGCGTTGACCACTGCGCATGAAGAAATAAGCACCTGCAACGTTTGGTTTAGGTTTTAGGTGCATTTTTAATTTTATTGCTTAAATCGCATTTTCTCGACGAGCTGAGCACGTTTTCTGAAATGTGCTCCTCCCGTCGCTCTGGTTGGGTGCGCACAGTAAAAAGAGCTCCTGGCAGCTAGGGAGTGCCGCGTTGACCACTGCGCACGAAGAAATAAGCACCTGCAACGTTTGGTTTAGGTTTTCCGTGCATTTTTAATTTTATTGCTTAAATCGCATTTTCTCGACGAGCTGAGCACGTTTTCTGAAATGGGCTCCTCCCGTCGCTCTGGTTGGGTACGCACAGTAAAAAGAGCTCCTGGCAGCTAGGGAGTTCCGCGTTGACTACTGCGCACGAAGAAATAAGCACCTGCAACGTTTGGTTTAGGTTTTAGGTGCATTTTTTTATTTTATTGCTTAAATCGCATTCTCTCGACGAGCTGAGCACGTTTTCTGAAATGTGCTCCTCCCGTCGCTCTGGTTGGGTGCACACAGTAAAAAGAGCTCCTGGCAGCTAGGGAGTGCCGCGTTGACCACTGCGCACGAAGAAATAAGCACCTGCAACGTTTGGTTTAGGTTTTAGGTGCATTTTTTATTTTATTGCTTAAATCGCATTCTCTCGACGAGCTGAGCACGTTTTCTGAAATGTGCTGCTCCCGTCGCTCTGGTTGGGTGCGCGTAGTAAAAAGTGCTCCTGGCAGCTAGAGAGTGCCGCGTTGACCACTGCGCATGAAGAAATAAGCACCTGCAACGTTTGGTTTAGGTTTTAGGTGCATTTTTAATTGTATTGCTTAAATCGCATTTTCTCGACGAGCTGAGCACGTTTTCTGAAATGTGCTCCTCCCGTCGCTCTGGTTGGGCGCGCATAGTAAAAAGTGCTCTTGGCAGCTAGAGAGTGCCGCGTTGACCACTGCGCATGAAGAAATAAGCACCTGCGACGTTTGGTTTAGGTTTTAGGTGCATTTTTAATTTTATTGCTTAAATCGCATTTTCTCGACGAGCTGAGCACGTTTTCTGAAATGTGCTCCTCCCGTCACTCTGGTTGGGTGCGCACAGTAAAAAGTGCTCCTGGCAGCTAGAGTGCCGCGTTGACCACTGCGCATGAAGAAATAAGCACCTGCAACGTTTGGTTTAGGTTTTAGGTGCATTTTTAATTTTATTGCTTAAATCGCATTTTCTCGACGAGCTGAGCACGTTTTCTGAAATGTGTTCCTCCCGTCGCTCTGGTTGGGTGCGCACAGTAAAAAGAGCTCCTGGCAGCTAGGGAGTGCCGCGTTGACCACTGCGCACGAAGAAATAAGCACCTGCAACGTTTGGTTTAGGTTTTCCGTGCATTTTTTATTTTATTGCTTAAATCGCATTCTCTCGACGAGCTGAGCACGTTTTCTGAAATGTGCTCCTCCCGTCGCTCTGGTTGGGTGCGCGTAGTAAAAAGTGCTCCGGCAGCTAGAGAGTGACGCGTTGACCACTGCGCATGAAGAAATAAGCACCTGCAACGTTTGGTTTAGGTTTTAGGTGCATTTTTAATCTTATTGCTTGAATCGCATTTTCTCGACGAGCTGAGCACGTTTTCTGAAATGTGCTCCTCCCGTCACTCTGGTTGGGTGCGCACAGTAAAAAGTGCTCTTGGCAGCTAGAGAGTGCCGCGTTGACCACTGCGCATGAAGAAATAAGCACCTGCAACGTTTGGTTTAGGTTTTAGGTGCATTTTTAATTTTATTGCTTAAATCGCATTTTCTCGACGACCTGAGCACGTTTTCTGAAATGTGCTTCTCCCGTCGCTCTGGTTGTGCGCGCATAGTAAAAAGTGCTCCTGGCAGCTAGAGAGTGCCGCGTTGACCAGTGCGCATGAAGAAAAAAGCACCTGCAACGTTTGGTTTAGGTTTTAGGTGCATTTTTAATTTTATTGCTTAAATTGCATTTTCTCGACGAGCTGAGTACGTTTTCTGAAATGTGCTCCTTCCGTCACTCTGGTTGGGTGCGCACAGTAAAAAGTGCTCCTGGCAGCTAGGGAGTGCCGCGTTGACCACTGCGCATGAAGAAATAAGCACCTGCAACGTTTGGTTTAAGTTTTAGGTGCATTTTTAATTTTATTGCTTAAATCGCATTTTCTCGACGAGCTGAGCACGTTTTCTGAAATGTGCTCCTCCCGTCGCTCTGGTTGGGTGCGCACAATAAAAAGAGCTCCTGGCAGCTAGGGAGTTCCGCGTTGACCACTGCGCACGAAGAAATAAGCACCTGCAACGTTTTGTTTTTGTTTTAGGTGCATTTTTAATTTTATTGCTTAAATCGCATTCTCTCGACGAGCTGAGCGCGTTTTCTGAAATGTGCTCCTCCCGTCACTCTGGTTGGGTGCACACAGTAAAAAGAGCTCCTGGCAGCTAGGGAGTGCCGCGTTGACCACTGCGCACGAAGAAATAAGCACCTGCAACGTTTGGTTTAGGTTTTCCGTGCATTTTTTATTTTATTGCTTAAATCGCATTCTCTCGACGAGCTGAGCACGTTTTCTGAAATGTGCTCCTCCCGTCGCTCTGGTTGGGTGCGCGTAGTAAAAAGTGCTCCTGGTAGCTAGAGAGTGCCGCGTTGACCACTGCGCATGAAGAAATAAGCACCTGGAACGTTTGGTTTAGGTTTTAGGTGCATTTTTAATCTTATTGCTTAAATCGCATTTTCTCGACGAGCTGAGCACGTTTTCTGAAATGTGCTCCTCCCGTCACTCTGGTTGGGTGCGCACAGTAAAAAGTGCTCTTGGCAGCTAGAGAGTGCCGCGTTGACCACTGCGCATGAAGAAATAAGCACCTGCAACGTTTGGTTTAGGTTTTAGGCTCATTTTTAATTTTATTGCTTAAATCGCATTTTCTCGACGAGCTGAGCACGTTTTCTGAAATGGGCTCCTCCCGTCGCTCTGGTTGGGTGCGCACAGTAAAAAGAGCTCCTGGCAGCTAGGGAGTTCCGCGTTGACCACTGCGCACGAAGAAATAAGCACCTGCAACGTTTGGTTTAGGTTTTAGGTGCATTTTTTTATTTTATTGCTTAAATCGCATTTTCTCGACGAGCTGAGCACGTTTTCTGAAATGTGCTCCTCCCGTCACTCTGGTTGGGTGCGCACAGTAAAAAGTGCTCTTGGCAGCTAGAGAGTGCCGCGTTGACCACTGCGCGCAAAGAAATAAGCACCTGCAACGTTTGGTTTAGGTTTTAGGTGCATTTTAAATTTTATTGCTTAAATCGCATTTTCTCGATGAGCTGAGCACGTTTTCTGAAATGTGCTCCTCCCGTCGCTCTGGTTGTGCGCGCATAGTAAAAAGTGCCCCTGGCAGCTAGAGAGTGCCGCGTTGACCACTGCACATGAAGAAATAAGCACCTGCAACGTTTGGTTTAGGTTTTAGGTGCATTTTTAATTTTATTGCTTAAATCGCATTTTCTCGACGAGCTGAGCACGTTTTCTGAAATGTGCTCCTCCCGTCGCTCTGGTTGGGTGCGCACAGTAAAAAGAGCTCCTGGCAGCTAGGGAGTTCCGCGTTGACCACTGCGCACGAAGAAATAAGCACCTGCAACGTTTGGTTTAGGTTTTAGGTGCATTTTTAATTTTATTGCTTAAATCGCATTCTCTCGACGAGCTGAGCACGTTTTCTGAAATGTGCTCCTCCCGTCGCTCTGGTTGGGTGCGCACAGTAAAAAGTGCTCTTGGCAGCTCGGGAGTGCCGCGTTGACCACTGCGCATGAAGAAATAAGCACCTGCAACGTTTGGTTTAGGTTTTAGGTGCATTTTTAATTTTATTGCTTAAATCGCATTTTCTCGACGAGCTGAGCACGTTTTCTGAAATGTGCTCCTCCCGTCGCTCCAGTTGGGTGCGCGTAGTAAAAAGTGCTCCGGCAGCTAGAGAGTGCCGCGTTGACCACTGCGCATGAAGAAATAAGCACCTGGAACGTTTGGTTTAGGTTTTAGGTGCATTTTTAATCTTATTGCTTAAATCGCATTTTCTCGACGAGCTGAGCACGTTTTCTGAAATGTGCTCCTCCCGTCACTCTGGTTGGGTGCGCACAGTAAAAAGTGCTCTTGGCAGCTAGAGAGTGCCGCGTTGACCACTGCGCATGAAGAAATAAGCACCTGCAACGTTTGGTTTAGGTTTTAGGTGCATTTTTAATTTTATTGCTTAAATTGCATTTTCTCGACGAGCTGAGCACGTTTTCTGAAATGTGCTCCTCCCGTCACTCTGGTTGGGTGCGCACAGTAAAAAGTGCTCCTGGCAGCAAGAGAGTGCCACGTTGACCACTGCGCATGAAGAAATAAGCACCTGCATCGTTTGGTTTAGGTTTTAGGTGCATTTTTAATCTTATTGCTTAAATCGCATTTTCTCGACGAGCTGAGCACGTTTTCTGAAATGTGCTCCTCCCGTCACTCTGGTAGGTGCGCACAGTAAAAAGTGCTCCTGGCAGCTAGAGAGTGCCGCGTTGACCACTGCGCATGAAGAAATAAGCACCTGCAACGTTTGGTTTAGGTTTTAGGTGCATTTTTAATCTTATTGCTTAAATCGCATTTTCTCGACGAGCTGAGCACGTTTTCTGAAATGTGCTCCTCCCGTCACTCTGGTTGGGTGCGCACAGTAAAAAGTGCTCTTGGCAGCTAGAGAGTGCCGCGTTGACCACTGCGCGCAAAGAAATAAGCACCTGCAACGTTTGGTTTAGGTTTTAGGTGCATTTTAAATTTTATTGCTTAAATCGCATTTTCTCGATGAGCTGAGCACGTTTTCTGAAATGTGCTCCTCCCGTCGCTCTGGTTGTGCGCGCATAGTAAAAAGTGCCCCTGGCAGCTAGAGAGTGCCGCGTTGACCACTGCACATGAAGAAATAAGCACCTGCAACGTTTGGTTTAGGTTTTAGGTGCATTTTTAATTTTATTGCTTAAATCGCATTTTCTCGACGAGCTGAGCACGTTTTCTGAAATGTGCTCCTTCCGTCATTCTGGTTGGGTGCGCACAGTAAAAAGTGCTCCTGGCAGCTAGGGAGTGCCGCGTTGACCACTGCGCACGAAGAAATAAGCACCTGCAACGTTTGGTTTAGGTTTTAGGTGCATTTTTAATTTTATTGTTTAAATCGCATTTTCTCGACGAGCTGAGCACGTTTTCTGAAATGTGCTCCTCCCGTCACTCTGGTTGGGTGCGCATAGTAAAAAGTGCTCTTGGCAGCTAGGGAGTGCCGCGTTGACCACTGCGCATGAAGAAATAAGCACCTGCAACGTTTGGTTTAGGTTTTAGGCTAATTTTTAATTTTATTGCTTAAATCGCATTTTCTCGACAAGCTGAGCACGTTTTCTGAAATGTGCTCCTCCCGTCGCTCTGGTTGGGCGCGCATAGTAAAAAGTGCTCTTGGCAGCTAGAGAGTGCCGCGTTGACAACTGCGCATGAAGAAATAAGCACCTGCAACGTTTGGTTTAGGTTTTAGGTGCATTTTTAATTTTATTGCTTAAATCGCATTTTCTCGACGACCTGAGCACGTTTTCTGAAATGTGCTTCTCCCGTCGCTCTGGTTGTGTGCGCATAGTAAAAAGTGCTCCTGGCAGCTAGAGAGTGCCGCGTTGACCAGTGCGCATGAAGAAAAAAGCACCTGCAACGTTTGGTTTAGGTTTTAGGTGCATTTTTAATTTTATTGCTTAAATTGCATTTTCTCGACGAGCTGAGCACGTTTTCTGAAATGTGCTCCTCCCGTCGCTCTGGTTGGGTGCGCACAGTAAAAAGTGCTCCTGGCAGCTAGAGAGTGCCGCGTTGACCACTGCGCATGAAGAAATAAGCACCTGCAACGTTTGGTTTAGGTTTTAGGTGCATTTTTAATCTTATTGCTTAAATCGCATTTTCTCGACGAGCTGAGCACGTTTTCTGAAATGTGCTCCTCCCGTCACTCTGGTTGGGTGCGCACAGTAAAAAGTGCTCTTGGCAGCTAGAGAGTGCCGCGTTGACCACTGCGCGCAAAGAAATAAGCACCTGCAACGTTTGGTTTAGGTTTTAGGTGCATTTTAAATTTTATTGCTTAAATCGCATTTTCTCGATGAGCTGAGCACGTTTTCTGAAATGTGCTCCTCCCGTCGCTCTGGTTGTGCGCACATAGTAAAAAGTGCCCCTGGCAGCTAGAGAGTGCCGCGTTGACCACTGCACATGAAGAAATAAGCACCTGCAACGTTTGGTTTAGGTTTTAGGTGCATTTTTAATTTTATTGCTTAAATCGCATTTTCTCGACGAGCTGAGCACGTTTTCTGAAATGTGCTCCTCCCGTCGCTCTGGTTGGGTGCGCACAGTAAAAAGAGCTCCTGGCAGCTAGGGAGTTCCGCGTTGACCACTGCGCACGAAGAAATAAGCACCTGCAACGTTTGGTTTAGGTTTTAGGTGCATTTTTTATTTTATTGCTTAAATCGCATTCTCTCGACGAGCTGAGCACGTTTTCTGAAATGTGCTCCTCCCGTCGCTCTGGTTGGGTGCGCACAGTAAAAAGTGCTCTTGGCAGCTCGGGAGTGCCGCGTTGACCACTGCGCATGAAGAAATAAGCACCTGCAACGTTTGGTTTAGGTTTTAGGTGCATTTTTAATTTTATTGCTTAAATCGCTTTTTCTCGAAGAGCTGAGCACGTTTTCTGAAATGTGCTCCTCCCGTCGCTCTGGTTGGGCGCGCATAGTAAAAAGTGCTCTTGGCAGCTAGAGAGTGCCGCGTTTACCACTGCGCATGAAGAAATAAGCACCTGCAACGTTTGGTTTAGGTTTTAGGTGCATTTTTAATTTTATTGCTTAAATCGCATTTTCTCGACGAGCTGAGCACGTTTTCTGAAATGTGCTCCTCCCGTCACTCTGGTTGGGTGCGCACAGTAAAAAGTGCTCCTGGCAGCTAGAGAGTGCCGCGTTGACCACTGCGCATGAAGAAATAAGCACCTGCAACGTTTGGTTTAGGTTTTAGGTGCATTTTTAATTTTATTGCTTAAATCGCATTTTCTCGACGAGCTGAGCACGTTTTCTGAAATGTGCTCCTCCCGTCGCTCTGGTTGGGTGCGCACAGTAAAAAGAGCTCCTGGCAGCTAGGGAGTGCCGCGTTGACCACTGCGCACGAAGAAATAAGCACCTGCAACGTTTGGTTTAGGTTTTCCGTGCATTTTTAATTTTATTGCTTAAATCGCATTCTCTCGACGAGCTGAGCACGTTTTCTGAAATGTGCTCCTCCCGTCACTCTGGTTGGGTGCGCACAGTAAAAAGTGCTCCTGGCAGCTAGAGAGTGCCGCGTTGACCTCTGCGCATGAAGAAATAAGCACCTGCAACGTTTGGTTTAGGTTTTAGGTGCATTTTTAATCTTATTGCTTAAATCGCATTTTCTCGACGAGCTGAGCACGTTTTCTGAAATGTGCTCCTCCCGTCACTCTGGTTGGGTGCGCACAGTAAAAAGTGCTCTTGGCAGCTAGAGAGTGCCGCGTTGACCACTGCGCATGAAGAAATAAGCACCTGCAACGTTTGGTTTAGGTTTTAGGTGCATTTTTTAATTTTATTGCTTAAATCGCATTTTCTCGACGAGCTGAGCACGTTTTCTGAAATGTGCTCCTCCCGTCACTCTGGTTGGGTGCGCACAGTACAAAGTGCTCCTGGCAGCTAGAGAGTGCCGCGTTGACCACTGCGCATGAAGAAATAAGCACCTGCAACGTTTGGTTTAGGTTTTAGGTGCATTTTTAATCTTATTGCTTAAATCGCATTTTCTCGACGAGCTGAGCACGTTTTCTGAAATGTGCTCCTCCCGTCACTCTGGTTGGGTGCGCACAGTAAAAAGTGCTCTTGGCAGCTAGAGAGTGCCGCGTTGACCACTGCGCGCAAAGAAATAAGCACCTGCAACGTTTGGTTTAGGTTTTAGGTGCATTTTAAATTTTATTGCTTAAATCGCATTTTCTCGATGAGCTGAGCACGTTTTCTGAAATGTGCTCCTCCCGTCGCTCTGGTTGGGTGCGCGTAGTAAAAAGTGCTCCTGGCAGCTAGAGAGTGCCGCGTTGACCACTGCGCATGAAGAAATAAGCACCTGCAACGTTTGGTTTAGGTTTTAGGTGCATTTTTAATCTTATTGCTTAAATCGCATTTTCTCGACGAGCTGAGCACGTTTTCTGAAATGTGCTCCTCCCGTCACTCTGGTTGGGTGCGCACAGTAAAAAGTGCTCTTGGCAGCTAGAGAGTGCCGCGTTGACCACTGCGCATGAAGAAATAAGCACCTGCAACGTTTGGTTTAGGTTTTAGGTGCATTTTTAATTTTATTGCTTAAATCGCATTTTCTCGACGACCTGAGCACGTTTTCTGAAATGTGCTTCTCCCGTCGCTCTGGTTGTGCGCGCATAGTAAAAAGTGCTCCTGGCAGCTAGAGAGTGCCGCGTTGACCAGTGCGCATGAAGAAAAAAGCACCTGCAACGTTTGGTTTAGGTTTTAGGTGCATTTTTAATTTTATTGCTTAAATTGCATTTTCTCGACGAGCTGAGTATGTTTTCTGAAATGTGCTCCTTCCGTCACTCTGGTTGGGTGCGCACAGTAAAAAGTGCTCCTGGCAGCTAGGGAGTGCCGCGTTGACCACTGCGCATGAAGAAATAAGCACCTGCAACGTTTGGTTTAAGTTTTAGGTGCATTTTTAATTTTATTGCTTAAATCGCATTTTCTCGACGAGCTGAGCACGTTTTCTGAAATGTGCTCCTCCCGTCGCTCTGGTTGGGTGCGCACAGTAAAAAGAGCTCCTGGCAGCTAGGGAGTTCCGCGTTGACCACTGCGCACGAAGAAATAAGCACCTGCAACGTTTTGTTTAGGTTTTAGGTGCATTTTTAATTTTATTGCTTAAATCGCATTCTCTCGACGAGCTGAGCGCGTTTTCTGAAATGTGCTCCTCCCGTCACTCTGGTTGGGTGCACACAGTAAAAAGAGCTCCTGGCAGCTAGGAAGTGCCGCGTTGACCACTGCGCACGAAGAAATAAGCACCTTGCAACGTTTGGTTTAGGTTTTAGGTGCATTTTTTATTTTATTGCTTAAATCGCATTCTCTCGACGAGCTGAGCACGTTTTCTGAAATGTGCTGCTCCCGTCGCTCTGGTTGGGTGCGCGTAGTAAAAAGTGCTCCTGGCAGCTAGAGAGTGCCGCGTTGACCACTGCGCATGAAGAAATAAGCACCTGCAACGTTTGGTTTAGGTTTTAGGTGCATTTTTAATTTTATTGCTTAAATCGCATTTTCTCGACGAGCTGAGCACGTTTTCTGAAATGTGCTCCTCCCGTCGCTCTGGTTGGGTGCGCACAGTAAAAAGAGCTCCTGGCAGCTAGGGAGTGCCGCGTTGACCACTGCGCACGAAGAAATAAGCACCTGCAACGTTTGGTTTAGGTTTTAGGTGCATTTTTTATTTTATTGCTTAAATCGCATTCTGTCGACGAGCTGAGCACGTTTTCTGAAATGTGCTCCTCCCGTCGCTCTGGTTGGGTGCGCGTAGTAAAAAGTGCTCCTGGTAGCTAGAGAGTGCCGCGTTGACCACTGCGCATGAAGAAATAAGCACCTGGAACGTTTGGTTTAGGTTTTAGGTGCATTTTTAATCTTATTGCTTAAATCGCATTTTCTCGACGAGCTGAGCACGTTTTCTGAAATGTGCTCCTCCCGTCACTCTGGTTGGGTGCGCACAGTAAAAAGTGCTCTTGGCAGCTAGAGAGTGCCGCGTTGACCACTGCGCATGAAGAAATAAGCACCTGCAACGTTTGGTTTAGGTTTTAGGTGCATTTTTAATTTTATTGCTTAAATTGCATTTTCTCGACGAGCTGAGCACGTTTTCTGAAATGTGCTCCTCCCGTCACTCTGGTTGGGTGCGCACAGTAAAAAGTGCTCCTGGCAGCTAGAGAGTGCCGCGTTGACCACTGCGCATGAAGAAATAAGCACCTGCAACGTTTGGTTTAGGTTTTAGGTGCATTTTTAATCTTATTGCTTAAATCGCATTTTCTCGACGAGCTGAGCACGTTTTCTGAAATGTGCTCCTACCGTCACTCTGGTTGGGTGCGCACAGTAAAAAGTGCTCTTGGCAGCTAGAGAGTGCCGCGTTGACCACTGCGCGCAAAGAAATAAGCACCTGCAACGTTTGGTTTAGGTTTTAGGTGCATTTTAAATTTTATTGCTTAAATCGCATTTTCTCGATGAGCTGAGCACGTTTTCTGAAATGTGCTCCTCCCGTCGCTCTGGTTGTGCGCGCATAGTAAAAAGTGCCCCTGGCAGCTAGAGAGTGCCGCGTTGACCACTGCACATGAAGAAATAAGCACCTGCAACGTTTGGTTTAGGTTTTAGGTGCATTTTTAATTTTATTGCTTAAATCGCATTTTCTCGACGAGCTGAGCACGTTTTCTGAAATGTGCTCCTTCCGTCATTCTGGTTGGGTGCGCACAGTAAAAAGTGCTCCTGGCAGCTAGAGAGTGCCGCGTTGACCAGTGCGCATGAAGAAAAAAGCACCTGCAACGTTTGGTTTAGGTTTTAGGTGCATTTTTAATTTTATTGCTTAAATCGCATTTTCTCGACAAGCTGAGCACGTTTTCTGAAATGTGCTCCTCCCGTCGCTCTGGTTGGGCGCGCATAGTAAAAAGTGCTCTTGGCAGCTAGAGAGTGCCGCGTTGACAACTGCGCATGAAGAAATAAGCACCTGCAACGTTTGGTTTAGGTTTTAGGTGCATTTTTAATTTTATTGCTTAAATCGCATTTTCTCGACGAGCTGAGCACGTTTTCTGAAATGTGCTTCTCCCGTCGCTCTGGTTGTGCGCGCATAGTAAAAAGTGCTCCTGGCAGCTAGAGAGTGCCGCGTTGACCACTGCGCATGAAGAAATAAGCACCTGCAACGTTTGGTTTAGGTTTTAGGTGCATTTTTAATTTTATTGCTTAAATCGCATTTTCTCGACGAGCTGAGCACGTTTTCTGAAATGTGTTCCTCCCGTCGCTCTGGTTGGGTGCGCACAGTAAAAAGAGCTCCTGGCAGCTAGGGAGTGCCGCGTTGACCACTGCGCACGAAGAAATAAGCACCTGCAACGTTTGGTTTAGGTTTTAGGTGCATTTTTAATCTTATTGCTTAAATCGCATTTTCTCGACGAGCTGAGCACGTTTTCTGAAATGTGCTCCTCCCGTCACTCTGGTTGGGTGCGCACAGTAAAAAGTGCTCTTGGCAGCTAGAGAGTGCCGCGTTGACCACTGCGCATGAAGAAATAAGCACCTGCAACGTTTGGTTTAGGTTTTAGGTGCATTTTTAATTTTATTGCTTAAATCGCATTTTCTCGACGACCTGAGCACGTTTTCTGAAATGTGCTTCTCCCGTCGCTCTGGTTGTGCGCGCATAGTAAAAAGTGCTCCTGGCAGCTAGAGAGTGCCGCGTTGACCAGTGCGCATGAAGAAAAAAGCACCTGCAACGTTTGGTTTAGGTTTTAGGTGCATTTTTAATTTTATTGCTTAAATTGCATTTTCTCGACGAGCTGAGTACGTTTTCTGAAATGTGCTCCTTCCGTCACTCTGGTTGGGTGCGCACAGTAAAAAGTGCTCCTGGCAGCTAGGGAGTGCCGCGTTGACCACTGCGCATGAAGAAATAAGCACCTGCAACGTTTGGTTTAAGTTTTAGGTGCATTTTTAATTTTATTGCTTAAATCGCATTTTCTCGACGAGCTGAGCACGTTTTCTGAAATGTGCTCCTCCCGTCGCTCTGGTTGGGTGCGCACAGTAAAAAGAGCTCCTGGCAGCTAGGGAGTTCCGCGTTGACCACTGCGCACGAAGAAATAAGCACCTGCAACGTTTTGTTTAGGTTTTAGGTGCATTTTTAATTTTATTGCTTAAATCGCATTCTCTCGACGAGCTGAGCGCGTTTTCTGAAATGTGCTCCTCCCGTCACTCTGGTTGGGTGCACACAGTAAAAAGAGCTCCTGGCAGCTAGGGAGTGCCGCGTTGACCACTGCGCACGAAGAAATAAGCACCTTGCAACGTTTGGTTTAGGTTTTAGGTGCATTTTTTATTTTATTGCTTAAATCGCATTCTCTCGACGAGCTGAGCACGTTTTCTGAAATGTGCTGCTCCCGTCGCTCTGGTTGGGTGCGCGTAGTAAAAAGTGCTCCTGGCAGCTAGAGAGTGCCGCGTTGACCACTGCGCATGAAGAAATAAGCACCTGCAACGTTTGGTTTAGGTTTTAGGTGCATTTTTAATTTTATTGCTTAAATCGCATTTTCTCGACGAGCTGAGCACGTTTTCTGAAATGTGCTCCTCCCGTCGCTCTGGTTGGGTGCGCACAGTAAAAAGAGCTCCTGGCAGCTAGGGAGTGCCGCGTTGACCACTGCGCACGAAGAAATAAGCACCTGCAACGTTTGGTTTAGGTTTTCCGTGCATTTTTTATTTTATTGCTTAAATCGCATTCTCTCGACGAGCTGAGCACGTTTTCTGAAATGTGCTCCTCCCGTCGCTCTGGTTGGGTGCGCGTAGTAAAAAGTGCTCCTGGTAGCTAGAGAGTGCCGCGTTGACCACTGCGCATGAAGAAATAAGCACCTGGAACGTTTGGTTTAGGTTTTAGGTGCATTTTTAATCTTATTGCTTAAATCGCATTTTCTCGACGAGCTGAGCACGTTTTCTGAAATGTGCTCCTCCCGTCACTCTGGTTGGGTGCGCACAGTAAAAAGTGCTCTTGGCAGCTAGAGAGTGCCGCGTTGACCACTGCGCATGAAGAAATAAGCACCTGCAACGTTTGGTTTAGGTTTTAGGTGCATTTTTAATTTTATTGCTTAAATCGCATTTTCTCGACGAGCTGAGCACGTTTTCTGAAATGTGCTCCTCCCGTCACTCTGGTTGGGTGCGCACAGTAAAAAGTGCTCCTGGCAGCTAGAGAGTGCCGCGTTGACCACTGCGCATGAAGAAATAAGCACCTGCAACGTTTGGTTTAGGTTTTAGGTGCATTTTTAATCTTATTGCTTAAATCGCATTTTCTCGACGAGCTGAGCACGATTTCTGAAATGTGCTCCTCCCGTCACTCTGGTTGGGTGCGCACAGTAAAAAGTGCTCTTGGCAGCTAGAGAGTGCCGCGTTGACCACTGCGCGCAAAGAAATAAGCACCTGCAACGTTTGGTTTAGGTTTTAGGTGCATTTTAAATTTTATTGCTTAAATCGCATTTTCTCGATGAGCTGAGCACGTTTTCTGAAATGTGCTCCTCCCGTCGCTCTGGTTGTGCGCGCATAGTAAAAAGTGCCCCTGGCAGCTAGAGAGTGCCGCGTTGACCACTGCACATGAAGAAATAAGCACCTGCAACGTTTGGTTTAGGTTTTAGGTGCATTTTTAATTTTATTGCTTAAATCGCATTTTCTCGACGAGCTGAGCACGTTTTCTGAAATGTGCTCCTTCCGTCATTCTGGTTGGGTGCGCACAGTAAAAAGTGCTCCTGGCAGCTAGGGAGTGCCGCGTTGACCACTGCGCACGAAGAAATAAGCACCTGCAACGTTTGGTTTAGGTTTTAGGTGCATTTTTAATTTTATTGTTTAAATCGCATTTTCTCGACGAGCTGAGCACGTTTTCTGAAATGTGCTCCTCCCGTCGCTCTGGTTGGGTGCGCACAATAAAAAGAGCTCCTGGCAGCTAGGGAGTGCCGCGTTGACCACTGCGCACGAAGAAATAAGCACCTGCAACGTTTGGTTTAGGTTTTAGGTGCATTTTTAATTTTATTGCTTAAATCGCATTTTCTCGACGAGCTGAGCACGTTTTCTGAAATGTGCTCCTCCCGTCACTCTGGTTGGGTGCGCATAGTAAAAAGTGCTCTTGGCAGCTAGGGAGTGCCGCGTTGACCACTGCGCATGAAGAAATAAGCACCTGCAACGTTTGGTTTAGGTTTTAGGCTCATTTTTAATTTTATTGCTTAAATCGCATTTTCTCGACAAGCTGAGCACGTTTTCTGAAATGTGCTCCTCCCGTCGCTCTGGTTGGGCGCGCATAGTAAAAAGTGCTCTTGGCAGCTAGAGAGTGCCGCGTTGACAACTGCGCATGAAGAAATAAGCACCTGCAACGTTTGGTTTAGGTTTTAGGTGCATTTTTAATGTTATTGCTTATATCGCATTTTCTCGACGACCTGAGCACGTTTTCTGAAATGTGCTTCTCCCGTCGCTCTGGTTGTGTGCGCATAGTAAAAAGTGCTCCTGGCAGCTAGAGAGTGCCGCGTTGACCAGTGCGCATGAAGAAAAAAGCACCTGCAACGTTTGGTTTAGGTTTTAGGTGCATTTTTAATTTTATTGCTTAAATTGCATTTTCTCGACGAGCTGAGCACGTTTTCTGAAATGTGCTCCTCCCGTCACTCTGGTTGGGTGCGCACAGTAAAAAGTGCTCCTGGCAGCTAGAGAGTGCCGCGTTGACCACTGCGCATGAAGAAATAAGCACCTGCAACGTTTGGTTTAGGTTTTAGGTGCATTTTTAATTTTATTGCTTAAATCGCATTTTCTCGACGAGCTGAGCACGTTTTCTGAAATGTGCTCCTCCCGTCACTCTGGTTGGGTGCGCACAGTAAAAAGTGCTCCTGGCAGCTAGGGAGTGCCGCGTTGAGCACTGTGCACAAAGAAATAAGCACCTGCAACGTTTGGTTTAGGTTTTAGGTGCATTTTTAATTTTATTGCTTAAATCGCATTGTCTCGACGAGCTGAGCACGTTTTCTGAAATGTGCACCTCCCGTCGCTCTGGTTGGGTGCGCACAGTAAAAAGAGCTCCTGGCAGCTAAGGAGTTCCGCGTTGACCACTGCGCACGAAGAAATAAGCACCTGCAACGTTTGGTTTAGGTTTAAGTGCATTTTTAATTTTATTGCTTAAATCGCATTCTCTCGACGAGCTGAGCACGTTTTCTGAAATGTGCTCCTCCCGTCGCTCTGGTTGGGTGCGCACAGTAAAAAGTGCTCATGGCAGCTCGGGAGTGCCGCGTTGACAACTGCGCATGAAGAAATAAGCACCTGCAACGTTTGGTTTAGGTTTTAGGTGCATTTTTAATTTTATTGCTTAAATCGCATTTTCTCGACGAGCTGAGCACGTTTTCTGAAATGTGCTCCTTTCGTCGCTCTGGTTGGGCGCGCATAGTAAAAAGTGCTCCTGGCAGCTAGGGAGTGCCGCGTTGAGCACTGCGCACGAAGAAATAAGCACCTGCAACGTTTGGTTTAGGTTTTAGGTGCATTTTTAATTTTATTGCTTAAATCGCATTTTCTCGACAAGCTGAGCACGTTTTCTGAAATGTGCTCCTCCCGTCACTCTGGTTGGGTGCGCACAGTAAAAAGTGCTCTTGGCAGCTAGGGAGTGCCGCGTTGAGCACTGCGCACGAAGAAATAAGCACCTGCAACGTTTGGTTTAGGTTTTAGGTGCATTTTTAATTTTATTGCTTAAATCGCATTTTCTCGACGAGCTGAGCACGTTTTCTGAAATGTGCTCCTCCCGTCACTCTGGTTGGGTGCGCACAGTAAAAAGTGCTCCTGGCAGCTAGAGAGTGCCGCGTTGACCACTGCGCATGAAGAAATAAGCACCTGCAACGTTTGATTTAGGTTTTAGGTGCATTTTTAATCTTATTGCTTAAATCGCGTTTTCTCGACGAGCTGAGCACGTTTTCTGAAATGTGCTCCTCCCGTCACTCTGGTTGGGTGCGCATAGTAAAAAGTGCTCTTGGCAGCTAGGGAGTGCCGCGTTGACCACTGCACATGAAGAAATAAGCACCTGCAACGTTTGGTTTAGGTTTTAGGTGCATTTTTAATTTTATTGCTTAAATCGCATTTTCTCGACGAGCTGAGCACGTTTTCTGAAATGTGCTCCTCCCGTCACTCTGGTTGGGTGCGCACAGTAAAAAGTGCTCTTGGCAGCTAGAGAGTGCCGCGTTGACCACTGCGCATGAAGAAATAACCACCTGCAACGTTTGGTTTAGGTTTTAGGTGCATTTTTAATTTTATTGCTTAAATCGCATTTTCTCGACGAGCTGAGCACGTTTTCTGAAATGTGCTCCTCCCGTCACTCTGGTTGGGTGCGCATAGTAAAAAGTGCTCTTGGCAGCTAAAAAGTGCCGCGTTGACCACTGCGCACAAAGAAATAAGCACCTGCAACGTTTGGTTTAGGTTTTAGGTGCATTTTAAATTTTATTGCTTAAATCGCATTTTCTCGACGAGCTGAGCACGTTTTCTGAAATGTGCTCCTCCCGTCGCTCTGGTTGGGTGCGCGTAGTAAAAAGTGCTCCTGGCAGCTAGAGAGTGCCGCGTTGACCACTGCGCATTAAGAAATAAGCACCTGCAACGTTTGGTTTAGGTTTTAGGTGCATTTTTAATTTTATTGCTTAAATTGCATTTTCTCGACGAGCTGAGCACGTTTTCTGAAATGTGCTCCTCCCGTCGCTCTGGTTGGGTGCGCACAGTAAAAAGTGCTCTTGGCAGCTAGAGAGTGCCGCGTTGACCACTGCGCACGAAGAAATAAGCACCTGCAACGTTTGGTTTAGGTTTTAGGTGCATTTTTAATTTTATTGCTTAAATCGCATTCTCTCGACGAGCTGAGCACGTTTTCTGAAATGTGCTCCTCCCGTCGCTCTGGTTGGGTGCGCGTAGTAAAAAGTGCTCCTGGCAGCTAGAGAGTGCCGCGTTGACCACTGCGCATGAAGAAATAAGCACCTGCAACGTTTGGTTTAGGTTTTAGGTGCATTTTTAATCTTATTGCTTAAATCGCATTTTCTCGACGAGCTGAGCACGTTTTCTGAAATGTGCTCCTCCCGTCACTCTGGTTGGGTGCGCACAGTAAAAAGTGCTCTTGGCAGCTAGAGAGTGCCGCGTTGACCACTGCGCATGAAGAAATAAGCACCTGCAACGTTTGGTTTAGGTTTTATGTGCATTTTTAATTTTATTGCTTAAATCGCATTTTCTCGACGAGCTGAGCACGTTTTCTGAAATGTGCTCCTCCCGTCACTCTGGTTGGGTGCGCACAGTAAAAAGTGCTCCTGGCAGCTAGAGAGTGCCGCGTTGACCACTGCGCATGAAGAAATAAGCACCTGCAACGTTTGGTTTAGGTTTTAGGTGCATTTTTAATCTTATTGCTTAAATCGCATTTTCTCGACGAGCTGAGCACGTTTTCTGAAATGTGCTCCTCCCGTCACTCTGGTTGGGTGCGCACAGTAAAAAGTGCTCTTGTCAGCTAGAGAGTGCCGCGTTGACCACTGCGCATGAAGAAATAAGCACCTGCAACGTTTGGTTTAGGTTTTAGGTGCATTTTTAATTTTATTGCTTAAATCGCATTTTCTCGACGAGCTGAGCACGTTTTCTGAAATGTGCTCCGCCCGTCACTCTGGTTGGGTGCGCACAGTAAAAAGTGCTCCTGGCAGCTAGGGAGTGCCGCGTTGAACACTACGCACGAAGAAATAAGCACCTGCAACGTTTGGTTTAGGTTTTAGCAGCATTTTTAATTTTATTGCTTAAATCGCATTTTCTCGACGAGCTGAGCACGTTTTCTGAAATGTGCTCCTCCCGTCGCTCTGGTTGGGTGCGCACAGTAAAAAGAGCTCCTGGCAGCTAGGGAGTTCCGCGTTGACCACTGCGCACGAAGAAATAAGCACCTGCAACGTTTGGTTTAGGTTTTAGGTGCATTTTTAATTTTATTGCTTAAATCGCATTCTCTCGACGAGCTGAGCACGTTTTCTGAAATGTGCTCCTCCCGTCGCTCTGGTTGGGTGCGCGTAGTAAAAAGTGCTCCTGGCAGCTAGAGAGTGCCGCGTTGACCACTGCGCATGAAGAAATAAGCACCTGCAACGTTTGGTTTAGGTTTTAGGTGCATTTTTAATTTTATTGCTTAAATCGCATTTTCTCGACGAGCTGAGCACGTTTTCTGAAATGTGCTCCTCCCGTCACTCTGGTTGAGTGCGCACAGTAAAAAGTGCTCTTGGCAGCTAGAGAGTGCCGCGTTGACCACTGCGCATGAAGAAATAACCACCTGCAACGTTTGGTTTAGGGTTTAGGTGCATTTTTAATTTTATTGCTTAAATCGCATTTTCTCGACGAGCTGAGTAAGTTTTCTGAAATGTGCTCCTTCCGTCACTCTGGTTGGGTGCGCACAGTAAAAAGTGCTCCTGGCAGCTAGGGAGTGCCGCGTTGACCACTGCGCACGAAGAAATAAGCACCTGCAACGTTTGGTTTAGGTTTTAGGTGCATTTTTAATTTTATTGTTTAAATCGCATTTTCTCGACGAGCTGAGCACGTTTGCTGAAATGTGCTCCTCCCGTCGCTCTGGTTGGGTGCGCACAGTAAAAAGAGCTCCTGGCAGCTAGGGAGTTCCGCGTTGACCACTGCGCACGAAGAAATAAGCACCTGCAACGTTTGGTTTAGGTTTTAGGTGCATTTTTAATTTTATTGCTTAAATCGCATTCTCTCGACGAGCTGAGCACGTTTTCTGAAATGTGCTCCTCCCGTCACTCTGGTTGGGTGCGCACAGTAAAAAGTGCTCCTGGCAGCTAGAGAGTGCCGCGTTGACCACTGCGCATGAAGAAATAAGCACCTGCAACGTTTGATTTAGGTTTTAGGTGCATTTTTAATCTTATTGCTTAAATCGCATTTTCTCGACGAGCTGAGCACGTTTTCTGAAATGTGCTCCTCCCGTCGCTCTGGTTGGGCGCGCATAGTAAAAAGTGCTCCTGGCAGCTAGACCGCGTTGACCACTGCGCATGAAAAAATAAGCACCTGCAACGTTTGGTTTAGGTTTTAGGTGCATTTTTTATATTATTGCTTAAATCGCATTCTCTCGACGAGCTGAGCACGTTTTCTGAAATGTGCTCCTCCCGTCGCTCTGGTTGGGTGCGCACAGTAAAAATAGCTCCTGGCAGCTAGGGAGTGCCGCGTTGACCACTGCGCACGAAGAAATAAGCACCTGCAACGTTTGGTTTAGGTTTTAGGTGCATTTTTAATTTTATTGCTTAAATCGCATTTTCTCGACGAGCTGAGCACGTTTTCTGAAATGTGCTCCTTCCGTCATTCTGGTTGGGTGCGCACAGTAAAAAGTGCTCCTGGCAGCTCGGGAGTGCCGCGTTGACCACTGCGCACGAAGAAATAAGCACCTGCAACGTTTGGTTTAGGTTTTAGGTGCATTTTTAATTTTATTGTTTAAATCGCATTTTCTCGACGAGCTGAGCACGTTTTCTGAAATGTGCTCCTCCCGTCGCTCTGGTTGGGTGCGCACAATAAAAAGAGCTCCTGGCAGCTAGGGAGTGCCGCGTTGACCACTGCGCACGAAGAAATAAGCACCTGCAACGTTTGGTTTAGGTTTTAGGTGCATTTTTAATTTTATTGCTTAAATCGCATTTTCTCGACGAGCTGAGCACGTTTTCTGAAATGTGCTCCTCCCGTCACTCTGGTTGGGTGCGCATAGTAAAAAGTGCTCTTGGCAGCTAGGGAGTGCCGCGTTGACCACTGCGCATGAAGAAATAAGCACCTGCAACGTTTGGTTTAGGTTTTAGGCTCATTTTTAATTTTATTGCTTAAATCGCATTTTCTGGACAAGCTGAGCACGTTTTCTGAAATGTGCTCCTCCCGTCGCTCTGGTTGGGCGCGCATAGTAAAAAGTGCTCTTGGCAGCTAGAGAGTGCCGCGTTGACAACTGCGCATGAAGAAATAAGCACCTGCAACGTTTGGTTTAGGTTTTAGGTGCATTTTTAATTTTATTGCTTAAATCGCATTTTCTCGACGACCTGAGCACGTTTTCTGAAATGTGCTTCTCCCGTCGCTCTGGTTGTGCGCGCATAGTAAAAAGTGCTCCTGGCAGCTAGAGAGTGCCGCGTTGACCAGTGCGCATGAAGAAAAAAGCACCTGCAACGTTTGGTTTAGGTTTTAGGTTCATTTTTAATTTTATTGCTTAAATTGCATTTTCTCGACGAGCTGAGCACGTTTTCTGAAATGTGCTCCTCCCGTCACTCTGGTTGGGTGCGCACAGTAAAAAGTGCTCCTGGCAGCTAGAGAGTGCCGCGTTGACCACTGCGCATGAAGAAATAAGCACCTGCAACGTTTGGTTTAGGTTTTAGGTGCATTTTTAATCTTATTGCTTAAATCGCATTTTCTTGACGAGCTGAGCACGTTTTCTGAAATGTGCTCCTCCCGTCACTCTGGTAGGTGCGCACAGTAAAAAGTGCTCTTGGCAGCTAGAGAGTGCCGCGTTGACCACTGCGCGCAAAGAAATAAGCACCTGCAACGTTTGGTTTAGGTTTTAGGTGCATTTTAAATTTTATTGCTTAAATCGCATTTTCTCGATGAGCTGAGCACGTTTTCTGAAATGTGCTCCTCCCGTCGCTCTGGTTGTGCGCGCATAGTAAAAAGTGCCCCTGGCAGCTAGAGAGTGCCGCGTTGACCACTGCACATGAAGAAATAAGCACCTGCAACGTTTGGTTTAGGTTTTAGGTGCATTTTTAATTGTATTGCTTAAATCGCATTTTCTCGACGAGCTGAGCACGTTTTCTGAAATGTGCTCCTCCCGTCGCTCTGGTTGGGTGCGCACAGTAAAAAGAGCTCCTGGCAGCTAGGGAGTTCCGCGTTGACCACTGCGCACGAAGAAATAAGCACCTGCAACGTTTGGTTTAGGTTTTAGGTGCATTTTTTATTTTATTGCTTAAATCGCATTCTCTCGACGAGCTGAGCACGTTTTCTGAAATGTGCTCCTCCCGTCGCTCTGGTTGGGTGCGCACAGTAAAAAGTGCTCTTGGCAGCTCGGGAGTGCCGCGTTGACCACTGCGCATGAAAAAATAAGCACCTGCAACGTTTGGTTTAGGTTTTAGGTGCATTTTTAATTTTATTGCTTAAATCGCTTTTTCTCGACGAGCTGAGCACGTTTTCTGAAATGTGCTCCTCCCGTCGCTCTGGTTGGGCGCGCATAGTAAAAAGTGCTCTTGGCAGCTAGAGAGTGCCGCGTTGACCACTGCGCATGAAGAAATAAGCACCTGCAACGTTTGGTTTAGGTTTTAGGTGCATTTTTAATTTTATTGCTTAAATCGCATTTTCTCGACGAGCTGAGCACGTTTTCTGAAATGTGCTCCTCCCGTCACTCTGGTTGGGTGCGCACAGTAAAAAGTGCTCCTGGCAGCTAGAGAGTGCCGCGTTGACCACTGCGCATGAAGAAATAAGCACCTGCAACGTTTGGTTTAGGTTTTAGGTGCATTTTTAATTTTATTGCTTAAATCGCATTTTCTCGACGAGCTGAGCACGTTTTCTGAAATGTGCTCCTCCCGTCGCTCTGGTTGGGTGCGCACAGTAAAAAGAGCTCCTGGCAGCTAGGGAGTGCCGCGTTGACCACTGCGCACGAAGAAATAAGCACCTGCAACGTTTGGTTTAGGTTTTCCGTGCATTTTTAATTTTATTGCTTAAATCGCATTCTCTCGACGAGCTGAGCACGTTTTCTGAAATGTGCTCCTCCCGTCGCTCTGGTTGGGTGCGCGTAGTAAAAAGTGCTCCTGGCAGCTAGAGAGTGCCGCGTTGACCACTGCGCATGAAGAAATAAGCACCTGGAACGTTTGGTTTAGGTTTTAGGCGCATTTTTAATCTTATTGCTTAAATCGCATTTTCTCGACGAGCTGAGCACGTTTTCTGAAATGTGCTCCTCCCGTCACTCTGGTTGGGTGCGCACAGTAAAAAGTGCTCTTGGCAGCTAGAGAGTGCCGCGTTGACCACTGCGCATGAAGAAAAAAGCACCTGCAACGTTTGGTTTAGGTTTTAGGTGCATTTTTAATTTTATTGCTTAAATCGCATTTTCTCGACGAGCTGAGCACGTTTTCTGAAATGTGCTCCTCCCGTCACTCTGGTTGGGTGCGCACAGTAAAAAGTGCTCCTGGCAGCTAGAGAGTGCCGCGTTGACCACTGCGCATGAAGAAATAAGCACCTGCAACGTTTAGTTTAGGTTTTAGGTGCATTTTTAATCTTATTGCTTAAATCGCATTTTCTCGACGAGCTGAGCACGTTTTCTGAAATGTGCTCCTCCCGTCACTCTGGTTGGGTGCGCACAGTAAAAAGTGCTCTTGGCAGCTAGAGAGTGCCGCGTTTACCACTGCGCGCAAAGAAATAAGCACCTGCAACGTTTGGTTTAGGTTTTAGGTGCATTTTAAATTTTATTGCTTAAATCGCATTTTCTCGATGAGCTGAGCACGTTTTCTGAAATGTGCTCCTCCCGTCGCTCTGGTTGTGCGCGCATAGTAAAAAGTGCCCCTGGCAGCTAGAGAGTGCCGCGTTGACCACTGCACATGAACAAATAAGCACCTGCAACGTTTGGTTTAGGTTTTAGGTGCATTTTTAATTTTATTGCTTAAATCGCATTTTCTCGACGAGCTGAGCACGTTTTCTGAAATGTGCTCCTTCCGTCATTCTGGTTGGGTGCGCACAGTAAAAAGTGCTCCTGGCAGCTAGAGAGTGCCGCGTTGACCAGTGCGCATGAAGAAAAAAGCACCTGCAACGTTTGGTTTAGGTTTTAGGTGCATTTTTAATTTTATTGCTTAAATTGCATTTTCTCGACGAGCTGAGTACGTTTTCTGAAATGTGCTCCTTCCGTCGCTCTGGTTGGGTGCGCACAGTAAAAAGAGCTCCTGGCAGCCAGGGAGTGCCGCGTTGACCACTGCGCACGAAGAAATAAGCACCTGCAACGTTTGGTTTAGGTTTTAGGTGCATTTTTAATTTTATTGCTTAAATCGCATTCTCTCGACGAGCTGAGCGCGTTTTCTGAAATGTGCTCCTCCCGTCACTCTGGTTGGGTGCGCACAGTAAAAAGTGCTCCTGGCAGCTAGGGAGTGCCGCGTTGAGCACTGCGCACGAAGAAATAAGCACCTGCAACGTTTGGTTTAGGTTTTAGGTGCATTTTTAATTTTATTGCTTAAATCGCATTTTCTCGACGAGCTGAGCACGTTTTCTGAAATGGGCTCCTCCCGTCGCTCTGGTTGGGTGCGCACAGTAAAAAGAGCTCCTGGCAGCTAGGGAGTTCCGCGTTGACCACTGCGCACGAAGAAATAAGCACCTGCAACGTTTGGTTTAGGTTTTAGGTGCATTTTTTTATTTTATTGCTTAAATCGCATTTTCTCGACGAGCTGAGCACGTTTTCTGAAATGTGCTCCTCCCGTCACTCTGGTTGGGTGCGCACAGTAAAAAGTGCTCTTGGCAGCTAGAGAGTGCCGCGTTGACCACTGCGCGCAAAGAAATAAGCACCTGCAACGTTTGGTTTAGGTTTTAGGTGCATTTTAAATTTTATTGCTTAAATCGCATTTTCTCGATGAGCTGAGCACGTTTTCTGAAATGTGCTCCTCCCGTCGCTCTGGTTGTGCGCGCATAGTAAAAAGTGCCCCTGGCAGCTAGAGAGTGCCGCGTTGACCACTGCACATGAAGAAATAAGCACCTGCAACGTTTGGTTTAGGTTTTAGGTGCATTTTTAATTTTATTGCTTAAATCGCATTTTCTCGACGAGCTGAGCACGTTTTCTGAAATGTGCTCCTCCCGTCGCTCTGGTTGGGTGCGCACAGTAAAAAGAGCTCCTGGCAGCTAGGGAGTGCCGCGTTGACCACTGCGCACGAAGAAATAAGCACCTGCAACGTTTGGTTTAGGTTTTCCGTGCATTTTTAATTTTATTGCTTAAATCGCATTTTCTCGACGAGCTGAGCACGTTTTCTGAAATGTGCTCCTCCCGTCGCTCTGGTTGGGTGCGCGTAGTAAAAAGTGCTCCTGGCAGCTAGAGAGTGCCGCGTTGACCACTGCGCATGAAGAAATAAGCACCTGGAACGTTTGGTTTAGGTTTTAGGCGCATTTTTAATCTTATTGCTTAAATCGCATTTTCTCGATGAGCTGAGCACGTTTTCTGAAATGTGCTCCTCCCGTCACTCTGGTTGGGTGCGCACAGTAAAAAGTGCTCTTGGCAGCTAGAGAGTGCCGCGTTGACCACTGCGCATGAAGAAATAAGCACCTGCAACGTTTGGTTTAGGTTTTAGGTGCATTTTTAATTTTATTGCTTAAATCGCATTTTCTCGACGAGCTGAGCACGTTTTCTGAAATGTGCTCCTCCCGTCACTCTGGTTGGGTGCGCACAGTAAAAAGTGCTCCTGGCAGCTAGAGAGTGCCGCGTTGACCACTGCGCATGAAGAAATAAGCACCTGCAACGTTTAGTTTAGGTTTTAGGTGCATTTTTAATCTTATTGCTTAAATCGCATTTTCTCGACGAGCTGAGCACGTTTTCTGAAATGTGCTCCTCCCGTCACTCTGGTTGGGTGCGCACAGTAAAAAGTGCTCTTGGCAGCTAGAGAGTGCCGCGTTTACCACTGCGCGCAAAGAAATAAGCACCTGCAACGTTTGGTTTAGGTTTTAGGTGCATTTTAAATTTTATTGCTTAAATCGCATTTTCTCGATGAGCTGAGCACGTTTTCTGAAATGTGCTCCTCCCGTCGCTCTGGTTGTGTGCGCATAGTAAAAAGTGCCCCTGGCAGCTAGAGAGTGCCGCGTTGACCACTGCACATGAAGAAATAAGCACCTGCAACGTTTGGTTTAGGTTTTAGGTGCATTTTTAATTTTATTGCTTAAATCGCATTTTCTCGACGAGCTGAGCACGTTTTCTGAAATGTGCTCCTTCCGTCATTCTGGTTGGGTGCGCACAGTAAAAAGTGCTCCTGGCAGCTAGGGAGTGCCATGTTGACCACTGCGCACGAAGAAATAAGCACCTGCAACGTTTGGTTTAGGTTTTAGGTGCATTTTTAATTTTATTGTTTAAATCGCATTTTCTCGACGAGCTGAGCACGTTTTCTGAAATGTGCTCCTCCCGTCGCTCTGGTTGGGTGCGCACAATAAAAAGAGCTCCTGGCAGCTAGGGAGTGCCGCGTTGACCACTGCGCACGAAGAAATAAGCACCTGCAACGTTTGGTTTAGGTTTTAGGTGCATTTTTAATTTTATTGCTTAAATCGCATTTTCTCGACGAGCTGAGCACGTTTTCTGAAATGTGCTCCTCCCGTCACTCTGGTTGGGTGCGCATAGTAAAAAGTGCTCTTGGCAGCTAGGGAGTGCCGCGTTGACCACTGCGCATGAAGAAATAAGCACCTGCAACGTTTGGTTTAGGTTTTAGGCTCATTTTTAATTTGATTGCTTAAATCGCATTTTCTCGACAAGCTGAGCACGTTTTCTGAAATGTGCTCCTCCCGTCGCTCTGGTTGGGCGCGCATAGTAAAAAGTGCTCTTGGCAGCTAGAGAGTGCCGCGTTGACAACTGCGCATGAAGAAATAAGCACCTGCAACGTTTGGTTTAGGTTTTAGGTGCATTTTTAATTTTATTGCTTAAATCGCATTTTCTCGACGACCTGAGCACGTTTTCTGAAATGTGCTTCTCCCGTCGCTTTGGTTGTGCGCGCATAGTAAAAAGTGCTCCTGGCAGCTAGAGAGTGCCGCGTTGACCAGTGCGCATGAAGAAAAAAGCACCTGCAACGTTTGGTTTAGGTTTTAGGTGCATTTTTAATTTTATTGCTTAAATTGCATTTTCTCGACGAGTTGAGCACGTTTTCTGAAATGTGCTCCTCCCGTCACTCTGGTTGGGTGCGCACAGTAAAAAGTGCTCCTGGCAGCTAGAGAGTGCCGCGTTGACCACTGCGCATGAAGAAATAAGCACCTGCAACGTTTGGTTTAGTTTTTAGGTGCATTTTTAATCTTATTGCTTAAATCGCATTTTCTCGACGAGCTGAGCACGTTTTCTGAAATGTGCTCCTCCCGTCACTCTGGTAGGTGCGCACAGTAAAAAGTGCTCTTGGCAGCTAGAGAGTGCCGCGTTGACCACTGCGCGCAAAGAAATAAGCACCTGCAACGTTTGGTTTAGGTTTTAGGTGCATTTTAAATTTTATTGCTTAAATCGCATTTTCTCGATGAGCTGAGCACGTTTTCTGAAATGTGCTCCTCCCGTCGCTCTGGTTGTGCGCGCATAGTAAAAAGTGCCCCTGGCAGCTAGAGAGTGCCGCGTTGACCACTGCACATGAAGAAATAAGCACCTGCAACGTTTGGTTTAGGTTTTAGGTGCATTTTTAATTTTATTGCTTAAATCGCATTTTCTCGACGAGCTGAGCACGTTTTCTGAAATGTGCTCCTTCCGTCATTCTGGTTGGGTGCGCACAGTAAAAAGTGCTCCTGGCAGCTAGGGAGTGCCGCGTTGACCACTGCGCACGAAGAAATAAGCACCTGCAACGTTTGGTTTAGGTTTTAGGTGCATTTTTAATTTTATTGTTTAAATCGCATTTTCTCGACGAGCTGAGCACGTTTTCTGAAATGTGCTCCTCCCGTCGCTCTGGTTGGGTGCACACAATAAAAAGAGCTCCTGGCAGCTAGGGAGTGCCGCGTTGACCACTGCGCACGAAGAAATAAGCACCTGCAACGTTTGGTTTAGGTTTTAGGTGCATTTTTAATTTTATTGCTTAAATCGCATTTTCTCGACGAGCTGAGCACGTTTTCTGAAATGTGCTCCTCCCGTCACTCTGGTTGGGTGCGCATAGTAAAAAGTGCTCTTGGCAGCTAGGGAGTGCCGCGTTGACCACTGCGCATGAAGAAATAAGCACCTGCAACGTTTGGTTTAGGTTTTAGGCTCATTTTTAATTTTATTGCTTAAATCGCATTTTCTCGACAAGCTGAGCACGTTTTCTGAAATGTGCTCCTCCCGTCGCTCTGGTTGGGCGCGCATAGTAAAAAGTGCTCTTGGCAGCTAGAGAGTGCCGCGTTGACAACTGCGCATGAAGAAATAAGCACCTGCAACGTTTGGTTTAGGTTTTAGGTGCATTTTTAATTTTATTGCTTAAATCGCATTTTCTCGACGACCTGAGCACGTTTTCTGAAATGTGCTTCTCCCGTCGCTCTGGTTGTGCGCGCATAGTAAAAAGTGCTCCTGGCAGCTAGAGAGTGCCGCGTTGACCAGTGCGCATGAAGAAAAAAGCACCTGCAACGTTTGGTTTAGGTTTTAGGTGCATTTTTAATTTTATTGCTTAAATTGCATTTTCTCGACGAGCTGAGTACGTTTTCTGAAATGTGCTCCTTCCGTCACTCTGGTTGGGTGCGCACAGTAAAAAGTGCTCCTGGCAGCTAGGGAGTGCCGCGTTGACCACTGCGCATGAAGAAATAAGCACCTGCAACGTTTGGTTTAAGTTTTAGGTGCATTTTTAATTTTATTGCTTAAATCGCATTTTCTCGACGAGCTGAGCACGTTTTCTGAAATGTGCTCCTCCCGTCGCTCTGGTTGGGTGCGCACAGTAAAAAGAGCTCCTGGCAGCTAGGGAGTGCCGCGTTGACCACTGCGCACGAAGAAATAAGCACCTGCAACGTTTGGTTTAGGATTTAGGTGCATTTTTAATTTTATTGCTTAAATCGCATTCTCTCGACGAGCTGAGCGCGTTTTCTGAAATGTGCTCCTCCCGTCACTCTGGTTGGGTGCGCACAGTAAAAAGTGCTCCTGGCAGCTAGGGAGTGCCGCGTTGAGCACTGCGCACGAAGAAATAAGCACCTGCAACGTTTGGTTTAGGTTTTAGGTGCATTTTTAATTTTATTGCTTAAATCGCTTTTTCTCGACGAGCTGAGCACGTTTTCTGAAATGTGCTCCTCCCGTCGCTCTGGTTGGGCGCGCATAGTAAAAAGTGCTCTTGGCAGCTAGAGAGTGCCGCGTTGACCACTGCGCGCAAAGAAATAAGCACCTGCAACGTTTGGTTTAGGTTTTAGGTGCATTTTAAATTTTATTGCTTAAATCGCATTTTCTCGATGAGCTGAGCACGTTTTCTGAAATGTGCTCCTCCCGTCGCTCTGGTTGTGCGCGCATAGTAAAAAGTGCCCCTGGCAGCTAGAGAAGGCCGCGTTGACCACTGCACATGAAGAAATAAGCACCTGCAACGTTTGGTTTAGGTTTTAGGTGCATTTTTAATTGTATTGCTTAAATCGCATTTTCTCGACGAGCTGAGCACGTTTTCTGAAATGTGCTCCTCCCGTCGCTCTGGTTGGGTGCGCACAGTAAAAAGAGCTCCTGGCAGCTAGGGAGTTCCGCGTTGACCACTGCGCACGAAGAAATAAGCACCTGCAACGTTTGGTTTAGGTTTTAGGTGCATTTTTTATTTTATTGCTTAAATCGCATTCTCTCGACGAGCTGAGCACGTTTTCTGAAATGTGCCCCTCCCGTCGCTCTGGTTGGGTGCGCACAGTAAAAAGTGCTCTTGGCAGCTCGGGAGTGCCGCGTTGACCACTGCGCATGAAGAAATAAGCACCTGCAACGTTTGGTTTAGGTTTTAGGTGCATTTTTAATTTTATTGCTTAAATCGCTTTTTCTCGACGAGCTGAGCACGTTTTCTGAAACGTGCTCCTCCCGTCGCTCTGGTTGGGCGCGCATAGTAAAAAGTGCTCTTGGCAGCTAGAGAGTGCCGCGTTGACCACTGCGCATGAAGAAATAAGCACCTGCAACGTTTGGTTTAGGTTTTAGGTGCATTTTTAATCTTATTGCTTAAATCGCATTTTCTCGACGAGCTGAGCACGTTTTCTGAAATGGGCTCCTCCCGTCGCTCTGGTTGGGTGCGCACAGTAAAAAGAGCTCCTGGCAGCTAGGGAGTTCCGCGTTGACCACTGCGCACGAAGAAATAAGCACCTGCAACGTTTGGTTTAGGTTTTCCGTGCATTTTTAATCTTATTGCTTAAATCGCATTTTCTCGACGAGCTGAGCACGTTTTCTGAAATGTGCTCCTCCCGTCACTCTGGTTGGGTGCGCACAGTAAAAAGTGCTCTTGGCAGCTAGAGAGTGCCGCGTTTACCACTGCGCGCAAAGAAATAAGCACCTGCAACGTTTGGTTTAGGTTTTAGGTGCATTTTAAATTTTATTGCTTAAATCGCATTTTCTCGATGAGCTGAGCACGTTTTCTGAAATGTGCTCCTCCCGTCGCTCTGGTTGTGCGCGCATAGTAAAAAGTGCCCCTGGCAGCTAGAGAGTGCCGCGTTGACCACTGCACATGAAGAAATAAGCACCTGCAACGTTTGGTTTAGGTTTTAGGTGCATTTTTAATTTTATTGCTTAAATCGCATTTTCTCGACGAGCTGAGCACGTTTTCTGAAATGTGCTCCTTCCGTCATTCTGGTTGGGTGCGCACAGTAAAAAGTGCTCCTGGCAGCTAGGGAGTGCCGCGTTGACCACTGCGCACGAAGAAATAAGCACCTGCAACGTTTGGTTTAGGTTTTAGGTGCATTTTTAATTTTATTGTTTAAATCGCATTTTCTCGACGAGCTGAGCACATTTTCTGAAATGTGCTCCTCCCGTCGCTCTGGTTGGGTGCGCACAATAAAAAGAGCTCCTGGCAGCTAGGGAGTGCCGCGTTGACCACTGCACACGAAGAAATAAGCACCTGCAACGTTTGGTTTAGGTTTTAGGTGCATTTTTAATTTTATTGCTTAAATCGCATTTTCTCGACGAGCTGAGCACGTTTTCTGAAATGTGCTCCTCCCGTCACTCTGGTTGGGTGCGCATAGTAAAAAGTGCTCTTGGCAGGTAGGGAGTGCCGCGTTGACCACTGCGCATGAAGAAATAAGCACCTGCAACGTTTGGTTTAGGTTTTAGGCTCATTTTTAATTTTATTGCTTAAATCGCATTTTCTCGACAAGCTGAGCACGTTTTCTGAAATGTGCTCCTCCCGTCGCTCTGGTTGGGCGCGCATAGTAAAAAGTGCTCTTGGCAGCTAGAGAGTGCCGCGTTGACAACTGCGCATGAAGAAATAAGCACCTGCAACGTTTGGTTTAGGTTTTAGGTGCATTTTTAATTTTATTGCTTAAATCGCATTTTCTCGACGACCTGAGCACGTTTTCTGAAATGTGCTTCTCCCGTCGCTCTGGTTGTGCGCGCATAGTAAAAAGTGCTCCTGGCAGCTAGAGAGTGCCGCGTTGACCAGTGCGCATGAAGAAAAAAGCACCTGCAACGTTTGGTTTAGGTTTTAGGTGCATTTTTAATTTTATTGCTTAAATTGCATTTTCTCGACGAGCTGAGTACGTTTTCTGAAATGTGCTCCTTCCGTCACTCTGGTTGGGTGCGCACAGTAAAAAGTGCTCCTGGCAGCTAGGGAGTGCCGCGTTGACCACTGCGCATGAAGAAATAAGCACCTGCAACGTTTGGTTTAAGTTTTAGGTGCATTTTTAATTTTATTGCTTAAATCGCGTTTTCTCGACGAGCTGAGCACGTTTTCTGAAATGTGCTCCTCCCGTCGCTCTGGTTGGGTGCGCACAGTAAAAAGAGCTCCTGGCAGCTAGGGAGTGCCGCGTTGACCACTGCGCACGAAGAAATAAGCACCTGCAACGTTTGGTTTAGGATTTAGGTGCATTTTTAATTTTATTGCTTAAATCGCATTCTCTCGACGAGCTGAGCGCGTTTTCTGAAATGTGCTCCTCCCGTCACTCTGGTTGGGTGCGCACAGTAAAAAGTGCTCCTGGCAGCTAGGGAGTGCCGCGTTGAGCACTGCGCACGAAGAAATAAGCACCTGCAACGTTTGGTTTAGGTTTTAGGTGCATTTTTAATTTTATTGCTTAAATCGCATTTTCTCGACGAGCTGAGCACGTTTTCTGAAATGGGCTCCTCCCGTCGCTCTGGTTGGGTACGCACAGTAAAAAGAGCTCCTGGCAGCTAGGGAGTTCCGCGTTGACTACTGCGCACGAAGAAATAAGCACCTGCAACGTTTGGTTTAGGTTTTAGGTGCATTTTTTTATTTTATTGCTTAAATCGCATTCTCTCGACGAGCTGAGCACGTTTTCTGAAATGTGCTCCTCCCGTCGCTCTGGTTGGGTGCACACAGTAAAAAGAGCTCCTGGCAGCTAGGGAGTGCCGCGTTGACCACTGCGCACGAAGAAATAAGCACCTGCAACGTTTGGTTTAGGTTTTAGGTGCATTTTTTATTTTATTGCTTAAATCGCATTCTCTCGACGAGCTGAGCACGTTTTCTGAAATGTGCTGCTCCCGTCGCTCTGGTTGGGTGCGCGTAGTAAAAAGTGCTCCTGGCAGCTAGAGAGTGCCGCGTTGACCACTGCGCATGAAGAAATAAGCACCTGCAACGTTTGGTTTAGGTTTTAGGTGCATTTTTAATTTTATTGCTTAAATCGCATTTTCTCGACGAGCTGAGCACGTTTTCTGAAATGTGCTCCTCCCGTCGCTCTGGTTGGGTGCGCACAGTAAAAAGAGCTCCTGGCAGCTAGGGAGTGCCGCGTTGACCACTGCGCACGAAGAAATAAGCACCTGCAACGTTTGGTTTAGGTTTTCCGTGCATTTTTTATTTTATTGCTTAAATCGAATTCTCTCGACGAGCTGAGCACGTTTTCTGAAATGTGCTCCTCCCGTCGCTCTGGTTGGGTGCGCGTAGTAAAAAGTGCTCCTGGCAGCTAGAGAGTGCCGCGTTGACCACTGTGCATGAAGAAATAAGCACCTGCAACGTTTGGTTTAGGTTTTAGGTGCATTTTTAATCTTATTGCTTAAATCGCATTTTCTCGACGAGCTGAGCACGTTTTCTGAAATGTGCTCCTCCCGTCACTCTGGTTGGGTGCGCACAGTAAAAAGTGCTCTTGGCAGCTAGAGAGTGCCGCGTTGACCACTGCGCATGAAGAAATAAGCACCTGCAACGTTTAGTTTAGGTTTTAGGTGCATTTTTAATCTTATTGCTTAAATCGCATTTTCTCGACGAGCTGAGCACGTTTTCTGAAATGTGCTCCTCCCGTCACTCTGGTTGGGTGCGCACAGTAAAAAGTGCTCTTGGCAGCTAGAGAGTGCCGCGTTTACCACTGCGCGCAAAGAAATAAGCACCTGCAACGTTTGGTTTAGGTTTTAGGTGCATTTTAAATTTTATTGCTTAAATCGCATTTTCTCGATGAGCTGAGCACGTTTTCTGAAATGTGCTCCTCCCGTCGCTCTGGTTGTGCGCGTATAGTAAAAAGTGCCCCTGGCAGCTAGAGAGTGCCGCGTTGACCACTGCACATGAAGAAATAAGCACCTGCAACGTTTGGTTTAGGTTTTAGGTGCATTTTTAATTTTATTGCTTAAATCGCATTTTCTCGACGAGCTGAGCACGTTTTCTGAAATGTGCTCCTTCCGTCATTCTGGTTGGGTGCGCACAGTAAAAAGTGCTCCTGGCAGCTAGGGAGTGCCGCGTTGACCACTGCGCACGAAGAAATAAGCACCTGCAACGTTTGGTTTAGGTTTTAGGTGCATTTTTAATTTTATTGTTTAAATCGCATTTTCTCGACGAGCTGAGCACGTTTTCTGAAATGTGCTCCTCCCGTCGCTCTGGTTGGGTGCGCACAATAAAAAGAGCTCCTGGCAGCTAGGGAGTGCGGCGTTGACCACTGCGCACGAAGAAATAAGCACCTGCAACGTTTGGTTTAGGTTTTAGGTGCATTTTTAATTTTATTGCTTAAATCGCATTTTCTCGACGAGCTGAGCACGTTTTCTGAAATGTGCTCCTCCCGTCACTCTGGTTGGGTGCGCATAGTAAAAAGTGCTCTTGGCAGCTAGGGAGTGCCGCGTTGACCACTGCGCATGAAGAAATAAGCACCTGCAACGTTTGGTTTAGGTTTTAGGCTCATTTTTAATTTTATTGCTTAAATCGCATTTTCTCGACAAGCTGAGCACGTTTTCTGAAATGTGCTCCTCCCGTCGCTCTGGTTGGGCGCGCATAGTAAAAAGTGCTCTTGGCAGCTAGAGAGTGCCGCGTTGACAACTGCGCATGAAGAAATAAGCACCTGCAACGTTTGGTTTAGGTTTTAGGTGCATTTTTAATTTTATTGCTTAAATCGCATTTTCTCGACGACCTGAGCACGTTTTCTGAAATGTGCTTCTCCCGTCGCTCTGGTTGTGCGCGCATAGTAAAAAGTGCTCCTGGCAGCTAGAGAGTTCCGCGTTGACCAGTGCGCATGAAGAAAAAAGCACCTGCAACGTTTGGTTTAGGTTTTAGGTGCATTTTTAATTTTATTGCTTAAATTGCATTTTCTCGACGAGCTGAGTACGTTTTCTGAAATGTGCTCCTTCCGTCACTCTGGTTGGGTGCGCACAGTAAAAAGTGCTCCTGGCAGCTAGGGAGTGCCGCGTTGACCACTGCGCATGAAGAAATAAGCACCTGCAACGTTTGGTTTAAGTTTTAGGTGCATTTTTAATTTTATTGCTTAAATCGCATTTTCTCGACGAGCTGAGCACGTTTTCTGAAATGTGCTCCTCCCGTCGCTCTGGTTGGGTGCGCACAGTAAAAAGAGCTCCTGGCAGCTAGGGAGTGCCGCGTTGACCACTGCGCACGAAGAAATAAGCACCTGCAACGTTTGGTTTAGGATTTAGGTGCATTTTTAATTTTATTGCTTAAATCGCATTCTCTCGACGAGCTGAGCGCGTTTTCTGAAATGTGCTCCTCCCGTCACTCTGGTTGGGTGCGCACAGTAAAAAGTGCTCCTGGAAGCTAGGGAGTGCCGCGTTGAGCACTGCGCACGAAGAAATAAGCACCTGCAACGTTTGGTTTAGGTTTTAGGTGCATTTTTAATTTTATTGCTTAAATCGCATTTTCTCGACGAGCTGAGCACGTTTTCTGAAATGGGCTCCTCCCGTCGCTCTGGTTGGGTACGCACAGTAAAAAGAGCTCCTGGCAGCTAGGGAGTTCCGCGTTGACTACTGCGCACGAAGAAATAAGCACCTGCAACGTTTGGTTTAGGTTTTAGGTGCATTTTTTTATTTTATTGCTTAAATCGCATTCTCTCGACGAGCTGAGCACGTTTTCTGAAATGTGCTCCTCCCGTCGCTCTGGTTGGGTGCACACAGTAAAAAGAGCTCCTGGCAGCTAGGGAGTGCCGCGTTGACCACTGCGCACGAAGAAATAAGCACCTGCAACGTTTGGTTTAGGTTTTAGGTGCATTTTTTATTTTATTGCTTAAATCGCATTCTCTCGACGAGCTGAGCACGTTTTCTGAAATGTGCTGCTCCCGTCGCTCTGGTTGGGTGCGCGTAGTAAAAAGTGCTCCTGGCAGCTAGAGAGTGCCGCGTTGACCACTGCGCATGAAGAAATAAGCACCTGCAACGTTTGGTTTAGGTTTTAGGTGCATTTTTAATTTTATTGCTTAAATCGCATTTTCTCGACGGGCTGAGCACGTTTTCTGAAATGTGCTCCTCCCGTCGCTCTGGTTGGGTGCGCACAGTAAAAAGAGCTCCTGGCAGCTAGGGAGTGCCGCGTTGACCACTGCGCACGAAGAAATAAGCACCTGCAACGTTTGGTTTAGGTTTTCCGTGCATTTTTTATTTTATTGCTTAAATCGAATTCTCTCGACGAGCTGAGCACGTTTTCTGAAATGTGCTCCTCCCGTCGCTCTGGTTGGGTGCGCGTAGTAAAAAGTGCTCCTGGCAGCTAGAGAGTGCCGCGTTGACCACTGTGCATGAAGAAATAAGCACCTGCAACGTTTGGTTTAGGTTTTAGGTGCATTTTTAATCTTATTGCTTAAATCGCATTTTCTCGACGAGCTGAGCACGTTTTCTGAAATGTGCTCCTCCCGTCACTCTGGTTGGGTGCGCACAGTAAAAAGTGCTCTTGGCAGCTAGAGAGTGCCGCGTTGACCACTGCGCATGAAGAAATAAGCACCTGCAACGTTTAGTTTAGGTTTTAGGTGCATTTTTAATCTTATTGCTTAAATCGCATTTTCTCGACGAGCTGAGCACGTTTTCTGAAATGTGCTCCTCCCGTCACTCTGGTTGGGTGCGCACAGTAAAAAGTGCTCTTGGCAGCTAGAGAGTGCCGCGTTTACCACTGCGCGCAAAGAAATAAGCACCTGCAACGTTTGGTTTAGGTTTTAGGTGCATTTTAAATTTTATTGCTTAAATCGCATTTTCTCGATGAGCTGAGCACGTTTTCTGAAATGTGCTCCTCCCGTCGCTCTGGTTGTGCGCGTATAGTAAAAAGTGCCCCTGGCAGCTAGAGAGTGCCGCGTTGACCACTGCACATGAAGAAATAAGCACCTGCAACGTTTGGTTTAGGTTTTAGGTGCATTTTTAATTTTATTGCTTAAATCGCATTTTCTCGACGAGCTGAGCACGTTTTCTGAAATGTGCTCCTTCCGTCATTCTGGTTGGGTGCGCACAGTAAAAAGTGCTCCTGGCAGCTAGGGAGTGCCGCGTTGACCACTGCGCACGAAGAAATAAGCACCTGCAACGTTTGGTTTAGGTTTTAGGTGCATTTTTAATTTTATTGTTTAAATCGCATTTTCTCGACGAGCTGAGCACGTTTTCTGAAATGTGCTCCTCCCGTCGCTCTGGTTGGGTGCGCACAATAAAAAGAGCTCCTGGCAGCTAGGGAGTGCGGCGTTGACCACTGCGCACGAAGAAATAAGCACCTGCAACGTTTGGTTTAGGTTTTAGGTGCATTTTTAATTTTATTGCTTAAATCGCATTTTCTCGACGAGCTGAGCACGTTTTCTGAAATGTGCTCCTCCCGTCACTCTGGTTGGGTGCGCATAGTAAAAAGTGCTCTTGGCAGCTAGGGAGTGCCGCGTTGACCACTGCGCATGAAGAAATAAGCACCTGCAACGTTTGGTTTAGGTTTTAGGCTCATTTTTAATTTTATTGCTTAAATCGCATTTTCTCGACAAGCTGAGCACGTTTTCTGAAATGTGCTCCTCCCGTCGCTCTGGTTGGGCGCGCATAGTAAAAAGTGCTCTTGGCAGCTAGAGAGTGCCGCGTTGACAACTGCGCATGAAGAAATAAGCACCTGCAACGTTTGGTTTAGGTTTTAGGTGCATTTTTAATTTTATTGCTTAAATCGCATTTTCTCGACGACCTGAGCACGTTTTCTGAAATGTGCTTCTCCCGTCGCTCTGGTTGTGCGCGCATAGTAAAAAGTGCTCCTGGCAGCGAGAGAGTTCCGCGTTGACCAGTGCGCATGAAGAAAAAAGCACCTGCAACGTTTGGTTTAGGTTTTAGGTGCATTTTTAATTTTATTGCTTAAATTGCATTTTCTCGACGAGCTGAGTACGTTTTCTGAAATGTGCTCCTTCCGTCACTCTGGTTGGGTGCGCACAGTAAAAAGTGCTCCTGGCAGCTAGGGAGTGCCGCGTTGACCACTGCGCATGAAGAAATAAGCACCTGCAACGTTTGGTTTAAGTTTTAGGTGCATTTTTAATTTTATTGCTTAAATCGCATTTTCTCGACGAGCTGAGCACGTTTTCTGAAATGTGCTCCTCCCGTCGCTCTGGTTGGGTGCGCACAGTAAAAAGAGCTCCTGGCAGCTAGGGAGTGCCGCGTTGACCACTGCGCACGAAGAAATAAGCACCTGCAACGTTTGGTTTAGGATTTAGGTGCATTTTTAATTTTATTGCTTAAATCGCATTCTCTCGACGAGCTGAGCGCGTTTTCTGAAATGTGCTCCTCCCGTCACTCTGGTTGGGTGCGCACAGTAAAAAGTGCTCCTGGCAGCTAGGGAGTGCCGCGTTGAGCACTGCGCACGAAGAAATAAGCACCTGCAACGTTTGGTTTAGGTTTTAGGTGCATTTTTAATTTTATTGCTTAAATCGCATTTTCTCGACGAGCTGAGCACGTTTTCTGAAATGGGCTCCTCCCGTCGCTCTGGTTGGGTGCGCACAGTAAAAAGAGCTCCTGGCAGCTAGGGAGTTCCGCGTTGACCACTGCGCACGAAGAAATAAGCACCTGCAACGTTTG